>NC_080741.1:51700363-52325363 GCF_020826845.1 Diceros bicornis minor
TTATAACAAGTAAACTCTAGGTTTTATTTCATATGAGCTGAAATCAAGCTAGATCTCCTCCATCTTGAACTTGTATGATTGATAATAAATGTAAAATTTTAGTTTCATTTTTTAAAGATTTTACAGTTATTTCCATTACATTTCATTGAGGGGGAGCATATTTGGCTTGCGTCTGTTGGTTCTAAGTTTGGGGGGGCGGCGACTAGATGTATTTGGCTTGTCAGTACATCCTGTCAAGTCTTTTTGAAGCTTGAGTTTCTGATCCCACGTTATTCTCTTTTATTTGAACCTTTATCTACACAATTGATAAACCTGTCTTCTGTTTTTTTCCAAGTGTCTGATAAAAATGTTGAACAGAATCAGAAAACATTTTATTGTCTAGAGGGAAGTGTACAGTTTATAAAAAAGTAGATTTTGTTGTGTCGTGTTTTGAGTACAAATTATCTGGATAACTTATTGAACATTTCACGGCAGTGCCAGCTGTGCCACCTTTGTGAACCTAACAGTATTTGGGGTTAGAGTGGACTCCTGACCAGACCATGGTCTATAGCTAAGGAGGAAAGATGCTGTTAAGAGGTCTCTGTGGCCTTAATTTTAAGTGTGGGGAGTGACAAATTTTAGCGTTGAAAAGATAAGTCCATTTTCATCTTTATGTACAGGAGGGAAGGTGGCACCAAACTTTTCTTGAGTTTTGTTTCTGACATTCTCTCCACATTTCCTACACTCTAGGTATGCTGGACAACTCACCCTTTTCCAGGCAGGCCTATAGCTTTCCTACTTTTGTTGCTTTTCTCAGGTTGTTGTAATATGACAGGAATGCAATGACTATCATTCTCTGCTTGGGGAGTGCCAACTTAAAAAGCTCAAAAGTCATCTCTTCTTTGATGCCTTCCCAAGCTCTGCCTACTATAAATAAGCACTGCTTCTTGCTCCTACAGCAGTTGGTACCAATCTCTAGTATGGCACTTATCCCTTTAGATCATGCTTAATTGCATCTCCTTGCCTCAGGAGATTGAGCTTCCCCAGGAGAGGAACTTTGTTCTTCATATTTGTAACTCTGGGATCTAGCACGTAGTCAGTGATCAATAAATGCTTAATTAGGAGTCCAACCTAGTGAAGAGTTTTATTTTGTTTTGTTAATCTTGATAGTATTTTAAAAGGTAGGCTGCAAATCTAATAATACTTAGTCGTTAGAAATTTGTGACATCACGAATAGACTTTTTTTCTTGGCCTTTCTCTTTCTGAGGCTGTTAGGAAGGTTTACTGCTCAGAGCAAATGACTGATTTTGGGTGGTAGCCTTAGGATTCCAGTATGAATTCATCTCACCTAGAGTTTCACAGTTATTACAACAGTGATTTGGAAATCTTATAGCAGGTAATTGGGATGCAGTTTGAACTTACCCCAACAGTACCTCTTCCATTTGACATCTTTGGTGAAGCTGTGTTTTGGATGAGTGACTTTTCCAGAGAACTCAAGGTTAAACCTTTAAAAGCACCAAGAGGCCGGCCCCATGGCTTAGCGGTTAAGTGTGTGGGCTCCACTTCTGGCAGCCCGGGTTCGGATCCCGGGCGCACACCGACGCACCGCTTCTCCGGCCATGCTGAGGCCGCGTCCCACATACAGCAACTAGAAGGATGTGCAGCTATGACATACAACTATTTACTGGGGCTTTGGGGGGAAAATAAATAAATAAATAAATAAAATCTTAAAAAAAAAATAAATAAAAGCACCAAGAAAAGATTTTGTCTTTTCTGTTGGAATTTTTTCTAAAATATAATGTATTCTATTCTTTCCTGTATTGTGAATTTAATATGTTGAATACCATTGAGCTTTTTCTTTTTCTGTATAACATTTCCCCTCTGATTACATAACATACATATTCGTTATAGAAATGTCGGTAGGGCCGGCCCCGTGGCTTAGAGGTTAAGTGCGCGCACTCTGCTGCTGGTGGCCCGGGTTCGGATCCTGGGTGTGCACTGACGCACCGCTTCTCCAGCCATGCTGAGGCTGTGTCCCACATACAGCAACTAGATGGATGTGCAGCTATGACATACAACTATCTACTGGGGCTTTGGGGGGAAAAATAAATAAATAAATAAAATTATAAAAAAAAAAAGAAATGTCGGTAAATATAGGAAAAAACACAAAAAAGAAAATAAGGATATCGTATTTTTGTTACCCTGATATAAACCCTCTCAACATATTAGTATAGTTTTCCAGTCTTTTTTCTGTTTATACATTTAAGTAGGCATTTAAAATAAATTTAGGACCATACTGTATATATTGTCTAATAATCTTTTAAATCTGTTGCACTATAAAGATTTTCTTATGTCTGGAATGTTCATTGTTTTAATGACTGCTGTTTCATAATATGGTTGTACTATAATTTAATCTATTTTTGAGCAGTTGGTTGTTTGAAGTTAACTATTGCCAGGACAGTGAGGGTACTTGTTTCTCTGTTCCATTGTCAGCATAGGGCATTATTTCCTCTACAGATTTGCATTTTCAAAAATTAAAATTGATACATGCTTGAGAGGAATAAATCCTCAAGCATTACAAAAATAAAATGTTCCCTACTACCGGTTCAACTTCTTGGGCATCAATTGTTTAACTGAACTTACTGATAATTTGGCACTGTTAATACAAACAAGTGATTATCATATTAATACAGTGGTACTTGTTTGCTTCCCAACTGAAATCCCTAGGAAAATCACTAATTCCAGTTAGTGGTTCTATTGTTTGTTTGTTTTTTTCTCATCTGGCTGTGATGCTGTCAGGGAATTTGGGGGGATATGTGGGACTCTGATTCACTGATGTAACTTGATTCACTGATATAACTTGAAATGGTATTTTTGTTTTTTCTGGGTGTTCTTTCTATCTCTGTATATTTCTTTTCCCTGTAGCTACTTCAAGTATTATCCTTTTCTTTTTCGTCAGCTACTTATTGCTCTATGCTTTTCTCCTCAGCCATACATTTGCAAGTTAGACCTGAATTGAACTTGTTCAAGGGAAACTGGGTAATCAGTTTCGTGAAAAAACTAAAGGCGAGGAGGCGGGGGCAAGGAGGTGGCCGGCCCAGTGGTGTAGTGGTTAAGTTCGCGTGCTCTGCTTCTGGCGGTCCAGGGTTTGCAGGTTCGGATCCCGGGCGCGGACTGATGCACCGCTTATCAAGCCATGTTGTGGCAGGCATCCCACATAAAGTAGAGGAAGATGGGCACGGATGTTAGCCCAGGGCCAATCTTCCTCAGCAAAAAGAGGAATTGGCAACAGATGTTAGCTCAGGGCTAATCTTCCTCAAAAAAAAAACCCCCCAAAAAACTGAAGCGGCTTCTTTCCACTCCTTTGGAGATTCAGTGCCTTTCTAACAGACTCAGTCCTGTTAAAAGAACTTTCTGATTCATGGTCAAGGTTGAGCTCTCTAGGAATGCCTGCCTTGGGAACAAAAGCTGTTCTCTGGGAGTGATAGAGCCTCATGTAAATTTGGTCTGTGCAGAGGGCAGTTTCTCTTCTGGGTGGGTGCATGTAGACATGACATCTGCAACCGTCTTGTTGTCATGAGGAAAGCCAAGAAGGAGGGGGTTTTGTTTTACTTTTGAGTATGGGAGAGGGAAGAAGCACTGAAGGGTTCTTGGAGCACTATGGATGGAGGGAAGGAATCTTTTTTTTTTTGGTAAGGAAGATTAGCCCTGAGCTAACATCTGTTGCCAGTCTTCCTCTTTTATTTTTGCTGGAGGAAGATTAGCCCTGGGCTAACATCTGTGCCAGTCTTCTTCTATTTTATATGTGGGTTGCCACCACAGCATGGCTGATGAGTGGTGTAGGTCCGCGCCTGGGATCTGAACCCATGAACCCAGGCTGCCGAAGCAGAGCAGGCTAAACTTAACCACTATGCTACAGGGCTGGCCCAGAAGGAATCTTTTGAAAAGAAAGTCTTTTGATGCCTCTAAACATACTGAAATATTTAAGCACGGAGACAATGGTATATGATTTTAGGGAATGATACTGTAGTTGTCCCACAAAGCACTCGTTTTTATTGATTTGCTTTTTCAGAAACCGTAGTAGGTTTCTGTGTTAGGTATGTAGAGTAATGATCTGTTTTAATTGGTTAATTTTTCACCTTGATATTTAAAAATTATTAATTTTTATTTTGGTAAAATAAACATAAAATGTACATTTTACCCATTTTAAGTGTACAATTCAGTGGCACTAAGTACATTCAAATTATTGTATAACTATCACTACTGTTTATTTCCAGAACTCCTTTATCATCCCCAACAGAAACTCTATATTGCTCCCTCCAGCTCCTGGTAACCTCTATTCTACTTTCTGCTTTCTATGAATTTGACTATTCTAGATACTGTATATAAATGAAATCATGCAATATTTGTCCTTCTATTTCTGGCTTATGTTACTTATCATAATGTTTTCAAGGTTCATCCATGTTGTAGCATGTATCAGAATTTCATTCCTTTTTATGACTGAATAATATTCCACTGTATATGTATATATCACATTTGTTTATCCATTTATCTGTTGATGTACACGGGGGTTGTTTCCACCTTTTGGCTCTTGTGAATAAAGCTGCTGTGAACATTGGTGTGCAAGTATCTGAGTTCCTGTTTTCAGTTCTCTTGTGTATATTCCTGGGATTGGAATTGCTGGATCAAATGGTAATTCGATGTTTAACTTTTTGAGAAATTGCGAAAGTGTTTTCCACATTAGCTGTCCCATTTTACGTTACCACCAGCAGTGTGTGAGGGTTCCATATCCTCACCAACACTCATTATTTTCCTTTTTTTGATGATAGGCGTCCTAATAGATGTGAAGTGGTTTTGAAATGGATTTCCTTAATGATTTGTGATGTTGAGCATCTCTTCATCTGCTTATTGGCCATTTGTATATCTTCTTTGGAGAAATAGTCCGTTGTATACATATACCACATTTTGTTGATCCATTCTCTGTTGATGGACATTCAGGTTGTTTCTACCTTTTGGCTATTGCGAGTAATGCTGTAGTGAACATTTGGCATACGCGGTATTTCTGTGACTCCCTGTTTTCAAATCCTTTGGGTATATACCTAGAAGTAGAATTACTTATCATATGGTAATTCTATGTTTAGTTTTTTGAGGAACTGCCGTATTGTTTTCTCTAGTGTCTGTGCCATTTTACTTTCCCACCAGCACTGCACAAGGATTCCAACTTCTCTACATCCTTGCCAATGTTTATTTTTTCATTTTTGAAGGATGTTTTTATAATAGCTATGCAAATGGGTGTGAAGTGGTATCTCATTGTGGCTTTGATTTGCATTTCCCTAATAATTAGTGATGTTGAGCATCTTTCTGTGTGCTTTTGGCCATTTTATGTCTTCTTGGGAGAAATTTCTATTCAAGTGCTTTGTCCATTTTTATTGTTTATTTATTGTGTGTGTGTGTGTGTGTGTGTGTGTGTGTGTATGTGTATGTGAGGAAGATCAGCCCTGAGCTAACATCCAATGCCAATTCTCCCCGTTTGTGCCGTGAAAGATTGGCCCTGGGCTAACATCCGTGCCCATCTTCCTCTACTTTATATGGGATGCCGCCACAGCATGGCTTGACAAATGGTGCGTCGGTTCGCGCCTGGGATCTGAACCTGTGAACCCTGGTCCGCCAAAGTGGAGTGCGCACACTTAACCATTGCGCCACTGGGCCAGCCCCTTTGCCCATTTTTAGATAGATTTTTTTTGTTCTTATTAAGTTGTAGTTCTTTATATATTCTGGATATTAATCTCTTATCAGATACATGATTTGAAAATGTTTTTTCCCGTTCTGTGATTTGTCTTTTCACTCTGTTATACTGTCTTTTGGTATACAAAAGTTTTTAATTTTGATGAAGTCTAATTTATTTATGTTTTCCTTCGTTGCCTGTGCTTTTGTTGTCATATCCAAGAAATCATAGCCAGATCCATCATGAAGCTTTCACCTATGTTTTCTTCTAAGAGTTTTAGAATTTTAGCTTTTACATTTGTCTTTTATCTATTTGAAATTCATTTTTGGGTGTGGTGTTAGGTAAGGGTCCAAATTCACTTCATTCCTTTTATTTCTTTTTCTTTTCTTTCTTTATTTCTTTTTTTTGTGAGGAAGATTAGCCCTGAGCTAACATCTGTTGCCAGTCCTCCTCTTTTTGCTGAGGAAGAGTGGCCCTGGGCTAATGTCTGTGCCCATCTTCCTCTACTTTATATGTGGGATGCCTGCCACAGCATGGCTTGATAAGCGGTGCATAGGTCCGTGCCCAGGATCCGAACCTGTGAACCCTGGCCGCCGAAGTGGAGCACATGAACTTAACTACTACACCACCAGGCTGGCGCCCCAACTTCATTCTTTTGTATGTGGATATCCAGTTTCCCCAGCACCATTTGTTGAAGAGACTGTCCTTCCGCATTGGATGATCCTAGCCCCTTAGTCCGAAGATTGTTTGACCACATTTGCTAGTGTTTGTTTCTGGGCTCTCTATTCTGTTCTGTTGGTGTATATGTCTGTCTTTATTGCTAGTACCACACTGTTTTGATTACTGTAGCTTTGTAGTAGGTTTTGAAATTAGGAAGTGTGAGTCCTCCAACTTTGTCCTTTTTCAAGATTGTTTTGGCTATTTGGAGCCTTTTGTGATTCCATATGAATTTTAGGATGAATTTTGCTATTTTTGCAAAAAATGCCGTTGGGATTTTGATAGGGATTGCATTACATTTATAGATTGTTTTGGGTAGTATTGTTGTCTTAACAATATTAAGTCTTCCAGTCAGTGACCATGGGATGTCTTTATGTTTAAGTTGTTTTTAATTTCTTTTAACAGTGTCTTGTAATTTTCAGCGTCCAGGTCTTTCACTTTTTTGGTTAAATTTATACCTAAGTATTTTATTTTTATGATGCTATTGTAAATGGAATTGTTTTCTTAATTTTGTTTTTGTATTATTCATTGTTAGTGTATAGAAATACAACTGATTTTTATGTGTTAATTTGTATCCTGCAACTGGTAGCTCTAATAGTTTTTTTTGGGGGGGGTGGTATGGATTCTTTAAGGTTTTCTACATGTAAGATCATGTCATCTGTGAATAGAGAGAATTTTACCTCTTCCTTTCCAATTTGGATGCGTTTTGTTTTTTATTCCTTATTTAATTGCTCTGGCTAGAATTTCCAGCACTATGTTGAGTAGGTGAAAGCAGGCATCCTTGTCTTGTTCATGATCTTAGGGTAAAAGCTTTCAGTATTTTGCCATTGAGTATGGTGCTAGCTGTAGATTTTTTCCTTTTGCTTATAAATGACAGAAGTTTATTTCTCACAGTTCTGGAGGCTGGGAAGTCCAAGATCAAGGCACTGGCAGATTTGGTGTCCTGGTGAGAGCCTGTTTCCTCATTCATAGACAACTATCTTTTCTCTGTGTCTTCACATGGCCTAAGGGACAAGAGAACTCTCTGGGGTCCCCCCCTTTTTTTAAATTGAGATTATATTGGCTTACTGTGTAAATTTCAGGTGTACATTATTATATTTCAGGTTCTGAATAGGCTGCATTGTGTTCATTAGCAAGAGTGTAGTCTTTTTTTTTTGGTGAGGAAGATTGGCCCTGAGCTAACATAGGTTGCCAATCTTCCTCTTTTTGCTTGAGGAGGATTGTCCCTGAGCTAACATCTGTGTCACTCCTCCTCTGTTTTGTATGTGGGATGCCGCCACAGCATGGCTTGATGAGCAGTGTGTAGGTCTGCGCCCGGGATCTGACCCTGTGAACCCTGGGCCGCTGAAGCGGAGCGCGTGACCTTACCACTGTGCCACCGGGCTGGCCCCCCAACAGTCTGGTTTTTATCGGTCACCATACATGTGTGCCCCTTTATTCCTTTAGCTCTCACCCCACCGCCTCCTCCTCTGGTAACCACTAATCTGTTCTCCTTATCTATGTGTTTATCTTCCACATATGAGTGAAATCATATGGTGTTTGTCTTTCTCTGTCTGACTTATTTTGCTTAACACAATACCCTCAAGGTCCATCCGTGTTGTTGCAAATGGCACAATTTTGTCATTTTTTATGGCTGAGTAGTATTTCATTGTGGAATTCCACATGTTTTTTATCCATTCATCCACTGTTAAACACTTGGAGTTGCTTCCACATCTTGGCTATTGTGAATAATGCTGCAGTGAACATAGGGATGCATAAATGTCTTTCAATTGTTGATTTCATGTTCTTTGGATAAATACCCAGCAGTGGGATAGCTGGATCATAAGGTATTTCTTTCTTTTTTATTTATTTATTTATTTTTCCCCAAAGCCCCAGTAGATAGTTGTATGTCATAGTTGCACATCCTTCTAGTTGCTGTATGTGGGACGCGGCCTCAGCATGGCCGGACAAGCGGTGCGTTGGTGTGCGCCCGGGATCCGAACCCCGGGCCACCAGCAGTGGAGCGCGTGCACTTAACCGCTAAGCCACAGGCCGGCCCCATAAGGTATTTCTATTCTTAGTTTTTTGAGGAATCTCCATACTGTTTTCCATAGTGGCTGCACCAGTTTGCACTCCCACCAGCAGTGTATGAGGGTTCCCTTTTCTCCATATCCTCTCCAACACTTGTTATTTCTTGTCTTGTTCATTATAGCCATCTGACAGGTGTGAGGTGATATCTCATTGTAGTTTTGATTTGCATTTCCATGATAGTTAATGATGATGAACATCTTTTCATGTGCCTGTTGGCCATCTGTATATCTTTTTTGGAAAAATGTTCATATTCTCTGCCCATTTTTTGATCAGGTTGTTTATTTTTCTGTTGTTGAGTTGTATGAGTTCTTTAGATATTTTGGAAATTAAACCCTTGTCAGATATGTGATTTGCAGATATTTTCTCCTAGTTGGTGGGTTGTCTTTTCATTTTATCGATGGTTTCCTTTTTTTTATTTATTTTTTTTTGCATTTATTTATTTGTATTGCGGTAACATTGGTTTATAACATTATAAATTTCAGGTGTAAATCATTATAATTTTATTTCTGCGTAGATTACATCATGTTCTCTTGTTCACCACCCAAATACTAATTACAATCCATCAGCACACATATGTGCCTAATTATCCCTTTTGCCCTCCTCCCTCCTCTCATGCCCTCTGGTAACCACCAATCCAATCGCTGTCTCTATGTGTTTGTTTATTGTTGTTATTATCTACTACTTAATGAAGGAAATCATACGGTATTTGACCTTCTCTCTCTGACTTATTTCGCTTTACATAATACCCTCAATGTCCATCCATGTTGTCACAAATGGCTGGATTTCATCGTTTCTTATGGCTGAGTAGTATTCCATTGTTTACATATACCACATCTTCTTTATCCATTCATCCCTTGATGGGCACTCAGGTTGCTTCCAAGTCTTGGCTATTGTGAATAACACTGCAATGAACACAGTGGTGCATGTATCTTTATGCATTGGTGTTTTCAAGTTCTTTAGATAAATACCCAGCAGTGGAATAGCTGGATCATATGGTAGTTCTATCCTTGATTTTTTGAGGAATCTCCATACAGTTTTCCATAGTAGCTGCACCAGTTTGCACTCCCACCAGCAGTGTATGAGAGTTCCCTTCTCTCCACATCCTCTCCAACACATGTTGTTTCCTGTCTTGTTAATTATAGCCATTCTGACGGGCGTGAATTGATATCTCATTGTAGTTTTGATTTGCATTTCCCTGATAGTTAATGATGTTGAACATCTTTTCATGTGCCTGTTGGCCATCTGTATATCTTCTTTGGGGAAATGTCTGTTCAGGTCTTTTGCCCATTTTGTAATTGGATTTTTAGTTTTTTTGTTGCTGAGATGCGTGAGTTCTTTATATATTTTGGAGGTTAAGCCCTTATCAGATGTATGGTTTGCAAATATCTTCTCCCAATTGTTAGGTTGTCTTTTCGTTTTGTTGATGGTTTCCTTTGCTGTGCAGAAACTTTTTAGTTTGATGTAGTCCCATTTGTTTATTTTTTCTATTGTTTCTCTTGCCCAGTCAGACATGGTGCTTGAAAATATGTTGCTAAGACTGATGTCGAAGAGCATACTGCCTATGTTTTCTTCTAGAAGTTTCATAGTTTCAGGTCTTACATTCAAGTCTTTAATCCATTTTGAGTTAATTTTTGTGTATGGTGTAAGGTAAGGGTCTACTTTCAATTTTTGCATGTGGCTATCCAGTTTTCCCAACACCATTTGTTGAAGAGACTTTCTTTTCTCCATTGTATATTCTTGGCTCCTTTGTTGAAGATTAGCTGTCCATAGATGTGTGGGTTTATTTCTGGGCTTTTGATTCTGTTCCCTTGATGTGTGTGTCTGTTTTTGTGTCAGTACCATGCTGTTTTGGTTACTATAGCTTAGTAGTATATTTTGACATCAGGGAGTGTGATACCTCCAGTTTTTTTCTTTTATCTCAGGATTCTTTTCGCTATTCGGGGTCTTTTGTTGTTCCATATATATTTTAGGATTCTTTGTTCTATTTCTGTGAAAAGTGTTGTTGTAACTTTGATAGGGATTGCATTGAATCTATAGATTGCTTTAGGAAGTATGGACATCTTAACTATGTTAATTCTTCCAATCCAGGAGCACGGAACATCTTTCCATTTCTTTGTGTCTTCTTCAATTTCTTTCAGCAGTGTTTTATAGTTTTCGGTGTACAGATCTTTCACCTCTTTGGTTAAGTTTATTCCTAGGTATTTTATTCTTTTTCTTGCAATTGTAAATGGGATTGTATTCTTAATTTCTCTTTCTGCTACTTCGTTGTTAGTGTAT
This sequence comes from Diceros bicornis minor, assembly GCF_020826845.1. Classification (NCBI taxonomy): domain Eukaryota; kingdom Metazoa; phylum Chordata; class Mammalia; order Perissodactyla; family Rhinocerotidae; genus Diceros; species Diceros bicornis. The sequence continues at coordinate 51,711,132 of NC_080741.1, forward strand.
AGAAACGCAACTGATTTTTGTATGTTGATTTTGTATCTTGCAACTTTACTGTATTTATCTTATATTTCTACAAGTTTTTTGGTGGATTCTTTAGAGTTATCTTTATATAAAATCATGTCATCTGCAAATAGTGAGAGTTTCACTTCTTCCTTTCCAATTTGGATCCCTTTTATTTCTTTTTCTTGCCTGATGTTTCTGTCTGGGACTTCCAATACTGTGTTAAATAGGAGTGGTGAGAATGGGCATCCCTGTCTGGTTCTTGTTCTTAGAGGGATAGCTTTCAGTTTTTCACCATTGAGGATGATATTAGCTGTGGGTGTGTCATCTATGGCTTTTATTATGTTGAGGTATGTTCCTTCTATACCCATTTTATTCAGAGTTTTTATCGTAAATAGATGCTGTATCTTGTCAAATGTTTTCTCTGCATCTAATGAGATGATCATGTGATTTTTATTCTTCATTTTATTAATGTGGTGTGTCACGTTGATTGATTTGTGAATGTTGAACTATCCCTGCATCCCTGGAATAAATCCCACCTGATCATGGTGTATAATCTTTTTAATGTATTGTTGTATGTTATTTTCTAGTATTTTGTTGAAGATTTTTGCATCAATGTTCATTAGTGATATTGGTCTGTAATTTTCTTTTTTTGGTGTTGTCCTTGTCTGGTTTTGGTATCAGGGTAATGTCGGCTTCGTACAATGAGTTAGGAAGCTTCCCCCCCTCCTCAATTTTTTTGAAAGAGTTTGAGAAGGATAGGTATTAAGTCTTCTTTGAAGGTTTGGTAGTATTCACCAGGGAAGCTGTCTGCTCCTGGAGTTTTATTTTTGGGGAGGTTTTTGATTACTGTTTCGATCTCCTTACTGTTGATTGGTCTATTCAAATGCTCTAATTCTTATTCATCCAGTTTTGGGAGGTTGTATGATTCTAAGAATTTATCCATTTCTTCCAGATTGTCCACTTTGGTGGCATATAGCTTTTCATAGTATTCGCTTATAATCTTTTCTATTTTTGAAGTGTCCGTTGTAATTTCTCCTCTTTCATTTGTGATTTTACTTATTTGAGTCTTCTCTTTTTTTCTTTGCAAGTCTAGCTAAAGGTTTGTCAATTTTTTTTAATCTTTTCAAAGAACCAGCTCTTGGTTTTATTAATTTTTCTATTGTTTCTTTAGTCTTTATTTCATTTATTTCTGCTCTGATTTTTATTGTTTCCCTTCTTCTACTGATTTTGGGCTTTGTTTGTTCTTCTTTTTCCAATTCCAGTTTAGGTGCATCGTTAGATTGTTTATTTGAGAGTTTTCTTGTTTGTTGAGATAGGTCTGTATTGCTATAAACTTCCCTCTTAGAACTTTTGCTGTATCCCATAAATTCTGGCATGTTGCATTTTCGTTTTCATTTGTCTCCAGGCATATTTTGATTTCTCCTTTGATTTCTTCATTGACCCAATCGTTGTTCAGTAGCATTTTGTTTAATCTCCACATATTTGTGGCTTTTCTGATTTTCTTTCTATAGTTGATTTCTAGTTTCATACTGCTCTGGTCAGAAAAGATGCTTTGTATTATTTCAGTCTTCTTAAATTTATGGAGACTTATTTTGTGGCCTAATATGTGATCAGTCCTGGAGAATGTTCCATGTGCATTTGAAAAGAATGTGTATTCTTCGGTTTTGGGTGGAATGTTCTGTATATATTTACTAGGTCCATATGTTCTAGTGTGTCATTTCAGGCCAGTGTTTCCTTATTGATCTTCTGTTTGGATGATCTATCCATTGGTGTAAGTGAGGTGTTCAAGTCCCCTACTATTATTGTATTACTGTCTCTCTCTTTCTGTCTGTTAATAATTGGTTTGTATGTTTATGTGCTCCTCTGTTGGATGTGTAGATATTTACAAGTGTTATATCCTCTTGTTGGATTGTTCTCTTGATCATTATGTAGTGCCCTTCTGCAGCTGACAGGCCCCACTGCCCACAGCTCCACACGCACCGTCAACACAGTGCTACCCCGTGGGTGTGTCCCGACCTCCTGAAGTGGACCCAGCCTCTCCAAGGCGTGAGCCCCACACACTCCACCACTGCCCGACCCCTCTAGCTGCTCCTTGTGCACACCCTGCCCCACAGAGGTGGACCCAGTCGTCAGGTTGTGGAGAATCCAGTCACCAATCTATGCAGGCCCACAAGTTGCCGGAGAGCTTGTTGTTGGCTGGGGCCAGTCCCTGGGGTGGGCTGCCCTCCCTGGCTGAGTTGGATTAAATTGGTGCTCTAGTGGGTGGGGCAGACCCTGGGCTAGCAGGCCCCAGGGAGAACTCCAGTGGCGTCTGCCAGCGTCTGTGTCAGCATGCCCACACCAGGCCACAACGAGGGCTCCTGCCAATGTCCCAGTCCCTGGAGACATCTCACGTCTACCTGAGATACACTCAGAGCCTGTCAGGTGAGTCTCTTTTCACCAATGGAGTGTGCACCTTTCTTTTGGTGTTTTTAGATTGCTTTCTGAAATGGGTGCATTTTTGCGTGGGCCCTTTAAGAGCTGGCTTTAATTTCTTTGTGAACCAGCTTTTTTGGGGGTACTCCCCAATGTTGTTAGTAACAAGCAAAGTCAGATATTATGCCACTTGTCTCGGTTGTGCTGGATCCAAAAAATGCCTATAGTGGGAGCGCTCCCTGGCTCAGGTCCCCCACTCCTCCAGGGAAGGCTGCGTACCTTTGGGTTGCTCCTGGGCGGCCACGAAGCGTTGCAGCTTGTCAACGTGGCATTTTTTCTCTCCCGAAGGGAATTTCTGCCTCTTCCACCTCAATTAGGATTGTTGTTTGTTGCAAGGGTTCCTCTTATCCAGTTTTCAGTTCTCTCTTAAGGGTAATTTTTCCAAGAGTAGTTGTAAATTGGCTGTGTCTGTGGGAGGAGGTGAGTTCAGAGTCTGCCTATGCCGCCATCTTGACTTTTCTCTTGATGGTTTCCTTTGCCTTGCAAAAGCTTTTTAATCTGATGTAGTCCCATTTGTTAATTTTTTTTTGTTTGTTTCCCTTGCCTGAGTAGACACGGTATTCAAAAAGATACTGCTAAGAATGATGTCAAAGAGTGTACTGCCTATATTTTCTTCGAAGAGTTTTATGGTTTCAGGTCTTACGTTCAAGTCTTTAATCCATGTTAGTTCATTTTTGTGTATGGTGTAAGATAATGGTCTACTTTCATTCTTTTGCCTGTGGCTATCCTGTTTTTCCAACACCATTTATTGAAGAGACTTTTCCAGTCTATGCTCTTGGCTCCTTTGTCAAAGATTAGCTGTCCATAGATGTGTGGATTTATTTCTGGGCTCTCACTTTTGTTCCCTTGATGTGTGTGTCTGTTTTTGTGCCAGTACCATGCTGTTTTGGTTACTTTAGCTTTGTGGTATAATTTGAATTCAGGGAGTGTGATACCTCCAACTTTGTTCTTTTTTCTCAGGATTGTTTTGGCTATTTGGGGTCTTTTGTTGTTCCATATAAATTTTAGGATTCTTTGTTCTGTTACCTTGAAGAATGTCATTGGCATTTTGTTTGGGATTGCATTGACTCTGTTGATTACTTTAGGTAATATGGACGTTTTAACTATGTTTACTCTTCCAATCCATGAGCACAGAATATCTTTGCATTTCTTTATGTTTTCTTCAGTTTCTTTTGATGGCTGTCTCATAGTTTTCAGTGTATAGGTCTTTCATCTCCTTGGTTAAATGTATTCCCTGATATTTTATTCTTTTTGTTGCAATTATAAATGGTATTGTATTTTTGGCTTCACTTTGTTGTAGTTCGTTTGTGGATTTTTCACATTCACTTTTTTTCTTTCTTTTATAGCAAGATTAGTTTCCATATCACTTAGTCCAAGCTTGTACATAGCCCTGCTGTGTGTTGCTTGTCTCTGTGAAAGTATGCATCATGTGAATCTGGGCCTTTTATCTCTTCTTTCCTCTCAATATTCATGCCCCATTTTGCTGTTTTTTCTGTTGCCTTCCCCAATCCTGATTCATTTTTTCTTATCATCATATTAGTTCATACTCAAGGTCAAGATACTAAAAATTTATTTATATAATTTTTAAGAATAATTTAAAGTTACGCAAGTTAACATGGTTGTTGTTGGGAAAACAGCAGGTAGAGATGAATCAAAAAAAATTTACTGAGCCCAAATCCGAAAGCCAAAGATGTTTATTTTATGGTTACCCTAGATTCTCTTAATCAGATGAAAATGATTTGAAAGTTGAACTTCAAGATAAGTTATTTAAAGTCAGTCTAATATTCTTGAGTTGACACATTAGTGTGGTTCTCACATGTACTTTCACTTAGGGATGTTCTAGGTGCTTATTCCCTAATTCAATGCATAGGAAGAATGCACAGGTCTGCCTACTTTCAAGATCCTTAATCTAGAGGATTGTGAAAATTAGGTTTGGGAAGTAGTATCTTATGAGGCTAGTAGTTGAAACAGTACTAGTAGACAAGAACTTTTAGTTAACAATGTATATTCATGGAATTTGAGACTTAAAAGGTTCTGTAATGATGTAGCTCAACTCTCTTGTTTATCCAATGAGATCACCAAGGCCAGACATGTAGAGTGATTTGCTCAAGCTCACATAGTTTAGTTCATTGGGTCTTGAATTCAGATCCTGATTCCCTGAAACGGTGCTTTTTCTCCTATCATTGAATCTTGGATAAAACCACCAGAAGATAGGAATCAGTCTAGAAATATTTATCAGATGCTTACTTTGTGGAAGATTTAATGGAGGAAACAAAAATAGACATTTATTTGAAGGCTTTTTTCAATTGTAATTAATAGAAATCCATTTCAAACTGAAGCAGAAGGAAGAATTTATTGCTTCATGTAACCAAAGAAGGCATGAATGTGTCTGGCCTCAGGATAGAATGGGATCAGGGCCTCAAGACATCAGAACCTCTCTGTCTCCATCTTACATTTTGGTGTGTGTCTATGTGTTGGACTCGTTTTTGCAGTTACTAACTTCTTTAAATTTACTCCTTTCATTATTAGGGAACATAGCTCCTGGCAGCTCTGGGGTTACATCTTTACAATGCATGACGGAATAGGAAAGAGCTATTTCATGTTGGGAAGTCTTCAGAGAATGAATGGTATGGCCCAGTCTACTTCACATGCCCATCTGTGTGGTTGAGGGGGTCTGACTGACAGCCCCACTGAAATCACATAGAGTGGAACAGTTTCTGTAAAAGATGAGGATTAGCAATGCTGGACACACAGAATGGTAAGGAAATAAGACTACCTGTTGCACATACACACCATGCACACGAAGCTATAGTAAATGTCAAATGTGGTAGAAGTAGAATGTATCATGGGAGTTCAGAGCTTGAGGCACCAGGTAATATTCCTAAGACTGAAAGAACTGAGTCTTGGTGCATGAATAGGATTTTTGTGAGTGAACAGGAAGCATGAGAGGAGATCCAGCAAGTAGGAAACAGTGAAGTGTAAACTGGAGACTTGGCAAAGTGTTTTTGGAGAACTGTGAATAGACCAAGTTCTGTGATACTGGGAGAAGATTGGGAAGATAGGTTTGGCTGAGAGTGTAGAAGGGCCTTAAATGTCAGAGTAGGGAATTTGGCACTTATTCCTTGGGCAGTGGGGAGCCATTGAAACATTTTGATCAAGGAAAAAAGGTATTTTAGGAAGGTAAATGGAGGAGCATAAGAGTGATTTTGGATTCAGAAAAACTAGGTAAAAGAATAATGGAATTTATTTTCAGAGGAACTAGGCAATACTGTTCTTAACGTGGAGAACCAATAACGATTGTGAACAAATCACTCAACTACCATCTATTTGCCTCTTCAGTAAAGTAAATATGTTTATCTTTCCTCACAGGTGATCAGAGTTGACATATAATTTCAGTAAGAAAATACTGTGTTGTAGTAGACGTTATTGCTTTATGAATGACTTTGTTAACTTTGATACATATGAAAGAGTATTTTTCTCTGTGGTATTTGAAGATGCTAAGTTGGAAATAGATTATTGGTTGAGGAAATGACAATTAACATTTTATTAGTTCATAAAGTAAATGGAATTAATATCTTGGGCTGCATTTTCTTTTAAATTCTTTATTTCAATTAGGTAAATGACAGAAACAAATTCTGAAACTAAACTTCAGTGCTGTGTGTTAATATTATTTTTCCTTCTAGTCTTATGATTTTTTTATTACTAAGAATTCTCAAAACTGCCTTTGTAACTGGGATTTTTGGCACTTGTACCCTAAAACAGTGCTAGAACTGCCGTGTGCACTGCTTGTGCTTCTGGGTCTCAAATTCTTGGAGAGAAAGCTCCTTCAACTCCTCTGTCTGTGTCTCTCCCTAGTAATTCACTGTCTCTGTGGCCAGAATGGGAGACAGATCCCTTGATGTCCTCTTCATCTGTCCTCCATGCTTCTACCCTTAGCTTCCCCTTTTCCCACTCTACAAACTACCTCTTTGAAATCTTTGTTCTTCTCCTGACTCACCAGACGTTACATGCTCATCTCCCAACTTCACGACTGAAACTATTTTGGAACTCGGGATACCTAGTTTAACTCTTATATTAGGCATATTCACCCCTTTAAAAAATTTCTCTTAACAACAAAGAAACAAACAACCCAATTAAAAAATGAGCAAAGGATCTGAACAGGCATTTTTCCAAAGAAGATATACAGATGGCCAGCAGGCACATGAAAAGATGTTCAACATCACTAATTATTAGGGAAATGCAAATGAAAACTACAATGAGATATCACCTCACACCCGTCAGAATGGCTTTAATTATCAAGACAAGAAATAACAAGTGTTGGAGATGGTGTGGAGAAAAGGGAACCGTCATACACTGCTGATCGGAATGTAAACTGGTGCAGCCACTGTGGAAAACAGTATGGAGATTCCTCAAAAAATTCAGAATAGAACTACCATATGATCCAGCTATTCCACTTCTGAGTATTTATCCAAAGAACCTGAAAACATGGAAAGATAAATGCACCCCTATGTTCACTGCAGCATTATTCACAATAGCTAAGACTTGGAAACAACCTAAGTGCCCATCAATGGATGAATGGATAAAGAAGATGTGGTATATATATACACAGTGCAGTACTACTTAGCTATAAAAAGGTGAAATCTTGTCACTTGCAGCAACATGGATGGACCTTGAGGGTATTAATGCTAAGCAAAATAAGTCAGTTGGAGAAAGTCAAATACTGTATGATTTCACACATAAGTGGAAGATAACAACGACAAGCAAATAAACATAGAAACAGAGATTAAATTGGTGGTTACCAGAGCGGAAGGGGGGAGAGAGGAGGGCAAAATGGGTGATAGGGCACATGTATATGGTGATGGATGGTAATTAGTCTTTGGCTGATGAACATGGTGTAGTCTACGCAGAAATGGAAATATAATGATGTACACCTGAAATTTATATAATGTTATAAACCAGTGTTACCTCAATAAAAAAAGAGCATATTCTAATACATTAAAAAATAAATAAAAATTTCTCTTTGCCTGTAGTATGTTTGAAATACATTTAAAAAAGATAGTATCTAACTTGAAGTGCTATGTAGAAATGCAAAAAGATAACCCAATAGCTCTAATTTATAAGCAGCTGATTTTCATCTTAAAGTGGAGACTCACAGTTCTGTTCTAAGGACTAGTGTTTGTATTAAAAGATTTAGCAATGGTAGTTTCTTTTATTTCATGTAGAGAAAAGTAAACTTTAGTATTAAATTCTATATTTTTGTATTACTAGAGTTATACTGAAAAGAGTACAACTTTAGAGATATTCTAGAATGCTTATGTAGATTCAGTATGCTTATACTTGGTATAGGGAAATACACTGTGCTTAGTTTTTTGAAATGCTTATGGCTTTTAAAAGATCATGAAAGTAATACTTGTGAAAACTTCCTCTTAACTCATCCCTGCCACCAACCCAAGTGAATCCTCGCTTCTCCCTTCACCCAACTCAGGTCTGCTGTTAATGGGTTGGTATTTCAGACTCTATGTGTATATAAATATTTAGGTACATTTTAAAAGTAAACAGTGGAATAATATTTTCAAAAACTTACATAGTACTCACTTTTTACCACATACTATTCTAAGTACTTTACATGTATGAATTCTTTAATCCTCATTGCAATCCTATGAAGTGTATGTTATTATTATCCCCATTTTTATTTTTTTTAATTATTTTGTGAGGAAGATTAGCCCTGAGCTAACATCTGTTGCCAATCCTCCTCTTTTTGCTGAGGAAGACTGGCCCTGGGCTACCATCCGTGCCTGTCTTCCTCCATTTTATATGGGACGCTGCCATAGCATGGCTTGACACTGTGCATCGATCAGTGCGTGCCCAGGATCCAAACCCCCGGCTGCTGCAGCGGAGCGCGTGCACTTAACTGCTATGCCACCAGGCCGGCCCAATTATCCCCATTTTTAAAGATGAAGAAACTGAGACACAGGAAGGCTAAGCACCTTGCCCAAGGTCGCAAAAGCAGTAAGTGGTGGAGCCAAGATTCAAACCTAGGCATTCTGGTTTTGGAGTCTGTGTCTTCAACCACTAGCTCTACTGGAAAGATGCCTACCTCTCTGTGGCCACTAAGTCAGAACAAACCTACCTTTGTCCCCGAGCATGGATTTGAGAAACCAAACCTTGGTTTTGCTTTTTGAACTTTTTAAGTAAAAGTTTTATTATATATCATTTGTTTTTACAGCTGCCATCTTTCCTCTACTCTAGTTGTTGGGTGTGGTGGTGGGTGGGGTGAGTGTCAAATTCCATTTTGATAATCTGATAAATGTTATGGACCATCTTCTCAGGAAAATCCACATGTGCAAAAATAAAATTTTACTAGGCATATCAGAGTATTTATGGACTTCTTGAAGCCCATCTTTGGACTCAGATTAAGAATCTCTACTTTTAAACACTTCAACTTGTCTTTTTTCTCTACATTGTATATACATTCTTTTTGTTTTTAGCCTGCCCTTTATGTTAACTGATTTACTTTTTTACGGATTGTTTCTACTTCTTGTTTTGCCATTTTTATTTTTTTTCTTCTTTTAATATCATTATGAACTCATGGATATTTATTCCATATGACATAATCACTCATTCTGATAATAATTCTCAAATTGTCCTGTTTTTAAAGTTCTCCTATGAGGATTTCCCCTGACTGTAGAGACACTTGCTTTCATCTGCTTTGTTCTTTTTTTTTTTTTTTAAAGATTTTATTTATTTATTTATTTTCCCCCCAAAGCCCCAGTAGATAGTTGCACGCCACAGCTGCACATCTTTCCAGTCGCTGTATGTGGGACGCGGCCTCAGCATGGCTGGAGAAGCGGTGCGTCCGTGCGCGCCCGGGATCCGAACCCAGGCCGCCAGCAGCAGAGCGTGCACACTTAACCGCTAAGCCACGGGGCCGGCCCTGCTTTGTTCTGATAGTTGAGTGTATTTGGTCTTCAGGTTCTAAAGTCTGTGCTGTTTTTTTCTGTTCTTTTTTGAGATAAAAATAAGGTATATAAAATTTCTTTCTGTTTCCTGTGATTAGTTTTCTTCCATGATATTTATCATCTTTTGCGTGTTATTTTCCTTTCTATTTTTGTCTTTTTACAAAAATAGCCTTATTGAGATGTAATTCACTTACCATATATTTCACTCTTTAAAGTATACAGTTCACTTATTTTTAGTATATTTAGAGAGTTGTGCATTCATCACCACTATCTAATTTCAGAACATTTTCATCACCCCAAGAAGAAACCCTATACCCATTAGCAGTCACTCCCCATTCCCTCTCCCCTACCCCTGGCAACCACTCATTCAATCGACTTTCTATCTCTAATAATTTCCCTGTTCTAGGCATTACATATAAATGGCATCATACAATATGTGTCCTTTTGTGGCTGGCTTCTTTCACTGAGCATAATGTTTTCAAGGTCCATGTATGCTGCAGCATGTATCAGTATTTCATTCCTTTTTATGGCTGATAATATTCCATTGTATGGATATACCACATTTTATTTAGCTATTCTTCAGTTGATGGATATTTGAATTGTTTATACCTTTTGGATATTATAAATAATTCTGCTATGAACATTCATGTACAAGTTTTTGTGTGAATGTTTGTTTTCAGTTCTTTTGGACATATGCCCAGAGTGGAATTGCTGGACCATATGGTAATTTTTAATTTTTTGAGGAGCTGCCATACTGTTTTCCATAGCACCTGGACCCTTTTACATGTCCATCAGCAGAGCACCACTTGAACCATTTTACGTATCCACCAGCAGAGCTCAAGAGTTCCAATTTCTCCACATCTTTGCCAACACTTGTTATTTTCTATGTCTTTTTGATTTTAGCAATTCTGGTGGATGTGAGGTGATATTTCATTGTGGTTTTGATTTGCATTTCCCTGATGATTAGTGATGTTGAGCACCTTTTCATATACCTGTTGACCATTTGTATCTCTTCTTTGGAAAACAGATTCTCTGCCCATTTTTTAATCAGATTGTTTGTATTTCTTTGCTGTTGAGATGTATTCTTTGCTGTTGAGTTCTTGATATATTTTGGGTATTAACCCCTTATTGGATATTTGATTTGCAAATATTTTCTCCCATCTGGTAGGTTATCTCTTAATTTTGTGGATGGCTTCCTTTGGTGTGCAGAAGAATATTAGTTTGATGTAGTCTCGTTTGTTTATTTTTGTTTTTGTTGCCTTTGCTTTTGGTGTCAAATCAAAAAATCATTGCCGAGACTAATGTCAAGGAGCTTCTTTCCTATGTTTTAATCTAGGAGTTTTATGGTTTGTGGTCTTACATTCAAGTCTTTAATCCATTTTGAGTTGATTTTTGTGTATGGTGTAAGATAGGGGTCCAGTTTCATTCTTTTGCATGTGGCTGTCCAGTTTTTCCAGCACCATTTTTTGAGGAGATTATCCTTTCCCCATTGCATATTTTTGGCTCCTTTGTTGTAAATTGATTGACCATTTATGTGTGGGTCTATTTCTGGGCTGTCTTTTCAATTCTGTTGATCTATGAGTCTGTTTTTTTATGCCAACACAATACTGTTTTGATTACTGTAGCTTGGTCATATAGTTTGAAATCAGGAAGTAGGATGCTTCCTGATTTCAGTTTTGTTCTTCTTTGTCAAGATTGCTTTTGCTATTTGGGGTCTTTTGTGATTCCATACGTATTTTAGGATTGTTTGTTCTATTTCTGTGAAAAATGCCTTTGGAATTTTGATAGGGATTGCATTGAATCTGTAGATTACTTTGGGTAGTATGAACATTTTAACAATAATTCTTCCAGTCCATGAACATGGAATATCTTTCCACTTATTTGTGTCGTCTTCAGTTTCTTTCATCAATGTTTTATAGTTTTTATTGTACAGATCTTTCATCTCCTTGGTTAAATTTATTTCTAGGTATTTTATTGTTTTTGATGCAATTGTAAATGGGATTTTTTTTTAAAGATTTTATTTATTTATTTTTTTCCCCCCAAAGCCCCAGTAGATAGTTGTATGTCATAGCTGCACATCCTTTTAGTTGATGTATGTGGGACGCGGCCTCAGCATGGCCAGAGAAGTGGTGCGTCGGTGCGCGCCCGGGATCTGAACCCAGGCTGCCAGCAGCGGAGCGCGCGCACTTAACCACTAAGCCACGGGGCCGGCCCTAAATGGGATTTTTTTATTGTGGTATGATTTTTTTTTTTAAAGATTTTATTTATTTATTTTTTTCCCCCCAAAGCCCCAGTAGATAGTTGTATGTCATAGCTGCACATCCTTCTAGTTGCTGTACGTGGGACGCGGCCTCAGCATGGCCGGAGAAGCAGTGCGTCGGTGTGCGCCCGGGATCTGAACCTGGGCCGCCAGCAGCGGAGCGCGCGCACTTAACCGCTGAGCCACAGGGCTGGCCCTATTGTGGTATGATTGACATATAACATTATATTAGTTTCAGGTGTACAAAGAGATTGTTTTCCTGATTTCTCTTTCTGATAGTTTATTCGTATATAGAAATGCAACTGATTATTGTATATTGATTTTGTATCTTGTGACTTTACTGAATTATTAGCTTTCGTAGTTTTTTGGTGGAGTCTTTAGGGTTTTCTATGTATAATATCATGTCATCTGCAAACAGAAACAGTTTTACTTTTTCCTTTCTGATTTGAATGCCTTTTATTCTTTTTATTGCCTAATTGCTCTGGCTAGGAATTCCAATGTATGTTGAATAAAAGTGATGAAAATGGGCATTGTTGTCTTGTTCCAGATCTTACAGGAAAAGTTTTCAGCTTTTCACCGTTGAGTATGATGTTAGCTGTGGTTTGTCATGTATGGTCCTTATGTTGATGTACATTCCCTCTATATCCACTTTGTTGAGAGTTTTTATTATAAATGGATGTTGAATATTGTCAAATGCTTTTTCTGCATCTATTGAGATGATCCTATGATTTTTATCCTTCATTTTTTTTTTTTTTTTTTTTTTTTTTTTTTTGTGAGGAGATCAGCCCTGTGCTAACATCTGCCAATCCTCCTCTTTTTTTTTTTTTTTTTTTGCTGAGGAAGACGGCCCTGGGCTAACATCTGTGCCCATCTTCCTCCACCTTATATGGGACGCCGCCACAGCACGGCCTGCCAAGCAGTGCGTCGGTGCGCACCCGGGATCCGAACCAGCGAACCCCGGGCCGCCGCAGCGGAGCGCGCGCACTCAACCGCTTGCGCCACCGGGCCAGCCCCAATCCTTCATTTTGTTAATGTGGTTTATCAGTTTGATTTGTGCATGTTGAACCATCCTTGCATCCCTAGAATAAATAAATAATAAATAAATGATGGTATCATTTGCAGCGTAAAAGTTTTTAATTTTGATGAAGCCCAATTTACCTGTTTTTTCTTTTGTTGTTTCTGCTTTTGATGTTGTCTCTAAGATATCATTACCTAATCTAAGCTCACTAAGATTTACTCTTCTGTTTTCTTGAAACATTTTATAGTTTTAGCTCTTACGTTTAGGTCTTTAAGGCCAATATACCTATTTTTTCTTTTGTTGTTTGTGCTTTTGGTGTTGTATCTAAGGAATCATTACCTAGTCTAAGCTCGCTAAGATTTACTCGTTTGTTTTCTTCAAACATTTTATAGTTTTAGCTGTTACATTTAGGTATTTGATCCATTTTGATTTAATTCTGTGTATGGTGTGAAATAGTAGTACAGTTTCATTGTTTTGCATGTGGATATCCAGTTGTTCCAGTGTTATTTGTTTAAAAGACTATTCTTTCCTTATTGATTTAATTTGGGGGGCACTCTTGTGAAAATCAACTTAACATAAATCTAAGGGTTTTTTCCTGGACTCTCAGTTCTATTTCAGTGAGAATTATGCCAATATCATACTGTCTTGATTACTGTAACTTTGTATTACACTGTCTTGATTTCTGTAGCTTTATAGTTGATTTGAAATAGGGAAGTATAGGTCCTCCAACTTTCTTTTTCTTTTTCAAGGTCATTTTGGCTGTTCTGGGTCCTTGCATTTCCCTGTGAATTTGAAGACCAGCTTGTCAGTTTCTGCAGGAAGGCTGGATTTGATTTGGTAGGGATTGTGTTGCATCCATAGATCAATCTGTAGGGTATTGCCATCTTAACAATATTAAGTCTTCTGAACCATGAGCATGGGATATTTTTCCAGTTATTTAGTTCTTTGATTTCTTTCAGCAGTGTTTTTATTTTATTTTATTATTATTTTTTTGTGAAGAAGATCAGCCCTGAGCTAACATCCATGCTAATCCTACTCTTTTTGCTGAGGAAGACCGGCTCTGGGCTAACATCTATTGCCAATCCTCCTCCTTTTTTTCCCCAAAGCCCCAGTAGATAGTTGTATGTCATAGTTATACAGCCTTCTAGTTGCTGTATGTGGGACGTGGCCTCAGCATGGCTGGAGAAGCAGTGCGTCGGTGCGTGCCCAGGATCCGAACCTGGGCCACCAGTAGTGGAGCGCGCTCACTTAACTGCTAAGCCACGGGGCCAGCCCTCAGCGGTGTTTTATAGTTTTCAGTGTATGCCTTGCGTTTCTTTTTAAAAATTTGTACCTAACTATTTTATTCTTTTTGGTGTTATTAAATGGAGTTGTTAAAGGAATTCTATTTATAATAGGAATTATTTTCTTTATTCAATTTTTGGATTGTTCGTTTCTGGTCTATAGAAGTACAGTTGATTTTGTGTATTGATCTTGATCCTCAACATTGCTGAACTTGTTTATTAATTCTAGTATTTTTTTAGTGGACTGATTAGGATTTTGTATATAATGTCATATCATCTGCTAACAGAGATAATTTTACTTTCCAATCTGGGTGACTTTCATTTTTCCCTCCCCCGCCCACAAATTGCCCTGGCTAGTACCTCCACTATGTTATTAAGTAGAAGCAGTGATAGTGGACACATTTGTCTTGTTTCTGATTTTGGGGGAAAGCATTCAGTCTTTCCCATCATAATCATGATGTTAGCTGTGAGTTTTTCACAGGTGCCCTTTATCAGGTTGAGGAAGTTCATTTCTATTTTTAGTTCATTGACTGTTTTTATCATAAAAGGATGCTGGATATTGTTAAATGCTTTTTCTGCATATACTATGATGATTTTCTGGTTTTAGTCCTTTATTCTATTAATATTGTATATTTCATTAATTGGTCTTCATATGTCAAACCAAACTTTCAATTCTTGGGATAAATACTACTTGGTAATGTTGTATAGTCCCTTTAAAAAAATGTTGCTGTGTTTGGTTTGGTAACATTTTGTTGAGGAGTCTTGTGTTTGTATTCAAGGATATTGGTCTGTAGTTTTCTTATTATGTTTTTGTGACGTTTTAGTGTCAGGGTAATACTGGTTTCATAGGATTAGTTGAAAAATGTTCTTTACTTTTCTGTTTTTTGCGAGAGTTTATGAAGGATTGGTATTAATTCCTCTTTGAATGGTAGGTTCCTCCAGAGAAGCCATCTGCCCTGTGCATTTCTGGGCTATTTTTTTTATTTGTGAGAAGCTTTAGAGTTACTGATTTGATCTTTTTACTTGTTATAGGCACATTCAGATGTTTCACTTCAGTAATTTGTGTCTGTCATGGAATTTGTTCAGTTTATCTAAGTTATGTAATTTATTGTTGTAGAGTTTTTCATAGTGTTCCTTTATAATCCTTTTTCTTTTTATAAAGTTGGTAGTGATGGCCCAACTTTCATTCTTGGTTTTAGTAATTTGAGTCTTCTCTGTCTCTGTTTTTTCTATCTTGGTTGATGTAGCTAAAGATCTGTCAATTTTATTGATGTTTTCAAAGAACTAACTTTTGGTTTTGTTGATTTTCTCTGTTTTCTGTTGTTCTGTTTCCTTTACTTCAATTCTGATCTTTATTGTTTTCTTCCTCTCTTTGCTTTAGGTTTAATTGTCTGTTCTTTTTACAGTTCCTTAAGGTAGGAAGTTAGGTTTAAGATATTTCTTCTTTTTTTAATAGAGGTGTTTACAGCTATAAATGTTCCTCTAAGCACTTCTTTAGCTGATCCTGTAAAATTTGGCAAAGTATGTTTTCATCTTCATTCATTTCAAAGTCTTTTCTGTTTTACCTTGTGATTTCTTCTTTGACCTATTGGTTATTTGGGAGTGTGTTGTTTAATTTGCACATATTTGTGAACTTCCCAAATTTCCTGCTGTTACTGATTTGTAATTTAGTTCCATTGTGGTTGGAGGACATAGTTTGTATAATTTCAATCCTTTTAAATTTATGGAGGCTTGTTTTATGGCTAGCATATGCTCTGTCCTAGAAAATGTTCTATGTGCTCTTGACAAGAATATCTATTTTGTTATTGAGTGACGTGCTTTGCAGTTGTCTCTTAGGCCTAAAACATGCCATATTTTGCCCTTAATAAGAAATATGTCTAAAACTTGTATGTCCCTGATTCTTTCCCAGTGCTTAGAATGGTTCCTTTGGTGCCTTGGATGGAGGTTTTCACACTTCAGAGCAATGCGCTTTGGTTAGTTTCAGGATGGATGAAATGAGATTGTGCAAAGGGAAGTGAGAAAGGAGAATCAGCATGATGCCTCAACTTTGTGTTCTCAAGCAGATCTGTATTAGCAAAGTCTATATATAGGAAGGCTAAGGATCTGGAAATGGATTCTCTTAAAACTGTCTGTGGCTCTGTATCTTTTTCTGTGACTTCATCTGCCTCCAGAGGTACGTATACCCAAAGTTGAGGATCTTGAAGTAAAGGGTTAAGATTTATGGTTTGCTTTTGTAATCTTTGGGAAACTACCGTCATGCGTTGCTTAACGATGGGGATACATGTTCTGGGTAATGCGTCCTTAGGCAATTTGCTTGTCGTGTGAACATCTTAGAGTGTTCTTACACAAACCTAGGTGGTATAGTCTACCACACACCTGGGCTTTATGGGACTAATCTTATGGGACCATTGTCGTGTGTGTGGTCTGTTGACCGAAAAATTGTTATGCGGTGCATGACTGTACTGAAATTTAAGAGGATAAACATGTTGTTTTAGTGAAGTTAATTTGTAGTATGGGTAATGGGAAC
The DNA here is from genome assembly GCF_020826845.1 of Diceros bicornis minor. NCBI lineage: Eukaryota > Metazoa > Chordata > Mammalia > Perissodactyla > Rhinocerotidae > Diceros > Diceros bicornis. The sequence goes on from NC_080741.1 coordinate 51,727,654, forward strand.
AAGAGACTGGTTATGGAGCCTATTTTGAGTTTATGCAGAAAGAAATTCACTTTCACTTCATGAAAAACTTGTTGAGAATTTATTTTGTATTAGGCATGAAGGCTGAGTTCTTCTTCAAGAATTCATGGTTACATTTAGTGTTTCAAGTACAGTAATTCCGGTATGTCCTAGATATTGTGGGTGGCAAAAAGAAAGTGTTACGATCTCTAGTCTGATAAATAATATTGTTTATTTCAGCTATATATTTTGAGTTCCAGAATCAGATAGCCCACTCTCTATTAGGTATCTTCATTTGTATGTCTCCCAGTTACCTCAACTATTTGTCTAGATGGAACTCATGATTCTCCGGTCTCCTTCAACCTATTTGTGTTTTAGCATTTTTTTTTGTCTCAATAAATGATGTCAGTCATATGAAGCTAGGATTTTGCCAGTCTATATTCAGTTATACACCAAGTATTAATGATTTTAAATGTCTCTTGAGGTAAGGGTAGTAAGCCACCCTTGCCCTTTTTGGATTGTTGGATCAGTTTTTTTTTGGTTGGTCTACCTGCATTCAATTTTGATATTCTCCTCTACTTCCTGTTCTACACCGTAGTTTCCTAAGTTGTTTTACTAAAAATGAACCAGATCCTGGTACTCACTTGCTTAAAACCTTTTCATTGCTTCTCTTAGGGTAAAGTTCAGATTTAATCTTTATTTCTGCTGTTAAATTTATTCAGTGCTTATTGTAAGTTCTTTTTGTGAAGTTTCCTCAAAACTTTATCTTCTAATAGTTTCTTCAAGAAAGGATTATGGATAAGATACTCCCAGAGTTTTTGGTTGTTTAGAATGGTATATATACACAATGGAATACTACTCAGCCATAAGAAACGATGAAATCCAGACATTTGTGACAACATGGATGGACATTGAGGGTATAATGCAAAATGAAATAAGTCAGAGGGAGAAGGTCAAATGCCGTATGATTTTCTTCATTAAGTAGTAGATAATAACAACAATAAACAAACACATAGAGACAGAGATTGGATTGGTGGTTACCAGAGGGGAAGGGGGGAGGGAGGAGGGTGAAAGGGATAATTCGGTACATGTGTGTGGTGATGGGTTGTAATTAGTATTTTGGTGGTGAACATGATGTAATCTATGCAGAAATAGAAGTACAATGATGTACACCTGAAACTTTTACAATGTTATAAACCAATGTTACTGCAATAAACAAAAAATTAAAAAAAAAAAAGAATGTTTGTAGCTTTCATACTTCAAGGACGCTTTGGTGGGATAGAATATCCTTTGTTTAGACTTTCTTTCCTTCAGTATCTTTAAAATGTTTCTCTACTGTTTTTCAGTGTTGATTCTTGCTCTTGAGAAATCTGAGGCTAGCATGATTTTAACCCCAATTTTTTCTTTTTAGTTTTAAGTCCAATAAAATTTCTAGGCTGTGCTGAGCATTCTGCATGATTGTTTCTTGGCACAAAGTATGTCCTTTCAATAGATATCTTAAAGTCTTTCTCACTTCCCATCCACTTCTCCCCCACCCCGGAAAAACTTCCTTAAGTATATCTTCGCTTGTTTTCAGTTTGTTTAGGAATTTCAATTATGTATATATTGGATTCCTTTTGCTGTTTTTGTAGGTATAATTTTCTCTAATTCCCTTTCAAATTTGTGGGTTGATGTTTTTAATCAGTTTTGGAAAAATGTCAAGCATTATCTTTGTGAATATTGTTTGTTTCCCATTTTTTCCTCTTTTATAAAGGACTTGTTTTTTAGGCCTTTTAAATAAGTCCCACATGTCTTGTATACTCTTACTGTATTTTCCCCATTCTTTTTGCTCTTTCTGTTTCAGTTTAGGTAGTTTTTACTGATTTGTCTTCAAGTTCACTAATTCTATGTTCTGCTCTGTCCAGTCTGTTGTTAAACATCTGTTGAGTTCTTAATTTCAGATATTGAATTTTTCATTGTTAGAAAGCTCATTTGATTATTATTTTTAATTAAATTTTTATTGAGGTAACATTGGTTTGTAATATTATGTGAATTTCAGGTCTACATCATTATATTTGACTTCTGTGCAGACTACATTGTGTTTACCACCAAAAGTCCAGTTGCCATCTGTCACCATGCAAATGTGCCCTTTTGCTGCTTTTGCCCTCCACCGACTGCCCCGCTTCCTCTCTGGTAACCACCAAGCTATTCTCTGTGTCTGTGTGTTTGTTGTTGTTTTTTTATCTTCCACACATGAGTGAAATCGTACAATATTTGGCTTTCTCTGTCTGACTTATTTCACTTAGCATAATACCCTCAAGGTCCATCCAAGTTGTTGCAAATGGCAAGATTTCATTTTTTTATAGCTGAGTAGTATTCCATTGTGTGTGTGTGTGTGTATATACACACATATATATATATATACACACACACACATATCACATGTTCTTTATCCATTCACCCATTGATGGGCCCTTAGGTTGTTTCCAGGTGTTTTTCTTTCTTTTTTTTTTTGGTGAGGAAGATGACCCTGAGCTGACATCTGTTGCCAGTCTTCCTCTTTTTGCTTGAGAAAGATTGTCACTGAGCTAATGCCTGTGTCAATCTTCCTCTATTTTGTGTGTGGGACGCCTCCACAGCATGGCTTGATGAGTGGTATATAGATCTGCACTTGGGATCCGAACCCACGAACCCCAGGCCTCCGAAGCAGAGTGTGCAAACTTAACCACTATGCCCACCGGGCTGGTCCCTATTTCCAGGTTTTGGCTAATGTGAATAATGCTGCAGTGAACGTAAGGGCGTGTATGTATCTTTTTGAATTAGCGTTTTCGTGTTCTTTGGATAAATACCCAGAAGTGGAATAGCTGGATCATATGGTAGTTCTATTTTTAATTTTTTGAGAAATTTCAGTACTGTTTTCCATAGTGGCTGCACCAGTTTGCATTCCCACCAGCCGTGTATGAGGGTTCTCTTTTCTCAACATCCTCTCCAACACTTGTTATTTCTTGTCTTGACAATTATAGCCATTCTGACAGGTGTGAGGTGATATCTCATTGTAGTTTTGATTTGCATTTCCCTAATAATTAGTGACGTTGAACATCTTTTCATGTGCCTGTTGGCCATCTGTATATCTTCCTTGGAAAAATGTGTGTTCATATTCTCTGCCCATTTTTTGATTGAGTTGTTGATTTTTTTTGTTGTTGAGTTGTATGAGTTCTTTATAATATTTTGGATATTAATTCCTTATTGGATGTATGATTTACAAATATTTTCTCCCAATCGGTAGGTGGTCTTTTTGTTTTGTTGATTGTTTTTTTGTTTTTTCTTTTTGCTATGCAGAAGCTTTTTAGTTTGATGTAGTCCCATTTGTTTATTTTTTTCTTTTGTTTCCCTTGCTTGAGGAGACATGATATTCAAAAAGATACTGCTAAGACTGATGTCAAAGAGTGTATTTCCTATGTTTTCTTCTAGGAGTTTTATGGTTTCAGGTCTTACATTCAAGTTTTTAATCCATTTTGAGTTAATTTCTGTGTATGGTATAAGATAATGTTCTACTTCCATTCTTTTGCATGTGGCTGTCCAGTTTTCCCAGCACCATTTATTGAAGAGACTTTCTTTTCTCCATTGTATGTTCTTGGCTCCTTTGTCATAAATTAACTGTCCATAGATGTGTGGTTTTATTTCTGGGCTTTCGATTCTGTTCCATTGGTTTGTATGTCTGTTTTTCTTTTAGTTCCATGCTGTTTTGATTACTATGGCCTTGTAGTATATTTTGACGTCAGAGATTGTGATGCCTCCGGTTTTGTTCTTTTTTCTTAGCAATGCTTTGGCTATTTGGGGTCTTTTGTTGTTCCATATAAATTTAGGATTGTTTGCTGTATCTTTGTGAAGAATGTCATTGGCCTTCTGTTTGGCATTGCGTTGAATCTGTAGATTACTTTAGGTAATATGGACATTTTAATCCTGTTGATTCTTTTTCCCCTTTGTGTACACTTTTAGTTTTATTGTGACAAAGCAACTTGTACACTTTTAACATTTAAAACTCAGCATCAGTGCTCGCTTCGGCAGCACATATACTAAAATTGGAACGATACAGAGAAGATTAGCATGGCCCCTGCGCAAGGATGACATGCAAATTCGTGAAGCGTTCCATATTTTTATTAGTATTTGGGTGGTGAACATTATGTAATCTATGCAGAAATAGAAGTATAATGATGTACACCTGAAATTTATACAATGTTATAAACCAATGTTACTGTAATAAACAAAAAATTAAAAAAAATATATAAACAAAAAATTAAAAAAAAATATGTTTAGGGTAGCTGATTTAAATTCTTTGCCTAGTAAGCTCAAATCTGAGATTCCTCAGGGGCAGTTACTAGTAACTGCTTTTTCACCCTTGTATGGGCCATACTTTAAAAAAATAAATAAATAAATAAGTAAAACTCAGCATCATCTTTCCTTTCCAGTGAAACAAAAAAAAAATTAAAAAATAAGTAGGAACAAAATTACAACAGAGTATGTCAATTCCAAATAAGATCCTACAGGTTCTGCTGATTCTCCCATCCAGTGGCAGGGCTCAAGTCATCATTAGGAGAGAATCTTATTTTAAAAGTGTCATCTTAAACTGCAAGGATGTCCATTAAACATCACAATTAAACATGCCAAAGGAGAAGCCATGTTGTCAAAATGCCCACTTAACCCACCCAAACATCTCAAACCCACCCTTTGCTGAGCTTCTATAACCCCGTTTTTTAAAGTGTTTTTTCTTTTGTTAAACAAGAGAAAGTAGACAGGTACATTTTGGTGAATGCTAACTGTCCATATTCACATAGAGACACAGTGTAATCTCTGAGCCCAATATGCAGAGAAAGGAGGAAAAAAGCTAGAATTCAGTACACTGCTACTACACTACTAGCGTCCTCCAGCTTCCAGCAGAGCTAAGGGAGCAGGTTTTTCTTTTTTCCCCACAGAGAAGTATGGTGGTGTCGAATTCCATAAATTCGACAAAATTCTTTTGTCGAGACAGGAATGGATAAAAATGAATTTGGAACAGAAAGGAGTAGAGATTCTTTTCACAGTGTATTCTGCTTAAGGTATTTCCTCCCAAAATAAGTTGAGAACCATGGTATAAAGAATAGAACAGAGACCTCAAAAACAGGGCGACTGAGTGCAAGAGGGAGGAATAAAAGACTGCAGCTTGCTCCCAGTGACTGGAGAAAACGAAAAAAGGAAGTTGGAATCCACCAGTGCTCCATTAGTCCTCTTCTCCTTCATCCTCCTCTCCTTTCATCATCATCTTCTTGTTCTTCACCTTCATCTTCATCCCCTTTTTCATCAATATATTGTCCTCCTCCATGTCAGGCTTTATTATTTGTTTGATTTGAACATTTGGTCCAATCCTTTCCAGGTTTCCATTTGATTTCTGTGTACTTTGAAGATGGATCACCACTCTCATTCAGATGAAATTCTTTGGAGAGAATTCTATTTTCGAAGTAATGGTTTTCATCAAAATAAAGATCTATTCTGCAACCTGATTCAGTGTCTTCAAATTCTGTCACCTCAATTCTTGTCAAACAATGCAGCACCTCTTCATACTCCTCTCCAAGCAGTGCAGACACTTGTGGATGGTTGACAAATGTTGTTACCCCCAAATTTGGGATTTTGGTCATCAGTTATGACCTCTTCTGAGAAAAGGGTTGGTGGAATTTGTTATATTTATGTTCTGCTTCCAAATCTTCTCACTGGCTTGTTTGTTAATTTTGTAATTCATCAGTATGTTCAGTTGCTTTTTGCTGTTCTTTTTGTGAGGTCTCGTTAGCCCTGTTGTGGTTGGAGTTGAGCTCCTTTTTACTCACTTTGGCTGCTGGTGCAGACATGGTGTTGCTCGACTGTTGGGAGAGGTAGGGATTGGGGAGGAGGAGACAAAGGAAGGTGAATGGGGCTGGCAGCAGCTGCCCCTCATGCCAGGTGCGGGTGCTCGCTCCCTCTGGTCCGTCCACCTCCTCCCCCGCGTGGGCTCACCTGCTCTCTCCCTCTCCCTGGCTCGCATGAGCTGCCCTCAGGCCTGGTGATGAGGGCGGGGCTGGGGTGGGGTGCTGGCGGAGCTCTCCTGGAGCCACCTCCTCCTCCACTTACTTCTTTCAGCTAACTGTGTTTATTCTTCCAATCCATGAGCACGAATATTTTTCCATTTCTTTATGTCTTTTTCAATTTCTTTCAATAATGTCATATAGTTTTCAGTGTATAGGTCTTTCACCTCCTTGGTTGAGTTTATTCTAGATATTTTGTTCACGTTGTGATTGTAAATGATATTGTATTCTTGACTTCTCTTTCTGCTAGTTAGTTATTAGCATATAGAAATGTAACTGATTTTTGTATGTTGATTTTGTACCCTGCAACCTTGCTGTAGTTGTTGATTATTTCTAATAGTTTTCTGGTGGATTCTTTAGGGTTTTCTGTACATAGAATCATGTTGCCCACAAATAGGGAAGGTTTTACTTCTTCCTTTCCAATTTGGATACCTTTTATTATTTTTTCTTGCCTAGTTGCTCTCGCCAAAACCTCCAGTACTGTGTTGAATAGGAGTGGCTAAAGTGCACACCCTTGTCTTGTTCCTGTTCCCAGAGGGATGACTTTCAGTTTTTCAACATTGAATACGATGTTGGCTATGGGTTTGTCATTTATGGCCTTTATAATGCTGAGATATTTTCCTTCTGTGCCCATCTTATTGAGAGTTTTTATCATAAATGGATGATGGATCTTGTCAAATGTTTTCTCTCTATCGAAATGATCATGTGATTTTTATTCTTTATTTTGTTAATGTGTGCACATTGATTGATTTGCAGATGTTGAACCATCCCTGCATCCCTGCTATAAATCCCACTTGATCGTGGTGTATGATCCTTTTAATGTATTGCTGTATTCGATTTGCTAATATTGTGTTGAGGATTTTTGCATCTATGCTCATCAGTGATATTGGCCTGTAATTTTTCTTTTTTGTGTTGTCCTTATCTGGTTTTGGTATCAGGGTGATGTTGGCCTCGTATAATGAGTTAGGAAGCATCCCGTCTTCAGTTTTTTGGAATAGTTTGAGAAGGATAGGTATTAAGTCTTCTTTGTATGTTTGGTGGAATTCTTCAGAGAAGCCATCTGGTCCTTGACTTTTATTTTTTGGGAGGTTTTTGATTACTATTTCATTCTCTTTACTTGTGATTGGTCTATTCAGATTCTCCATTTTTTCTTTCTTCAGTTTTAGAAGGTTGTATGATTCTAAGCATTTATCCGTTTCTTCTAGGTTATCCAATTTGTTGGCTTAGAGTTTTTCATGGTATTCTGCTATAATCCTTCGTATTTCTGTGGTATCCATTGTGATTTCTCCTCTTTCATTTTTTTTTTTTTTGTGAGGAAGATCACCCCTGAGCCAACATCTGCCAATCCTCCTCTTTTTGCTGAGGAAGACTGGCCCTGGGCTAACATCCATGCCCATCTTCCTCCACTTTATATGAGACGCCTGCCACAGCACGGCCTGACAAGTGGTGCGTCGGTGTGCGCCTGGGATCCGAACCGGTGAACCCTGGGCTGCCGCAGTGGAGTGCATGCACTTAACCACTTGCGCCACCGGACCAGCCCCTCTTCTTTTATTTTTAATTTTACCTATTTGCGCTTTCTTTCTTTTTTTCATAGTGAGTCTGGCTAAGGGTTTGTGAATTTTGTTTATGTTCTTCAAGAACTAGCTCTTAGTTTCATTGATCCTTTCTGTTGTTTTTTGTTTTCATTTCATTTATTTCAGCTCTAATTTTTATTATTATTCTCCTGATGACTTTGGGTTTTGTTTTTTTTTTAGTTTTGTTAGATATAGTTTTCAGATTACTTATTTGAAATTTTTCTTGTTTATTGAGGTAGGCCTATATTACTCTACATCTCTCTGTTAGTACTGCTTTTGCTGCATCCCATAAGAGTTGGTATGTTGTGTTTTCATTTTCATTTGTCTCTAGGTATTTTTTGATTTCTTCTTTGATTTCTTCATTGATCCAATAATTGTTTAGTAGTATGTTGTTTAGTCTCCACATGTTTTTGACTTTCCCAGCTTTTTTCTTCTAGTCAATTTCTAGTTTCATAGCATTGTGTTCAGAAAAGATGCTTGATATGATTTTGGTCCTCTGAAATTTATTGAGACTTGCCTTGTTTCCCAACATATGGTCTGTCTTTGAGAATGTTCCATGTGCACTTGAGAAGAATGTGTATTCTGCTGTTTTTGAATGGAATGTTCTATATATATCTGTTCAGTCCATCTGGTCTAGTGTTTCATTTAAGGCCACTGTTTCCTTGTTGACTTTCTGTCTGGAGGATCTATCCATTGATGTAAGTGTGTAGTTGAGGTTCCTTACTGTTATTATGTTGCTGCCAATATCTCCCTTTAGGTCTTTTAATAGTTGGTTTATATGCTTTGGTGCTCCTGTGTTTGGTGCATATATAGACATAAGTGTTATGTCCTCTTGGTGGAATGTCATTTTTATCATTATATACTACTTTTCTTTGTCTCTCGTTGTTTTTTTTATCTTAGAGTCTACTTTGTCTGATATAAGTATGGCAACACCTGCTTTCTTTTGCTTGCTATTTGTTTGGAGTATCATCTTCCCTCCCTTCACTCTGAGCCCATGTTTGTCTTTTGAGCTGAGATGCGTTTCCTGGAGGAAGTATATTGTTGGGCCTTCTTTTTTAATCGATCCAACAGTCTGTCTTTTGACTGGAGAGTTCAATCCATTTACATTTAGAGTGATTATTGCTATATAAGGATATAATACTGCCATTTTTTCTTATTTTCCACTTGTTCTATATTTCTATTGTTTCTTTTCCCTTGTATTTCTGACTGCCATTTCAATTTGGTGGTTTTGTGTGATGGCTTTCTCAGTTTGCTCTTTATTTATGATTTGTGACTCTGCTCTGATTTTTTTGTTTAGTGGTTACCAGAGGTTTATTTAAAAGATCTCATAGGTGAGATACTCCATTTTCTGATAACCTCATATCTCCAATAGCCTAAGCAGATTCTATCTCTTTCGAGTTATTTTTGTCATAAATTATTCTTTTTTATGTTGTGTTTGTGACTAAATTGAAGTGTTTATAGTTATTTTTGATGCTTCCTTTCCTTTTATCTTTTATGTTATAATTGTTTGCTAACCTATTGTGATAGAGAACTTCAATTTTCTCACTTGGTTGTCTATTTATTTCTTTGCTCAGATCTTTGTCAACCTTTGCCTTTTTGTTTCAGGTAGGAAGACTCCCATCATCATTTCTTGTAAGGCAGGTCTAGTGGTGATGAACTCCCTCAACTTTTGTTTATCTGGGAAAGCTTTTGTTTCTCTGTCATATCTGAAGGATAATTTCACTAGGTAGAGTATTCTTGGCTGAAGGTTTTTGTCTTTCAATATTTTGAATATATCAGTCCATTCTCTCCAGCCTGTAAGCTTTCTGCCTAGAAATCTCCTGAAAGCCTGATAGGAGTTCCTTTCTAGGTTATTTTTTTTTGCCTTGCTGCCCTTAATGTTTTTTCTTTGTCATTGACTTTTGACAGTTTTAGTATTATGTGCCTTGGAGAAGGTGTTTTTGTATTGATGTAATTAGGAGTTTTGTTGGCTTCATGTACTTTTAAGTCCAGTTCCTTCCCCAGGTTTGGGAAGTTTTCAGCTATTATTTCTTCAAACAAGCTGTTTGCTCCGTTCTCCCTCTCTTCTCCTGCTGGAGTACCTATAATCCTTATGTTACTTTTTCTAATTGAGCAAGATGTTTCTTGAAGAATTTCTACATTTTTTAAAAATCTTAGTTCTCTCTTCTCCTCCACCTGAAGTGTTTCTATATTTCTATTTTCCGGTTCGCTAATTTTCTCCTCCATAAGGTCTGCTCTATTTTTTATGGCTTCTCCATTTTTCTTTTGCTGAGGAAGATCAGCCCTGAACTAACATCTGTTGCCAGTCTTCCTCGTTCTTTTTTTAAATTGCTTGAGTAAGATTAGCCATGAGCTAGTATCTGTGCTAGTCTTTCTCTACTTTATATGTGGGTTGCCACCACAGCGTGGCCAATGAGCAGTGTAGGTTTGTGCCCAGGATCTGAAGTTGCGAACTGGGCTGCCGAAGTGGAGTGTGCTGAACCTAACCACTATGCCATGGGTCTGGCCCCTCTACGTTATTTTTTATCTCATTAATTGTCTTCTTCATATCCAGAATTTCTGTAGTGTGTTTTTAAGGGCTTCAGTTTTTTTGGTGAAATATTCCTTTTGTTTATTGATTTTATTCCTGAGTTCATTAACTGTCTGTATGTGTTTTTTTCTAACTCATTGAGTTTGTTTATGACAACTATTTTGATTTCTTTGTCATTTAGATTGTAATCTTCTGTGACTTCAAGATTGGTTGATGGAGACTTGTTATTTTCCTTCTGTTCTGTAGTGTCACTGTAATTCTTCATGGTGTTTGATGAATTGATCCTCTGCTGGCACCTTTGTGATAGTATCAGGTTGCAGATTCCGCCTGCCCCTGCTGGGGGTGGGGGACATGAGCTGTGTTTTCTGGTCCCTCTCCATCTGCTAGTAGTTGTGCCAGTTGGGCCACTCTGTATTCTGGTAGGCTGGCTGCAGCCCGCTTGGTGGGTTGCACTCATTTGGGTGGGGCCTTTGTGCTCGCAGGTGGGTCATGGTTGGGCCTGCTGTGCTCAGCAGGCAGGCTGTGCTTGCATGGGCAGGGCTGTTGCATTCTGCAGGTGTGTCTGGCTGAGCTGCTGGGCTAGGCAGGAGGGGTGCTTTTGCATGAGCCCAGCCACTTGGCAGGACGGTTGTGCTTGCGTTGGTGGGGTGCCTTCGCTGAGCTGCCGCAGCTCAGTGGGGAGTGTTTGCCCAGGTGGGGCCACCTCTGAGGTGGGTGCTCCTGCAGGCCGGGCCACCATAGAGTGTTTGCATGTGGTCTGGCCGCCCCCTCCTCCGCTCAGTCACACTGGGGGCTATGTGAGGATCTGTGACCTAGATCGCTGCCACCAGGGAGAGGGAGGGGGAGGGGTCCGCTCACCTAGTTCTACTACTTCTCAGGGATCCAGTCCATCCACCTTCAGATATGTAGCTGTGTGGATCTCTCAGGCATCCTGTTGTTGTGTAGCGAAACTTCTGTTGGTTAATGAATGTCTGTTTAGTGGTAACTTAGAGGGGAGAGACAAAGGGAACAAGTCACTCTGCCGTGATGCTGACGTCGCTCCTCTCAGTCATCTCAGTCAGGGATTTAGGTAGTCACATCTGTCTTGCAATTTTACTAAGAGTGGCGTCTGGTTTCCCCGTGTTTTTATGTTAAGGGTTTTCTGGGCTTTAATTTGAGAGACTGGTAGATCATGGTCTCTTGATTCTGGAAACACTGTAAGAGATTCATTTATGTCCTTGAGGAGTTATTATCCTAGCACACCACTAAATTTGGCAAATACCATGAGGGTTAGACTGGTTTTCTGTTGAAGCAGGTCTCTTCCTTTGTTTGTTTCCAAAACATTGCAAGACTTTAGGAAATTTCATTTTCCCATACAGAGATTTTAGCATCTCTTCTGAATCTCCTGCATGGCTCCATAGTTCAGCAAATGTGTGGGGTCATGTGTTTGAGCCTTCTCAAGTTTCCAGTTTATTACACCAGTTCTGTGTGACTGCTAAATGCTGGTTTCTTTTTGTTTCAGCAGCAACCTCTTGTCTGGGTCAAACTCAGACTTCAACCTATATTCCTAATTGGCACACACTCCCAAGGAAGAAAGTTAGCTGGCATTTGTTAGCTTCTCGTGGAATGGTTCTCTTTTTCTCTGGAATTTTAGGTCATCTAGTGTTTGTTACTTCCCAAGTTCTCTACTGCGTTTAGAAATATGATATTTGTAATTTATTCAGCTTTTTCTAATTGTGATAATATAAACCTGCTGCTACTACCCCATTAACTGTGTTGTAATTTACATTTTGTGTTCATTTTTCTAATTTGTGTTCTCTTTTACTGTGCATTCTACAGTGTTTATTTTCTTTTTGCCCTTTCCAATTTTGTCTTCATTTATATTATAGTTTCTTTTTTCTTTTCTATTTTCTTGAGTTGTGTCAGTTTTTGTCTCATTTTTTCCTGTTGTCCTGCTGTCTCTTTCTTGAGTTCTTGTGCTTATGCTTTGTGGTCCTTTTTCCTAGAGGCTTTATTGTGTTTTTAAAATTAATGGTGAAATGCTTGATCACAACTTTTATCTGCTTCAGTGCAACAGTGATGAATATTCCTTGTCTGTTGATAGATTTTGCTGTTCTTGTCCACCAGTTTTCATTTAGTCTCTTTATATCAATGCTATTCTAGTTGCTTTTTAAAAACAGCTTTATTGTCGTATAATTGACATACAATAAATTGCACATATTTAGAGTGTTCCATTTGATGTGTTTTGATGTATGTGTATATACTTGGGAAACCATCACCACAATGAAGATAATGAACATATCAATTACTCTCAAAAGTTTCCTAGTTCTGTTTGGAAGCCATCCCTCCTCTCTCTCCCCAGCCCAATCTGAGGCAAACCCTGCTCAGCTTTGTATCACTATAAATTAGTTTGCATTTTCTAGAATTCTGTATAAATGGAATCAAAAGCATGCATTTAATTTTTGGTGTGACTTCTTTCACTCAGCATAATTATTTTGAGATTCATCCATGTTGCATATATCAATAGTTTTTTCCTTTGTGTTGCTGAGTAGTATTGCTAAACATACTAAATTACAGAGAGGCACAAATATATCTTAGGACAAAGAAGAGCCATAGCTGGCTGCTTTTATCCCAGAGCGAATAGGGGGAGGAGTTGAAAAGCCCTCAAGACAGGGTAGGGAGAAGGCAATTGAACTTTTAATGAACTTTTAGTGATTGATCAGAATCCCAAGGACCCCCCAATCACAGAGCAAGTTTGCACTCATCTGGCAGTTATTTTCCACTGAGCCTTCACTTGTGCTTTGGGAGTGTGCCAAAGGTTGAGGACAGGGCAGAAGGACTGTGAGGACGTCCCCGAGATTCATGATCTTTACCAAGTGCATGGCAGTGGTGTTCCAGTGGCTGTGGACAGGGTATGAAAGCTGAGCGAGATCTCCATGAGGTGCATGAGATCTTCATCAAGAGCATAGCAGCAACCTGCTGAAGACTTGGAGTGAGGCAGGTAGGTGGAAAGTGATTTCCTGAGATATAAAAAGCCAGGGACCTAAAAAGCTAGTAGCTTGGCTATAAATCAGAGAGAAATGCAGAGTGAGATGGATTGAGATCTGTAGTTTGTGAAGCGGAAAGAGGTCTTCTATGGTTCAACTGGGCTGGGCTGGGCTGGAAAGCCATAGATGTTCAAAATCTTGCTGGTGCTCAGATTCCTAACCCTGCTGAAGAAAAAGTAATGATTTTGCATCCGAAGCATTTGTGAAGCAGTGGTGAACTAAATCAAATTAAAGCTGAAACAGAGCCAGACCCAGCTTAAGTACTTGTTAAATCGATTCAGTCTCTCAGACTAGTGGGCTGATAAGGAAAGGGCATGCTCTCTTCTACTGTTCTTTACACACAATTGTTTGGCATACATTAAAAAAAATTATGAGACATGCAGTGCAGGAAGATAAAAATGAGTCATAATCAAAAGACAAAATAGTCAATAAAAGCAGCTTCACAGATGACCCATGTGTTGGCATTAGCGGATATATAACTGTGATAAATATGCCAAAGGATATAGGGGAAAGGTGGACAACATGTACGAAGAGATGGGGAATTTCAGCAGGGAAATGGAAACTGAAAAAGAACCACATAGGAATTTTAGAACCAAAAAGTACAGTATCAGAAATGAAGAATTCATTTGATGGGCTTAGCTGCAGACAGGACGTAGTGTTAGGAAGGATGAGGCAGCTTATAGACAGCTTCGTAGAAATTATCCATACTGAACCATAAAGAAGAAGATGGACGATAATAAAACTGAACAGAGCTTCTGAAATCTGTGGAATAAAATCAAAGTAACATATGGGTACTTGGAGTCCCAAAAGGAAAGTAGAGAGAAAATGGAAGAAAAGAAATAATTAAAAAAATAACGGCCGAGAATTTTCCAGCATTCACAAAAGATACTGGTCCACAGATCCAACAAGCTCAGGGCAACCCAAACAGGATCACCTAGATAAATTGTATTCAAAGAAAATCTTAAAATTGGCCTCAGATAAAAGACATCTTAGGGGTGAAACAAGAATGGATAATAACAGTGTGTTGTAGACTTGATAGCATGTAGAGGCAAAATATGACAACAGGAGCTCAAATGGTGGGAAAATAGAGCTCCTGAAGTCAGTTCTTACATTGTTTCTGAGATATTAAAATATTATTTAGGGAAAGACTACGATAAGTTAATGATATATGTTGTAATCACTAAAGTACTGAAAACACCAAGTAGTGTACCTAAAAAGTCAGTAGAAGAGGCAAGTGAAATTGTAAAATGTTCTCTATTAACCAGAAACAAAAGAGGGGCATGAAGTCACCAAGAATGGCAGAGTAGGGAACTTCAAGGATTCACTCTATTCTACTGAAGTGGTGATTAAGCTGGCAAAAACTGTCATAATGCTCTTTTTTGAAATTCTGAAATCTAGTGAAAAACTTACAACAACCAGGTGAATGCTTAATGAAGAAAGAGGCTACTAAATTTTGGTGGAAGAGTATTGTGGCCCTTTTGCTTACCCACTTACCCATTCCCCAGCTGGTAACAGCTCTGAGGTCAGTAGCCCACATTCCTAGTGTGGCTTGCTAGTCCTAGAGGGGGCAATATGGACTTGGTTCTCAAAGAGTTGTGGTGTTGTGCATTGTGACCTGTCTAGCAGTGCCGTGGGGGATCAGCTCAGGGGCTTGCCTTTGTTTTGCCCCACTCAGAACTCTTTCAGGGCTGGAGTAGCCTCCAGGGCAATGTTTGTTGAAATCATTTAAAGGCATATGCTACCGCAGCCACCTGTGGCAAGGGGCAGCAGATGGGACAAGCAGCAGAGACACTGAGAAACCTAGTAAGGGATAGTCTGGTGAAGGAGATACAGTGAGGAATAATATGCTTTACAAAGTGTATACCAGGGAATCAAAAGTTCACGCACATGCCCAGTGCTAGACACACGCTCAAGAAAGACCTGAGAAGACCCTAAACTTGCACTTCTGGCTTATCTTTAGGCTCTGTGTATGCAGGAAGTAAAGGTTAAGGGAGAATTGTGAATGGTCTGGCTAAGCATTGAAGGCATGCCCTAACTCAGGCCAATCTTCAAAGACCAGGAAAGTATTTTTTTTCTCTCCCTTTTGGCTCCAGGTATTTAAGAAAATCTCTGTCAAATCACAAGCTGAGCACTAAGCCAATGGAACAGAGACTTCAGTGACCAGATACCACAAAGAAATACGCTCTTCATAAAACTAGTTTAGAAGAGTCGCTAAACCCACAACTACAACCCACAATAAGCAACAACAAACAACTCTGGGGAAGGGAAGAATCAGATTTCTAGGTTACCACGTTATAATATTCAAAATGTCCAGTTTTCAGCAAAAAACTTATAAGACATGCAAAGAAACAAAACCTATAGCCCATTCACAGGAAAAAAAGAAACAGAAACTGTCCCTGAGGAAACCTGGAGATGAGACTTACTAGACAAAAGACTTAACTTTAAAAAATTGTAGGGCCGGCCCCGTGGCTTGGTGGTTGAGTGCGTGCGCTCTGCTGCTGGCGGCCCAGGTTCGGATCCCGGGCATGCACCGACGCACCGCTTCTCCGGCCATGCTGAGGCCGCGTCCCACATGCAGCAACTGGAAGGATGTGCAGCTATGACATACAACTAACTACTGTGGCTTTGGGGGGAAAAAATAAAATAAATAAAATCTTAAAAAATAAATAAAAAATTGTAAATAAATAAATAAAGGTCATATTGGTTTATAACATATAAATTTCAAGTGTACATCGTTATGTTTCAGCTTATGTATAGACTGCATTATGTTCATCACCAAAAGTCTAGTTGCCATCTGTGACCTTACACATGTGCCCCTTTAGCCCTTTCGCCTTTCTCCTACCTGCTTCCCCTCTTCTAACCACCAGTCTGTTCTCCGTATCTACGTGTTTGTTTGTCTTCCACATATGAATGAGGTCATATGGTAATTGTCTTTCTCTGTCTGACTTATTTTCCTTAGCGTAATGCCCTCAAGGACCGTCCATGTTGTCGTAAATGGCAAGATTTTTGTCTTTTCTATGACTGAGTAGTATTCCATTGTATATATATGCCACATCTTCTTGATCCATTCATCCATTGATGGGACTTAAGTTGCTTTCAAGTCATCACTATTGTGAATAATACTGCAGTGATATTGGGGTGTATATATCTTTTTGAATTAGTGTTTTCATGTTCTTTGGATAAATACCCAGAAGTAGAATAGCTGGATCATATATTTCTGTTTTCAATTTTTTGAGAAATCTCCATACTGTTTTCCATAGTGGCTGCACCAATTTACATTCCCACTAACAGTGTACGAGGGTTCCTCTTTCTCCACGTCCTCACCAACACTTGTTATTTCTTGTCTTTCTAGTAATAGCCATTCTGATGGCTGTGAGGGGATATATCATTGTAGCTTTGATTTGTATTTCCCTAATCTTTAGTGTTGTTGAACATCTTTTCATGTGCCTGTTGGCCATCTGTATATCTTCCTTGGAGAAATGTCTATTCATATTCTCTGCCCATTTTTTGATTGAGTGGTTTGGTTTTTTTATTGTTCAGTTGTATGAGTTCTTAATATTAACCCCTTATTGGATATATGATTTGCAAGTATCTTCTCCTGATTGGTAGGTTGTCTTTTGTTGATGGTTTTCTTTGTTATGCAGAGGCTTTTTAGTTTGATGTAGTCCCATTTGTTTATTTTTTCTTTTGTTTCCCTTGCCTGAGGAGACGTGATATTCAAAAAGATACTGCTAAGACTAATGTCAAAGAGCGTACTGCCTATGTTTTCCTCTAGGAGTTTTATGGTTTCAGGTCTTACAGTCAAGTCTAATCCGTTTTGAATTAATTTTTGTGCATAGTGTAAGATAATGGTCTACTTTCATTTTTTTGCATGTGGCTGTCCAGTTTTCCCAACATTATTATTTATTGAAGATTCTTTTTTCCATTGTACATTCTTGCCTCCTTTGTTGAAGATTAGCTGTTCATAAATATGTGGGTTTATTTTTGGGCTCTCAATTCTGTTCCATTGATCTGTGCATCTGTTTTTCTGCTAGTATCATGCTGTTTTGATTCCTATAGCTTTGTAGTATATTTTGAAGTCAGGGATTGTGATACCTCCAGCATTGTTCCTTTTTCTCAGGATTGCTTTGGCTATTTGGGGTCTTTTGTTGTTCCATATACATTTTAGGATTCTCTGTTCTGTTTCTGTGAAAAGTATTGTTGGGCCTTTGATAGGGATTGCATTGAATCTGTAGATTGCTTTAGGAAGTATGTTATTCCAATTCATGAACACAGAACATCTTTCCATTTCTTTTTGTCTTCTTCGATTTCTTTCGATGATGTCTTATAGTTTTCAGTGTACAGATGTTTCACCACCTTGGTTAAATTTATTTCTAGATATTTTATTCTTTTTTTTTGTGAGGAAGATCAGCCCTGAGCTAACATCCATGCCAATCCTCCTCTTTTTGCTGAGGAAGAATGGCCCTAGGCTAATATCTGTGCCCATCTTCCTCCACTTTATATGGGATGCTGCCTCAGCATGGCTTGATAAGCAGTGCATCGGTGCGTGCCTGGGATCCAAACCTGGGCCGCCAGCAGCAGAGCGCATGCACTTAACCACTATGCCACGGGGCCAGCCCCTAGATATTTTATTCTTTTGGTTGCGATTGTAAATGGAATTGTATTCTTGATTTCTTTTTCTGATATTTTATTGTTAGTGTATAGAAACACAACTGATTTTTATTCTCGCTGTGTTCATCTAGTCTTCTCCAGAGTTCAGTGAGTATCCTTATGACCGTTAGTTTGTACTCTTTATTAGGTAGCTTGCTTTATCTCTGTTTTGTTTCATTCTTTTTCTGAGGATTTGTCCTGTTCTTTTATTTGGAACATATTCCTTTATTTCCTCATTTTGTCTACTTCTCTGAGCTTATGTCTGTGTATTAGGTAGATCGGCTTCATCTCCCGATTTTGGAAGTGTGGTCTTATGGGGCCCAGCAGTGTGCTTCCCTCTTGTCTCTCAGGCCAGATGCTCCAGGGGTGTCCCCTGTGTGGGCTGTGTGTGGCTTTCTATTGTGGTGGGGCCGCTATTGCTGCGGGTGCGTGGGTAGTGTGAGCTGCTCTCCGAAGTGGTTGGGTTTGTTGCCCAGAGGTGCACAACTCCTCAGGTGTGCTTGTGTGGGTGGGGTAGGCCCTGGTGCGAGATGTCTGTGTGGTCTGGTGTTGTGCAGCTGCCTCAGGTGTGCTGGTGCTGGGCAGGCCTCTGGCTGCAGCAATGCGTGACTATTTCAGGTGTGTTGGTGGGTGGGGCAGATCCCTGGGGCAGGCTGCCTGCACTTCCTGGCTGTTCTCGATTGCCTCAGGGGCTCTAGTGGGTGCGGCAGGCCACAGCACTAACAGGCTTGAGGGAGGGTTCCAAATGGCTCCTGCCAGTATCTTTGTCAGCATGGCTGAACTAGGTCATAAAGATGGCTGCTGCCAGGGTTTCAGTCCCTGGAGGGGGGTGGCAAGCCGTGTACTACCTCTCTGGGATTTGCTTTGAGTTTAGTAAGTGAGTCTCTTTTACCAATGGATTATGCACTTTTCTCTCTGGAGTTTTTGTGTTGGTTTCTGGGTCAAGTGAGTCTGTGCATGGGCTCCTTAAGAGCGGGTTTTCATTTCCTTTAAGTTCTGTTGTTTTCCTTCGTGTATTCCTTGTTGGTTTTCAAAGCCAGGTGTTTTGGGGGCTTATCTCTCTCGTGCTGAATCTAAGGGTTGGAGTGCTTAATGTGGGGCTCAAATCCCGTTCCTCTGGGAAAAGCTCCATACCTTTGAGATCACTGGCGACCTTGAAGCACTGCGGCTAGGGCTTGGTATTTTCCTCAGCAGGACTGTATCTCTCCTCTTCCACCCCTCTCTGTGTTGTCTCTTGGAGAGATTCTTTTTATCCAGTTTTCAGAACTCTCTCAGAGGAAATTATTGCACAGGTCATTCTAGGAGTGCTGTGTCTGTGAGAGGAGACAAGCTCAGATCTTCCTATGCTGCCATCTTCCAAAAACTCTTGTGTGATTTTGTTTATCCATTAATCTGTTGATGGTCATTTAAGTTGTTTCCACCTTTTGGCTATTGTAAATAATACTACTGTGCTACTATGAACATTAGTGTACAAATATCTATTTGAGTCCTGCTTTCAGTTCTTTTTGGTGTATATCTAGAGATGGAATTGCTGTATCATATGTTAAGTCTATCTCTAACTTTTTGAGTAACCGCTGTACTGTTTTCCATAGTCTCTAGACTATTTTTCATTCCCACCAACAATGCATGAAGGTTTTAATTTTTCCACATCCTTGTCAAAACTTGTTATTTTCTTTTTTTTTTTTTTTAATAATAGCCACCTTTATGGGTGTGAAGTGGCATCTTATTGTGGTTTTGATTCGCATTTCCCTAATGATTAGTGATGTTCAGCATCTTTTCATGTGCCTGTTGGCCACCTGTATATCTTCTTTGGAGAGATGTATATTAAAGTTCTTTGCCAATTCTAAAGTTAGATTTTTGTTGTTGTTGAGTTATAGGAGTTGTTTATATATTCTGGGTGTTAGTCCAGGTGGCTTCACCTCCAGATACCATCACAATGGAATTAGGTTTCAACACATGAATTTTGTGGTGACACAAACATTCAGTCCATAGCAGAGTCCTTTGCCCATTTTTGATTTGGGTTGTTTGGTTTTTTGCTGTTTAGTTTTAGGTGTTCTTTATATATTCTGGATATTTATCCCTTTTTATATTTGTGATTAGCAAATACTTGTTCCCAATATGTAGGTAGCCTTTTCCCTCTGTTGATAGTATCCTTTGATGCACAAAAGTTTTAAATTTGATGAAGTCTTATTTGTCTGTTTTTACTTTTGTTGCCTCTGTCTTTGATGACATAGCCAAGAAATCATTGCCAAATACAATGTCATGAAACTTTTCCCCCATGTTTTCTTGTAAGAGTTTTATAGTTTTAGCTCTTATATTTAAGTATTTGATCCATTTTGAGTTAATTTTTTATATGGTGTTAGGTAAGGGTTCAACTTCGTTCTTTTGTCTGTGGATATCCAGTTTTTCTAGCATCATTTGTTGAAAAGACTGTCCTTTCCTCATTGAATGATCTTGGCACTGTTGTTGAAAATTGTTTGACCATATATGTGAGGGTTTACTTCTGAGTTCTTTATTCTATTCCATTGGTGTATATGTTTGTCTTTATGCCAGTACTGCAATGTTTTGATTACTGTAGCTTTGTGTAGTGGGTTTTTAAATCAGGAAGTGCAAATCCTCCAACTTTGTTCTTCATTTTCAAAATTGTTTTGGCTATTTGGGGTCCCTTGAGCTTCCATATTAAATTTAGGATGAGTCTTTAGATATCTGCAAAAAACATCATTGGGATTTTGATAGGGATTGCATTGATTGCTTCGAGCGTTATTGTCATCTTTGGAGGACAGTATTAAGTCCTCCAATCCATGAACACAGATATCTTTGCACTTATTTAGGTCTCTGTTAATTCTTTAATTTCTTTCAGCCATGTTTTGTAGTTTTCAGTGTACAAGTTTTATGCCTCCTTGCTTAAATTTATTCCTAAGTGTTTTATTCTTTTTGATGCTATTGTATATGGAATTGTTTTCTTAATTTCTTTTTCATATTGCCCTTCTTTGTCTCTTGTAACAGTTTTTGACCTAAAATCTATGCTGTTTGATATTGGTGTAACCAACTCAGTTCTGTTTTGTTAGTAATTGCATGGAATATCTTTTTTCATCCTTTTACTTTCAATATATTTTGTCTTTAGATCTACAGTGAGTTTCTTATGGACAGCAAATAGTTGGATCATGCTTTTGTAAATCTATTCTGCCAGTCTCTTTTGATTAGAGAGTGTAATCCCTTTAAATTTAACATAATGACAAGGAAGGACTTCTATCATCTTTCAGTTTGTCTGAATGTCTTATATCTTTTTTTTTTTTTGTGAGGAAGATCAGCCCTGAGCTAACATCCGTGCTAATCCTCCTCTTTTTTTGCTGAGGAAGACCGGCCCTGAGCTAACATCTATTGCCAATCCTCCTCCTTTTTTCCCCCAAAGCCCCAGTAGATAGTTGTATGTCATAGTTGCACATCCTTCTAGTTGCTGTATGTGGGACGTGGCCTAAGCATGGCCGGAGAAGCGGTGCGTCGGTGCGCGCGCGGGATCCGAACCCGGGCCGCCAGTAGCGGAGTGCGCGCACTTAACCGCTAAGCCATGGGGCCGGCCCTTATATCTTTTCTTTGTTCCTCATTTTCTTCATTACTGATGTCTTTTGTGTTTAGTTGAATTTTTTAGTGACACATGATTCCCTTTTCATTTCCTTTTGTGTATATTCTATAGATATTTTTGTGGTGATCATGGGGATTACATATAACATCCTGGAATTATAACAATCTAATTTGAATTGACTATTTAATGTCAGTTGCATACATAACTCTGCTTCTGTGCAGATCCACCTTTTTTATGTTATTGATGTCACAACTTACATCTTTATACAATGTGTGACTGAATTTAAGGATTGGATGTGTAAATATTTTTCTTACATTTGTCTTTTAAATCCTGTAGAAAATAAAAAGCAGAGTTACAAACCAAATTACAGTAATACTGGTTTTATATTTGCTCATGTATTTACCCTGCTGGAGATCTTGTGTTTTTTCATGCAGCTTTGAGTTGTCTAATATGCTCTTATTTCAACTTGAAGGTCTCCCTTTAGCATTTATTATAGGGCAGGTCTAGTGTTAAGGAACTCTCAGCTTTTGTTCATCTGAAAATGTCTTGATTTCTCCCTCAATTTTTGAAGGACGGTTTTGTGGGTTGTAGAATTCTCTGTTGACAGTTTGTTTTCTTTCAGCTTTTTATATTATCTATAATGTATAATATATATATTATCACTTTCTCTGGCCTCCAAGGTTTCTGATGAGATATCGGATGATAACATTTTTTTTAATTGAAGTATAATTGACATACAGTATTCTGTTAGTTTCAGGTGTACATCATAGTGATTCAGTATTTACATACATTACAAAATGATCACCAAGATAAGTCTAATTACCAAAGTTATTACAATATTATTGATTATATTCCCTATGCTGTACATTACATCTTCATTACTTTTTTATAATGGTAAAATAGGTGAAAGGGATTAAGAGGTGCAAACTTCAGATGATAATCTTATTGAGGATCCCTTGTATGTGATGAGTTGCTTCTCTCTTGCTGATTTCAAGTCTGTCTTTGTATTTGACTTTTGATAGTTTGATTGTAGTGTCACTATGTGAGTCTGTTTTAGTTTATTCTACTTGGAGTTCCTTGAGCTTTTAGATTTGTAGACTCATGACTTTAGTCACATTTGGGAAGTTTTTGGCCATTATTTCTTCATCTATTCTTCCTACACTTTTCTCCTTCTTGGGCTCCTGTAATGCCTGTGTTGGTCTATTTGATGAATGTGCGCATTTTTCTTCGTTCTTTTTCTTTCTGCTCCTTGGATTCACTACTTTCGGTAGTCTTGCTTTTAAAAGCACCGATTCTTTTTCTACTTGCTCAGTTCTACTGTTGAGCCCCTCTAGTGAATTTTTCATTTTTATTATACTTTTCAGCTCTAGGATTTTTGTTTGTTTTAAATAATTTCTTTTTTGTTGTTGTGAGGAGATCAGCCCTGTGCTAACATCTGCCAATCCTCCTCTTTTTTTGCTGAGGAAGACTGGCCCTGGGCTAACATCCGTGCCCATCTTCCTCCACTTTATATGGGATGCTGCCACAGCATGGCTTGCCAAACAGTGCGTTGGTGCGCGCCCTGGATCCAAACTGGCGAACCCCGGGCTGCCGCGGCGGAGCACGTGCACTTTACCGTGTGTGCCGCCGGGCTGGCCCCTGAAATAATTTCTATCTGTTGATATTCTCCTTTTGCTTGTGCATCATTTTCCTGATTTCCTTTATTTCTCTGTCTCCGTTTTCCTGTAGCTTTCTGAGCATACTTAAGATAGTTGTTTTAAACTCTGTTTTGTAAGTCCAATGTGGGCTTCCTCAGGGACAGTTTTTATCAGTTCATTTTGCTCCATTGACTAGGCCATGTTTTCCTCTTTCTTTGTATGCCTTGTGATTTTTGTTAAAAATTGGGCATAGTATTTACTATTATACGGTGGTAACTCTGGAAATCAGATTCTTCCACTTCTCCAGGGTTTGCTGTTATTTTGTTTTTGATCACTGAAGGCTGTGGTAGTTCCTTTATTTTTGAGACTTTTCCAAGCTGCTTTGCAAAGACTATTCCTCGTCATATGTGATCATTGAAGTCTTTGTTCCTTTAAGTTGTGTTCAGCTAATGCTTTGATAGAAATTTCCTTGAGTGCCAGGAGGTCTCCCAATCTTTTTAGATTGGCTATTTGCTGGGGCAGTCTTTAACACTTAGAACACTAAGATAGTTTTTTTCTGAGACTAGGAATCAGCCAAAGGTAAAATCTTAACGTCTTTTGAGGTCTTCTCTGAGCATGCATCTTCCTTGGGCATGCGCATGTCTTTCTAAACTATGGCTACTTTTGAGTATCTTAATTTCTCAAAAGATTCTCACCCTGGCTTTCTCTCTGGGGCTTAGATGGTCTGTTGTATGTCCCCACAATCTCTTGCACCAGGCTTCTGTGGGTATGTAGTCATTTTTCAGCTTTTACAATCAGTGCCCGCTGCTTATTCTGCCTGCCTTCTGAGATAGGCAATACAGCGATGAGTGCCTTCCATCAGTCCTTGAGCTACCTCCCAGACAGGTTAGAACAGATGCACATAGTGATTTGCAAATAAGGACTGTTCTGTTCCCTTTGGGATTGAGGAAAGGAACTGGGAACTGGGCTACTCTATCTTTAATACCAAAATCTTTATAGCACTGGGTAGCGTGTGGGCCAAGACAGATGAAAATGCCACAAAACTTTCCTACCTTTTTAAAGATATATGCTATTTAATCTTTTAGTTTTTAATATATTCTTGTGTGGATTAAAATTTTTATAGATTTTTTTCTGTGTGGAGATGAGAATACATAGGACAAATATATTCTTCTTTGTAGAAGTAAAATTAACTTGGAAATGGAATCTTTTTATACTTGAATAAATAACTTGTTTTAGGTTATTTTCTTTTTTTTTTCGTTCTAAACATTTATTTTTTTTCTTTTACAAAGTGGGATAATTGATATCCTCTTTAAAACATGGTTAAAATGTCTTTTAAAAAGTATCAATTTTGAAAATTTCCTCAAATTTTTTGTTTTTAAATTTTTTATTTATTGCAGTAGCACTGGTTTATAACATTGTATAAATTTCAGGTGTACATCATTATACTTCTATTTCTGCATAGATTATATCATGTTCACCACCCAAATACTAATTACAACCCATCACCACACACATGTGCCGAATTATCCCTTTTGCCCTCCCCCCTCCCCCCTTCCCCTCTGGTAACCACCAATCCAATCTCTGTCTCTATGTGTTAGTTTATTGTTGTTATTATCTACTAGTTAATGAAGGAAATCATCTGGTATTTGACCTTCTTCCTCTGACTTATTTCGCTTTGCGTAATACCCTCAATGTCCATCCATGTTGTCACAAATGGCTGGATTTCATCGTTTCTTATGGCTGAGGAGTATTCCATTGTGTATATATACCACATCTTCTTTATCCATTCGTCCCTTGATGGGCACTTAGATTGCTTCCAAGTCTTGGCTATTGTGAATAACGCTGCACTGAACACAGGGGTGCATGTATCTTTACACATTGGTGTTTTCAAGTTCTTTGGATAAATACCAGCAGTGGAATAGCTGGATCATATGGTAGTTCTATCCTTAATTTTTCGAGGAATCTCCATACTGTTTTCCATAGTGGCTGCACCAGTTTGCACTCCCACCAGCAGTGTGGGAGAGTTCTCTTCTCTCCACATCCTCTCCAACACATGTTGTTTCCTGTCTTGTTAATTATAGCCATTCTGATGGGTGTGAGGTGATATCTCATTGTAGTTTTGATTTGCATTTCCCTGATAATTAATGATGTTGAACATCTTTTCATGTGCCTGTTGGCCATCTGTATATCTTCTTTGGAGAAATGTCTGTTCAGGTCTTTTGCCCATTTTTTAATTGAGTTGTTAGTTTTTTTGTTGTTGAGATGCATGAGTTCTTTATATATTTTGGAGATTAAGCCCTTATCAGATGTATGGTTTGCAAATATCTTCTCCCAGTTGTTAAGTTGTCTTTTCGTTTGGTCGATGGTTTCCTTTGCTGCGCAGAAGCTTTTTAGTTTGATGTAGTCCCATTTGTTTATTTTTTCTATTGTTTCCCTTGCCCGGTCAGACATGGTGCTTGAAAATATGTTGCTAAGACTTAGGTTATTTTCTTAGATTGTTTTTTTTTTTTTGATGAGGAAGATTGGCCCTGAGCTAACATCTGCCAGTCCTGCTCTCTTTTTGCTGAGGGAGACTGGCCCTGGGCTAACATCCATGCCCATCTACCTCCACTTTATATGGGACGCCGCCACAGCATGGCCTGACAAGCAGTGTGTCGGTGCACACCTGGGATCCGAACTGGCGAACCCTGTGCTGCCGCAGCAGAGCGCGCGTACCTAACCGCTTGCGCCACTGGGCCGGCCCCTAGATTGTTTTAATTATATCACTTTTCTCAGACTGTGTTCACAGTTATTTGTTACAATCAAGTGGAGAATCTTTGTTAAATCTTTAAAATTGGATTAGTAAAAATAGGGACCACAGGCAGAATCCCTATAGAAATATGTGAGAATTGCAAACCTTCATTTCACACTAATAAGATTAGTGGTGAGTGGGTGATGAATAAAGCTGACCTAAAGATAGTAAGTGAATTTAGATTTCTAACAATGAAGATTAGTTAAGTCATTCCTACTGGTTTCTCTTTTTCCTAATGGGTACAAAATAAAGTTAATTTTTAATATGTCAATTTGTATATAAAATTTTAAAAGACTGGGGGCCGGCCCGGTGGCGCAAGCGGTTAAGTGCGCGCGCTCCGCTGCGGCAGCCCGGGGTTTGCCGGTTCGGATCCCGGGCGCGCACCGACGCACTGCTTGGCAAGCCATGCTGTGGCGGCGTCCCATATAAAGTGGAGGAAGATGGGCACAGATGTTAGCCCAGGGCCGTCTTCCTCAGCAAAAAAAAAAAAAGAGGAGGATTGGCGGATGTTAGCACAGGGCTGATCTCCTCACAAAAAAAAAAAAAAAAAAAAAAATGAAAAAAAAAAATTTTTAAAAGACTGTTTATGTTTCTACCACAGTAGAGGATGAAATATTTTACCAATTTCCTAAGTGAGAAGAGAAACCGGCTTTGCCTTCTTGTTTAGTTTAATTCCACTTCTCTGATCTCATGCTATTATAATGTATTTTAAAACATTTCCCACAGTAACCTTATTTTTCAGAAAGTTCTAATTCTTAATATTATAAACACAAAAGAATATATGTCACGTATATGTAGATTATGAGGCATGGTAATGATACAGACATTCACGAATCCACTTTAAAAACCAGAGTAGTGGTTGTCCAGAGCTTCTGTTTTTAATAATGACAGATAAGACCCTTGTAGATGACTACTCTGCAAAAAAACTGTGGTATTTCAACAAAGTAAAAAAATCAGCTACCTAAAGTAACTGGAGAGTGAGCAGAAGCCAGCAGACTCTTCTGTGGAGAATACACTCTGAGGAGAGAACTGTATGAAGTAAGTTTTTGTTTTTATAGCTTTTAGTAAGGTAGTGGGGGTCATGGTGGAAAAATTACAGACTTAATGGCTAGGGAAACAAGAATAATGATAATCATGGTGACTCAATAGAATGAGGAAATTGTGAAAGGGAGAGATCCAGAGAGAGGATCCTGAAATTCTTTTTTTTTTTTTTTATTGTAGTAACATTGGTTTATAACATTATATAAATTTTGGGTGTATATCATCATATTTCGATTTCTGTGTAGATTATATCATGTTTACCACGCAAAGACTAATTACAATCCATCACCATACACATGTGCCTAATCACTCCTTTGCCCCCCTCCCTCCCCTCTTCCCCTTTGGTAACTATCAGTCCAATCTCTGTCTCTATGTGTGGGTTGGTTGTTGCTTTTAATCTTCTACTTATGAGTGAGGTCGTATGGTATTTGGCTTTTTCCCTCTGACTTATTTTGCTTAGCATAATACTCTCAAAGTCCATCCATGTTGTCACAAATGGCCAGATTTCATCTTTTTTTTCTTTTTTTGGTGAGGAAGATTAGCCCTGAGTTAACATCTGATGCCAATCCTCCTCTTTTTGCGGAGGAAGACCGGCCCTGGGCTAACATCTGTGCCCATCTTCCTCTACTTTATATGGGATGCTGCCATGGCATGGCTTGACAAGCGGTGCATCGGTCTACACCCAGGATCTGCACCCGCAAACCCCAGGCCACTGAAGTGGAGTGCACGAACTTAACCACTACACCACTGGGCTGGCCCCCAGATTTCATCATTTTTTATGGCTGAGTAGTATTCCGTTGTGTATATATACCGCATCTTCTTTATCCATTGGTCCCTTGATGGGCACCTAGCTTGCTTCCAAATCTTGGCTTTTGTGAATAATGCTGCAGTGAACATAGGGGTGCATATATCCTTACACATTCGTGTTTTCATGTTCTTTTGATAAATGCCCAGCAGTGGAATAGCTGGATTGTATGGTAGTTTTATTCTTAATTTTTTGAGGAATCTCCATGCTTTTTTCCATAGTGGCTGCACCAGTTTGCCCTCTCACCAACAGTGTATGAGGGTTCCCTTTTCTCCATATCATCTCCAACACTTGGTATTTCCTGTCTTGTTAAGTATAGCCATTCCGACGGGTGTCAGGTAATATCTTATTGTTAAGTTTTGATTTGCATTTCTATGATAGTTAGTGATGTTGAACATCTTTTCATGTGCCTGTTGGCCATCTGTATATCTTCTTTGGATAAATGTCTGTTCAGATCTTTTGCCCATTTTTAAACTGGATTGTTAGTTTTTTTGTTGTTGAGATGTTGAGATGAGTTCTTTGTATGTTTTGGAGATTAACCCCTTATCAGATATATGGTTTGCAAATATCTTCTCTGAATTGTTATGTTGTCTTTTCGTTTTGTTGATGGTTTCCTTTGCTGTGCAGAAGCTTTTTAGTTTGATGTAGTCCCCTTTGTTTATTTTTTCTATTGTTTCCCTTGCCCCGTCAGACATGGTACTTGAAAAGATACTGCTAACACCACTGTTGAAGAGCATACTCCTATGTTTTCTTCTATAAGTTTCATGGTTTCAGGTCTTGCATTCAAGTCTTTAATCCATTTTGAGTTAATTTTTGTGTATCGTATAGGATAATAGTACTTCCATTCTTTTGCATGTGGCTGTCCAGTTTTCCCAACACCGTTTATTGAAGAGACTTCCCTTTCTCCGTTGTATGTTCTTTGCTCCCTTGTCAAAAATTTGTCCATAGATGTGTGGGTTTATTTCTGGGCTCTTGATTCTGCTCCATTGATCTGTGTGTCTGTGTTTGTGCCAGTACCATACTATTTTGATTGCTATAGCTTTGTAGTATAATTAGAAATCAGAGAGTGTGATACCTCCAGCTTTGTTCTTTTTTCTCTGGATTCTTTTGGCTATTTGGGGTCTCTTCTTGTTTCATATAAATTTGGGGATTCTTTGTTCCATTTCTGTGAAAAATGTTGGTTCTTTGATAGGGATTGCAGTAAATCTTTAGATTGCTTTAGGAAGTATGCATATTTTAGCTGTTAGTTTTTCCAGTCCAAGAGCACAGAATCTCTTTCCGTTTCTTTGTGTTTTCTTCAGTTTCTTTCAACAGTATTTTATAGTTTTCAGTGTACAGGTCTTTTAGTTCTTTGGTTAAGTTTGTTCCTAGGTATTTTATTCTTTTTGTTGTAATTGTAAATGGGATCGTATTCTTAATTTCTCTTTCTCCTACTTCCTTGTTAGTGTATAGAAATGCAACTGATTTTTGTATGTTAATTTTGTATCCTGCAACTTTACCGTATTCATTTTTATTTCTAAAAGTTTTTTGGTGGATTCTTTAGGGTTTTCTATATATAAAATCATGTCATCTGCAAAGGGTCCTGAAATTCTCTCTGTCTACAGTCCTCCCTGATCCCTGAACTGAGTATGCACAGACTCATTGCAGCTCAGCTAACAAAAGATCTGAGCTGAGACTGGAGCTACAGCCCATGAAACAGGTTTATATTTTAAGTCATCTGTAGATTGCCTGCTAAAACAAAAGAAACAACACTTAAGTAACAGAATCTGAGATATGCACAAGTAAATATTCATAATGACTAGGATAAAATCCAAGATTACCTGACATGATGAAATGAGAGAGGATAAAATCAACCAGATGCTTTATATGAGTCAGATGTTGGAAGTAGCAAGTAAAGATTTCAAAGTGGAATTAAAACTATTTTCATTGAATTAGAACAAACTATACTTAGGTGGTTAAAAAGATATTTCAGTGGAGTAAGATAAATACAGTACAACCAAATAGAAATTCTATAAGTGAAAAATATAGTATCAGAAACATAAAATTCACTTGCTGCATATAGCACCAAAAGGAGATGATAGAGGAAGAAGTAAGTGAACTTGAAGGTAGATTTATAGAAATTATCCCGTAAGAAGAACAGAGAGAAAAAAAATCAAAAATTAAATGTAAACTCAAGGACCTTTTAGATAATGTCAAACTTTTTAACATATATGTAATTGGAGTCTCAGAAGGAAAGGAGAGAGAGAGAATGTGGCAGAAAAAATTATTTTAAGAAATAATAGCTGAAAAAATTTCAAAGCATTATATGTCAAATGTACCTCAACAAAAGTCTTTTTCAAAGCTTACGAAGACAGAAATTTACCAGATACAAGATATTCAGTGAACTCACCAAGCAGAAAAAATAAGAAGCTGCCCATGCTGAGACATACAGTAATTAAACTGTTGAAAGCCCAAGTTAAAATGAAAAAGTTGAAAGAAGCCAGAGAAAAATGACACAGTATATATAGGGAGCAAAATGATCTAACTAATGGCTGACTTCTCATCAGACACCATGGAGCCAAGAAAAGAGTATAATAACATCTTTAAAGGACTGGGAGGAAAAAAAAGGATTTGTCAACTCATAATTTTATATCCAGTGAAAATATCCTTAAAGAATGAAGATGAGCTAAAAGATAATTTCAGATTGAAGAAAACTAAGGATTTGTCATCAGCAGAACCGAACTACATAAAATGCTAAAGAAAGTTCTTTGGGCTGAAGGAGAATGATACTAGATGGAAACTCAGATCCTCAAGAAAGAATAAACAGCATCAGAAATAGTAAATCTAAAAACCATTTTTTATTTTAAAAATATGGTCTTAATTTTGTTTTTTGTAAATAATGTATCTGTTTAAGACAAAAGTTTATGACATTGTCTTGTGTGGTTTATAACAGATATAATATGCATAACAACTGTAATGTAGTGGATGAAGGAAATATAGACCCATATGTTTGCCAGGTTTTATAGTTAACATGAAGTGGTATAATATTAGTTGTATATGAAGTATTAAAACTTAAGGATTTATATTGTAAATCCTAGAGCAGTCACTAAAATAATATAAAGAAGCATATTTAAAGTGCCAGGAATTTCTTTGGATTTGACACCGTAGGCAAAGACAACAAAATCATAAATAAACAAGTGGAACTGTGTCAAACTGAAAAGCTTCCCCAAAGTGAAAGAAACAACAAGATGAAAAGGCACCCTAAGGAATGGGAGAAAATATGTGCAAATCATCTATTTGATAAGGAGGTAATATCTAAAATATATAACTAACTCATACACATCAATACGAAAAAATTCAATTAAAGAATGGACAGAGGAATTGAATAGACATTTTTCTAAAGAAGACCTACAAATGGCTGATAGGTGCATGAAAAGGTACTCAGTGTTACTAGTCATCAGGGAAATACAAATTGAAACTACAATAAAATAGTACCTCACACCTGTTACAAGGGTTATCATAAAAAAGACAAGAGGTAAGTGTTGATTAGGATGTGGAGAAAAGGGAACTCTGGTGCACTGTTAGTGGGAATGTAAATTGGTACAGCCACTATGGAAAACAGTAGGGTGGTTCTTAAAAAAATTGAAAATAGAGACACCATATAATCCAGCAATTCCACTTCTGGATATATATGTGAAGGAAATGAAATCATTATCACAAAGAGATATCTGCACTCCCACGTTCATTACGATATTATTTACAATAGACAAGACATGGAAACAACCTAAGTATCCACTGACAGATGAATGGATAAAGAAAATGTGGCATATATGTACAACGGAATATTACTCAGCCATATAAAAGAAGAAAATCTTACCATTTGTGACATAGATGGACTGACCTTGAGGGCATTACGCTAAGTGAAATAAGTCAGACAGAGAAAGACAAATTCTATATGATATCACTTATATGTGGAATCTAAAAAAACCAAACTCAGAAACAGAGAACAGTTTGGATGTTGCCAGAGGTGGGAGATGGGGGGTTGGGGAAAAAAGGTGAAGATGGTCAAAAGGTGCAAAAGGTATTTCTACTTATAAGATAAATCAGTTCTGGTGATGTAATGTACAGCATGGTCATGATAGTTAACAATACAGTCCTGTGCCATATAATAATGTTTTGGTCAACAGTGGACCACATATACAGTGGTGGTCCCATAAGATTAGTACCATATAGCCTCGGTGTGTAGTAGGCTATACCATCTAGGTTTGTGTTACATTCTATGATGTTCGCACAATGACGAAATTGCCTGATGACACATTTTTCAGAATGTATCCCTGCTGTTAAGTGACGCATGAGTGTACTGTGTTGTATATTTGAAAGTTGCTAGGAGAGTAATCTTACAAGTTGTCATTATAAGCAAAAAATTTTGTAACTAAGTGAGATGATGAATGTTAACTAAACTTATTGTGGTAATCATTTCACAATATGTGCATATCTTAAATCATTATGTTGTATACCTTAAACTAATACAAGGTTATATGTTAATTATATCTCAACAAAACTGGAAAAAAAGCCAATAGAAAAACTAAAATGCAATCCTGTGAAATATTGACATAAAAAAGGCAGAAAAGGAGAAACAGAGGAACAAAAGACAGGGGAGATAAATAGAAAACAAATAATAAAATTGCAGTTCCAAACCCAGCTATGTCAGTAATCATATTAAATGATATTGCACTAAATATTCTAATTAAAAGGCAGACTGAATTTAAAAAGACCCAACTATGTGCTGTCTATATATGAAACTCACTTTCAATATAAATATATAAATAGCCTGAAAGCAAATGGATGCAAAAAGATATACCATGATAGCGGGAAGTATAAGGAGTATGGAGTGGCTGTATTAATATCATAGAAATGATTTCAGGATAGAAAGTATTAACAGAGATAACGAGGAACATTTTATAATTATAAAAGGCCAGTCCATCAGAAATACATAATTGTGAATGTGTATGCACCTAATAAGAGAACTTCAAAATACATGTAGCAAAATTGAAAGAACTAGAGAGAGAAATAAATAATTTTGCAGTTATAGTTGGAGATTTTAGCCTCCTTTCAGCGATTGACATAACCCAAAAAGAAATCAGTAAAGCATAGATCTGAATATTATCGACTATCTTGACATTGATATTTATAGGACACTACACTCAACAACAGCAGAATGCACATTCTTTTCAAGTGCACCTGGTATGTTTACCAGGATAAATCCTATGTTGGGACTTAGAACAATATACAATAAATTCAGAAAGATTGAAATCACAGAGTATGCTCTCTGACAACAGAATTAAGTTAGATATCAATAACATATTAACTAGGAAAATCTCAAACATTTGGAAATTAAAACACTCCTCAATAATTCATAATCAAACATGAGATCACAAGTGAAGTCAGGGAATATTTGGAACTGAATGATAATAAAATACCACATATCAAAATTTGTAGGTTGCAGCCGAAGCAGTGCTTAGCGAGTAACATACAGCTTTAAGTGCCTCTATTAGAAAACAAGAGAGATCTAAAATCAATGATCTGAGTTTCCACTTTAGGTAGGTAGGAAAAGGAATGGCAAATTAAGTCCAAGTAAGTAAAAGTAAAGAAAGAATAAAGATAGAAACAGAAAAACAAAAGAGGAGGTCAATGGAAATGAAAGCTTGTATATTGAATAGAGAAAATTGATAATCTGATAGATTGATTTAGAAGAAAAGAGTGGAGACAGCAATTAGCAATATGAGGAACAAAAGAGAGTGTGTCACTGCAGATCCCACAGACATTAAAAAGATAATAAGGGAATATTATAAATTTTATGCCCATGAATTTTTTATGCCCATGAACCTAGGTGAAATGGGAAGATTCTTTGAAATACACAAAATAACAAAAGTGACTCAAGGAATAATAGGAAACTATAATATCCCTATATCTACTAAAGAAATGGAATTTGTAATTACAAACTGTTCCACAAAGAAAACTCCAGGCCCAGATGGTTTCAGTGTTGAATTATGTAAAGCATTTTAGGAAGAAATGCTACCAATCCTAAACAGACTCTTTCAGAGAATAGAAGGAACACTTCCCAACTTATTATTTGATACTGATATTACCCTGATACCAAAATAAGACAAACATTATACAAGGCAAGAGAACTATAGACCAAAACCCATCATGAACATTGGCACAAAAATCCTTAATACAGTTTTATCAAACTGAATGCAGTGGTATGTGAAAAGGATAGTATGTCATGAACAATTAGACTTTATCCTGGGACTATGAAGTTGGTTTAACATTAGAAAATCTCAGGGGGTGAACTCAAGATGGCGGCGTAAGCCGACTTGGAACTCACCTCCTCCCATGGACACAGCCAATTTACAACTACTTGTGGAAAAATTACCCCTGAGACAGAACTGAAAACTGGATAAGAGGAACTCCTGCAACAACGGACAATCCTAACTGAGGTAGAAGAGGCAGAGACTCCCCTCTGGAGAGGAAAAACGCTGCCTTCACAAGCTGCCAGCTTCACGGCCGCCCGGGAGCAGCGCACAGGTACACAGCCCTCCCTGGAGGCGCGGGGCCCTGAGCCGGGGAGCGCCCCCACTGTGGGCATTTTGTGGACCCAGCACAATCGAGACCAGTGGTATAATAAAACATTGGGGAGTACCCCAAGACAAGCTGGTTCACAAAGAAACTAAAACCGGCTCTTAAAGGG
This sequence comes from Diceros bicornis minor, assembly GCF_020826845.1. Lineage (NCBI taxonomy): Eukaryota > Metazoa > Chordata > Mammalia > Perissodactyla > Rhinocerotidae > Diceros > Diceros bicornis. The sequence goes on from NC_080741.1 coordinate 51,762,089, forward strand.
CCCGTGCGCAAACTCACCCGTTTCAGAAAGCATCCTAACACCAGAAAGAAAGGTGCACAGTGCTGTGGTGAAAAGAGACTCACCTAATAGGCCCTGAGTGCATCTCGGTGAGAGGTGAGACCTCTCCAGGGACTGGGACATTGGCGGCGGCCATTGTTGTGGCCTGGTGTGGGCGTGCTGACACAGACGCCATTGGAGTTCTCCCTGGGGCCTGCTAGCCAAGGGTCTGCCTGACCAGCTAGAGCACCGATTTAATCCAGCTCAGCCAGGGCAGGCAGCCCACCCTAGAGACTGGCCCCACCCAACAACAAGCCCTCAGGCAGCTGGTGGGCCTGCATAGATTGGTGACTGGATTCTCTGCAGCCTGGCAACTGAGCTGACTTATGCGGGGCAGGGTGTGCACAAGGAGCGGGTGGAGAGTGTGGGGCGGTGGCGGAGTGTGTGGGGCTCCCACTGTGGAGAGACTGGGTCCGCTTCGGGAGGTTGGGGCGCGCACATGGGGCAGGACTGCGTTGACTGTGTGTGTGGACCTAGGGCGGCAGGGATTGTCAGCTGCAGAAGACTTGTGTTTCTCAAAGACCCACATAGGGGGTTTGCCCCACCTTCCAAAGCCTGAAACAATTGGGTGCTCCTGTGCCTGAGGCCAGCCCCACCCAGCTGCAATCTTCAGAGAGCTGACAAGACACCTAATAGGCTAGAGGCTTACAGCAGTTGTAAGGCCCTGAGCCTAACAACCTGCCACGGTGGGGGCCTACTCACTTAAAAGAAATACTGCAACACAAATGTGGTATTAGAACTTGCAGCCAACTGTACTGGGACTCCCCACACCTGATAAAGAGACTGAAGGGCCCACGACAACTACAAGCAGCTGAGCATTACAACAGCTGGCCAGGAGCATAACTCAGCCTCCCTGGGCGCCTACAGGGAGAGCAAACAGGCCACAACAGAAGGACACATGTAGCCCACATAGGGGTCACCCCTGGAACATTGAGAACTGAGGGAAGCACACTGGAAGCCTCCTAAGGCATCACTTACATAAGGTCACCTATACAAGAGCAGAAGACGTAGCTGACCTACCTAATACGTAGACACAAGGACAGGGAAAGAGGCAAAATGAGGAGGCAAAAGAATACATTCCAAGTAAGGGAACAAGACAAAACCCCAGAAAAGGAGTTAAGTGAAACAGAAATGAGCAACCTACCTGACAGAGAGTTCAAACAAAGAGTGTTAAGGATGCTCACTGATCTTGGGAGAAGAATAGATGAACTCAGTGAGAATGTCAACAAAGAAATGGAAGATATAAAAAAGAACCAATCAGAAATGAAGAATACAATACTGGAAATGAAAAATTCACTAGAGGGACTCAAAAGCAGAGTAGAGGATACAGAAGAACGGATCTGTGAGCTGGATGAAAGACTAGAAGAAATTACCCAAGCTGAACAGGTAAAAGAGAAAAGAATTAAAAAGAGTGAGGACAGTCTGAGGGACCTCTGGGACAACATCAAGCACACTAACATCCGTGTTATAGGTGTCCCGGAAGGAGTAGAGTGAGACAAGGGGGCAGAGAATCTATTTCAAGAAATAATAGATGAAAACTTCCCTAATCTAAGGAAGGGAACAGACATCCAGGTACAGGAAGCACAGAGAGCCCCAAACAAGATAAACCCAAAGAGGCCCACACCAAGACACATCATAATCAAAATGTCCAGAATTAAAGATAAAGAGAGAATCCTAAAAGCCGCAAGAGAATGTCAAGTTACATACAAAGGAAACCCCATAAGGCTATCAGCTGACTTCTCAGCAGAAACCTTACAGGCTAGAAGAGAATGGCACGATATATTTAAAGTGCTAAAAGGAAAAAACTTACAGCCAAGAATACTCTACCCAGCAAGGTTATCATTCAAAATGGAAGGAGAGATCAGAAATTTCCCAGACAAGCAAAAATTAAAGGAGTTTGTCCCCAAGAAACCAGTGCTACAAGAAATGTTAAAGGGACTGATTTAAGGGGAAAAGAGAAGACCACAAATAGGAAAAATTATCTATTTCCATGATAAGAACGTAATGGATACAAATGCACAAAAAAGAGGTTAGACATGATATCAAAAACATGAGGGAGGAGGGGAGTTAAAGAGTACAGCTTTCAGACAGAGGTCAAACTAAAGTGACCATCAATTCTGTATAGAAGAAGAAAGGAACAGAGAAGGACTACTAAAACACTGAGGGAAAAAAAAAGTTAAAAAATGGCAGTAAGTACATACTTATCAATAGCTACCTTAAACGTCATTGGACTAAATGCTCCAATTAAAAGGCACAGGGTGGCTGATTGGATAAAAAAACAAGACCCATATATATGCTGCATACAAGAGACGCACTTCAGACCTAAAGACACTAACAAACTGAAAGTGAAGGGATGGAAAAAGATACTCCATGCAAATGGCAATGAAAAGAAAGCTGGGGTAGCAGTACTCATATCAGACAAAATAGAGTAAAACAAAAACTATAAGAAGAGACAAAGAAGGGCATTACATAATGATCAAGGGAACAATCCAACAAGAGGATATAACACTTGTAAATATCTATGCACCCAATGTAGGTGCACCTAAATATATAAAGCATTTATTAACAGACATAAAAAGCGAAATAGACATTAATGCAATAATAGTAGGGGACTTTAACATTAAACTTACACCAACAGATAGATCATCCAAACAGAAGATCAATAAGGAAACATTGGCCTTAAACGATACACTAGAACAGATGGACCTAGTAGATATATAGAGAGCATTCCATCCAAAAACCGAAGAATACACGTTCTTTTCAAATGCACATGGAACATTCTCCAGGCTTGGTCACATGTTAGGCCACAAAACGAGTCTCCATAAATTTAAGAAGATTGAAATAATACCAAGGATCTTTTCTGACCACAACGGTATGAAACTAGAAATCAACTATAGGAAGAAAATCAGAAAAGCCACAAATATGTGGAGATTAAACAAGATGCTACTGAACAACGACTGGGTTAACGAAGAAATCAAAGAAGAAATCAAAAAATACCTGGAGACAAATGAAAATGAAAATACGACATGCCAGATCTTATGGGATACAGCAAAAGCGGTTCTAAGAGGGAAGTTTATAGCAATACAGGCCTATCTCAAGAAACAAGAAAAATCTCAAATAATCAATCTAACAATGCACCTAAAGGAACTGGAAAAAGAAGAACAAACAAAGCCCCAAATCAGTAGAAGAAGGGAAATAATAAAAATCAGAGCAGAAATAAATGAAATAGAGACCAAAAAAACAATAGAAAAAATTAATAAAACCAAGAGCTGGTTCTTTGAAAAGATAAACAAAATGGACAGACCTTTAGCTAGACTCACCAAGAAAAAAAGAGAGAAGGCACAAATAAGTAAAATCAGAAATGAAAGAGGCGAGGTTACAACAGACACCTCAGAAATACAAAAGATTAAAAGAGAATACTATGAAAAGCTATATACCAACCAAGTCGACAATCTGGAAGAAATGGATAAATTCTTAGAATCATACAACCTTCCAAAACTGGATCAAGAAGAAGTAGAGAATTTGAATAGACCAATCACCAGTAAGGAGATGGAAACAGTAATCACAAACCTCCCCAAAAATAAAAGTCCAGGACCAGACGGCTTCCCTGGTCAATTCTACCAAACATTCAAAGAAGACTTAATACCTGTCCTTCTCAAACTCCTCCAAAAAATTTAGGAGGGGGGGAAGCTCCCTAACTCATTCTACGAAGCCGACATTAGCCTGATACCAAAACCAGACAAGGACAACACAAAAAAAGAAAATTACAGGTCAATATCACTGATCAACATCGATGCAAAAATCCTCAAGAAAATACTAGCAAATCGCATACAACAATACGTTAAAAAGATTATACACCATGATCAAGTGGGATTTATTCCAGGTGTGCAGGGATGGTTTAACATTTGCAAATCAATCAACGTAATACACCACATTAATAAAATGAAAAATGAAAATCACATGATCCTCTCAATAGATGCAGAGAAAGCATTTGACAAGATACAGCATCCATTTATGATAAAAACTCTGAATAAAATGGGTATAGAAGGAAAGTACCTCAACATAGTAAAGACCATATATGACAAACCCACCGCTAATATCATCCTCAATGGTGAAAAACTGAAAGCTATCCCTCTAAGAACAGGAACCAGACAAGGATGCCCGCTGTCACCACTCCTATTTAACATAGTAATGGAAGTCCTAACCAGAGCCATCAGGCAAGAGAAAGAAATAAAAGGGATCCAAATTGGAAAGGAAGAAGTGAAACTGTCACTATTTGCAGATGACATGATTTTATATATAGAAAATCCTAAAGAATCCACCAGAAAACTTTTAGAAGTAATAAACGAATATGGTAAAGTTGCAGGATACAAAATCAACACACAAAAATCAGTTGCACTCTTCTGTACACTAACAACGAAGTAGCAGAAAGAGAATTAAGAATACAATCCCATTTACAATTACAACAAAAAGAATAAAATACCTAGGAATAAACTTAACCAAAGAGGTGAAAGATCTGTACACCGAAAACTATAAAACATTTCTGAAAGAAATTGAAGAAGACACAAAGAAATGGAAAGATATTCTGTGCTCTTGGATTGGAAGAATTAACATAGTTAAGATGTCCATACTTCCTAAAGCAGTCTATAGATTCACTGCAATCCCTATCAAAGTTCCAACAACATTTTTCACAGAAATAGAACAAAGAATCCTAAAACTTATATGGAACAACAAAAGAACCCGAATAGGTAAAAGAATCCTGAGAAAAAAGAAGAAAGCTGGAGGTATCACACTCCCTGATTTCAAAATATACTACAAAGTTATAGTAACCAAAACAGCATGGTACTGGCACAAAAACAGACACACAGATCAATGGAATAGAATCGAAATCCCAGAAATAAACCCACACATCTACGGACAGCTAATCTTTGACAAAGGAGCCAAGAACATACAATGGGGAAAAGAAAGTCTTTTCAACAAATGGTGTTGGGAAAACTGGATAGCCATATGCAAAAAAATGAAAGTAGACCCTTACCTTACACCATACTCAAAGATTAACTCCAAATGGATTAAAGACTTGAATGTAAGACCTGAAACTATGAAACTTCTAGAAGAAAACTAGGCAGTACGCTCTTTGACATCCGTCTTAGCAACATCTTTTCAAGCACCATGTCTGACCGGGCAAGAGAAACAATAGAAAAAATAAACAAATGGGACTACATCAAACTAAAAAGCTTCTGTACAGCAAAGGAAACCATCAACAAAACGAAAAGACAACCTAACAATTGGGAGAAGATATTTGCAAACCATACATCTGATAAGGGCTTAATCTCCAAAATATATAAAGAACTCATGCATCTCAACAACAAAAAAACTAACAACCCAATTAAAAAATGGGCAAAAGACCTGAACAGGCATTTCTCCAAAGAAGATATACAGATGGCCAACAGACACATGAAAAGATGTTCAAATTCACTAACTATGAGGGAAATGCAAATCAAAACTACAATGAGATATCACCTCTCGTCTGTCAGAATGGCTATAATTAACAAGACAGGAAATAACATGTTGGAGAGGATGTGGAGAGAAGGGAACTCTCGTACACTGCTGGTGGGAGTGCAAACTGGTGCAACCACTATGGAAAACAGTATGGAGATTCCTCAAAAAATCAAGGATAGAACTACCATATGATCCAGCTATTCCACTGTTGGGTATATATCCAAAGAACTTGAAAACACCAATTTGTAAAGGAACATGCACCCCTGAGTTCATTGCAGCGTTATTCACAATAGCCAAGACTTGGAAGCAATCTAAGTGCCCATCAAGGGACGAATGGATAAAGAAGATGTGGTATATATACACAATGGAATACTACTCAGCCATAAGAAACGATGAAATCCAGACATTTGTGACAACATGGATGGACATTGAGGGTATAATGCAAAGTGAAATAAGTCAGAGGGAGAAGGTTAAATACCTTATGATTTCCTTCATTAAGTAGTAGATAATAACAACAATAAACAAACACATAGAGACAGAGATTGGATTGGTGGTTACCAGAGGGAAAGGGGGGAGGGAGGAGGGTGAAAGGGATAATTCGGCACATGTGTGTGGTGATGGGTTGTAATTAGTATTTTGGGGTGAACATGATGTAATCTATGCAGAAATAGAAGTATAATGATGTACACCTGAAATGTTTTACAATGTTATAAAGCAATCTTACTGCAATAAACAAAAAATTAAAAAAAAACAATAGAAAATCTTACAATTTAATTTACTATCTTAATAGGATAAATAAGAAAAATCACAATTTCTGTAAATGCGGAAAATACATTTGACAAAATTAAACATCCATTCATGATAAAAACTCTCAAGAAACTGAGAAGAAAAGATAGTTTTGCAATCTGATTAAGGGGCATCTATGAAAATCCTATGCCTAATATACTCTATTGTGACTGGCTCAGTGTTTTCCACCTAAGATCGTGATCTACAAAAGTCTAAATCTGACATCATACATAATGGTGAAACCCTAAACTCTTTCCCCCTAAGATCAGACACAGGCAACAGTGTCCCTTCTCCCTGCTATTCAGTATTGTACTGGTGGTACTAGCCAGTGCAATACAACAGTAAAAAAATAAAAGTTTATAAAGATTGGAAAGGAAAAGCTAAAACTCTTTTAAATGCAAACATGATTGTGTATGTAGAATTCCCTAAGGAATCTAGGAAAGAAAAGCTACTAGAACTAATAGCTGAATTTAATAAGGCCACAGGCCATAAGGTCAATGTACAAAATCAGTAATATTTTTATGTTAGTGGACAATTATAGATGGAATTATAAAACAACTCCATTTGTATTTAATAGCATTACAAATACCTAGGAACAAAATAAACAATGACATGCAAGACATGCAAGCTAAAAAGTATATTGCAAAGTGATATTAAAGAAAACTTTAACAGATGGAGAGACAAATTTTGTTCATTGGAAGACTGAGTGGTGTTCTCTCCAGGAGATCTCCAAGATAGCAGTTCTCTTCAAATTGATATGTAGATTCAGTGCAATCCCAGTCGAAATTTAGGAGACTTTTTTTGAAGAAATTGAGAAGCTCATTTTAAAATTTGTTTTTTTTGTGTGAGGAAGATTGGCCCCTGAGCTAACATCTGTTGCCAATCTTCCTCTTTTTGCTGAGGAGGATTAGCCCTGAGCTAACATCTGTGCTCATCTTCCTCTATTTTGTATGTGGGATGCTGCCACAGCATGGCTTGATGAGTGGTGTGTAGGTCCGCGCCCGGCATCCGAACCTGGGAACCCTGGGCCGCCGAAGCAGAGTGCATGAACTTAACCACTATGCCACCGGACTGGTCCCCTGATTTTAAAATTTATATGGAAAGGCAATGGACATAGAATAGTAAAAACAATCTTGAAAAAGAAAAATAACATTGTAGGACTTAGAATACCTGATTTGAAGACTTTGACTATCAAGCTACTATAATTAAGAAAATGTAGTATTGTCATAAGTATAGACATATAGATTAATGAAATTGGATAGAATCCAGAACTAGATCCATGCTTATATTCTCAGTTGATTTTGGCAAATGTGCCAAGTCAGTTCATGGTGGAGTGGACAGTCTTTTCAACAAATGATGTGGGAACATCTGGATTTCTGTATGAAAAACAACCTCAACCTTTTCTCAAGGCAAAATTAACTTAAAATGTATCAGAGCTAAAACTATTAAATTTCTAGAAGAAAATAAGGAAGAATATCTTTGTGATGTTGGGATAGACAAAGATTTCCTAAAAAGGACACTATAGGCACAAACTGTAAAAGGAAAGAAATTTGGTGAAATGTACTTAATCAAAATTAAAAACTTTTGCTTTTTGAGAGACACAGTAAAGAAAACTAAAAGGCAACCACAGTCCTGGAGAAAATGTTTGCAAAACATTTATATGGCAAATGACTTGTAATCTCAAAACTCAGTAATAATACAATAAAAGAATGGGCAGAAGATTTGAACAGAGCCTTTAGAAAAGAAGGCGTACCAGTGGTCAGTGAGCTGAGCCATTGGTATCGAATCTGTTCATATCTGCATCACCCAGTCAGTTTCGGACTTGGGTGAATTGACAAAGTGTGGTATGTCCATAGAAAGGCATACTACTCAATTAAAAAGAATGAACTGTTGATACATGCAGCTACTCAAAGGAGTTATGCTGAGTGAAAGAAGTCAGTCAAAAAGGTTGCATACGATATGATTGCATTTTTATGACGTTTCCCAAAAGATAAAACTATAGTGGTGGAGAACAGATTAGTGATTGCCATTGGTAGAGATGGGGAAAAGTACAACTCTAAAGGGATAGCATGAGGGAGTTTTTTTTTTTGGGTGATGGAACTGTTCTGAATGTTGTTTGTGGTGATGGTGACACAAATGTATGCATGTGCTAAGATTCATAGAACTATACACTGAAAAAAATTCCAACTTATAATTTTAAAAATAAAAAATGTTAAGTCTAAGATTCAACAGTGTTGTGTGCAGCTCTAATATATTGTACTTCATTAATCTATTCTTCTGTCAGTTAATATTTTTTTCCTTCTCTTTTGTTACTAAGAACAGTGCTGCTCTGAACCTCCTTGTGTTGCCTCCTGGCATACATGTGTATTTTTTTTTAGAGTATGTGAGTAGGAGAGGAATTGCTGAGTTCTAGCATGTGCACAGTCCAATTTGAGAAGATAATGCCAAATTGTTTTCAGTTTACATTTTTTCTATGGTGTATAAGATACCTGCATGTCTGAAAATGTCTTCATTTTATCCTCTTTATTAATAGTTTAGCTAGGTATAGAATGCTGAGTTAGAAATCATTTTCTTTCAGCATTTTCAAGGTATTGTACCATTGTCTTCTGGCTTGCAGTGTTAGTATTAAAAAGTCTGTGATTCCTGATCTTTTGGGTACAATCTGTTATTCTATTTGGAAGCTTATTAATAGAACCGTTATTCTGCTCCCAGGGTTCTGGGATTTCACGATATGTTCACAGATTTCTCAATATGTTCCTTAGTGTGGGTTTATTTTCATCCAATATATTGGGTCCTTGGGGGCCCTTTCCATTAACTCTAAATGGATAGTATGAGAAGGCCTGAAGGATATAAGCCTTGGATACCAGAGTTCTGAGAGCCTGGAGTTGGAAGATGGCTGGAGTTTTTTCTGTGTATGTTCACATAATCCTCCTGTTTTTTGTATTCATCCCCGGTCTACCAGATGTGCCTGGTGTCACCCAATCCAGAGTAAAGATCCATTTACTCTTTCAGAGAATAAACTTCCAGTCATTTTCCTGAGTGGAGGAAAGGGGATACACTGAGATATAGATTGAAAGATTTGAATTTAATGATCTAAATGATGTCTGGACAATTTAAAGTCAGTCTTTTCTTATTTTAGCACTTCCTTTGAACTCCCTGCTTCCTTCCTGCCACTTCCAGAGTTACCCGTTATTGCTAATTCTTGAGCCTGTTAAGGATTTTGCGATGTAAATTGGGTTGGTTCTTTCTACTATTGGTATGAGTTTGGTTTTCTCAGACTTGCGCATCTGTTTTTCAGCTTTTAAAGTTATTTAGGTTTTGTTTCCTTAGCCATTTTCTTCATCCTGTGGGTTACAGTGTTAAAAATAATTTTTTTTCTTAACTGTGGTTTCGGTTAGATTTTAGGAGGGAGTGAAATTAGATGTTTGTATTTGGCTAGCTTCCTTTGGAATTTGAATTTTTAAATTTTATGTCCCGACTATTTGTTGGAATCGAGAAAGTGATGATTTTTAACTTTCCCAACCTAAGAAACCCAGTAATTCATCAAGGAATTCCTTCTCAGGTGCTGGGAAGCTTCATACTAATACCAGTGGAGTGTAGGGTTTGAAGAGGTTTTCCCCATAAAGAACCACGAAGCCCTATTTTTTGAATGCTTGACTCAGGCATTAAAGATGGAGAGTGGTGGGGCTAGCCCTGTGGCATAGTGATTAAATTTGTGTGCTCTGCTTTGGTGGCCCAGGGTTAGCAGGTTCGGATCCCAGGCACGGACCTACACGTCACTTATCAAGCCATGCTGTGGCAGGCGTCCCATATATAAAGTAGAGGAAGATGAGCACGGATGTTAGCCCAGGGCCAATCTTTCTCTTTTTGTGAGGAAGATTGGCCACAGATCTTAGCTCAGGACTAATCTTACTCAAAAAAAAAAAAAAAAAAAGATTGAGAGTGCTAAAGGCTTGAAATCTTTTTAGAAATCAGTGGCTGTTTTCCATGGACATCAGTGAACTTATTTGCATGATTCTCCAGGAGTGGCCACAGCTTTCATCAAATTCTCAGGCACATTTGTCTGCTTGAGGCATGAAGTTAGGTTTTCAAGTGAAGTGATGTAGGGACTTTATCCTGTTTTCTACCATAGGTGAAGATTAGATTCACCCTTTGAATCCCAACATTTTGTCAGTGTTGGTCTTTTATGCAGTTAGTTACAGTGAGAGACTGTTTGCAAATCACAATAGAAAATTGTAGGTTCTTTGTTTCTGCCTTAAATAATCACTTTATTTTTATTACCTATTTTCAGTTTATCTATTATGCTTAATGAGCCTGGTTTGTGTTAATTTTCTAGCTTTGTGACTTAGCATCCCTAGTCTTATACTATTATATTTCAGATCGCATGTATGGTTGCTAGGTTTTTTTTTTTTAATCTTATTTTTTGTACTTCCAGGCAGAAACAATTCTTGGTAATTATGCTACTGCATAATGACAGTTTTCCAGCTAAATAAACAGCACATTGAGATTGTGTGCTGTGATTATTATATCAACTTTTTGAGTCCTTTTCTTCCACTTGAGGTTTTGGGGGTTTTGTTTAGATTTAGTATAGTAGATTTTTAAATATCCTCTAGCATAGTAGTTTAATATTTATCTCTTGCAGTTTTTTGTATTATCTTGCTGTCTTATTTTCTAGTCGACCTATTGTGGGGAATGGCATAACTGTCCTTTATGCAGAACAGATATATACCAGTGAACTGCACTAAATTAAATTTTTTTTTGGTAGGTTGAAGTCAGTGTACCAATTATCTTTCCCTTTTTAACTGTTTCTATTTCATGTTATTTTTAGACCAGCCAAGTCATTTTGGAGGAGCACCTCCATTCTCACCTGTCCTTTTCGCATGAGTTACTGTGTCTTTTGCATTGTTCCTCAGTACTTTCCTTCAAACATTTCTACTTTTTAAAATTGAACCACCCATTCCTTAGCACTTCATTCTGTTTTTCTCCTTAGCATTTACTTGATCATCTGACATACCATACTTTTTTTGTGTGTGAGGAAGATTAGCCCTGAGCTAATATCCGTCGCCAATCCTCCTCTTTTTGCTGAGGAAGATTGGCCCTGGGCTAACACCCATGCCCATTTTCCTCTACCTTATATGGGACGCTGCCACAGCGTGGCTTGACAAGTGGTGCACTGGTCTGGGCCCAGGACCCGAACCTGTGAACTCCGGGCTGCTGAAGCAGAGTGCGTGACCTAACTGCTAGGGCCAGCCCCCATACCATACATTTTTGTTTGTTTATAACTTATCTATTTCCAGAATGTTTAAGCTCCACAAGTGCAATGGTTTTTGTATCTTTTGTTCACTGCTATATCCCCAGAGTAGAAAGTGGATGGGATATAATAAATATTTGTTGAATGGATCTCTGCCCATTCATATGCTTCTCTTCCTTCAAAACAAATATAAAGAGAAAGGTTTTGGTTACTACACAGTCCTGGATTTGAATCCTGGTGTTACTTCTTACTAGTTCTGTGACCTAGGGGTGGCTAATTGAACAACCTGGTACCTGTTTCTTTCTCTATATGACTGGCAGTTAAACTCGTTGGATTTAAAGTGAGCCACCTTAGTTCACCATGACTCCTTCTTGAAAAACCACTTTATTGATTTAAAATTGACATACAATAAACACTTATTTAAAGTGTACAATTTGGTAAGTTTTGACATATGTATTTACCCTTGACTCCATCCGCTTGATTACCCCCAAAAGTTTCTTTATGCCCATTTTTAATCCCACCCTTTCATTCCTTCTTTCCCGTCTTACCCCTTACCCTATCTTCATACAACCACTGACGTGCTTTCTGTCACTGTAGATTAGTTTACATTTTCTAAAGTTTTATATACATCAGTCATACTGTATGTACTCTTCTTTTGCCTGCTTCTTTTAGCCTAATTATTTTGAGATTTATCTGTGTTGTTGCATGTATCAATAGTTCATTCCTTATTTTTGCTGAATAGTATTGCATTGTTTGGACATACCACAATTTGTTTATCCATTTATCTGTTGATGGACATCTGGGTTGTTTCCAGTTTTTTTCTTTCACTAATGAAGCTACGATGAACACCCATGTGTAGGTCTTGGAATGGTTGTCTTTTTCCTTTTCTCTGGAAATACCTAGGAGTGGAATGGCTGGATTATGTGGCAAATGTGAGCTTAACTTTTTTAGAAACTGCCAAACTTTCTTCCAAAATGACAGTACCATTTTACATTCCCACCAGCAGTATATGAAAATTTCAGTTCTTCCACATCCTGCCAACATTTGGTATGGTCAGTCTTTTTAATTCTAGCCATCTATACATGTGTAGTGGTATCTCATTGTGGCTTTAATTTGCATTTCCTAGTGACTAATGATGTTGAGCATCTTTTTATGTGCCATCTGTTTCTCTTCTTTGGAGTGAATGTTTGAAATCTTTTTGCCCATTTAAAAATTAGACTCTTACTGTTGGGCTTTTTCCGTTGTAGTTGAAGTTTGGAATCATTAATTTATTTAAGCCATGCTTTCGATTGGTCTTAAAATTTCATGCCCCATATCTAGATTTTTCTTTTTATGGTAATAGCTTTAAAGAAAAATTGTGGTAAAATATGCATAACATAAAATTTACCATTTTACATTTTTTGAGTGCATTCATAATGTTGTATAGCCATCACCATTATCTATTTTCAGAACTTTTCATTATCCCAAACAAAACTCTGAACTTGTTAGACAATAACTCTGCATCCCCCCTCCCCCCGCCCCAGTCTAGATATTTCATGTAAGTGGAATCATACAGTACTTGTCATTTTGTGTTTGGCTTATTTCACGTAGCATAATGTTTTCAAAGTTTATCCATGTGTTGTATCATGTATGAAAACTTTGTTACTTTTTATGGCTGACTAGTATTTCATGTGTGTATGTGTCTGTGTGACATTTTGTTTATCTACTAATCTGTTGATGGACGCTTAGGTTGTTTCCATCTTTTAACTGTTGTGAATAACACTGCTATGTACATTGATGTACAAGTGTCTGAGTCCCTGTTTTCAGTTCTTTTTGGTATATACGTAGGAGTATAATTCTTGGATCATGTGGTAATTCTACGTTTAACTTTTTGAGGAACTGCCAAACTGTTTTCTGTAGCAGCTGCACCATTTTATATTCCCACCAGCCATGCACAAGGGTTCCAATTTCTCCACACCTTTGTCAACACTTAGCATTTTCTGTTTTTTTTTTTTAAGAAAATAATAGCCATCCTAGTGGGTGTTATGTGGTATCTTGTGGATTTAATTTGCATTCCTCTAATGACTAAGGATGTTGAGCATCTTTTCATGTGCTTATGGTCATTTGCATATCTTCTTTGTTGAAATGTCTGTTAAAGTCTTTTGCCCATTTTTGAATTGGGTTTATTTTTATTTTTGTTGAGCTGTAGCACTTCTTTATATATTCTGTATATTAAAGCCTTTTAAGACATATGATTTGCAAATATTTTCTACCGTTCTGTGCACTGTCTTTTTACTCTCTTATTAGTGTCCTTTGATGCACAAATCTTTTAAATTTGATGAAGCCCAATTTATCTGTTTTCTTTTTTTGTACTTTTAGTGTCATATCTGAGAAACTGTTGCCAAATCTTATGTCATGAATATTTGCCCCTGTGTTTTCTTCTGAGAGTCTGATAGTTTTAGCTCTTTTATTTAGGTCTTCAATCCATTTTGAGTTTATTTATTTTATTTTATTTTTTTTGTGAGGAAGATTAGCCCTGAGCTAAATCTGTTGCCAATCCTCCTCTTTTTGCTGAGGAAGACTGGCCCTGGGCTAATGTCTTTGCCCATCTACCTCCATTTTATATGGGCTGCCGCCACAGCATGACTTGACAAGCGGTGTGTTGGTGCGCGCCTGGGATCTGAACCCTGGGCTGCTGCAGTGGCGCATGCGCACTTAACCACTGTGCCACCAGGCTGGTCCCCCATTTTGAGTTTATATTTGTATATGGTGTAAGAGAAGGATCCAACTTCATTCTTTTGCATGTGGATATTGTTTTCCCAGCACCGTTTGCTGAACAGTTTATTTTTTCCCCCTGCATTTAATGGTCTTGGCGCTCTTGTTAAAATCTATTGGCTATATGTATCAGGATTCATTTCTGGCTCTTAGTTATATTCCATTGATCTATATGTCTATCCTTATGCCAGTACCACAGTGTTTTGATTACTGTAGTTTTGTAGTAAGTTTTGACTCTAGAAAGTGTGACTCATCCAATTTTGTTCTTCTTTTTAAGATTGTTTTGGCTTGTGATTCCATATGATTTTAGGATAGGCTTTTCTATTTTTGCAAAGAATACCTTTGGGATTTTGATAGGGATTGCATTGAATCTATAGATTGCTTTGGGTAGTATTGTCATCTTGACAATATTAATTCTGTCAATCCATGAACACAGGCTGTGTTTCCATTTATTTAGATCTTCTTTAATTTCTCTCAGCAGCACTTTGTAGTTTTCAGTGTACAAGTCTTGTGCTTCTTTGGCTAAATTTATTCCTAAGTATTTTATTCTTTCTGATGCTGTTGTAAATGGAATTAGGTCACAATCAAGACAAACATCTGCACTGGTCCTTCAGGGATCCACTAGACCATCCAAAATGTCTAACACTGAATTTTTGAAGGTCTACACTGCCTGCCCTGGTACCAGGCAGCTGCTCCAGGAATGCAGTCTGCTGCAGTCTGCTATTCCCATTGTGGAGCAGGGTCTGAGGACTGGGCTACAATAGCTGATTTGCGCATGTTGTTCTCCTACCCAGAATCAGTAACCTCTCCCTTCATCCCTTCATACCGAGCACTCCTCTGGTTGTTATAAGTGTTCAGTTAGGTTCCAGAGTTGCAAGATAGTTGATTCTGGTTGTTTTTTTCCAGTTTACTGGTTCTTTGAGTGGAGGGACCAACTCGTAGAGCTTCCTACTTTGCCATTGTGTGTGACATTATTCTTATTGTTGGATTTTAAGAGTTTTTAAAAATATATTTGGGATACAAGTCCTTTATCAGATATATGCTTTGTAAAGATTTTCTTTCAGTCTGTGTCTTTTCTTTTCATTCTCTTAACAGTGTCTTTCAAAGAGTAGCAAGTTTTAAATTTTGATGATGTCCAATTTAACATTTTGTCCTTTTATGGATTATGCTTTCAGTGTTTTATCTAAGAAATCTTTGCCTAACCCAAGTTCACAATGATTTTCTCTGACATTGTCTTCTGTAAGCTTTATAGTTTTAGGTTTATATTTAGGTCTATTATCCATTTCAAGTTTTTTTTTTTTTTAATATGGTACAAGGTATGGATCTAAGTTTATTTTTTTTCATGTGATATCCAGTTATTCTGGCACCATTTGTTGAATAGGCTATCCTTTTCCCACTGCAGTGTCTTTATATCTTTGTAAAAAACAAACTATCTGTATATGTGTGAGTTTATTTCTGGACTCATTATTCCGTTCCACTGCTCTCAGTCTGTCTTTACATTAATACCACACTGTTTTGATTATTGTAGCTATATAATAATTGAAATCAGATGGTGTTAGTCTTCCAACTTTTTGCTTTTTCAGAGTTGTTTTGGTTATTCTATATCCTTTCGTTTCTACGTGATTTTAAAAATCAGCTTGTCAGTTTCTACAAAAAACTGAGATTTTGATTGGGATTGCATTGAATCTACAGATGGATTTGGAGAATATTATTTTAACAATATGAAGTCTTTTGACCAATGAACAATGCATATCTCTTCATTTATTTGGGTTTTCTTTAATTTCTCTCAAATATTTTATAGTTTTTAGTGTACAGATTTTTCACATATTTTGTCCTATTTACCCCTATGTATTTCATATTTTTGATGTTATTTTAAATGGTATTTTTTAAAATCTCTTTTTCTGTTAGTATATAGAAATGTGATTGATTTTTGTATAATGACCTTTTAACATGTAACCTTACTTATTAATAAACGCACTTATTAGTTCTAGAAACTTTTGGTAGATTCCATTTGATTTTCTATGTAGACAATAATGTCATCTGCACATGAGTTTTACTTCTTCCTTCCTTTCCAGTTAGGATGCTTTTTATTTCTTTTTTTTTTTGCCTGACTGTGCTGGCTAGAACCTTCTGTACAATCTTCAAAGTGGTAAGAGTAGACATCCTTTCTTTTTCCTGAGCTTAGAGGGAAAGGATTCAGTCTTGTAAAGTTGACTTCTGAAAATTAAACTAGTGAGTTCCCACAGTGGATGTCAGTAACCACTGCTGGGGAAAGCCAAGAGCTTATGTAGGATGCCAAAGGGTTTGGGATGCCCTCTCCAGGGAGCAAAGACTGCAGTGTGGTCACAACTATGGAAAAGACAACTCCACTGTGGAAAAGAGAACTCCAAAGAGCCAGATGTTGGTAGTGTTTGTGTGATCTTCAAAGAAGAGAGACATGAGTTTTTTGGAACTAAATACACAATCTCTGGAGAATAGTGCTTTTTCTTGGGACGAGATTGGTGCTTTTAGGCTTTGCATGACTTTGATGAAATAACTCCTCCAGACTCTCCACCCCCTTTCACGTGGTTTCTTGCTTACCAAACTGCCTTCTGAAACACTTGTATTCTGCTACCATACTGCAGTACTGCTACAAGTAGTATTGCTTAAATGGGGACATCAGCATCTTGGATGCTGGGAAAGAAAGTTCTACATTAAAAAGTTAATTACTTAGTAAGTTGGTTATTTATTGGGATTGATTATGAGGGATAGATTGGTGTGACTATTATGAGTCAGACGAACTCTCTTGAAATACCTTCTCATTTATTATAATAACTACTGCTGTCTTTTAGGCCTCTTAGAAGACTGCCACGTAGATTTCTTCTGCTGATTCCTTCCTTACTTCCTCCCTTCCCGTCTCCTCCCCTCCTCTTCTCTCCTCTGCTTTCCTTTCTCCTCCCCTCCCTTCCTTCTTTCCCTCCTTCCTTCCTCCCTTCCCCTCCCTCCTTCCCTATGGGATAATGTATGTGATATGCCTAGGAAAAGTGCTCAAGATGGGAGTAGACCTTCATCAGTTTCTTTATATCAGCACTCACCTCTTCTCTATATAGGCTTTGTGGGTATAGCTTTAAATAGTCTTCTATTATTCCAGATATTTAATTAACCTTTGTTCTGCTTCCATAGCCTAGGACAATTTAACATTTAATGTTTGCATAGCTAAAGATGAAATACTTTTTATCACTTACGTTCTGTTGGAAGTACATTTCTAGTGCGTAGTACAGCACAGAGGACTGGGAATAAGGAATGAAGAATTATGTTTAGGGCAAAGGGGAATTGAAAGAAAAGAAGTAAAACTTATGTTTTTCTTCTCTACCTGGCCTTGTAAATAGCTTCAGAGAATAAGCTTATTTGTAAGTGGGTTTGATTTAACTGGAATAGCTTATTAAGAATAGATATTTTTATGAATCAATCTATAGTCAATATCTCTTTTTTAAACTTGTTTTTGTTCCTATTTTTCTCAATCCCTAGTGGCTATCACCTCTGACTACCTCTATGAATTAAGCATGGCTCATAGAAAAATCCTATCATAGGGGCTCCTTATCACCCAGTAATTATTCTAAAAAGAAAGGTAGAGAAGTCTATCTAGAAGCAAATTACAGTTAAATTGGTATATTTACGTTCTACTGAAGATCAGATAAAAGTCTTGGAGCATTTCTGTGAACTTAATCATTCCAGATGTGCTAAGGTGGCATTTACTGACAGTTTTTTCTTTGGAGCCTAGCTCCATAGTTAATTTTCTTATTTCTCTCTCTGTTCTCAATTTATTATACACACGGGCATTTGCCCAATTTCCTATTAGCCCTTAAGGAATATACAGTCTGCCTTTTATTTTATTTTATTTTATTTTTTTGTGAGGAAGATCGGCCCTGAGCTAACATCTGCCAATCCTCCTCTTTTTGCTGAGGGAGACTGGCCCTGGGCTAACGTCCATGCCCATCTTCCTCTACTTTATATGGGATGCGGCCACAGCATGGCTCGACAACCCGTGCAGTGGTGCACACCCGGGATCCGAACCGGCGAACCCCAGACCACCGCAGCGGAGCGCGCGCATTTAACTGCTTGCGCCACCAGGCCGGCCCTACAGTCTACGTTTTATTTTATGTTGCAGTGCTTCACTAGCTTTGCATGAGGTAATGCTAAAATAATAGTTAATTATCAGTTGGGAAAGAGGGATGGGTTACTTGGGCATTATTCATGGCCAAATTTTGTGTGCCTTAAGCCAAATTTCCTTTGCTATCCATTTACTTTCAGGGTGTGTCACTCCCTTGTCCAGCTGAAGGAATGCAAATTAATTTCATTATTGGCCCAAACAAAACTTAATTAGGAAGACAGATCTGCCCTAAGAGATCATATGTTGCAAAGCTAAACAAATTATTTTGGTTTGAGCCACATTTTTTTCTTTCTCCTTTCAGTGGTATGGATAATACAAAAATGACTGTTGTTGGGATGGCTTCTCATTTAATGTAATCATTTTAAGATTCACTAAAATAGTGTAATAATGCTTCAAATGCAAAATATTTTGATACGTTTTTTAACTTAGAAATAAGAAAAAAATAGCATAAACTATGTAAAGGACTCATAATTTTTTTGCGGATTCCTAAAGCAGTACTAGGTGATAATGTAGTATACTTGTTACATTAAAACATAAAACTATTTTTAAGGTAAAACAGTCCTTGAGGTAACTTTTTCATGTGTCTTTGGACCTGTAACGTGATTGTTTCAGGGGCTTAAAAAGAGTTGACTTTTTATAAGCACTTTTAGTGCAATGGATACATAAGTATTACAGTTCATGTAAATAAATGTTAGTGAAATTCATAGTAGTCCTTCCGTCTTGAGATTATTATGATAGCGTGAAATAGCAGCAGTTTATTACATGCACAATAGCAGTAATGAACACACAAGTTCGTTCTTATAATTTGATGGTTTGACATAAACCCCAGTACCAATAAGAATGTTTGTTTTTACTTTTCCTTCCTGTATCATAGGGAAGTTGTCAAATGGAAAATGATAATTCATAGGAAGCTTTGTGAATTCTTCGTAAGAAGAGTGTGTTACGTAGTTTTAAAATATACTAGTGAAGAGGTAAAAAATCTATTCAGTGATCATAACGTGGAGGAAGACAGGGAACAAATATTAAAATACTTCTCATGTAGTGAAATGACCTACAACACTATATAAATTCCTCTCTCCCGTACTTGGTGCTACTTTTGTCACATTTACTTTTCAAAATACTACAAATACGCAACACATTGGTACTATTTTGGCTTTAGACAGAGAGTTGGCAAATATTTTCTCTAAAGGATCAGATAGTAAATATTTTAAACTTTATGGGCCAAGAGGCAAGATTGAGGATATTATGTAGGTACTTATAGAACAAGAAAGGAAACAAATTTTCACATATTTTTTGATGAAATTCAAAATATAATAATAATTAAGTACAGTTTTTTTGTAATATACATCTAATGAGAATAATAGAATTATTTTTTTTGAATTAACGTTTTGTTTAATTGGTGTGCAATGTTAGTGTTCCCTATGATCAAAATCAGTTGCAAATCTTCATCTGTTAATGATGATCTGTAATGAGATTTTATGTTTTTCATCTTTATAAATACCTTTTCAGACAGATAGGTATTGCCAAATACTGATAGGTGTTCATCGTAGGTGAATATTTTAATTTGAGAATATTCATCACTTAGAAGGCATTTATGGAATTTATTAGTGTCTTCTCTTGTTATTTGCCATTTAGCATGTCTTTACATTGCAGATTAAAGTACTTCCAACTGATGTAGTTAGGTGGAGGTTCCTCAGTTGCACCATTAAATGGATTTTGAAATATGGAGATTTCCTTTGCAGTTGCATTGAAGTTTAAAAAACTTGGTGGGAACTGTATTTTGAGCTCAGAAATGTATGTGCTGCAAATTTGAGTGAGAATGGAGATCTTCTTATTTTAACTTTTGACAGTATGGGAAGTGTATAAAGCAGCTTGACGTCAGTTGTGATTCAAGTTGACATTGAAATGACTTTACTGTAGGTATAAGTTTCACAAATAAGCATGGCTTTAAGTTGCATTCATTAAGAAATATCATCAAGACTGAAGTAAAAGCTAATTTCCAAAGCCATTTATTATTTGATCATAGTAGTTGAGGGCAGTTGTCCTTCAGAAAAATTGCAATAAAACGACGACTACTAAGCCATCTTGCTGCTGTGCACTTGAGCAAGTCAGGATATTCAGCTTCTGTTTCTCATGACCATCTTCACTTCCGTGAATTTTTAAGTCCATGAGAGCAAATGAAGTTCTTTTGTTGACTAATGGTAGACTTACACGTGAAAGAGTCATATAATTTCTGCAGAGTACTTGCTGATGAATAATACACTGAATAACCATCGATTTTCACAAGCTTAGTAAATTTGTCCGACTAAACTTTTTCTTGCTCCATATATATTTTCACCACTATTAGTTATAATGCATCTTAGTAGATTTCACTTCAGATTGTACTGAGTTAGTGTTGTCTCAATTTGTTCAGTCATGTTGGACTTGGCATTGACTCCTTGAATATAACTGAGCAGTATCAGTAACATCTGTTAACTTATCGAGAGTCAAGGAAAACCACTTAGAGTCCTTTGCCTTTTAGAAAGAAGTGTACAATTCAGTAGTTTTAGTATATTCAGAAGGTTGTGTAACCATCACCACTGTCTAATTCCAGAATATTGTCATCACTCCATAAAGAATCCCTGTACCCAGTAGTAGTCACTTCTGCCAATCCCCTCTCCGCTCCAGGATATGGCAACCACTAATCTACTGTGTCCATGGATTTGCCTATTCTGGACATTTCATATAAATGGAATCATTCAATAAGTGGCCTTTTGTGTCTGACTTCTTTAACTTAGCATGGATTTTTACGGTTCATCCATGTTGTAGCGTGTATCAGTGTTTTATTCTCTTTGGATGAATAATATTCCATTGTATGGATAGACCGCGTTTTGCTTATCCATTCATCAGTTGATGGATATGTGGATTATTTTCGCTTTTTGGCTATTATGAATTCTGTTAATGAACATTTGTGTATAAGTTTTTGTGTGAGCATCTATTTTCAGTTCTCTTGGGGTGTATACCTAGGAGTGGTAATGCTGGCTCATATGATACTTGTATGCTTTTTGAGGAACTGCCAAACTATTTTCACAGCAGCTTCATCATTTTACATTTCTACTAGCAGTATGTCCCCACATTTTTGTTATCAGTCTTCTTGATTATAGCCATCCTACTTGGTGTGAAGTGGTATCTTGTGGTTTTTTATCAGCACTTCAGTAATGACTAATGATGTTGAGTGTCTTTTCGTGTGCTTATTGGCCATTTGTACATCTTCTTTAGAGAAATGTCTGTTCAGATCCTTAGTCCATTTTAAAATTGGGTTATTTGTTTTTTTATCATTGAGTTGTAAAAGTTCTTTATATATATTCTGGATGCAAACCCCTTATGAGATATGATTTGCAAATGTTTTCTCCCATTCCCTGGATTGTCTTTTTCGCTTTCTTGATGATGTCCTTTGCAGCACAAAAGTTTTTAAGTTTGATGAAGTCCAGTTTATTTATTCTTTCTTTTGTTGCTTATGATTTTGGTGTCATAAATAAGAAACCATTGACTAATTTAAGGTCATGAAGATTTACTTCTATATTTTAAGAATTTTATAGTTTAGCTCTTACATTTATTCTTTGATCCATTTTGAGGTAAAATTCACATATATTGAATTGCAGAAATCTTAGTTGTACAGTTTTGACTGCAGTATACACTTATGTAACCCACTCTCAAACACAATTTATATCTTTCTAGAACATTCTTTTTGTACTTACCCAATCAAATCCCTATTCCTCTGGAGGCAAGTAGTGTTCTGATTTTATTCACCTTAGATTAATTTAGCCTTTTCTAGATCTTTTTGTAAATGGAATTACGTAGTATGTATACTTTTGCATCTAACTTCTTTTGCTCAGCATAATGATTGTGATATTCACCCACTGTGTTACTTGTATCAGTTGATCTTTATTTTTTATTGCTAAGTAGTATTACGTTGTATGAATGTTGCATGTTTTATATGTGCTCTTCTTGATGAACAGTTGGGTTGTTTCCAGTTCTGAGCTATTGTGAATCAAGCTGCTGTGAACATTCTTGTAGAAGTCTTTTTTTTAAAGTTAATCTGTCTAGGAGGTTATCAGTCTTTTCAAAGAACCAGTTTTTGGTTTCATTGATTTTTTTTTTTTTACCCCTATTGTTTGATCTTTTTTTATTTCACTGATTTTAGCTCTTCGCTTTTTCATTTTGTCTCTTCTTTATTCTCATTCTTTGAATTTAAGTTGATTCTTTTCTAGTTTCTTAGTTTCTGGGATCTTAGATAATTGATTTGAGATTTTTCTTTTTTTCTAATGTAAGCATCTTTTCATCAACTTTGGAAAATTATTAACCATTACATCTTCTAATATTTCTTCTGTTTTTTTTTTTTATAATTTTATTTATTTATTTTCCTCCAAAGCCCCAGTAGATAGTTGTATGTCATAGCTGCACATCCTTCTAGTTGCTGTATGTGGGACGCGGCCTCAGCATGGCCGGAGAAGCGGTGTGAGGGTGCGCGCCCGGGATCCGAACCTGGGCCGCCAGTAGCGGAGTGCGTGCACTTAACCGCTAAGCCACGGGGCCGCCCTATTTCTTCTGTTTTATTCTCTCTCTTCTCTCCTCTGGGACTCCAATTACACATGGATTGGAGATGTCTGTTAGCCCACATGTCTCTTATGATATATTTTTTTATTTTATTCTTTTTTATAGTTCTGTAGTTTAGTTTGGGTAATTTCTATTGTCCTATCTTAGAGTTCACTCATACTTTCTTCAGATCTATTCATTCTCTTGTTAAGCCCATCCGATGAATATGAAATTTATGATATTTTAATTTTCAGTTCTAAATTTTCACTTAGGTCTTTTTTTGTTTTGACAATTCAAGTGTTTTTGAAATTTAAATTTCACTCTGTTTTTTACGGTGTGAAATGAAAACAAGAATCACATAAGTAAGTTTTAAATTTTCATGTACTTTATCATTTACATCAAACACTAATGAAAGCTTAGTGAATAGTTTTCAGATGTGTAACCACTGTAATTAAAATAAGAAGTTCTTTGCTTTGGTTTAGCGATTTTTCTATATAATTTAATATATTAATACACCTGTCTTTGGTTGGGAATGCTTAGAATCTAATGATCAATTTGGGGAGAATCTATATCTTTATACTATTGAGTCTTGCAGTCCATTAATATGATGTATACCTTTGTTTATTAGGCTTTTTTTTTGCTGAGGAAGAGTCACCCTGAGCTAACATCTATTGCTAATCTTCCTCTTTTTTTTGCTTGAGGAAGATTCGCCCTGAGATAACATCTGTGCCAATCTTCTTGTATTTTGTATGTGGGTTGCCTCCACAGCATGGCTGCTGAGTGGTATAGGTCCACGCCTGGGAACCAAACCTGGGCCATTTAAGCAGAGCATGCCAAACTTAACCACTAGGCCACGGGGCTGGCCCCTATTAGGCTTTTAATATCTCTACTGTCTTGTAGTTTTCTATATAGAGTTCTTCCATGTATGTCTTAGATTCATTTATAGTTACTTGGCATTTTTTCTTGCTTATAAATGGTATATTTCTAAAATATTTCATTTTCTTTCTAATTGTTTGTTCCTATATAGACTTAAAAAAATTCTCCTTGTATCTAGTGACCTTGCTACATTCACATATCCTCTGTAATAGTTTATGTCTAGGTTCTTTTGGATTTTTTTATGTACATATTCAGACCTGCAGATATGACACTTTTATTTCTTTGTTTCTAATCATTATACCTTTTATTTCTTTTTCTGCTTTATTTGCACTGCTGGCCCTTCAGTGCAATGTTGAATAGAAATGGTAGTGGACATCCTCTTCTTGTTCCTAACCTTAGTGATAAAATAAATGTTCAGTATTTCACCAATATGTATGATGTTTGCTATAGATACATTGTACATAACCTTTATCAGATAAAAGAAGTTCTCTTCTATTCTTAGTTTGTTAAGAATTTTAGTTATGAGTGGATATTCAATTTTATCAAATGCCTTTTTTGCGTTTATAGAGATGATCACATGATTTTTTCCTTCATTGATTTTCTAATAGTAAACCAATCTTACATTCCTGGAATGAACCCAAGTTGGTCATGATGTCTCATTCTTTTTATGTATAGTTGGATTTGATTTGTTTTTTATTTTTTAAAAAAGATTTTTGCATCTATGATCTTGAGAGAGATTGGCCTGTAATTTTCCTTTCTTATAATGTTCTTGTCAGGTTTTATCATCATGCTGAATTCAAAATGAATCCCCTTTTCCCTATTTTCTGGAAGAGTTTATTTGTGATTGGTGTTATTTCTTCCTCAAATGTTTGGAAAATTCACTGGTAAAGTAATCAGGATCTGGTATTTCATTTGTGGGAAGATTTTAATTACAGATTCACTTTAATAGATATAGGACTATTCAAGTTTTTAACTTCTCTGTCAGTTTTTGTAAGTTTTATCTTTCTATAAATTTGCCCATCTATTCTAAATGTTCAAATCTGTTGGTATAAAGTTTTTTGTAATATTCTTTATACATCATTTAATTATTAATTACATTAATGTTTTTTTTTTTTTGTGAGGAGATCAGCGCTGAGCTAACATCAGCCAATCCTCCTCTTTTTTTTTTTTTTGCTGAGGAAGACGGCCCTGGGCTAACATCTGTGCCTATCTTCCTCCACTTTATATGGGACGCCGCCACAGCATGGCTTACCAAGCAGTGCGTCGGTGCGCGCCCGGGATCCGAACCAGCGAGCCCCGGGCCGCCGCAGCGGAGCGCGCGCACTTAACCACTTGCGCCACCGGGCCGGCCCCTACATTAATGTTTTTAATGTTTTGATTGCTGATATTGATAATTTGTACCTTTACTCTTTTTTTCCTGATCAGTCTTGCCTAGGTGTCTATCAATGTTAGTGTTTTCAAAGAACCAATTTTAGATTATAAGGCTTGTTATGTGGTGGTGTAAGTCCTTTAAGATTGGCAAGATGGTTCTTGGTCCTTTGTATTCTTATATAAATTTTGAAATCAATTTATTAATTTTCTATAAAAATAACATGAGATTTTGATTGATATCTATGGATTTTCTCTGTTGTATATTAGCTTTTTATTTCGTTAATTTCTGTTTCCATTTTTATTATGGGGATTCTGTTTCTCAAAGCATGATCATATGTTTTTGGTGATTCTTTATAAAAAAATACCTATTTGTTTGTTTATAGTAGATAAGAGGCTTCCAATGTTAATTTTTTCTTAACCAATTGATACATATTTGCCCAAAAAAGACATGTGAACACAGGTCCCGCTGAGGGAAAGAGAGACTTTGTTTACACAGATGTTTTCACCCACATGCACACACCACTTAGGAATAGTAATTTTACCAAAATGTACTTCAGTGTCCCGAACTACTTAATATTACCTTTCAAAATGTAGATTAACCAAGTTGAAAGGGGCTTACGTATTTGAAAGATGAATTAGTGAAGAAGGGAGATTATATATTTTAGAAAATTTAGTGCTTAATTTGAGTGACACTGACCCTGTCTCAGTATTTAAAAATGCTAATTGATGTGTTTATCCTTATTTTTCTAGTGATATGCAGCTTTCGGGGATCTGTCCCTCAAGGGTTGGTCTTAGAAATAGGAGAAACGGTCCAGATCCTTGAAAAATGTGAAGGTAAGTATGGACCTATAAACACACCAATAGTGATAATTTGGGGCAGTATTATATACATTTATTTTGTAGTAATAGATTATAAGCAATCATCTTGAAGCCATAGTTAACAACATTATGGTATACTGTTATAAAACCCTTCCTGATCTGTGTTCATCCTAAAGGTATGAGCTATTTTGGCTCTAATCTAATAGCAACAATTAAGTCACTCATTGTTGACTGTCAGAACATGATTTTTATATACTGCGTCAAATGATTATTTTTGGTTTCCTACCGTCAAATAAATAATCTTCCACCCAAGCTTAGCTGCATTTGAATAGAATTGAATTGTAATCAGTTTATTTGTATGTTTCTGTCTGATTGGCTGGGCATGATCAGTCATAATTAAATCAAGGCAGTAATATATGCTCAAATGCAGTTTGGCTTGACTGCTGTTCTCTTCTGAGACATATGTGGGTATTTCTGCTATAACATTTATGCATTATTGAAAAATATCACACTCTTCAAAATCATGCACTCAAATCAACAAGAAATATGGGAAAAATCAAGTTAGGGAGAAATCACACAAAATCAGAGCATTGACAAAAACAAAATTGATACTGTGGGAAATAACCTGGGCAGCCTAGGCTAGCAGTTCAGCATGACTAGAAGCCATCTCAAAGTATATAACAGAGTGGAAGTGTTGCTGTGTAGTCATGAAGACAATGCACATGAGCTCTGATCTGATTGGCTACTGTTAAGATGGGTATGGGAGTAAGGCAACCTGCCATAACCCAGGAATCATATAAGTTTGGGAGTACACTTTCTGGAAAGAGAGCTCTTGTCTAGCACTCATTTAAAATTTTCTTAACATAGAAATATAAATCAACACCCCTTCATGATAAAAACTCTTAGCAAAATAAGAATAGAAGGGCATTTTCTTAATCTGATAAAGGATATCTACTAAAAAGCCTACAGCAAACATCATATTCAGTTGTGAAATATTGAAAGATTTCCCACTGAGATCTCAAAATGAGAACTGCTATCACCACATCTATAGAACATTGTACTGGCAGTACTAGCTAGCACAGTAAGGTAAGAAAAATAAAATACATAAGGAATGGAAAGATAGAATAGAAACAATCATTTGTAGATAATATAAATGTTATGTAGAACATCCACTAGAATCTATAGAAAAAACTATGAGAATAAATAAGGGAATTTAGCAAGCTTGATGGCCACAATGTCAGTATTTTAATTATACATTATTTTTCTAGGTGTTTATAACAAAGAATTAGGAAATAAATTAAAGAAACAATGCTATTTATATAGTATCCCAAACATCAAATGCGTAGAAGTAAATCTAATGAAAGAAATCGATGTTAAAAACTACAAATATATTATTGATAGAAATAAAGAAAATCTAAAGAAATGGAAAGATTTACCATGTTTATGGATTGAAAGACTTACTGTCAAGAGATGTCAGTTTTCCCCAAATTGATCTAGGTTTAATGCAATCCCAATAAAAATCCACTAGGTTTTGTTTTTTGTTTTTTGTTTTGGAAATTGAACAGCTGATTCTAACATGTATATGAAAATGCAAAAGATTACAAAGAGCCAAGACACTTGTGAAGAAGATAATCAGACTGGAGAATTTATACTACCAGATATCAAGATTTATTATAAATTAAGACATTGTGGTTTGGGGGCAAAGACAGAATAATGAAATAGAATAGAGGGTCGAGAAGCAGACTATCATGTATATCATCCAGTGATATATGAAAAATGTGATATTGCAGTGCAGTGGGGGAAATGATGTTCTTTACAGTAGGTGATGCTGGGCCAGTTGGAATGAAAAATGATGGCCTATTCAATAAATGGTATTGGGTCAATATTGAAAGCAATGAATCTTGATCCTTACCTCACAGCATATACCCCAGATTCCAGATGGATGGTAGATATCAACATGAAATGTAAAACAATAATACACCTTGAAAGAAGCATAGGAAAATATTCTTCTTGACCTTGGGGTAGACAGAGATCTTTTATAAGGATCCATAAAGCACTAACCATTAAGGAAAAGATTGATAAGTTGTACTTTATTAAAATGAAGATTTGTTGTTCAAAAGATATCAAGGAGAGGGAAAGGGCAAGTTCCAGAGTGAGAGATATTTGGCAAACAACTTGTATTTAGAATATATAAAGAACTACTACAAATCAGAAATAAGACAGTCCAATATAAAAATGGGCAGAAGGCTTGAATAGGTTCCTCACAAAATAGATATTCTGACGGCTCATAAACATATGGAGAGGTGCTTAATCTCAGTCATCAGCAAATGCAAATTAAAACCACAATGAGATACCACCACACAGCCATTAGAATGACTAAAATTCAAAACAGTGACAATATCAAGTGCTGATGAGGATGTGGAACAACTGATACTCTCATAATACTGCTGATGGGAGAGAAAATGGGATAATCACTTTGGAAAACTCTCTGGCACTATTTACTAAAGAAGAATGTATATGTACCTTACGATCCAGCAGTTCTACTCATAATCCAACAGCAAAATACATGTATAAAATGTTAGTAGCAGCTTTATTTATAATTGCTGCAAACTGAAAACAACCAAAATGTTCATCAGCAGTAGAATGGATAATAAATTGTGGTATATTTGTATAATTGAATGTGATACAGAAAGAAAAACGAATGAATTGTTGCTACACACAGCAGTACAGGTGACTATCACAGACACACTTTTGAGAGAAGCAGCCAGATGTAAGTGTTTATACTGTTATGGTTCCATGTACATAAAGTGCAGAACCAGGTAAAACTCACTGCTGGTGATATTAGTCAAAATAGTGGTTAGATAACCACTCTCATATTTGGCTTCTTTTGCTAAGAGTGTATCTGTGATATTGTATGTAGTAACAATTCATCCATTTTCCTTTCTGTATTACATTCAGTTTAAGGGTGTGTGTGTGTGTGTGTGTGTGTGTTAGTGACTGGAAGAGACACGAGTGGCTTTTGGGATGCTGCTAATATTTTATTTATCTGAGTGGTGGGCGTACAGGTGTATACTCTTTGAAAATTTATTTAGCTGTAGACCAATGATTTGCGTACTTATGGATGTTACATATCAATAAAAAATTTACTTAAGAAAATGAAAGAACTTTAAAAAATTGATAAAAGTATAAACATGCAACAACATAGATGAATCTAAAAATATTGTTGAACAAAAGGGCCAGATATAAAAGATTACAATCTGTATGATTCCATTTATATGAAATTCAAGAACGAGCAACACTACAAATCTGTAGGGATAGAAATCAGAATAGTGGTTGCCTCTTGGAGAAGATTGACTGGAAAGAGGCATGAGGGAACTGTCAGGGTGATTGAAAAGTTCTGCCTTAAAGAAATATGTGTTACATGGGTGTTATGTTTGTCAGTGTTCATAGAACTGTACATTCATGATCTGTGCATTTCACTGTATCTAAGTTATGCATCAATGAAATGGAGTGATGTTAGAAAAGGATGAAAATCAAGCCGCAGACTGGAATTTTTTTACAATAATATAACTGACAAAGATAAACAACCAGAATATAAAAGAACTCTTTTTGTGTGTGTGTGTGTGAGGAAGATTGGCCCTGAGCTAATATCTGCCAATCCTCCTCTTTTTGTTGAGGAAGACTGGCCCTGGGCTAACATCCATGCCCACCTTCCTCCACTTTATATGGGACGCCGCCACAGCATGGCTTGACAAGCAGTGCCCCGGTGCGCGCCTGGGATCTGAACCAGCGAACCCTGGGCTGCCGTAGCGGAGCGCACGCACTTAACCGCTTGTGCCACTGGGCCGGCCACAAAAGAACTCTTATAAAGCAATAAAAATAAGTAACAGGTGAATAGAAAAATGAACAAAAATATGATCAGGAACTTCACAGAAATGCTCAATCTTGTCAGCAGTCAAGGAATAGCATGTTAAAACCAGAATGATGATAAATGCCACACATATTGGTTTGAGAAGACTAAAATGTCTGACATATCCAGATGTTGGCACAAATATGTTTCAGTGGGAATTCTTATACACTGCTGATATCTTAAGTTAAATGTGCATTTCCTGTGACCTAGCAGTTTGACTCCTAAGCTTATACCTTAAAGAAGTGTTTTTTAAGCTATCCTCATCAAATCGTTATGGGGTTACAAATTCCATTTAGTGGCTCACAGTCAGCATTAATAAAAAAGAATAGAATAAAAAATATCAAAAGTATATTGCTGTATCAGTCATGATCCAATCAGAAGAGAGAAATCCCACTAATAATTTGAATAGGGAATATTTAATATAAATAATTGTTAATAGTAAAAAGTGTTAGCTACTAAAAAGGGTAAAAGAAGATTCAAAGGGATATAGAAGTAGCAAATGCAGAAATCAACTGCTGAGCCGGCCCATGGCTTAGCGGTTAAGTGCACATGCTCTGCTGCTGGCGGCCCTGGTTCAGATCTCGGGCGCACACCGACGCACCGCTTCTCCAGCCATGCTGAGGCCGCGTCCCACATACAGCAACTAGAAGGATGTGCACCTATGACATACAGCTATCTATTGGGGCTTTGGGGGAAAATAAATAAATAAATAAAATCATTAAAATCATTAAAAAAAAAAATAGAAATCAACTGCTACTTCTAGGGCTGAGGAAAAGCCGACAAGCGAGAAACTAAGAATTTAAAAGGACACCTCCCTGCCTCAAGGCTAAGATTCAGACCTCTTTCAAAAGGGCATGGCCCGCTGGAGGAATTTGTAGCCTGCCCATGGTGAAGAAACTTGCCAGAGGGTATGGATTGGAGTTGGTCTAGAGGAGCAACCTGCTGGGTAGCAGAAAAATTTATGGAAAGGCATGAGTGAGCCAGAGCTGGTCCATAGGTGTGGCTCCTCAGGTGGTGGAGAAATTTGCAAAGAATAAGAGCCATAACTTGTCTGTGAAGGTGGCTGAGGTAAGCACTACTGGACCTCCAACATGCCAGTCAGCTGGCTAGGGTACTGACAGTAAAACAACAGCACACCAGAACCAAGAAGGGAAGCCCCTTTTTCCTGCTTTGGCCTTGCAGTGTCTCATTAGTACCTTCTACTGCAAAGCCTAACACTGAGCTGGCAAAGGAGAAATGTTTATACAGTTTGTATTAGTCTGGGTTTTCCAGAGAAACAGAACCAATATAAGTATATGTATATAAATAAAGATTTATTATAAAGAATTGGCTGGCATGGTTATGGAGGCTGAGAAGTCTCAGGGTCTGTGGTTGGCAATTTGGAGACCCAGGAGAGCCAACGGTAGAGTTCCAGTTCGACTCTGAAAACCTGAGAACCGGAAGAGCTGATGGTGTAAGTTCCAGACTGAGGCCAAGTGTGAAGGCGGGAGAAGACCATTGTCCCAGCTTGAAGACAGGCAGAGAGCAAAATCTCTCTTAATCCACCTGTTTGTTCTATTCAGGCCTTCAGTGGATTGGATGAGTCCCACCCACATTGGGAAAGACAGTCTGCTTTACTCAGTCTACCAATTAAAATGTCAGTCAGATCCAGAAACATTCTCATCGACACACCCAGAATAATGTTTAACAGAATATCTGAGCACTTTGTAGCCCAGTAGGTTGACCATAGGATTAACCATCATAGGCCCCAACTCCAGTATTAAAAAGCAGGATGAAAAAGGATAGATTTGGTGCTGAGGGGCAGTAAATTGGTAACTGGCACAATTCCATGTGGCATCATTAAAGTTTTTCTTCATGAGGTTTGCTTCAATTTTATGTGTATGGGATCATGATATAAAATATATTCTAAGTCTGCGCCATGGTAAAAAATATTTGAATGCCACTGATCTGGAGAAACTTCTACGTATGTGTACTTGAAGACACGTACAGCATTGTGTGTAGTTGTAAAAAATTGGTAACATTTTTAATGTCTACCAACAAGAGAATGTTAGAGAAGTAAATTCTGGGATCTAATATACAGCATGTCGATTATAGTTAATAATACTGTATTATATGCTTGAGAGTTACTAAGAGAGTAGATCTCAAATGTTCTCACCACAAAAAAGAAATGATAATTATGTGACGTGCTGGAGGTGTTAGCTAGCTACTATGGTGGTAATCATTTGTCAATATTTAAGTGTATAGGATCAACACATTGTACACCTTAAACTTATACAATGTTACATGTCAATTATATCTCAATAAAGCTGGAAAAAAATTTAAAAAATCAATAAAATAATAAAGAAAAAACATGAAAAAATAACATGCTTATATTTCTATTTCTTAATTTTTTCCATTTTATCCTTATATATTCACTCTCTGCAGTGGAAGATAAGACTTGAGCTCTATTATCCTTTCCTATTCCAAGAATACACAAACATACTTGTTACATTCTTTCAATGTGCTTACTATCCTTGTTAGTTAAATTAGTTTTTGGTATTTATATTATTATGATTAATTCATGGCTGATCTATATAGTATATTATCATTGTATCTTGTATTACCATTTGTTATCTCTGGAATTAATATTTAACTTATTTTTTTAATTTACTTAGTTTTTCATGTGCCTATCAATTTATCCCCAAATTTCTCAATAGTACTGGAACTATTGGACCATTCAAATGTCTCAGATCTTGGTTTTGGTTATTTTCCTTTATAATCATCCTGGGAACAACCTTTGTTTCTTTTTATGTTGTTTATGTGTTTATGTTTCTGTTTCCTAGATCTGAATTTATCCTTTTTTTTTAGGACATTCTAATTTTTGTGGAGAGGAAGTCTTCTAGGAATTTCTTGAGAAAAAATATTATGGAAGATAAATTTTTTGAGAGCGTGAATGTGTGAAAAAAATCTTTATTTTGCTCTCCTACTTGATGGATAATTTGGTTGGGTATATAGTCCTCGGTTGGAAATTATTTGTCTTCATACATTTCAAGGCATTGCTCCACTTGCTATTGCATAAGTCAGATGGCATTCTGATTTTTGATCCTTTTATTATCTGGAAGCTCTTAGGCTGTATTTATTTTCAGCATTCTGATATTTTATAATCATATATTTACCTTTGGATATGTTGTTATTTCCCCTTCTCCCAAATTTATTGTGCTGAACATTCATTGGACCTTTTTAATCTAGAAACTAATATTTTTCCATTCTAGGAAATTTTTTCATTATTTTTAGGATTATTTTCTTCCCTATATGTTCTTTCTGTTCTTCCAATCCTATTACTTGAATGGTGCCTCTCCTGTCTAGGCTGAATCTGTAAGTTGATGATTTTTCCTCATCTTTCCATGTCTTTATCTTTTTATTCTTTGTTTTGGGATATATAGGCCATATTATGTCCTAAACTTTCTACTGGGTTTTTGTTTCTTCTCTTACATTTCCTTTTTCCAAGAGCGTTTCTTGCTATCTAAATGTTATAGCTTCTTTTTCTTTTGTATGGATGTAAATCTGTATTTTCTCTCTGAGGCTATTATAGTTTAATTTTTTTTTTATTTTGACCTTTATTCTTCTTCCTGCATTCTTTCTCCTCTGAATCGCCTCCCTTTGCCTCCCTTTTCCTGTTTTGATCTTTGTGTTCTGTGTTAGAGGCTTTGCTTAAATGACTGGTGAGCCTTATTTGTGCACATGTGAGGCTGAGGAGGAGAGGGCTTCACACTGGTAGCTAATCAGGTGATTTCTTTGACATTTATGTTTCACTAGAGAATACTATCCTGCCCCCAGCCCAATTACCACTGTCCTTAAGATTTTTTCTCTTGCATTAGTTATCTTGAAGAACTAATGCTGCAGTATTCTCTATGGGGGTTAGAAGCCTATGCCATTGTCCCGGCAGCCCAGTAGGAGTAGGGATTGGGATCTATTTTCAGTTTGGTGCTCATCTCTGTCCTTAGCAAAGCAGGGGTCCCTGAACTCTGAGCCTGCCTGCTCCAAATTCTCCAGGGGTGACCCTGTGGTTTTCTGATAGTGTGGAGAGGTAGAGGGATGTCTAGTCCTACTTGGTGGGTAGAACACGGAAAGAACTGCAGAGTCATGACTGTTTTTCTTATGGAGTTTCAACTAGTCCTTTTGTTTTCGACTCTATACCATACCCAGGCCTTCTATTTTTTTCTGTTTTCTGTCTTTATTGAGGTATAATTGACATATAACATTGTATACATTTAAGGTATAGATTGTGATAATTTGATACACATATATGTTGTAAAATGTTTGCTTCAATAGGGTTAGTTAACAAATCTTTTACCTCAAGTAATTATTGTTTTCTCGTTGTTATGGTGAGAACATTAAAGCTGTACCCTCACAGCAATTTTCAAGTATACAATATAGTTATTGTTACTTATAGTCACTATACTGTACATTAGATCCCCAGAACTTACTCATCTTATAACTTTGTACCCTTTGACTAGCATCTCCCTGTTTCCCCTGACTGCTCAGCCCCTGCCAACTGCCATTTTACTCTCTGTTTCTATGAGTTTGGCCTTTTTTTTTTTAGATTCCACATATAAGCAAGATCAAACAGTACTTTGTCTTGCTCTGTCTGACTTATGTCACGTCTGACTTATGTCCCTTAGCGTGATGCCCTCAAGGTCCTTCTGTGTTGTCACAAGTGGCAGGATTTCCTTCTTTCTCATGGCTGAATAATATTCCATTGTGTGTGTGTGTATATATATATACACACATATATATACACATATACATATACACACACACACATTTTCTTCATCCATTCATCTGTTGATGGACACAGGTTGTTTCCATGTCTTGGCTATTGTAAATAATGCTGCAGTGAACGTGGGAGTGCAGATATTGCTTTGAGATAGTGATTTGATCTTCTTTGGATATACACCCAGAAGTAGGATTGCTGGATCACATGGTAGTTCTGGTTTTAATTTTTTTGATGAACTTCCATACTGTTTTCCATAGTGGCTGCACCAATTTACATTCCCATCAACAGTGCACCAGAGTTCCCTTTTCTCCACATCCTTGTTGGCATTTGTTGTCTCTTGTCTTTTTGATGATAGCCATTCTAACAGATGTGAGATGGTATCTCATTTTGGTTTTGATTTGCATTTCCCTGATGATTAGTGATGTTGAGCACCTTTTCATATACCTGTTGGCCATTTGTATGTCTTCTTTGGAAGAATGTTTATTCACTGCTTAATTTTTGATCAGATTGTTTTTTTGCTATTGATTTGTATGAATTCCTTATATATTTTGGATGTTAACTGTTTATCAGATATATGGTTTGCAAATATTTTCACCCATTCTGTATGTTGCCTTTTCATTTTGATGATTGTTTCTTTTGCTGCAGAAGCTTTTTAGCTTGATGTAGTCCCACTTATTAATTTTTGCTTTTTTTGCTTGTGTTTTTGGTGTCATATCCAGAAAAATCATTGCCAAAATCAGTGTCAAGGGGCATTTTCCCTTTGTTTTCTTCTAGGAGTCTTATGGTTTCAGGTCTTATGTTTAAGTCTTTTGTCCATTTCAAGGTAGTTTTTGTGAGTGGTATAAGATAGAGGTTTTATTTCATTCTTTTGCATATGTATATCCAGTTTTCCCAGCACCATTTATTGAAGAGACTATCCTTTCCCTATTGAGTATTCTTATCCCTCTTGTCAAATATTAGTTGACCATATATGCATGGGTTTATTTCTGAATTCTTGATTCTCTTCCATTGGTCTTTGTGTCTGTTTTTATGTCAGTGCCATGCAGTTGTGACTACTATAGCTTTGTAATATAGTTTGAAATCAGGAAGCACGATGCCTCTGGCGTTGTTCTTTCTCAAGATTGCTTTGGCTCTTTGGGGTCTTTTGTGATTCCATGTGAATTTTAGGATTGTTTTTTTCTATTCTGTGGAAAATGTCGTTGAAATTTTGATAGAGATTGCACTGAATCTATAGATGGATTTGGGTAGTATGGATATTTTATCAATATCAACTCTTCTAATCATTTGACACAGGATATCTTTCCATGTATCTGTGGTCTTTTTCAATTTCTTTCCTCATTGTCTTATATTTTTTGGTTAAATTTATTCCTGTTTTATTGTTTTTGATGCTATTGTAAATGGGATTGTTTTCTTAATTTCTTTTTCAGATAGTTCCTTTTTAGTGTATAGAAACTCAACTGATTTTTTAATATTAATTTTGTGTCTTGCAACTTCACTGAATTTGTTTATTCTGGCAGTTTTTTGGTAGGGTCTTTAGGATTTTCTCTATGTAGGATCATGTCATCTGCAGGCCTTCTTGACCTGATACCTTGAATTCCTATGATTTGCTAGTTTTGTGTTGGGAATTGACTCTTGTTGGTCTCTCTGTTTTTACACTTAGGTTTTAGTATTTGTCTGTTTGCTTTCAAGCTTCCAAATGTTTTAAGTGCTTGTTGTCTGCTGTCAACTAAATTATCCTTTCCTAGGCTATGTGGGTTTATTCGTTTATTTTTAGTCTTTTACTTACTGTCATTTTGTTGAGGTTTTGGAGAGAAAAGAGATGAACAGTTTTGTTTAATCTACATTTTAAAGTTAAAATCTAAAATTTAAAATTAAATTGAATGCATATTTACTGAGTTCATTAATTGCTGGCTAGTGTTTGGTACATAGGTTTTCTTCTGGGACATATTTTTGTTTTCCCTTAAATATTTAAGCATAGCTCTCCTTTGCATCTTCCCTTCCAATTATTTTACTTAGTGCTCCATTATTTCCTTCAGAACAAATGATGAATGGTAGATGGAGAATCTCACATATTAAGTACCTAGAATTAAATAACAAAAATAGTACAAGAAGTGTATTTACATTATTCTAGGTTCAGAAGAATATCATTGTGAGAGTATGTCCTAAGCAGGCAGTGAGTAAAGGGCCCCTGGTACATGAGCAGAGGAGCTCTAATATTGTGCTTTTACCCATGTAGGTGAGTATCATGTGTCATTTACTGATGCCTACCATGTGTAGGCCCTTCCTGGATTGGCTCTGGTGATACAAAAGTACAATATTACGTTTCCTCTATCTTCTTGAAAGGATTGTGTGTCTGCTTGGGATAAAAGATATGTGAACATATATTTATACTAGAACATGTTAGATGGGGTCAAGTGCAAGGTGTTATGGCTACACAGAGGCCTGAGCTGTTGACTTCACTAGGACAGGAAGGGGGTGAGGAGAGGAGCAGGGAAGATTTTATAAATGTTTTGGTATTGAGCTGCCTTGAAAGAGAAGTTTACCAGGCCTGAGAGGTTGTTGAGTATTTAAAGTATTTAGAAATTGTTTTATGGCAGCAGTCAGGTAGCCTCAGATTGTTGCTTGATGTTGGTTGATTAATGTCATTTTCCCTGTCATAAGTAATAACAAAATCTAATTGTTTCAAGAACCCATTCAAGTAGGTACCCTGTCTTCGTTATGTCAACTCTAAGCCAGGACTTCCACTTAAATTCACTTGCTGGGCTCATGCTTCTAAATGAAAGTATGTAAAAAATTCTCTGGCTTCAATATTGAGATACTGTTTGTTGCTTATGACATATGCTTTGTGCTGGAAGACTCATGCCAATTATCCAAATTGCATCTGTTTGCTGATTTGTTGTCTGTATAGCTCTCTGAAGCCATCTTATTCATGTCCTGCCTTACAATCTAGTGAGAAACCTACATGCATCTTGCATGTACTCCTCCTGTAGGTTTCTCACTTGATTCCAGCTTCTAGTTTACCGTGAGCATTTCTGCCTTCTATCCCTTTCTCATTCTCTTGGTCTGATTTGACTTAGCTGTACATAGCCCTAAAATTGATGCTGGCTCTTCTGTAAGAACATTTCCAC
This sequence comes from Diceros bicornis minor, assembly GCF_020826845.1. NCBI lineage: Eukaryota > Metazoa > Chordata > Mammalia > Perissodactyla > Rhinocerotidae > Diceros > Diceros bicornis. The sequence continues at coordinate 51,800,021 of NC_080741.1, forward strand.
TATCAAACTGGAGATTGTAAAGCTGATTTTTTTCCTGAATTATATTATGGATATAGTTTCATACATATTTAATAACAGGTTCTTCTTCTAAAGTGGTGCTAAAAAGCCATTCTACTCCTAAAATTTATTTTAAAAAAGTTTAAAAAAATAACAGAATCTTTTATTCTGTGATCTAAGTAATACAGATATTTATTAATTCTGTTAGTCTCTCTGTGATCAGAATGAATCCAAATATTGCCATAATTATTTTGTTTACATAGGGAGAAAATAAATAATTAAATCAGTTTTCATGTTGCTGAAGGTGAATCTATCAGTGAGTAGACAAGGTGAGCCAGGTTAAGTCATCTAGAAATCTTCTGATTTCCTCTTCTAATTTTTTCATTCATGTATATTCCAACCTATAAGACTATTTTGTGCTAGTTTTCTATTTGTTGAAATTTGATTTTCCTTTTCTTATCTTGCCTTGCTATAATATTCAGACTATGAATCAGTATCAGCGTCAGCAAAAGAGTTAACTTTCTGATACACATATAGAGATGAAAGAAGGTGATTCATCATTGCTAATGTTATTGAAAAATTATAAAATAAAGAGATTCCTAGGTTGGGTATCATTTTTATTAATCTCTACTGTACTTGGTTGGGTAGATATTCCCTGCAACTTTCTTTTTTTTTTTTCCGTTGTTTTTTTTTTTTACTTTTTTTATTGCGGTAACATTGGTTTATAACATTGTATAAATTTCAGGTGTACATCATTATATTTCTGTTTCTGCACGGATTACATCATGTTCCCATGTTCACCACCCAAATACTAATTACAATCCATCACCACACACATATGCCTAATTATCCCTTTCGCCCTCCTCCCCCCGCCTTCCGCTCTGGTAACCACCAATCCAATCTCTGTCTCTATGTGTGTGTTTGTTGTTGTTATTATGTACTACTTAATGAGGGAGATCATATGGTATTTGACCTTCTCCCTCTGAGTTATTTCACTTTGCATAATACCCTCAATGTCCATCCATGTTGTCACAAATGGCTGGATTTCGTCATTTCTTATGGCTGCATAGTATTCCGTTGTGTATATATACCACATCTTCTTTATCCATTTGTCCCTTGATGGGCGCTTAGGTTGCTTCCAAGTCTTGGCTATTGTGAATAACGCTGCACTGAACACAGGGGTGCATGTATCTTTATGCATTGGTGTTTTCACGTTCTTTGGATAAATACCCAACAGTGGAATAGCTGGATTATAGTAGTTCTAACCTTAATTTTTTGAGGAATCTCCATACTGTTTTCCATAGTGGCTGCACCAGTTTGCACTCCCACCAGCAGTGTACGAGAGTTCCCTTCTCTCCACATCCTCTCCAACACATATTGTTTCCTGTCTTGTTAATTATAGCCATTCTGACGGGCGTGAGGTGATATCTCATTGTAGTTTTGATTTGCGTTTCCCCGATAGTTAATGATGTTGAACATCTTTTCATGTGCCTGTTGGCCATCTGTATATCTTCTTTGGAGAAATGTCTGTTCAGTTTGCCTATTTTTTAATTGGATTGTTAGTTTTTTTGTTGTTGAGATGCATGAGTTCTTTATATATTTTGGAGATTAAGCCCTTATCAGATGTATGGTTTGCAAATATCTTCTCCCAATTGTTAGGTTGTCTTTTTGTTTTGTTGACGGTTTCCTTTGCTGTGCAGCAGCTTTTTAGTTTGATGTAGTCCCATTTGTTTATTTTTTCTATTGTTTCCCTTGCCTGGTCAGACATGGTGCTGGAAAATATGTTGCTAAGACCGATGTCGAAGAGCGTACTGCCTATGTTTTCTTTTAGAAGTTTCATGTCTTACATTCAAGTCTTTAATCCATTTTGAGTTAATTTTTGTGTATGGTGTAAGGTAATGGTCTACTTTCATTCTTTTGCATGTGACTGTACAGTTTTCCCAACACCATTTGTTGAAGAGACTTTCCTTTCTCCATTGTATGTTCTTGGCTCCTTGGTCGAAGATTAGCCGTCCACAGACCTGTGGGTCCCTGCAACTTTCTAATGGCACTTAAGAATTTTAAGTTTAATGAGATTATATGGATAGTAAAAATTTGTATCTTTCTGATAAGAAAAATGGCTTCTTGTAACTATAAAGACTATTTCTGTTAACTTTAAGAAATGATTTATTTTATGTATAAAAGTTGTCACACAATTTCAAATTAGAGTACTTAGTGTACATTTGTATAATATAGTTCTAAACACTTAATACTGTTCCTTTTAAATGCCTTTGAAAAATTTTCCATTATGCTTGTAATTTAAGTTAATGTTTAAAAGTAAATAAAAGTTTTATAATAATCCTTTGCTCTCTACCTACCCTTTTGTATGCAATATTAGTAGATATTATGCATTCATTATTTTAGCTAATCCTCAAAATAACCTTATGAAACTTTACTATCTCCATGTTTAGTTGAGGAAACTAAAGCTCAAGAGGTTGAAGGGAACATAGGTGGTATGTGGCAGAAAGAGGATTCTGCTTGTCTGCCCTGAATATTAAGCTGTTTGGAATTCACTGAGATTCTAATTTTGGAAAAACCACTATTTCTCGAGATCCATTTCTAAAGTCTATTGGCTTGTGTTGGGATTGCTATTTCTCCTAATAGGTTATTTTAATAAGTGAATGAATGAACACTTAGCAGATATATTTATGAGGTCTTCTGTTTTTGGACATTTGGGCAATAGAGTTAGTTTTAAATCACAGTTTTCTGGTCACCAGGAAAGTTTTTATTCATGGAGTATTATATGAGAGTTTTTTAAATTAGTAGTAAACTGTGGGCTATATAAAAGAAGCCTCAGGGTTTGAAGTTTTATATAGACATGTGTTTGCTTCCCCTGGGTCCTGAAGATGGCCTATGGTGAGTAGAGGAGGGCTGTAATATTTTGTAGTTTTGTGAACATATTTGAAACCAAATTTGTCAGGGATTCAGAATGATGCTGATAATCTAAGTCTCACATGGCCTCTGATGAATGGCCCCAGCCACCTCACACTGCTCTATCTCTTCTCTTTGTATTCTCAAGTCCTGCCTATATGCTGCCATTTCCTAGTGTACCTTAATCAGGATACACCACTGGTTTCTGTACACCATTAGAGAGGATAATGGAGTGGATCTTGGGAGACCAGGGTTCTATTTCTAGCACTGTTGTGGATGATTTATGACAGTGAGCACGATCTCGTGATGCCTCAAGTTCCCCTTCTATAAGATATGCAGGATAGCTATTTTTTCATGGAAATTTTAGGTGGATGCGTGTACTAGTATCCTTTGAGCTTTTGACAGGAAAATCACAGTTTATATTCAGATGTGCCTTGGATGGTGTTGCTACTTTGGTTATATCCTAGAGTCCTCTTTTACATTTTTAGTCATTTACTATCTTTTACCTGTTTGTTATGAGAGGTTCGGGGATTCGATCGGAGATGTAAAAGACACTTTCCACTCCAAACAAATGGACTGAAGATATATTTTATTATATAGAGGACAGTAAAGGCGATAGTCTGCAAACAGATCCGAGTAGGTCAAATATTAAGAAGGAAAAAACATCAGCCCGACTGGAAAGGGAAAACATCCACATCGGCTGAAGAGAAATGACACAAATCAACCGGAAAGAAAAACACCAGGTTTACTGAAAAGAGAACACATCAAATCAATTACTTCATATCAAATCAATTACTTCACATCAAATCAGTTACTCACAATATCCACGCCCCACTGCCGGGAGAGCCCTGTCAATCGACGTGGCTGGGCAAGGATCACACGTCCTGGGCAAGGTGTCCCTTCCACAGGTGGAACTCTCACCAGGTCTCAGCTTCCAGCAGTTTATATAAGCAGTTACAGAGTTTACAGAGCAAGCATCTAGTGTTCCCATGCACAAAACAGTTATCAGTGGCGTACGTGCACTGAGCCCCTTGGCTAACGTCCCAGCCCAGTAGTTGTGTACGTGCATTGTTTTCTTTGGTTATCGTCTTAGCCCGGCACAGATGGCCAGTCCATCCCGTGCTACGATGCTCCAAGAGCCTTGAACTGTTACAACTTGCAACTCCCTCCATGGGAGAAAGGCCAGTTCCCGGGAAAAGGCCAGTTCCCACCACACAGAAAGCAGCTTTTATATTTCTTTTTGTGCTGGTGGCTGTGGGTCAATGGAGCGGCCAAACATGGCGGTACTCATGTCAAGACACTGTTTAATGATTCTTTATATTAAATTTTTCCTGTTTAAAAGATTGATGTGGCTTCTATCTCCTGACTAGACCCCAGCTGATATCCTGATGTCAGAGTTTCCATAACAGATAGAGGCCAGATCTCCATACAGTGAATCATAAAGCCAGGAAGCTTCACCCATACATTTAGAGCTTCCGGTTAACTTTTTATTTCCTTTCTTTAAATATGAGCAGAAAACCAAGGATACAAGATATGTGAGAATGCCTCTAATATGAAAGATGACTCTTCTCCTTCCCCCCAAAAAAAGAAAAAGGAGAAGGGAAAAAAAAATAGCAACTTGTGGAAAAGAGACTACATAGGGTAAAGAAAACTTAAAAAACAGACCTTATCATTAATGTCCTCTGAGAGATAAAGGAAGACATTGCATCCATGAAACAAGAACAGGATGTTATAAAAAAGGAACATTCAGACAACAGAAAAGAGCTCTTAGAAATTAAAAACATGATAGCAGGAATGAAAAATATCAGTAGAAGAGTTGGAAGATAAAATTGAGGAAATTTCCCAGAAAGTAGAGCAAAAATACAAGTCATAGAGAATTAGAGGTCAGCTTCAAGGGGTGCTTCATTTAGTGGAGATTCGGAAACGTAGAATAGAGAAACTGAAAGATAAAAATCTACTATGAAATATTTCAGGAAACTTTTCCAGAATAGAAGGTCGTGGGTTTCCATCTTGAAGGAACCCAGCCAAGTACCTAAGGCAAATGAATGAAAATAGACCTATATTATTGTGAAATTTCAGAATATTGGGACCAAGAAGATTCAGCAGGTGTTCAAAGACAGGAAAAAGCATGGTATATACAAAGGATTGGAATTTAATATGGAATCTAGAAGACAGTGGAGCAGCATCTTCAAAATGTTGACAGAAAATGATTTCTAATCTAGAATTTTATAACCCAGCCAAACTATGAATTGAATATGAGACTATACTAAAGATATTTTCTGAGATACAAAGGTCTCAGTTTTCCTCCCATATAACTCTTCTCAAGAAGCTACTAGGAGATGTTTTCCTGTAAAACAAAGCAATAAATTAAAGAATAGAAAGACATAGGATTCAGGAAACAGGAGAATCCAGCACAGGAGAGACTCTTGAAGGTAATCCCCAGGCTGAATGTAAAGAGCTATAATCAGGATGACAGGTGAGTACTAGAAGTAGAAAGTAATCAGGACAAATTAGAGCTGTGTGATGAGAGAGAGAGAGAGAGAGAGAGAGACAGACAGACAGACATATTGAAGGCTGTCATCACTATATTCCTTGTTGCCATTGTATCACTTTTTAAATCTGAGGATAGAATGACTGATTGAGCTTGTGCCAGAATTTTATATGTACTTGACTTGTTTTGACAAAGTTCCTACTCAGCTCTATAGTCTGCTGCGTGTATCAGCTGAGAATACTTATTCTACCACTGTAAGCCTGTGTGTGGAGTGCAAGGAGTAGTCTGAAGAGTCTTTGTGAAAATGAAGTGGCAGTCTTAGATGTTGCATCTGGAGGCGAAATTGGTAATTAGAAGGGAGATGTGGTAGTGAAGAGCTATACACTAGTTGCAGGAGCTCTAGAGTTGGCTCTTTTGTAATTTGGTGTTTTTCCTCTACATAAATGTAATTTGAAGTCCATAGTATTCTCTGACAGCTAGTAATGTTGAAGGCATAGATTATATATGGCTTTATCTGCCCTCTTCTTTGATCTGTATGTCCTTTTGGAGGCTATGTGGAGAGTTTTAATGCCTACCATTATTCTGGGGCCAAGTGGAAGCCACCTATTCTTTTGCTTTTAACTTTTATGCATTCTTATTTTTATTTTATTTTTTTGCTGAGGAAGATCTGCCCTGAGCTAACATCGTGCCAGTCTTCCTCTATCTTGTATGTGAGCTGCTGCCATAGCATAGCCACCCACGAGTGGTGTAGGTCCAGGCCTGGGAACCAAACCTGGGCCGCCAAAGTGGAGTGTGCTGAACTTAACCACTGGGTCACTGGGCTGGCCTCCAGTGCATTCTTATTTTTAAGTGTGTGTATGTGTGGGGGGGTGTGTAAATAGAATGTAATGGGGGTTTATTTTTATTTAGTCTGACAAGCTTGATTATTTAGTCCATTTGCATTTGATTTGATTATTGGTCTAGTTAGGTTCAAGTGTGTCATCTTGGTCTTGGTTCCTTATTTCTTGACTTATTCTTTATGTCTTCCTTAGACTAACCTAGCATTTTTATTATTCTATTTATTTTCCTCTAATTAGCTCGTTGGTTTTATTTGTCCCTTGGTGGTTACCCTAGAGTTTAAAACAGGGATCCTTGACTTGTTAGAGTCTACTTTAAATTTGTACTTTTACCACTCCCAACGATGCATGAACTTTACAGTGATTTAATTGCATTTACCACTCGCTAGCCTTTTGTACCACTGTTGTCATATGTCTTACTTCTGTCTGTATTCGTTTGCCCACGTTTTTTACCCTTTTCAATGCTTTTCCCTTCTTTCTGCTTTTTTGTGGTTCCATCTGGGATCATTTTCTTTTTACCACAAGTACTCCTTTTAGTAGTATTTCTTTTAGTGCAGATTTGCTGCACGTTCATTCAGCTTCCGTTTATGTGAATCTGTTTTTAATTTGTTATCATTTTTGAAAGATATTTTCCCTGGGTGTAGAATTCTAGGTTGATGAATATTTTAGCATTTTAAAGATTTTACTTCATTAATTTTTGATTTCCATAGTTTCTGTTGAAAAGTCACTGTGAGTGTTATTATTGTTGCCCTTAAAGGTAATGTGGCTCTGTTCAGCTCTTTAGCCCCTCAGCTGCTGCTTTCTGCTGGGCTTCTTGGAGTCTTGCCCTGCATGCCAGTTTAGGAATTGGGCAATCCCAAGAGTGGGGATTGTATTGGTAGCTCTCAATGTCAACCCTTTTCTCTTTATCTCTGTGGGACTGTCATTTTTGCTGCGATGCGCTCAGGGAAAAAGTCAAGTGAATGTGGAGCTCACTTGGATGTGATTCTCTTTTCTCAAGGATTATACTGCCTCAAGTCTGGTCTATGATAGTTGCTCTCCAATGTTCTTACATAATTGTTTCACGTATTTCCTTCAGGTTTATATTTGTCCAATGCAGAGTATTTTGTCAGGGTTAGAACCAGAAGTTTATAAATGTATTATAAATATATTTGAATTCTAAAAGAGTTTTAAAAATATCTTAATCAGTGGGTAGTCTTACTGAAATTTGCTTATGGCTCTCCAGAGTGACTAATTTTAAGGGAACAGTAATTCATTTGGAAGCAAAAGTTCTCAATTTTTTAATGTGTATTTATTTATTGCCAATTAATATCTTTTATACTTACTACTCATGAATGAAGATTTAAAATAGCATTACATTATGCAAATAAATACACAAGATTATTCTTTAATAGTTTTCAATGAAAATAATAAAGGATTTTGAATATAGGCTTTTTGAATAATTATGTTTCCCCATTTTGGGGCTGAATTCTCTATATAAGTTTCCTTTTGTTTTTTTTTTTTTTTTTTTTTACAAGTGGTTGGCACTCTCTTTCCTACCTATTAGTTATATAATTGGAAAAAGGATAAAGAATTGGGTCAGCTGTGCATATTTTTTTTGATGTACCAAAGAAATATTTTTAGAAGATCGTAGATTTTATTTTTGGCTCTTCATTTTATAGTTGGTTACTTAAATGATCTCTAAAGTGGATCTACATGCAAGTCTGCCCTTCACAACGAGCCATGATTTTTTCTTAAACTATTTTTAATCATGATATGGAATGGAAGAGAAATTGTGCTTTTCATCTACCTGTTTGTACTTCCTGTGCAGCTGTCAGCCCGGGGTTGGGGCTGGGAGTAAATAAATTTGCATTATTTTCCTTTTGTCAGTGAAGAATGTGTTACACCTTTGAAATAAAAAGTTTGAAACTTCTTGTTGAAGGGTACTTGTTGGACTGCATTTGCTGCTTTTCATCTGGCTTGATTGGTTTGCACCTGGAATCTTTGTAAAGGACTGCTGGTTGTTGATTGTCACATGGCCTGATCTATATAGAGGCTTCATTCTTTTGGGTTAACACTGCTGGCACTGTTCTGCAGCCTCTCTGTCAATAGCAATTGTAGTGGTACTGTTGGCTCTTTTTCGGTAGTATAGCCTCACTTACATTGGGTGACTGGCAAGGACATTTCACAATCAAATAATAATGCGTATTTAACAAAGTGGTATTCAGTGTTTGAGACGATAGGTGTGAAAACACCTAGCACAGAGCGTGGCACAGAGACGGGCGACACTATTTTTTGTCTATATGTTTAAATAATTGTAGCTTTCAGATGAATTAATCTTATTACTATATATATTTACACACAAGACCCAGAGTATTTTCCCAAACAGCTTTTCCTCTTAATTTGTATTTCCCTTCTTATTGATTGCTTTTCTAACCTAATGGGATTAAATTGTTTTAAAAAGTTCCATTAAAAAAAAAATCAGGTTTGAAGTGACTTTTTTTAATACACAGAGCCTGTTTGGTATGACCAATCATGGAAGGTATAATCCAGAGTGAAGTTGACTAATGTAAACTTTTATACTTATCTCATTTCATTCACACAGTAAGGACTTAATGAGCCCTTATTTAGTGATGGTAAGCCCACATATACGTGTGTGCTGCTTTCCTACTTCTATGACAATTATCTAATATTCCCAGTTTTTTCTATTTTTTTTGGTATGTTAATTACCTTTAAACAGTATATAATGTTTCTGTGAGTTTTATCTTTGAAAATGTAGTGAATCCCTAGCTGTCTTTCTAAAATCTACAATTTGCTTCTTGTTGTTCAGTCTAATATGGTTATATTTTATTTAAAATTCTATTTTCTATTTTTAAAATCTCGTTTGTGGACTAATTGCTTAAATAGAATACACTTTGAATAACTTGTAAGTTCTAAAATCCCTAGTGATTTCAGTATAAAACAGAGTTTAACATTATGTCTCTATTAGAAATTGTTTCATTTATTACCTTAAATTTTTTTTTGTGTGGTGAGGAATATTTGCCCTGATGAACTAACATTCATTGCCAATCTTCTTCTTCTTTTTTTTTTTTACTTGAGGAAGATTAGTCCTGAGCTAACATCTGTGCCAATCTTCCTCTATTTTGTATGCGGGATGCCTCCACAGTGTGGCTGAATGGAGTAGGTCTGCGCCTGGGATCCAAACCAGTGAACCTCGGTCTGCCGAAGCAGAGCGTACGGAACTTAAACCACTCGGCCACGGGGCCGGCCCCTTATTACCTTAATTTTTATTCACATTTTATAAAGTGGCATTTTTAGAATCTGGGTTTATGATACTTTTAATGTAGACTCTTTAGATATACATTATTGAATTTTCTAACTTCACTAGTATATAATTTTAAAATTTATTTTAGGTAACATTATGATTTTTAGTAACTGTAATCAGTTACATTTAAGTTGATAAAATGCATATGTGTCACTTTTTCAGTGATCTCCACTAGAATTATAATGTCTGAGTGAAAGGAGTTTACACAGCTTGGAACTGTTTCTATATCAAATAAGACCAATATCAGAGGAATATAAACTCCATAAGCAAACATTCTTATTAGACACCTGTTCCACAATATCACTACATGCTTTCACCAGGACACTAAAATCAAGTCTGATTTTTCAGGGTCCAGTTAATATCCTAGAGCCTTTGGTTTTACTGTTGCTTTTCCACTTTACTTTTCTAATATTTGTCATTTTCCATCTTATCTTGAGGACCTTCTACAGATAAGTTGTTTTTTTAAAGTGACATTATGCTTTGCATTGGTATTATGTTTTTTTTTTTTTTTGAAGTGAGACTACAACCTGTATTTTATTTTGCTTACTTGGTACTACTTCTTTTCTTGGCTCTCTTCAGCGCAGAACTTTTAGCAGTAGTGACTCTTACTTATTTCTTATATTGATGAATTTGATGTTATAAAGAATTTTTGTAAACCTGGCTTTGAGGAAACCTACTTTGGCTTTTCATGAAAAACTATACATCCAGTAATAAACTATATAGACTAAGAAAATAAGCTTATTCTCTTAGGCCAGTCTATGTTTTGGGACACTAAATCAAGAGAGACATTTTAGCTCTTATATTCCTAATTTACTTTGTATATCTTGTTGATTTTGGTAGAAGTCTTACTTTAAGTCATGAATAGAAAGACCATCTTAGATGGATAGCTCTAGATAGCATTTTATGTGAAGATGAGTTATAAGTAAAAGTCAGTTGAAACAGCTATGGTTATAAGCATGAAGAGATTCAGTGGTGGCTTTTTAAGAATACAGGAATTGTGGCTAAAGTCATATTCATCATGCAAATAGTTTTTTTTTTAAATTTTTTGTTTATTGCAGTAACATTGGTTTATAACATTGTATAAATGGTGTTGTATAAATTTCAGGTGTACATCATTATACTTCTATTTCTGCATAGATTACATCATGTTCACCACCCAAATACTAATTACAACCCATCACCACACACATGTGCCGAATTATCCCTTTCGCCCTCCCCCCTCCCCCCTTCCCATCTGGTAACCACCAATCCAATCTCTGTCTCTATGTGTTTGTTTATTGTTGTTATTATCTACTACTTAATGAGGGAAATCATATGGTATTTGACCTTCTCCCTCTGACTTATTTCACTTTGCATAATACCCTTGTTGTGACAAATGGTTGGATTTCATCATTTCTTATGGCTGAGGAGTATTCCATTGTGTATATAGACCACATCTTTTTTATCCATTCGTCCCTTGATGGGCACTTAGGTTGCCTCCAAATCTTGGCTATTGTGAATAACGCAGCAGTGAACACCAGGGTGTGTGTATCTTTATGCATTGGTGTTTTCAAGTTCTTTGGATAAATAGCCAGCAGTGGAATAGCTGGATCATATGGTAGTTCTATCCTTGATTTTTTGAGGAATCTCCATACTGTTTTCCATAGTGGCTGCACCAGTTTGCACTCCCACCAGCAGTGTATGAGAGTTTCCTTCTCTCCACATCCTCTCCAACATATGTTGTTTCCTGTCTTGTTAATTATAGCCATTCTGACGGGCGTGAGGTGATATCTCATTGTAGTTTTCATTTGCATTTCCCTGATAGTTAGTGATTTTGAACATCTTTTCATGTGTCTGTTGGCCATCTGTATATCTTCTTTGGAGAAATGTCTGTTCAGGTCTTTTGCCCATTTTTTAATTGGGTTGGTAGTTTTTTTTGTTGTTGAGATGCATGAGTACTTTATATATTTTAGAGATTAACCCCTTATCAGATGTATGGTTTGCAACTATCTTCTCCCAATGGTTATGTTGTCTTTTCGTTTTGTTGATGGTTTCCTTTGCTGTGCAGAAGCTTTTTAGTTTGATGTAGTCCCATTTGTTTATTTTTTCTATTGTTTCTCTTGCCCAGTCAGACATGGTGCTTGAAAATATGTTGCTAAGACTGATGTTGAAGAGCATGCTGCCTATGTTTTCTTCTAGAAGTTTCATAGTTTCAGGTCTTACATTCAAGTCTTTAATCCATTTTGAGTTAATTTTTGTGTATGGTGTAAGGTAAAGGTCTACTTACAATTTTTGCATGTGACTATCCAGTTTTCCCAACACCATTTGTTGAAGAGACTTTCTTTTCTCCATTGTATGTTCTTGGCTCCTTTGTTGAAGATTAGGTGTCCATAGATGTGTGGGTTTATTTCTGGGCTTTCGATTCTATTCCATTGATCTGTGTCTGTTTTTGTGCAGGTACCATGCTGTTTTGGTTACTATAGCTTTGTAGTATATTTTGAAATCAGGGAGTGTGATACCTCCAGCTTTGTTCTTTTTTCTCAGGATTCCTTTACCTGTTCAGGGTCTTTTGTTTTTCCATGTATATTTTAGGATTCTTTGTTCTATTTCTGTGAAAAATGTTGCTGGAACTTTGATAGGGATTGCATTGAATCCATAGATTGCTTTAGGAAGTATGGACATCTTAACTATGTTAATTCTTCCAATCCAAGAGCACGGAATATCTTTCCATTTCTTTGTGTCTTCTTCAATTTCTTTCAGCAATGTTTTATAGTTTTCCGTGTACAGCTCTTTCACCTCTTCGGTTAAGTTTATTCCTAGGTATTTTATTCTTTTTGTTGCAGTTGTAAATGGGATGGTATTCTTAATTTTTCTTTCTGCTACTTCGTTGTTAGTGTATAGAAATGCAGCTGATATTTGTATGTTGATTTTGTATCCTGCAACTTTACCATATTCGTTTATTACTTTTAAAAGTTTTCTGGTGGATTCTTTAGGGTTTTCTATATATAAAATCATGTCATCTGCAAATAGTGAGAGTTTCACTTCTTCCTTTCCAATTTGGATCCCTTTTATTTCTTTCTCTTGCCTGATTGCACTGGCTGGGACTTCTAGTACTATGTTAAATAGGAGTGGTGACAGTGGGCATCCTTGTCTGGTTCCTGTTCTTAGAGGGATAGCTTTCAGTTTTTCACCATTGAGGATGATATTAGCTGTGGGTTTGTCATATGTGGCCTTTATTATGTTGAGGTACTTTCCTTCTATACCCATTTTATTCAGAGTTTTTATCATAAATGGATACTGTATCTTATCAAATGCTTTCTCTTCATCTATTGAGAGGATCATGTGATTTTTATTCTTCATTTTATTAATGTGGTGTATTACGTTGATTGATTTGCGAATGTTAAACCATCCCTCCATACCTGGAATAAATCCCACTTGATCATGGTGTATAATCTTTTTAACGTATCGTTGTATGCAATTTGCTAGTATTTTCTTGAGAATTTTTGCACTGATGTTCATCAGTGATATTGACCTGTAATTTTCTTTTTTTGTGTTGTCCTTGTCTGGTTTTGGTATCAGGGTAATGTCGGCTTCGTAGAATGAGTTAGGGAGCTTCTCCCCCTCCTCAGTTTTTTGGAAGAGTTTGAGAAGGATAGGTATTAAGTCTTCTTTGAATGTTTGGTAGAATTCGCCAGGGAAGCCATCTGGTCCTGGACTTTTATTTTTGGGAAGGTTGTGGTTACTGTTTCGATGTCCTTACTGGTGATTGGTCTATTCAAATTCTCTACTTCTTCTTGATGCCGTTTTGGAAGGTTGTATGATTCTAAGAATTTATCCATTTCTTCCAGATTGTCGAATTGGTTGGCATATAGCTTTTCATAGTATTCTCTTATAGTCTTTTGTATTTCTGAGGTGTTTGTTGTAACCTCGCCTCTTCATTTCTGATTTTACTTATTTGTGCCTTCTCTATTTTTTCCTTGGTGAGTCTAGGTAAAGGTCTGTCCATTTTGTTTATCTTTTCAAAGAACCAGCTCTTGGTTTTATTAATTTTTTCTGTTTTTTTAATCTCTATTTCATTTATTTCTGCTCTGATTTTTATTATTTCCCTCTTCTACTGATTTTGGGCTTTGTTTGTTCTTCTTTTTCCAGTTCCTTTAGGTGCTTTTTTTTTAGATTATTTGAGATTTTTCTTGTTTGTTGAGATAGGCCTGTATTGCTATAAACTTCCCTCTTAGAACCGCTTTTGCTGTATCCCATAAATTCTGGCATGTCGTATTTTCATTTTCATTTGTCTCCAGGTGTTTTTTGATTTCTCCTTTGATTTCTTCGTTGACCCAGTCGTTGTTCAGTAGCATTTTGTTTAATCTGCACGTATTGTGGCTTTTCTGATTTTCTTCCTATAGTTGATTTCCAGTTTCATACCGTTGTCAGAAAAGATGCTTGGGATTATTTCAATCTTCTTAAATTTGTGGAGACTCGTTTTGTGGCCTAATATGTGATCAATCCTGGAGAATGTTCCATGTGCATTTGAAAAGAATGTGTATTCTTTGGTTTTTGGGTGGAATGCTCTGTATATGTCTACTAGATCCATCTGTTCTAGTGTGTCATTTAAGGCCAGTGTTTCCTTATTGATCTTCTGTTTGGATGATCTATCCATTGGTGTAAGTGGAGTGTTAAAGTCCCCTACTATTGTTGTGTTACTATTTCTTTTTTTATGTCTGTTAATAATTGCTTTATATATTTAGGTGCACCTACATTGGGTGCATAGATATTTACAAGTGTTATATTCTCTTGTTGGATTGTTCCCTTGATCATTATGTAATGCCTTTCTTTGTCTCTTTTTACAGTTTTTGTTTTAAAGTCTATTTTGTCTGATATGAGTACTGCTACCCCAGCTTTCCTTTCCTTGCCATTTGCGTGGAGTATCTTTTCCATCCCTTCACTTTCAGTTTATGAGTGTCTTTAGATCTGAAGTGTGTTTCTTGTATGCAGCATATATATGGGTCTTGTTTTTTAATCCAAACAGCCACGCTGTGCCTTTTAATTGGAGCATTTAGTCCATTGACGTTTAAAGTAGCTATTGATAAGTATGTACTTACTGCCATTTTTAAACTTTTTTTTTCTCAGTGTTTTTTACCTTCTCTGTTCCTTTCTTCTTCTATACAAAATTGATGGTCTCTTTAGTTTGACCTCTGTCTGAAAGCTCTAGTCTTTAACTCCCCTCTTCCCTCCTTTTATATGCTTTATATCATATCTAACCTTGTTTTTGTGCATTTGTATCCATTACCCTCTTATCATGGAATTAGATAATTTTTCCTATTTGTGGTCTTCTCTATTCTTCTTAAATCAGTCCCTGTAACATTTCTTGTAGCACTGGTTTCTTGGTGACAAACTCCTTTAATTTTCACTTGTCTGGGAAATATTTGATCTCTCCTTCCATTTTGAATGATAACCTCGCTGGGTAGAGTATTCTTGGCTGTAAGTTTTTTCCTTTTAGCACTTTAAATATATTGTGCCACTCTCTTGTAGCCTGTAAGGTGTCTGCTGAGAAGTCAGCTGATAGCCTTATGGGGTTTCCTTTGTATGTAACTTGACTTTCTCTTGTGGCTCTTAGGATTCTCTCTTTATCTTTAATTCTGGATATTTTGGTTATGATGTGTCTTGGTGTGGGCTTCTTTGGGTTTATCTTGTTTGGGGCTCTCTGTGCTTCCTGTACCTGGATGTCTGTTTCCTTCCTTAGGTTAGGGAAGTTTTCATCTATTATTTCTTGAAATAGA
This sequence comes from Diceros bicornis minor, assembly GCF_020826845.1. Classification (NCBI taxonomy): domain Eukaryota; kingdom Metazoa; phylum Chordata; class Mammalia; order Perissodactyla; family Rhinocerotidae; genus Diceros; species Diceros bicornis. Next base: position 51,815,315 of record NC_080741.1, read on the forward strand.
TGCTCTGCCCGTTTGTCTTGGTCTTCTCCTTCCGGGACCCCTATAACACGGATGTTAGTGTGCTTGATGTTGTCCCAGAGGTCCCTTAGACTCTCCTCACTCTTTTTAATTCTTTTCTCTTTTACCTGTTCAACTTGCGTAATTTCTTCTAGTCTTTCGTCCAGCTCACAGATCGGTTCCTCTGTATCCTCTACTCTGCTTTTGAGTCCCTCTAGTGAATTTTTCATTTCCAGTTTTGTATTCTTCATTTCTGATTGGTTCTTTTTTATATCTTCCATTTCTTTGTTGACATTCTCACTGAGTTCATCTATTCTTCTCCCAGATCAGTGAACATCTTTAACACTCTTAGTTTGAACTCTTTGTTGGGTAGGTTGCTCATTTCTGTTTAATTTAGCTCGTTTTCTGGGGTTTTGTCCGGGTCCCTACCTTGGAATGTATTCCTTTGCCTCCTCATTTTGCCTCTTTCCCTTTGCTTGTGTCTCCATATTAGGTAGGTGAGCTACGTCTCCTGCTCTTGGATAGGTCACCTTATGTAAGTGATGCCTTAGGAGGCCTGCAGTGTGCTTCCCTCAATTCTCAATGTTCCAGGGGTGACCCTATGTGGTCTACGTGTGTCCTTCTATTGTGGCCTGTTTGCTCTCCCTGTAGGCACCCAGGGAGGCTGAGTTATGCTCCTAGCCAGCTGTCGTAATGCTCAGCTGCTTGTAGTTGTCGTGGGCCCTTCAGTCTCTTTATCAGGTGTGGGGAGCCCCAGCACAGTTGGCTGCAAGTTCTAATACCACAGTTGTGTTTCAGTTTTTCTTTTTTTTTTTTTTTTTTTTTTTTTTTTTTTTTTTGTGAGGAGATCAGCCCTGAGCTAACATCCGCCAATCCTCCTCTTTTTTTTTTTGCTGAGGAAGACGGCCCTGGGCTAACATCGGTGCCTATCTTCCTCCACTTTATATGGGACGCCGCCACAGCATGGCCTACCAAGCAGTACCTCGGTGCGCGCCCGGGATCCGAACCAGCGAACCCCGGGCCGCCGCAGCGGAGCGCGCGCACCCAACCGCTTGCGCCACCGGGCCGGCCCCTCAGTTTTTCTTTTAAGTGAGTAGGCCCCCAGCGTGGCAGGTTATTAGGCTCAGGGGCTTACAAATGTTATAATCCCCCAGGCTTTAGGTCTCTTGTCAGCTCTCTGAGGATTGCAGCTGGGTGGAGCTGGCCTCAAGCATGGGAGCACCCAATTGTTTCAGGCTTTGGAAGGTGGAGCAAACCCCCTCTGTGGGTCTTTGAGAAGCACAAATCCTCTGCAGCTGACAAGCCCTGCCACCCACAGGTCCACACACACAGTCAACACAGTCCTGCCCCATGTGTGCTCCCCGACCTCCTGAAGTGGACCCAGTCTCTCCACGGCAGAAGCCCCACACACTCCACCACCGCCCCACACTCTCCACCTGCTCATTGTGCATGCCCTGCTGCACTGAAGTGGGCTCCCTTGCCAGGCTGCAGTGAATCCAGTCACCAATCTATGCAGGCCCACAAGTTGCCTGAGGGCTTGTTGTTGTGTGGGGACAGTCTCTAGGGTGGGCTGCCTGCCCTCGCTGAGCTGGAGTAAATCTGTCCTCTAGTGGGTGGGGCAGACCCTGAGCTGGCAGGCCCCAGGGAGAACTCCAATGGTGTCTCTGTCAGCACACCCACACCAGGCCACAACAATGGCCGCCGCCAATGTCCCAGTCCCTGGAGAGGTCTCACCTCTCACTGCAGTGCACTCAGAGCCTATCAGTTGAGTCTCTTTTCACCAAAGCACTGTGCACCTTTCTTTCTGGTGATTTTAGGTTGCTTTCTGAAATGGGTGAGTTTGCACATGGTCCCTTTAAGAGCCGGTTTTAATTTCTTTGTGAACCAGCTTTTCTGGGGATACTCGCTAATGTTTTAATAGTAGGCAAAGTCAGATATTATGCTACTCGTCTGGATTGTGCTGGGTCCACAAAATGCCCACTGTGGGGGCGCTCCCTGGCTCAGGGTCCTGCTCCTCCAGGGAGGGCTGCGTAGCTTTGTGCTGCTCCCCAGCGGCCGTGAGGCGCTGTCGCTTGTGAAGGCGGCGTTTTTCCTCTCCAGAAGGGACTTTCTGCCTCTTCTACCTCAATTAGGATTATCTGTTGTTGCAGGAGTTCGTCTTATTCAGTTTTCAGTTCTGTCTCAGGGGTAATTTTTCCACAAGTAGTTGTAAATTGGCTGTGTCCGCGGGAGCAGGTAAGTTCAGAGTCTGCCTACGCCGCCATTTTGACTTCTCTCCTCCATCATGCAAATAATTTAGACTTCATAAATTATTACTAATTAAAAAGAGATTATATGGTGAAAAAATCATTCCTGTTTAATGTTGGAAGAATTATTCTCTTTCCGTGAGTTTAGAGGCACTTCATACTCTTTCACTCTGGTTTTAGGTTCAGTGATTGTACTTGCTGTTCCAGTAGTAAATCTTCTCTTTAAGAGTGTTTGTATCAACGTTTTGCTTGTGAGAAAGGAAGACATAGATGTTAATTCATGCACTCATTTGAACATCCGTTAGATAGGTAAGAGTATATCTTTTTTATTTGTATCCCTGCTTTTTCTAAAATGCATTTAGGAGTACAGTATGGACTTTTGGTCTGCTAATGTTTCATAGAATGAACACCATTTATATTAAGAAACTTAAGACTGTCATCATTTCATTTCATAAGCCCAGTCTTCTCTGGGCAGGTTTAGAAATACACTTTACAGTGTTATTTAGCAAACAGAGTTTTAGTGTGTCTTGTTTCTCTGTCACTACTCCCCACAAATAATGATTACAATGTGTCAGACATTGTACAAGGCACTTTACATATATCAATTCTGATTTTATCAACAACCTTGCTAGTTAGGTATTATCACCCCATATATTAATGATTCATTCATTCTTTCAGTCACCAAATAAATAATTTGTGTCCCTAATACAAGTCAAGCACTCTTTTAGCTACAGGGGCTCAGCTATAAAAGAATAAAACAAAGTCCCTATTCTCATCAAAAAGAATAAGGAAGGATAAAACAGATAGAAGGAGAGAGTGACTGCATGCATTGGGGTGGGGTGGGGTGGGCGGCTTCTGTCTTCTATGTGTTTATATAGCGTATTCGTGGAATGCCTTTCTAAGAAGATAACATTTGGGTGGAGAACAAATGGAAGTGAGGAAGCAATTCTGTGGTTTTCTGGAAGAAGTGCAGTCTAGGCATATGTGCAGAAACTATAAAGGGCCTGAGGTATGGGAGCTTGCTTTGTGAGTTGAAGGAATTGCAGAGAGACTACTAATATGGCTGTCGTGAAGGGGTTGGTAGGGGAGGAGCAGAGAGAGTGGTGGGAGATGAGATCAGCAGAGGCTGTAGTAAGGACTTAAGATTTTACTTTGAGGTGGGATGCCATTGGACAGTTCTGAGCAGAGGAATTACTGAGGCTCAACGAATTATGCTTTGCTTTAGGAATTTGAAGATAACACCCAAACTTTTCCCAGTAATTCTTGCCTTGTAAAGTTTCATCACTAGACATTTGGGTAAAGTGGAATAATTCTGTGTTTCCCACAATAGTCCTTTGAGTAACATGTCTCTAGCTTAGAAGTTAGAGAGTTGCAGCAAGTTATTGAGGAAGGGAAGAACTGGTGTTTCTGGAGACAGCCATTGTTAAGCATTTCTTGGAATTCAATCATGATATTAAGTCAAAGGTATACATGATAATTGATTCCTTGAAAGAAGCAGTCTTTGTGATAAATTATAAACTTGTGTTGTAATAAGGCCTTCCTTGGGGCCGGCCCGGTGGCGCAAGCGGTTAAGTGCGCGCGCTCCGCTGCGGCGGCCCGGGGTTCGCTGGTTCGGATCCCGGGCGCGCACCGACGCACTGCTTGGTAAGCCATGCTGTGGCGGCGTCCCATATAAAGTGGAGGAAGATAGGCACCGATGTTAGCCCAGGGCCGTCTTCCTCAGCAAAAAAAGAGGAGGATTGGCGGATGTTAGCTCAGGGCTGATCTCCTCACAAAAAAAAAAAAAAAATAAGGCCTTCCTTTTCTCATTCAATTTTCCACAAAAATTTATATCTGAAAATGTTAGAGTATAAAAATATGTCTGAATCTTAAGTTCCTAACAGTGGTCAAACCATCAGATGTTGACTCACCAGATGAGGAAGACTGCTATACTCTTCAATTAAATGTGTATGATGACAATGAAATTGATGAGGACTCAGGCAACCTGACCATCAAGAGGGTTTCACTTTCTGTGCCAGCATTGTGAACTCTTGGAAACGCAAAGATAAATGATGAACATGAGAGCCGAGAATTATAGTTGCAAAGGTAGATTGTCCAGGGTTCTTGTAATAGAAACAGACATTTGGAAGATGCTTTATTGTACTAGCTCATTAAAAACATCTCTTTCCTGTTGATTCTTAATGATTTTGGGTATATTCGAGTTCTTTGATTCTTTGAGATAAAGTGAAGAACTTTTTGGTTCTATGTGTAAAAGACATAAAAAGAATGAGTTCTTCTTCCTTCTCTCTCTCCATCTTATCCTTTCTTCACTCTCTCCAATTCTGAATCTTTCATGGTATGGGCACATTTGGCAAAATTTGTAGCACAGTTTTGCTTTTAAGAAAAGGTGATAGCTGAAATTCATTGAGCACAGTTCTCACTACCGTCACAATGTATCATCCCATGGAAATGATAATGTTGTGTTTTTGAAGCTACTTAGTATTCAACAAAACTGGTCTGTTTTCCTCTCCTCTGCTCCCCTATCTTCTGATAAGAAGCAAGAGTTTATATTTCAGTTTAAGATATGTATTTCATTCATAAGGAAACAGCTTTTTGATAAACGATATTGTGAGAGTTTACTTGATGAGAAATTGCTGACCATTGTAAACATGTTATCTGATCAAGTGTTTACCTGAAATCTTGAGGTGGTGCTTAATCTTCATGTATTTTCATCCCAATTATTCTCTCATTGTCATTTTATAAAAGCATCAAAAAAATAAGTGATATATTTGCATCAAAATATCTGTTATATTGAAGCATTTGGATTGCTTAGATCCTTAACACTTTTTTTGAGTAGTGCAAGAGAGATTCATATGTTAACATGAATGGCATTGCAGTCAGATCTAAAATGACCTTTCATAAGATTTAACAAGGTAGCTTCAAGTGTTTATGAAATATGAGAAAGTATGGGAGTGTGACCAGTACTTTTATATTGTGAGTAATATATTAAAGGCAACAAAGCATTCCTATAAATGTCTCCTAGTGCATATGTACCGGAAATTTCCTAAGGCAGTAATTCTCAGCCTTTTCAGACCCAGTGTTACCCTGCCTTTTTTTCCTTTATAACAGCTTTATTGAGATATAATTCACATACCATAAAATTCACCCTTTTAAAATGTACAATTCATTGTTTTTTATAGTAGATTTAGAGTTATGCAACCATCACCACTGTCTAATTTTAGAACATTTTTGTCACCTGAAAAAGAAATCCCATACCCATTAGCAAACACTTGCCATATCCCCCCACCCCCCAGCCCCTGGGAACCACTAATGTACTTTCTCTGTTTATGGATTTGCCTATTCTGGACATTTCATATAAATGGAATTATGCAATTTGTGCCTGATTTCTTTCACTTAGCACAGTGTTTTCAAGGTTCATCCATGTTGAAGCATGTATCAGAACTTGATTCCTTTTTATGGTTGAGTAGTATTCCATTGTATGTATATACTGCATTTTGTTTATCCGTTCATCAGTTGGCAGACATTTGGGTTGTTTCCACCTTTTGTTTTTTCTTTAACACATTTATGAATAATTTTATTCAGACTCTTCACACCTATCTTTAAGATCAATACCGTCATTGAAGGTATTCCATTCATCGTTGAAGCCACCTTCTGAGTTCTCTAACATCATTTTTCAAAGCTCATCATTGTCACTTCCAACTGTTTGAAATACAGCGCTTTTGGAATGTGGAAATGATTTTATCATTAAAAACTTAAAGAATCATCTGCAAAACATCAGATCAACTGGTTTTTGTTTGTTTTAGCCTTTTTATAGGGGATCTTTAGAAGGTTTCTTTACAACAATGGGTCTTAAAGTGTGGCCCTAGACCCCAGCATCAGCATCACCTGGGAACTTGTTAGAAATTCACATTCTCAGGCTTCACCCAGACTCACCAACTCAAAAACTCTGGGAATAAGGCCCCGCAAGCTGGGTTTTAATAAGCCCTACATTCCACCATTTGGTTATTGTGAATAATGTTGCTATTTGTGTGCAAATAGTTGTTTGAATACCTGTTTTTAATTTTTTTGGTCATATACTTAGGAGGAAAATTGCTGGGTTATATGGTAGTTCTATCTTTAACATTTTGAGGAACTGTACCATTTTACAAACCCGTTTACAAATGTATGAGCATTCCAATATCTCCATATCTTTGTCAACACATGTTGTTGTCTGTCTTTTTTATTGTAGCTGTTTCATTGGGGGAGAAATGATATCTCACTGTGGTTTTGATTTGCATTTCTCTAATGACTAATAATCTTGAACTTCTTTTCATGTCCTTATTGGCCATTTGTATATCTTCTTTAGAGAAATGTCTGTTTAAATCTGTTGCCCATTAAAAACATTAGATTATTTATATTTTTATTTAGTTGTACAAGTTCTTTTTATATCCTGGATACTGGTCTCTTTTTGGGCGTATGATTTGCAAATTTTTTCTCCCAGTCTGTGGGTTGTATTTTCCCTTTTCTTGGTGTCCTTTGAAGCACAAAAGCTTTTGATTTTAATGAAGTCCAATTTATTTGTTTTTTCTATTGTTGCTTGCATATGAAACCATTGCTTAACCCAAGGTCATGAAGATTTATGCCTATGTTTTATTCTAAGTATTTTTCCTGTTTGAAATTATAAGTATTTATAGTGTTTTATCTGGCAGCTCAGACCACTGCAAGATTTCCAAAAATTCCTCTAGAGTACAGTAGTGTCCCCAATTCAGTGCTACTGTATGAGGGATAATACATAGAAGTAGAATTTCAATGTCATACAATATGCAGATAATACTGCATTGTTTTTGAAAGTGGGGACCGTTTATTGTCACCGTCACTAGCAATATCTGATTCCTCTACATTCTCTTGGCAATGCCTGATATTGTTAGAATTTAAAATAGAAATTCTAACCAAGGTAGTAGATATGGAATGTTATCCTTGTGTGTGTGTGTGTTTTAGTCAGGTTATTGAGGTATAACATATACAGTAAAAGTCACCATTTTTGAAGTACAGTTCTATGAATTTTGTGAATTTTGGCAAGTGCATAACCTTATAACCATTGCCAGAGTTAAGATACAGAACATTTTCATTACTTCCAAAATGTAACATTATGCTCCTTGTAGTTAACCTTCCTTCCCAACCCTCTTCCCCCAGCTCTGACAACCACTGATTTATTTTCTATTCCTCTAGTTCTGTGTTTTCCTGAATGTCATGTAAATGAAATCATACATTATATAGCCTTTTGTGTCTGACTTTTTTCACTTAGCATAATCCATTTGAAATCCATTCATGTTGTGTCTGAAGTTTATTCTTTCTGACTACAAATTTCATCATATAGGTTTAAACCACACTTTATTTATCCATGCAGCAGTCGATGGATGTTTTAATTGCTTATTTTTGAAGATTATGAATAAAGTAGTTATAAACATTGGGTATAGATTTTAATGTGGACTTTTTTGTTTTTCTATTCTGTAAATACCTAGGGGTGGGATTGCTGGGTCACATAGTAAATGCATTTAAAAAAAATAGACTTTATTTTTTAGAGCAGTTTTAGGTTCACAATAAAATTGAGCAGAAAGTAGAGGGAGTTTCCATACTCCCTGCCCCCACATATGCACAGCCTCCCCCACTATCTGCATCCACACCAGAGTGGGTACATTTGTTATAATCAATGAACCTGCACTGACACATCATTATCACCCAAAGTCCGTAGTTTACATCAGGGTTCACTCTTGGTGTTGTGTGTCCTGTGGTTTGGATAAATGTATAATGACATGTATCCACCATTATAATATACAGAATAGTTTCACTGCCCTAGAAATCCTTCACCTATTTATTCCTACCTCATCGCTAACCCCTGATCTTTTTACTGTTTCCATAGTTTTGCCTTTTCCAGGATGTCATCTAGTTGAAATCATACAGTATGTGGCCTTTTCAGATTGGCTTCTTTCATTTAGTAATATGCATTTAAAGTTCCTCCATGTCTTTTTGTGGCTTGATAGCTCATTTCTTTTTATCACTGAAGAATATTCCAGTGTCTAGATGTACCACAATTTATGTATGCATTCACATACTGAAGGACATCTTGGTTGTTTCCAAGTTTTGGCAATTATGAATAAAGCTGCGATAAACATCCATGTGCAGGTTTTTGTGTGGACATAAATTTTCAGCTCATTTGAATAAATACCAAGGAGTGAGGCTGATGGATCGTATGGTAAGAGTATATATTTAGTTTTGTAAGAAACCGCTAAACTGTCTTCCAAAGTGGCTGTACCATTTTGGATTCCCACCAGCAGTGAAGGAGAGTTCCTATTGCTCCACATCCTTGTCAGCATTTGATGTTATCATTGTTTTTGGGTTTTGGCCCTCCTAATAGGCGTGTAGTGGTATCTCATTTTAATTTGCAATTCTCAAATCACATATGATGTTGAGCATCTTTTCATATGTTTATTTGCCATCTGTATATCTTTTTTGGTGAGGTATCTGTTCAGGTCTTTTGCCCAATTTTTAATCGAGTTGTTCATTTTCTTATTGTTAAGTTTTAAGAGTTCTTTGTTTATTTAAAATAACAGTCCTTTATGAGATATGCCTTTTGTGTGTGTGTGTGAGGAAGATCAGCCCTTTGCTAACATCTGTCAATCCTCCTCTTTTTTTGCTGAGGAAGACTGGCCCTGGGCTAACATTGTGCCCATCTTCCTCCACTTTATATGGGACGCCACTACAGCATGGCTTGCCAAGCGGTGCGTTGGTGTGCGCCCGGGATCCAAACTGGCAAACCCTGGGCCGCCGCAGCGGAGCGCGAACACTTCATCACTTGCGCCACCAGGAAGGCCCCGAGATATGCCTTTTATAAATATTTTCTCCTAGTCTGTGGCTTGTCTTCTCACTCTCTTGACAGTGTCTTTTGCAGAGCAGAATTTTTTAATTTTAACAAAGTCCAGTTTATTGATTCTTTCTTTCATGGATCGTGCATTTGGTGTTGTATCTAAAAGGTCATTGCCATACCCAAGGTCATCTAGATACTCTCTTATGTTATCTTCTAGGAGTTTTATAGTTTTATGTTTTACATGTAGATCTGTGATCCGTTTTGAGCTAGTTTTTGTGAAGGGTGTAAAGTCTTTGTCTAGCTTCATTTTTTTTTGCATGTGAATGTCGAGTTGTCCCAGTACCATTTGTCGCAAAGACTGTCCTTTATCCATTGTATTGCCTTCGCTCCTTTATCAAAGATCAGTTGACTGTATTTATGTGGGTCTGTTTCTGTGCTATTTTGTTCTATTGATCTGTTTGTCTGTTCTTTCTCTAATACTGCACTGTGTTGATTGCTGTAGCTTTATATTACGTCTTGAAGTCCATAGTGTCAGTCTTCCGACTTTTTTCGTCTTCAATATTGTGTTGCCTTTCTAGATCTTTTACCTCTCCACATAAGCTTTAGAATCAGTTTGTCAGTATCCAAAACACAGGTTTTTATTGGAAGTAGGTTGCTTTTTCACTGTGTTGATTATGTCTTTTGATGCACAGAAGTTTTTAATTTTGATGTAGTCCAATTTATCTATTTTTACTTTTGTTGCTTTTGCATTTGGTGTCATATCCAAGAAATCATAGTCAAATCTAATATCATGAAGATTTTCACTGTGTTTTCTTCTAAGAATTTTATAGTTTTAGGTCTTAACTGTTTTTTAAAGAGCAAAAGTTTAAAACTTTTATGAAGATTGCGTTATCCTGTTATGATGGAGTGTGCTTAAGAAATCTTTGTCTAATCTGATAAGGGCTTAATCTCCAAAATATATAAAGAACTCATGCATCTCAACGACAAAAAAACTACCAACCCAATTAAAAAATGGGCAAAAGACCTGAATAGACATTTCTCCAAAGAAGATATACAGATGGCCAACAGACACATGAAAAGATGTTCAAAATCACTATCAGGGAAATGCAAATCAAAAGTACAATGAGATATCACCTCACGCCCGTCAGAATGGCTATAATTAACAAGACAGGAAACAACGTGTTGGAGAGGATGTGGAGAGAAGGGAACTCTCATACACTGCTGGTGGGAGTGCAAACTTGTGCAGCCACTATGGAAAACAGTATGGAGATTCCTCAAAAAATCAAGGATAGAACTACCATATGATCCAGCTATTCCACTGCTGGCTATTTATCCAAAGAACTTGAAAACACCAATTTGTAAAGATACATGCACCCCTGTGTTCATTGCAGCGTTATTCACAATAGCCAAGACTTGGAAGCAACCTAAGTGCCCATCAAGGGACGAATGGATAAAGAAGATGTGGTATATATACACAATGGAATACTACTCAGCCATAAATAATGATGAAATCCAGCTATTTGTGACAACATGGATGGACATTGAGGGTATAATGCAAAGTGAAATAAGTCAGAGGGAGAAGGTCAAATACCGTATGATTTCCTTCATTAAGTAGTAGATAATAACAACAATAAACAAACACATAGGGACAGAGATTGGATTGGTGGTTACCAGAGGGGAAGGGGGGAGGGAGGAGGGTGAAAGGGATAATTCGGCACATGTGTGTGGTGATGGGTTGTAATTAGTATTTTGGTGGTGAACATGATGTAATCTATGCAGAAATAGAAGTATAATGATGTACACCTGAAATTTTTACAATGTTATAAACCAATGTTACTGCAATAAACAAAAAATTAAAAAAAAAAAATCTTTGTCTAACCTAAGGTCACAGAAAGGTTCTCCCGTAGTTCTTTTTTTTTTTTTTAATTTTATTTATTTATTTCTTTTTCCCCAAAGCCCCAGTAGATAGTTGTGTGTCGTAGTTGCACATCCTTCTAGTTGCTGTATGTGGGACACGGCCTCAGCATGGCCGGAGAAGCGGTGCATCGGTGCATGCCCGGGATCCGAACCCAGGCCGCCAGTAGCGGAGCGCGTGCACTTAACCGCTAAGCCACGGGGCTGGCCCTCTCCTGTAGTTCTTTTACAAGTTTTATACTTTTAGATTTACATTTAAGTCTATGATACATTTTGGGGTAATTTTGTTTATAGTGCAAGGTGATGAGTTGAGATTCTTTTCTTTTTTTGTGTGTGTGTGTATATGTATGTCCAGTAGTTTCAGCACCATTTGTTGAGAAGACTTCTCATTTCTCCATTGAAGTGCCTTTGCACCTTTGTCAAAAATCAATTGTTCATTTATGTGTGGGTTTCTGGATTTTCCACTCTATTTCATAGATCTATATATCTATCCTTTAGCCAGTACACACCATCTCGATTATGGTAGGTTTATATTGAGTCTGGAAATCAAGTAGTGTAAGTCATTCAAATTTTTTCTTCCTCTTCAAAATTGTTTTGATTATTCTAGTAGTCATTTGCCTTTCCATATGAATTTTAGAAAGAACTTGTTACTACCTTCGGAAATTTTTGCTGGGATTTGTTTGGGATTGCATTGAATCTATAGGTCAATTTGGGGATAATTGACATCTTAAAAATACTGGGTTTTGCAATTTGTGAACATGGCAAACTTCTTCATTTATTTAGGTCTTATTTGATTTCCTCTGTTCTGTCTTCTTCAGAGGCTGATAGTTTTTTGCTTTTCACTGTGAACGCAGGGCTTTTGGCTTTCAGATTTAACACAGGGCTGCAGAAAGGGAGATGGGATAGGGCAAATTAAAAAGGTCATTGCTCTTACCGAGATTCAGATTTCTTGAATAAATACTTTTTGGATTATTTCAAGCCTTTGGTTTACTTGAGTTCTAAAAAAGTTGATTTTGACAGTTTTTTCTTTTATTGAGGAGAGGCTTTTTCGAGATCCTTACTCTGCCATACCTGCTGATATCATTCTCTATTCTGTTTCTTAAGATACTGTAAAGTGTCACATTGGTTAGGTTATCACTTTTTTTTTCTTTTTAATAAATGAAGATATTGAGACTCCAGGTATAAATTGAGTTATTCACATTTATGATCTCAGCTGTTGTACTAAACAGAAGCAAGGATATTTCTTCTTTTGTTTGTTATGATTTCAGGGGAGAAGAAGTTGATTCTTTTCCTCAGCTGTGTTGTGAGATTTAGAGGTTAATACATGGAACCACCTCTCACTTCCAATACACAGAATTAAGAACAATAAGCTCTCAATTAATATTAGCTATTATCAATAATCTCTTTCTTTTTTTCTTCATCTTCCTCCTTTATTTTTATTTTTGGTGAGGTAGATTGGCCCTGAGGTAACATCTGTTGCCAATCTTCCTCTTTTTGCTTGAGGAAGAATATCACTGAGCGAACATCTGTGCCAGTCTCCCTCTGTTTTTTTGTATGTGGGACACTACCACAGCATGGCTTAATGAGCGATGTGTAGGTCCGTGCTCAGGATCCAAACCCGGGAACCCCGGGCCACCGAAGTCGAGGGTATGAAGATAACCACTACGCCACTGGGCTGGCCCCCTCACCTTCCTTCTTTAAATACAATTATTGGCTTTCTTTCCTTCTCATTGATGCTGTTTCCTCTTAAATCCAAGCAGAGAAACTATAGCAGAACTCTGAAAATAATAGTTTGGAATTGAGAAAAGTTGGCAATAAAATTTCCTTTCTTTGAAAATTATTTTTATTGTGTGATTAAAACTTTCATTATCATTGCCATGTATGAATGCTGAGAGGGAATAAATGAAGTACAAATGTCAACTTTAGCAGCTGGAAAGCCAAGAAATGAGAGTAGTATAGTTTAGTGCGTGGGAGATTGAATGAGATCAGGAAACAGAAAGTCTGGGCTATACTCCCTATCTGCTGTGGAAAAAGCTATATGATTTTGGCATTTTCCTGCCCCTAACAGTTTCATCTGGAAATTTTCATGGACGTGGATTACATGTCCTCTGAACTCTTTTCTAATTTTTTGTGTCTTATTCAGTTGAAAGGGCTTTGTGTCTTTTGATGAAAATTGGGAATGTTGTATTTATTTTAAGACTTTTTGTTTTTTGTTTTTTGGAGTAAATTACTGCTAATAAAGGCAGTTAGAAAGTTTTGCGTTATTTTTTTTCCCTAAAAATACTCATATTATGTCTCTTACAGAAAATGACAATATGATTTTAATATTCTTTATATGCTTTGTTTTAGGTTGGTACAGAGGAGTTTCAACAAAGAAGCCAAATGTAAAGGTAATGAAAAGTTTATTTACTATTTACTTTTCTAATGTAGGAAGCTGCCTAGTATATTCGTTTGATATAAAAACAATTCTTGTTTGTTTATCTCTTAATCTTTTACAATAGCCACACTCATTCTTTCTTTTACAGACCTGTATCAGACTCTGCTGTCTCAGCAGTATTAAAATGTTTTTTTTTAACAGGACAGAAAATGCATGTATGGTCTTAGCTGCAAAGCTTATTTTGAAAAAGCCTATGTAGGACATTTAATTATGTTTTCCTTCAAATATTTGACAAAAAGTAAATTGACTTATTCATAGCCCTAGTCCTGTGGAGGCATGTGATTAATTAGATTAATTTATTTGTAAAATACAAAATGGAAAAAACTTTCAAATAATCTTCAGTTAGATATGTTTTTGTTGATTATAATATTCTTGTTAAAATGTGAATTTAAACAAGACTTATCAGTGCAGAATACTGATTTTTATGAACTAGATTTTGTGTTTTATTCTGTTACCAATTAATATTAATTTGATCAAATAAAATATATTTTAATTGGCAGTTATAACACATTCAGGAACATTCTTCTCTGGTAATGCATTTGCAAAAACTTCTTTCTGCTTACTCTTTCATATAATTAATATTATCAGCTTTTCTTACATATTTTCTGTAGCTTAATATTTAAAGTATTATGCTTTTTATTGTATGGAAACAAATCAAAATTATCACATTATTTTTATTAAAAAAGAAAATTGCTCAGACTTCTAACCATCAGTTTTGCCAGTAGATTCATTCGTCTTGGAAGTTTTTAAGGTAATGATTATAAGAAGACTGTATCCTCAAATTTTAATTCCTTATGGCCAGGGCTTCTCATCCTCGGCACTGTTGACATTTTGGGCCAGATAATTCTTTGTTGTGGGGGGCTGTCCTGTGCATTATATAAGATGTTTAACAGCATATATGATCTCTACTCACTAGATGTCGGTAGCATTACCCCCTTAGGTTGTGACAATGAAAAATATCTCTAGACATTGCCAAAGTCCCTGGAGCTGGGGTGTGGTGCTAAATTCCCCCCTGGCTGAGAACCACTGTTCATAGGTACTCTTTTTCCTTGTAGTTCTAATTTTAAAACACATTTTCAGGTGTAGGAATGGCTATGTGAAAATGATTTCTATTTGTATTTTATGTGTTTTATCTTGATTTAAAATTGTCAAAAATTTGGAACTTGAATAAATAAGAAATCTTATAAATGATTGGAAAGCTGTACTTTGTGATATTGCATGCTATTTATTTTTAGGAATATTTGTGATCTTGACCACCTCACCACCTTGCTTCCAATACTAGTGTTGGGGGATCAATGTGGAGACCATGGTCATTGAAATTATTGTACGTTTGTGATTAAAATATCAAATTGATGCACAGTGTGTGGCTTGAAAACCTTCTTCAGTGAGACATGAATGATAATACCCCTAAAATATTTTCTATTACTGTACAACAAAGTGCCCCAAAATGTAGTGGATTAAACTAATCACCATTTTATTGCTTGTGATTTTGTGCCTTGACTGGGGTCATCTGGGTAGTTATTATGTTACATCTATATCACCTGTGGCTACAGACATCTGGGAGCTCAACTGGCTGAAATGTCCTAGAGGGTTTATTCTCATGTCTGGCATCTTGGCAGGGATGGCTGGAATGCTTTCCTCAGCCAGACCACTGAAATAGCTAGGCTTCTCCCTCTAGTCTCAAGGTCTCTCTCTCTCCATTTAGCTTCTTGAGCATAATGATCAGAGTTCTATTTTAGAGTTAAGGAAAAGTGCTCAGAACCTCCTACCTACAGTCTAAATTCTTTTTCCTACAATAAAGGTGTTTAGAGTCTGTGGGAGAGGCTGTTTTGTGATTAAGAATGAGTCGATAAGCTAATCAAAATGAGGAAACCAGATTACACCAATCTAAAGTGTTAGAGCTCATTTTGTCTGATCAGACTACTTTAATTTCTTTACTTTGGGCTAATGTGGTACTTCTGAGATTGTGTATTTTGGTAATACCAACTCCACTTGAGGATCTTAAATTATTCTAGCATTTATTAACAAACTATATCTGTATACCTCTTAATAGCTTGTATTTGTATTCTTAAACTTAAAGTAACAGGTGGAAAGACAGTGTTAATAACTGAATTTTATTTCTTGTAGTAGTGATCTTTTGTGGAATCAGAGTGAAAATTCTTGTGTTTGTAAAAGATAATCATTTAGTGATTCCACAAACTTAAAAAAATGCATTCCTATTTTATCTTTTATTTGTCTTAATGTTATGGTCACAGTAAGTAAAAAATTTCAATAAGTTTTTCATAGCTGTTGGTAGTTAAAGAAAAATAAAAAAGGTGACTTATTAAAGTATGTCTTCAGTTGTGTATGATGTATACTAATAATAAAATAAAACTTGAATTAGCCCAAATAAAATAATATCTGGACTAGATAGCAAATATAGCATTCATAAATATTAGTAAGTGGTAGAACATTTCTTTCTATAAAACAGTTAAAAAAACCTCTCAAAGTCTAATTGTTTTGTTCTCTGTAAATACTTTGCAGTAAGATATAATAAACATTGAGAAGGAAGATACTGGGATGATTATAAAATACACTTCCAGTTATATATTTTTGTGACCATATATTAAAATTATGCAGTTTGAGAAGCACAATATTCAGGAAATATGTACTACTAAACTTTATGTTAAATGATTTTAAGAATGATAGTTTCTTGTCTTCTGCATTTTTTTGAAGACTTTATTTTTCCAGGATACACTTCTAGGGTAAAACTTATTTTGGCATTGTAATTTTAGAGACCAAAAGTTTTTGGGACATAGTGTTATCTTCTGGTGAAATGTCATGTTATATATTTGTTAGTCTTGCCAAAATATTAGCTTTCTTAAGAACATACCTGAAGAACTAAAGAATGAGAGAGTAAGATAAAATTAAGACAAAGGACAACAGTTGCTTTTTATACAACATATGCTCAAGAGGAAAAGAATGAAATTCAAGAGAGTTTATATTTACTATCATTTTGTGGTTTCAGGATCAGCTTTTATACAATAGTTGTCAACTGGATACCTAGAATTCTGCAAGATAGGAACAAAATTCTAGGACCTTATAGAATGTTTTGTATAGCAAAAGCGGAGGTATAGAGGCATGAAATTGCAAGGCATGTTCCAGGAATGGCAAATAGTCCAAACTGACTAGGGCATAGTACAATGATGGATGATAAGGCAGGAAAGGTAGGTTGGGTCCATATTTAAAGTGTCTTATGCCAAAGAATATAAGGAATGCTAAAGGAATTTGGATTATGTCTCACTGGCAACAGGGAATCTGTCATTCAACAGAGGCATGGATCCACTATTGCCTCACAGTATAACTATAAAATAGAGTTTATTGGAGAATCAGTAAGCACCTGTTAAAGATACCTATTGAAGTATTTATGGATGATTTCTGATATGTGCTCTAAAATACTGCAATGGGTAAAATTGTGTTTGTTAGAATTAATGAATCAAGATTGGCAAAATGTTGATAATTGTTGAAGCTGAATGATAGATTCATGGATGTTCAATATATTATTCTAATTTTTTGTATATTTGAATTGGGGATAACATTATTACTTATCTCATAGAATTGTTTTGAGGAATCAGTGAGCTTATTTGAAGCTCTTAACACAGTGCTTAGCACGTGATAACAGCACAATAAATATTTGCTTCTTTTCCTGTAACAACTACTACTGTGACAGCATAGGGCTGAAAATGAGACTTTAAAGACTGCCAACACCTTGGAGGACAGAAGAAGGAACTAGCACAAAGAGATTGAGAAATAGAGGTACACATTCAAATTCTAATATACCAGAGTGGAAAGAACTCAGTGAACACGTGGGTCTTCAATAAAGACCTAGTGTGACCGCATGTTAAGAGTAAGGTCAAACAACCCTAGAATAATGGCCACTCTAGGTATACTCTTACTATTTTGATTACTATAGCTTTGTAATATAGTTTGAGATCAGGAAGTGTGATGCAACCAGCTTTGCTCTTTTTGCTCAGGATAGCTATTCAGAGTCTTGTGGTTCCGTATGAATTTTAGGATTGTTTCTTCTATTTCTGTGAAAAATGCCATTGGAATTTTGATAGGAATTACATTAAATCTGTAGATGGCTTTGTGGACATTTTAACAATATTAATTCTTCCAATCCATAAACTTGAGATATCTTTCCATTTATTTGTGTTTTATTCAATTTCTTTTATCTATGTCTTATAGTTTTCAGTATACAAATTTTTCACTTTCTTGGTTAAATTTATTCCAAAATATTTTATTCTTTTTGCTGTTGTAAAAGATATTGTTTTCTTAATTTCTCTTTTCAATGGTTCATTGTTAGTGTAAGAAATGCAATCTATTTTTTGTTTATTAATTTTGTGTCATGCTACTTGACATGAATTCCTTTTATCAGTTCTAAAAGTTTTTTTGGTGGAGGCTTTATGGTTTTCTGTATGTGAGATCATGTGATATGCGAATACAGACAGTTTTACTTCTTTTCAATTTACATGACTTTTATTTCTTTTCTTGCCTTATTGCTATAGGTAGGACTTCTAGTACTATGTTGAATAGAAGTGGAAAGGGTGAGCATCCTTATTTTGTTTCTGATTTTAGAGGTAAAGCTTTGATGAGTATGGTGTTTGCTGTGGGCTTGCTATATATGGCCTTTATTATGTTGAGGTACATTCCATCTATACCTGATTTGTTGAAAGTTTTTGTTGTAATAGTTTGTTGCATTTTGTCAAATGCTATTCTGCATTTATTGAGATGATCATATGATTTTACCCTTTATTTTGTTAATGTGGTATATCACACATATTGATTTGCATATGTTGAACTATCCTTGCATTTCATGGATAAATCCCACTTAATAACAGTGTGTGATTCTTTTAATGTGTTACATTTGGTTTGCTAATATTTTCTTTTTATTTTATTGAGGTCATATTGGCTTTTAACATTGTGTAAATTTCAGGTGTGCATTATTATGTTTCAGTTTCTGTGTGGATTGCATCGTGTTTACCACCAATGGTCTAGTTTTTATCCGTCACCATACGCATGTGCCTCTTTACCCCTTTTGCCCTCCCCCCACCCCCTTTTCCTCTGGTAACCACTAATCTGTTCTCCTTATCTATGTGTTTGTTTATCTTCCACATATGAGTGAAATAATACAGTGTTTGTCTTTCTCTATCTGACTTATTTCACTTAGCATAATACCTTCAAGGTCCATCCATGTTGTAGCAAATGGCACAATTTTGTCTTTTTTAATGGCTGAGTAGTATTCCATTGTATATATATATATACACCACATCTTCTTTATCTGTTCATCCATTAATGGGCACTTTGGTTGCTTCCATATCTTCGCTATTGTGAATAATGCTTCGATGAACATAGGAGTGCATAAATCTTTTTCAATTGTTGATTTCATATTTTTTTGATAAATATCCAGTAGTGGAATAGCTGGATCATATAGTATTTCTATATTTAGTTTTTTGAGAAATCTCCATATTGTTTTCCGTAATGGCTGCACCAGTTTGTTTTCCCACCAGCAGTGTATAAGGGTTCCCTTTTCTCCACATCCTCTCCAACATTTGTTATTTCTTGTCTTGTTAATTATAGCCATTCTGACGGGTGTGAGGTGATCTCTCATTGTAGTTTTGATTTGCATTTCCCTAATAATTAGTGATGTTGAACATCTTTTCATGTACCTGTTGGCCATCTGTATATCTTCTCTGGAAAAATGTTCCTATCCTCTGCCCATTTTTTGTTTGGGTTGTTCATTTTTTTGTTGTTGAGTTGTATGAGTTCTTTATGTATTTTGGAAATTAACCCCTTGTTGGATATGTGATTTGCAAATATTTTCTCCCAGTTGGTGGGTTGCCTTTTTGTTTTGTTCATGGTTTCCTTTGCTGTGCAGAAGCTTTTTAATCTCATGTAGTCCCATTTGTTTATTTTTTCTTTTGTTTCCCTTGCCTGAGCAGACATGGTACTTGAAAAGATACTGCTAAGACCGACATCAAACAGTGTACTGCCTGTATTTTCTTCTAAGAGTTCTATGGTTTCAGGTTTTACATTCAAATCTTTAATCCATTTTGAGTTAATTTTTGTATATGGTGTAAGATAATGGTCTACTTTCATTCTTTTGCATGTGGCCATCCAGTTTTCCCAACACCATTTATTGAAAAGACTTTCCTTTCTCCATTGTATGTTCTTGGCTCTTTTGTTGAAGATTAACTGTCTATAGATGTTTCCATAACACTTGCTGAGAATTTTTTTGCATCTATGTTTATTAGGATATTGGCTTGTAATTTTCTTTTCTTGTCGTGTCCTTCTCTGGCTCAGGTATCAAGGTAATGCTGGCTTTGTAAAATGAGTTTGGAAGTGTTCCCTCCTCTTCAATTTTTTGGAAGACTCTCAGAAGGATTGGCATTGATTCTTCTTTAAATCTTTGGTAGAATTCACCAGTGAAACCATCTGGTACAGGACTTTTCCTTTTTTTTTCTTTTTTCTTTTTTGTGAGGAAGATCGGCCCTGAGCTAACATCTGCCAATCCTCTTCTTTTTTGCTCAGGAAGACTGGCTCTGGGCTAACATCCATGCCCATCTTCCTCCACTTTATATGGGATGCC
Source organism: Diceros bicornis minor (assembly GCF_020826845.1). Classification (NCBI taxonomy): domain Eukaryota; kingdom Metazoa; phylum Chordata; class Mammalia; order Perissodactyla; family Rhinocerotidae; genus Diceros; species Diceros bicornis. The sequence goes on from NC_080741.1 coordinate 51,835,381, forward strand.
GCCACAGCATGGCCTGACAAGCGGTGCGTCGGTGTGTCCCTGGGATCCGAATCAGTGAACCCCAGGCTGCCGCAGCAGAGCATGTGCACTTAACCGCTTGCGCCACCGGGCTGGCCCCCAGGACTTTTCTTTATTGAGAGGCTTTAAATTACTGATTCAGTCTCCTTATTCATAATTGGTTTGTTCAGATTTTCTATTTCTTTATGATTCATTTATGTTAGGATGCATGTTTCTAAGAATTTGTCTATTTCTTCGAGGTTATCCAGTTTTTTGGTGTGTAATTGTTATAGTAGTCTCTTATGATCCTTTGTATTTTTCTAGTATCAGTTGTAGTGTCTTTTCTTTCATTTCCGTTTTTATTTGATTCTTTTATTTTCGTTAGTCTGGCTAAAGGTTTTTCAATTTTGTTTATCTTTTCAAATAACTAGGTCTTAGTTTCATTGATCTTTTCTATTGTTTTTCTAGCATCCATTTCATTTATTTCTTCTCTGATCTTTATCCTTCTGCTAATTTTGGGCTTAATTTGTTGTTCTTTTTCTATTTTCTTGAGATATAAAGTTAGGTTGTTTTTTGAGATTTTTCTTTTTTTTTATTGAGGTAACATTGGTTTATAACACTATATAAATTTCAGGTGTACATCATTATATTTCGATTTCTGTGTAGACTACATCAGGTTTACCACCCAAAGACTAATTACTGTCCATCACCATACACATGTGCGCTATTACTCCTTTTGCCCTCTTTCCTCCCCCCTTCCCCTCTGGTAACCACAGTCTCTGTATCTGTGTGTTTGTTTGTTGTTGTTGTTTTTATCTTCCACTTATGAGTGAAATCATGTGGTATTTAATTTTCTCCATCTGATTTAGTTTGCTTAGCGTAATATCAAGGTCCATCTATGTTGTTGCAAATAGCAAGATTTCATCTTTTTTGTGGCTGAGTTGTCTTCCATTGTTCTTTTTTTCTTATTGTAGGCATTTATCACTATAAACTTCCATCTTAGAACTGCTTTTTTTCTGCGTATTATAAGTTTGGTAGGTTTTGTTTCCATTTTTGTTTGTCTCAAGATATTTTTGATTTCCTTTGATCCATTGGTTATTCAGGAGTGTGTTGTTTAATTTCCACATATTTATGAATTTTCCAGCTTTCTTCTTGTTATTGATTTCTACTGTGATACCATTGTGATTAGAAAAGATAATTGATATGATTTCAGTCTTTTTGAGTTGTTTTGTGGCCTAACATGTTACCTGTCCCGGAGAATATTCCTTGTCTACTTGAGAACAATGGGTATTCTGCTGATATTGAAGGGAATGTTCTATATATGTCTGTTAGGTCCATTTGGTCTAAAGTATAATTTAAGTCTAATGATTTCTCACTGAGTTTTTGGTTTTATGATCTATCCATTATTGAAATTGTGGCATTGAAATCCCTTGTTATTTATTTATTTGTCTATTTTTTTGGTGAGGAAGATCTGCCCTGAGCTAACATCTGCCAATCCTCCTCTTTTTGCTGAGGAAGACTGGCCGTGGGCTGACATCCATGCCCGTCTCCCTCTACTTTATATGGGACGCCGCCACACCATGGCTTGCCAAGCAGCACGTCAGTGCATGCCCAGGATCCGAACCAGCGAACCCCGGGCTGCCGCAGCGGAGCGCACGCACTTAACAACTTGCACCACCGGGCCGGCCCCTGAAATCCCTTGTTATTTTTGTAGTGCTGTGTCTTTCTCCTTTCAGATCTCCCTTCAGTTAGTATTTGTTTAATATATTGGGGTGCTCTGTTGTTGGGTGCATATATGTTTACAATTGTTATATCCTTGTGATGAATTAACCCCTTTGTCATTATATAATCACCTTTTTTAACTGTTGTCTTGTTTTTGACTTGAAGTCTCTTTTGTCTTATATAAGTATAGTTACCCCTGCTCTCTTTTAGTTTACATTTACATGGAATATCTTTTTCCGTATCTTCCCTTTGAGTGTATATTTATCTTTAAAGGTGAAGTGAGTCTTGTAGGCAGCATGAAGTTGGGTTATTGTTTTTAATCCGTTTAGCAACTGTATGTCTTTTGATTGGAGGATTTAATCCATTTACATTTAAATAATTATTGATAGGTAAGGACTTACTGATGCCATCTTGATAATTGTTTTCTGGCTCTTTTATAGTTCCTTTGTCCCTTCTTTCCTTCTCTTGTTGTCTTCCTTTGTGAATTGATGATTTTCTGTAATGATATAGTTTGATTTCCTTCTCTTTACCTTTTGCGTATCTACTGTAAGTTTTTCTGTGTGGTTGTTCTGAGGTTTACATAAAATATCTTGTAACAGTCTATTTTATGCTGCTAACATCTTAACTTCAATCTCATATAAAAACTCTACCCTTTTACTCCTCCTACCCACATTTTATATTTTTGATGTCACAATTTACATCTTCTTATATTGTGTATCCATTAAGAAATTATTGTAGCTGTAGTTATTTTTAAAACTTTTGTCCTTTAACCCTTATACTGGAGTTAACTAATATGCCACCATATTACAGTGTTAGAGTATTCTGAATTTGACTGTGTATTTACCTTTACCAGTGTTTTATATTTTCATGTATTTTTTATGTTACTAGTTAGTGTTTTTTCATTGCAGCTTGAAGAACTCCTTTTGCATTTCTTATAAGGCAGGTTTAGTGGTGATGAACACTCTCTGTTTTTGTTTCTTGGAAAGTCTTTATTTTTCCTTCATTTTTGAAAGACATCTTTTCTGGGTAAAATATTCTTAGTTGGCACTTGTTTTCTTTCAGTCTTTGAATATATCATCCCACTCTCTTCTGGCCTGCGAGGTTTCTGCTTGCAAGAACTCTGCTGATAGCCTTATGGGGGTTACCTTGTAAGTTACATACTTTTTTTCTCTTGCTTCTTCTGAAATTCTTTTTGTCTTTGAATTTTAGTTCGTTTTGTTATGATGTGTCTTGGAGTTGATCTTTTTGGGTTTGAATGTTTTTGGGGATCCAGCCTCCTGAACTGGGATGTTCAGATCTCTCCCCAGACTTGGGAAGTTCTCAGCCATTATTTCTTTAAATAGCCTTCTGTCCCTTTCTTCCTCCCACCTACTTCTGGAACTGCAGTAATGCATGGATTGTTTGCTTTGATGGAATCACATAATTCACATAAACTTTCTTCCCTCTTTTCGTTCTTTTTTCTTTGTTCTTTTCTGATTGGGTAATTTCAAAGGTCCTGTGTTCAGTCTCACTGATTTTTTCTTTTGCTTGATTAAGTCAGCTGTTGACACCCTTTATTGCATTTTTCATTAAATTTTTTGTAATCTTCAGGTGCAGAATTTCTGTTTGGTTCTTTTTTATTATTTCTGTGTATCTGTTAAAGTCGTTCTTGTATTGTTTTCATGATTTCATTGAATGGTCTTTGTTTTCTTGTAGCTCTCTGAGCTTCCTTAAAACAACTGTTTTAAATTCTTCATTGGGTAAATCACAGATTTGTTTCTTAGGGATAGGTTACTGGAAAATTATTGTGTTCTTTTGGTGGTTTCATGTTTCCTTTATTTTTCATGTTCCTTGAAGTCTTGCATTGCCGTCTTTACATTTGAAGAAACAATCACCTCTTTCATTTGTACTGACTGTCTTTGGTAGAGAAATACTTTCTGTCAACTCTGCTGGGTGTTCTCCAGCTTTTGTAGACCTTTGCTATGCATGCACCTGCCCCACACTTCTTGTTCCGTTTTGGGGTGAAATTCTTAAGATTATATGCCTTCTCTCAATCCTGCAAAGTCAGGCTGGTTGGTAACAGCCTCCTGTTTGCTTTACACAGGGCAGTGCTGAATGCTCAAGTTTGCTTGCTTTCTCCCAATCCTGCAGAGTTGGACAGCTTTCTGCATGTGCTTAGTAGCCATCTGCAAAGGCTTGCACTCATTGCTGCCCTTGGGGGTGCATGCAGGGAGCTGGCCATGGAGTTGGAGAGTCTGTGGGGGAGGTGTGCAGAGCATTGAGGGTGCCCATGGTCCCATTAGGGAGATCTGCAGGCAAGGCATCCCCATTGGCTCATGGACAGGTTTCCTGATGGAGTCTTTGAAGTGGTTAGTAGGATGCCTGCCCTTCAAGAGTCATGTCTGCTGTTGTTTTAGCCCCTCCCTGTGCCCCCAGTTGTGCAGCACACCTCAGTATCCTGGATGGGTTTAGAAAGAAGTGGGCCTCTTTGACAGCATCCCGTGTATGTAGGAAAGCCAGGTGCTCACTTGCGTGTTCTAACTTTCCCCCATGGGAGAAATCACAGCCCAAGAAGTTCTCTCTGGGCACTTAATTTTTGCATAGTTTTTGCTGTGCTGCCTTGTGGGAGGGATGATGCAGGTAAAGTGAAGCTGTTCCTGTTACCCTCTTCAGTGTGTCCAATCTTGGATTTTTTTTCCTCCAACAATGTGCTGGAACTTCTTTACTGGGCTCCTGGACTTCCACAAAGTCACTCTTGTCCGTGGTTGATTGTCAAAATTGGTGTTCTTTTTTGGTGGGAAAATGGTAGAAAACTCCTATTCCGCCATTTTGCTTGTGTCACTCCTATGTGATTCTATTGCTATATTTTTTGGGAGTTTTATTTTTATCATGAATTGAGGTTGAATTTTGTCATATGCTTTTTCTGCATTAGTACGAGTATGTGACTTTTCTTCTTTAGACTGTTAATATGGTAGATTACATTGATTTTTGAGTATTGAAAATACCTTGCATCCCTTAAAAAAAACCTCATGGTACACATAACTCTTCTTACATATTGCTGAATTCTATTTGATAACATTTTGTTAAGGATTTTTACATCTATATTCATGAGGGATATTGGTCTATAGATTTTTTTCTTTATCTTTGACTGATTTTGGTATAAGAGTAATAGTAGCTTCATGAGATGAATTAGAAAATTTGGTATCAGAGTAACACTAGCTTCATAAAATGAATTAAGAAAGTCGTGTTCACTCTTCAGTCATTTGGTACAATTAAGCAGTGAAGCCATCTGGGTCTGAAGATTTCTTTCTTTGGAGTTTTTAAAATATGAATTCAATTTCCTTAATAGTTACAGGGCTATTCAAATTATATATTTCATATTGGTTGGATTATGGTAGTTTGTGTTTTTCAAGGAATTGGTTCATTTCTCATATGTTGTCTGTTTACGTGTGTAGTGTTTTTTGTAGTATTTCTTTCTAATCCTTTTGATGTCTGCAGGGTTTATGTAATACCCCATTTCATTCCTGATATTTATGACTTGTGTCTTCTCTATTTTTTCTTTGTTAGTCTTGCTAGAAATTAGTCAATTTTGTTGATCTTTCCAAAGACCAACTTTCTTCGTTGATTTTCTCTGTTGTTTTTCTGTTTGTAATTTTATTGATTTATACTCTTCTCTTTTTCTTTTCTTTCTGCTTGCTTTGGTTTTATTTTGCTCTTCTAGGTTCTTAAGGGTGCTTAGATTATTGATTTGCAATTTTGCTCTTTGATAATATATTTATTTAATGCCAATAATTTTCCTTTCAGCACTTCTTTCCCTGTGTCGCACTAATTTTGATATATTATATCATTTTCATTCAGTTCAGTGTAATATTTTATTTGCTCTGAGAACTCCTCTTTGATGCATGGATTATTTAAAAATATGCTGTTTTATTTCTAAGTGTTTGTAGATTTTCCTTTTAGTTTTGTGTTACTGATATCCAGTTTGATTTCATTGTGGTTTGAGAAATCACTGTGTGTATGATTTCAATTGTTTTAAATTTGTTGGCATTTGTGTTTTTGTCCAGGATATGATTTATCTTGGTATATGTCCTGTGGGCACTTGAAAAGAATGTGTATTTGCTTTTGGTGATTGGAATATTCTGTGAATATTGGTCGATCCTATTGGTCGATGGTGTTGAGTTATTCTTTATCATTGCTGTTTTTCTGTCTAATTGTTCTATAAGTAACTATAATTGTGGATTTGTCTATTTTCATTTCTGTCAGTTTTGCTTCATATATTTCGTAGCTCTGTTGTTTAGTGCGTACACATTTATGATTGCTGTGTCTTCTTGGTAGTTGACCTTGCATCATTATATGTTCTTCTTCGTGTCTGATAATTTTCTTTGCTCTGGAGTCTACTTTATGTAATATTAACTCCTACTTTCTTTTCATTAATTTTTGCCTAACATTTTTTCCATTATTTTGCTTACAACTTGCCTATGTTGTTATATTTGTAGTGAGTTTTTTTGTAAATAACTATATTTTAGGTCAAGTTTTATAATCTACTCTGCCTATCTCTGTCTTTTAATTAGTATATTTAGATTATCTACATTTAGTGTAATTATTAAAGCCTTCCGTTTAATTTTTTTTCTCTACTTTCTTTTTTCTGTTTCTTTTTCCTGCCTTCTTGTGGGTCACTTGAAAATTTTTCAAGAATTCCATTTTGATGTGTATGTCTTTGTAGAGCTTTTTAGTGGTTACCCTAGGTATTATATTAAATATGCAGAACTTATCACAGTCTGCTGGTGTTGCCATTTTTCTAGTTGGGTGAATTGTAGACACCTTATCTCCATTTATGTCTGTTTACCTTTCCCTTTATAAGTGTGTTAAATATTTTTTCTCATGCGTTTAGAACCGTATTAGATAGTGTTACAATTTTTACTTTAACTGTCAAACATAATTTAAAAAATTCAAGAGAAGGAAAGTCTATTGTATTTACCCTTCTTTTTGCTTACCTTCTTTTTTCGTTTTTCCTGGTGTTTCAAGATTCCTTGTTCTTGAGCTTTTCTGTGTAGAGCATTTTCTTTAGCCTTTCTTTCAGCGTAGGTCTGCTGGTAACACATTCTCTTAGTTTGCCTTCATCTGAAATTTTCTTGATTTCTCTTTCATTCCCAAAGAATGTTTTTGGTGGATATAGGATTCTAGGTTGACAGTTCTTTTCTTTCAGCACTGGAAAACTTTTGTACCACTTCCTTTTGCTCTCTGTGTTTTTTAATTAAAATTTTTGTTTAAATGTGGTATTATAAATATTTTAATTTTATAGTTATATTTAAAAATTCAAAAATACATGGTAAAATGCACAAAAATATTTTCTAGTTTCATACATTCATAGTGTTTTGCAGTCATCACCACTATCTAATACCAAAACATTTTCATCATCCCAAACAGAAACCCTGTACCAATTTCCCTGTTCTCCAGCCCCTGACAACCACTTTCTGTCTCGATGAATTTGTCTATTGTGGACATTTCATATAAGTGAAATCATGTATTATGTGGCCTTTTGTGTCTAGCTTTTTTTACTCGGTATAATGTTTTCAAGGGTCATCCTTGATGTGGCATGTATCAGTACTTAATTGCTTTTATGGTTGAATGACATTCATTGTATGGATATATCACAGTTTGTTTATCTACATGTCACTTGTAGGAGAGTTGGGTTGTTTCTACCTTTTGGCTATTGTAGGTAGTGCTGCTGTCCTTTCTGATTTTGGTGAAAAGTTCACTGTCGTTGAATAGTTTTTTCCACTAGAGAGGTAAGGTATTGTTTCTCTGCTACTTTCAAGATTTTTTTGTTTTCCTGTAGTATTCAGAAATGTAACTATGTTGTGTCTTAGTGTGTATTTCTTTTGGTGTATCTTGTTTGGGGTTTGCTCAGCTTCTTCAATCTGTAGGTTTATGTCTTTTGCCAAATTTCAGAAGTTTTCTGTCTTTTTTTGTTTTAAATTTCTATTAGACTTCATTTTTTAGAACAGTTTTAGATTTACAGAAAAATTGTGCAAAAAGTACAGAGAGCCTCCCCACAACCCCCATTTTCTCCTCTATTCACATCCTGCATTAGTGTGGTACATTTGCTACATTTGATGAGCCAATATTGGTGCACTATTAATATTATTCATGGTTTACATTAGTCTTCACTCTTTGTGTTGTACAGTTCTCTGGGTTTTGACAAATGCAAAGTGTCATGTATCTATCATAAGAAGTTTCGTTGCCCTAAAAGTACTCTGTGCTCCATCTGTTCATTTCTCTTCCTCTCCTCCAGGACCCTTGGGAACCACTGATATTTTTACTGCCTCTGTAATTTACCTTTTAAAGAATGTCATTTAGTTGGGATCATATAGAATGTAGCCTTTTCAGATTGGCTTCTTTCACTCAGCAGTATGCAGTCAAGATTCTGCCACGTCTTTTTGTGTCTTGATAGCTCATTTCTTCCGTTATTTGGATAGACTATAGGTTGTTTATCCATTCACTTATTGAAGGACATATTGGTTGCTTCCAAGTTTTGGCATTTATAAATAAAACAGTTATAAACGTTTGTGTACAGGTTTTTGTGTGGACAAAAGTTTTCAACTCATTTGGGTAATTACTAAGGAGTGCAATTGCTAGATCGTATGGTAAGAGTATGTTTAGTTTTGTAAGATACTGCCAGAATGTCTTCTGAAGTGGCTATATACCATTTTACATTCCCACCAGCAGTGAATGAGAGTTCTTGTTGCTCCATATCCTTGCTAGGATTTCTTCATGTACGTTTTAAGCCTTGCCTTGCCCTCTGTCCCCTCTCCTCCCAGGCCTTGATGACATGAATGTTAGATATTTTTTTGTTGTAGCCATAGTCACACAGGTCCCTGAGGCTCTGTTCATTTTTTTTCAGTCTATTTTCTCTTTATTGTGTAGTCTGATGTATTTATACTCCCAACACTTCTGACACAAAATGTGTGGGTTTTTTTCCCATATCAGCACCAGTTATCCAACTGTCTGGACACCAGCTTGGTGTCCAGTAATTCCATCCAAAGACCCTACCTATTAAGGACTCAGTCCTGCAAGACTGCCTCAGCTCAGATGCATCTCAAGTCTTGGGCTTCCCATACTTCTGACCAACCAGTTATAAATTGAGGATTCCCATGATCCCCCCTCTCACATTTGATAATTTGCTAGAACAGCTCACGGAACTCAGGAAAACAGTTTAGTTACTATCACCAGTTTATTATAAAGGATGCAACTCAGGAACAGCCAAATGTAAGAGATGCATAGGGCAAGGGATGTGAGCTGCGGCATGGAGCTTCTGTGCCATCTGTCAGCATGCTAACCTCATAGCAACGTGATGTGTTTACCAACCTGGAAGCTGTCCAAACCCCATTGTTTAAGATTTTTATGGGGGTTCCTTTATGAAGGCATGATTTATTAAATCATTGTCCCTTTGCGATTAACTCAATCTCCAGCCCCTCTCTCCTCCCTCTAATCACATGATTGGTTCCTCTGGCAACCATCTCCCAGTCTGAAGCTATCTAGGATCGAAGCTAGCAAGAGTCACCTCATTATCATAAACTCAGGAACAGTTGAAAGGGGCTTATTGTGAATAACAAAAGATGTTCCATTTAGCCCTATCCAGAAATTCCAAGAGTTTTAGAAAGCTCTTGTGTCAGGGACTGGGGAAGAAGAAATATATATTTCTTATTATATCACAATATCACATTCAGATGTGTCATTTTTTATTTTCCTATCTTCTAGTTCATTGCCTTTTTTCCTCTGTCATCTTCATTCTGCTGTCGAGCCCTTCAACATCTATTTCTTTGTTGAGACTTTTTTGTTTTATTTGCTCAGACTTTCTATTTTTTCATTTGTTTCAAGCATATTTGTAATTGCTCATTGAAACATTTTTATGATGGCTCCTTTAAAATCTTTGTCAGATAATTCTAAAACTTTTGTCCTCTTGGTGTTGACATGTATTTTTTTTTCCCCTTCATTTTGAGATCTTCCTGGTTCTTGGTGTGACAAGTGATTTTCAATTGAAACCTGGACCTTTGGGTATTATGTTATGAGACACTGCATCTTATTTAAACCTTCTGTTTTAGCTGGCTTTTTGTGACAGTGCTTCTGCAGGAGAAGTAGCAGTTCTGCCTTATTATTGCCAAATGGGGATTGAAGTCCGTCTTTTCCCACTCAGCTTCTGTTGACACCAAAGGGTGCAGGCTCCTTGTTACTACTGATCGGGTATGCAAATTCCAGCTTTGTACTAGTTTTCCACTGATTAATCATTGGCTAAAAGGCATTGTAGTTCCTCCTTACTGCTCCCCATGTGGCCTCCAGTGACACCAGGAGGAGGGGTGGTAGCTTTGTTTTTGCTGAGTGATGGTGAAAGTCCCACCTCTCCCCTAGGCCTCTTCTGACACTACCACAGCAGAGTGATGGAGGGGGTCTCATTAAAGCTAGTTAGGAGTGGAAGTCCACGTACCTCAGGTACTCTCCACTGCCCCTGAGTGGTGGGGGCTTGTTATTGCCCAGTGAGGTAGAAAGTCTTGGCTCCCAACTCAGCCTTTTCTGACACTACACCAGTGTAAGGTTTAGGTGCCTCGTTACAGCCTGATGAGGGTGAAAGTCCAGTCTCTCCAGTCAACCTTGCTCATGTGGGTGGGAGTTGGGCCACAGCTTTTTTGGTGGTATTTGGAAGCAATGTAGTGGTTATTATTGAAAAATTTTCTGTGTTGATAGGCTTACCCTTTCCTGATCCTTAAGCTAGAGAGAGCAGGCTTTTATTGGGGTGTTTTATTGTCTGTGTCTATTGGTATTTCCAAATTTTCAGCTTTTTCAGCTTTAAGTAGTAGAAATATAAGGCACAAGAAATCGAGGGAATGTACCACCTGCTGTTTCTTGGATCTCAAGGTCCCCAGTTGGTCTACCTTCTCTGTCCACCTTCAGAGTCTTCCAGTCTTTAAAAAATATATTTATGTCCAGAATTTTATATATGTGGTATATATATTATGTATACCACATATATGTTTATGTATATGTTATATGTATATGTATGCCCATGTTATATATATATTGTCCAGAGTTTTTCACTGTACTTAGCAGGAGGACTAGTGAATATTATATCTTCTCCATCTTCCTGGAAGTGTATGCTAATCCTGTGTGTTTTTAACTTTTTACTACTAATTCTTTCTTTACAGATAACCAGTTCTCATCATTTAGGTTTGGTTGCATGCAGTTGTGTGTTTTATCCTATTTTAAGTTGCATATTTTCTCTTATTAGGATTCCCTAGTGGTATAGGTTATCTTTTATTATGAGTCAGTATATAAAATGCGTTACTGGTGGTCTTGATGTCAGCATCGTGGTGGGATAAGACATCTCTAGTTTTTGTCCTCACCCTCAGCAACAAACATTCTGCATCCATCCACAAACCAAAGTGCCTTTGCGAGAGGTGTGGGATCCAGCATCATATGCCAAGGGAACCAGGAGAAGTCTCACCCACTTGTGCGTAGGTAATAGGCAGGCAGACTTTAGTTACAGCTGTGGATCCTGAAGTGACCTGTGAACCACCTCCACCCTCCCAGTCTGGGAGCCTGTGGAGAACACTGACTTAGACAATCACCCACAGAAGAGAGAGGCTCATTTCTCTCTGGCCTAATCCAGAGTACTAAATCAGGAGCTCCATGACTGGGAGATGGGAAAAGTTTGGGAAAATGGGATGTAGGATTCTTGGAGGGCATTAAATAGAATCAGATCCTACTAACCACGTGGCAGACTCCCTCAAGAAGCCCACCCACGGGTCCCCCTAACTGGCCAATGGGCATCCCCAGTGCTCTGTGTGCCTTACCCACATGCACCTGCCTGCTGCAGCTGGATCACTGTGCACATTTCTTAAGGTGTCAGTGAGCGTGAACTTTTGAAGACTTCTAGGGAGCACACACAGAAAGTAGGCCCGAATCTGCAGTACAGAGAGACCACAAACTTGAGCTATAGTGCTACTTTTGGGAAAACATAAGAGTGGCTGTCAGCAGTCAGCTTCTGGTGCATTGCAGGATCAATGGAAGGCATATAAGCTGAAGAATTCTGCCACAAAAGGGAGCAAGAATGGATCAGGTGTATCTATAGGTGTGAGAAATCCACAGTCTCTAGGAGGGTTGGTAGAAGGTATTTCTCCCCTGATGGCAGTTAGTAAAGACTGGAGGAGGTGACTGCTACTTCACATTTGAAGATGGCAATGTGAAACTCCAAGAAACAGAAAAATCAAGGAAACCTATAACACCAAAGGGTCACAAAAATCTTCCAGTAACTGAATCCAAAGACATGGAGATCTGTGATTTCCATTCCAGATGAAGAATTCAAAATAGCTGTTTTCAGGAAATTCAGTGAGCTAAGGAAAACCCAGAAAGACAATTCAGTGAAATGAGGAAACAATACATAAAAAAATTAAAAATTTAAGTAAGAGGGGCCGGCCAGGTGGGGCAAGAAGTTAAGTATGCGCGCTCTGCTGCGGCGGCCCGGGTTTGCTGGTTCAGATCCAAGGCGCGCACCAATGCACTGCTTGGCAAGCCATGCTGTGGCGGCGTCCCATATAAAGTGGAGGAAGATGGGCACAGATGTTAGCCCAGGGCCAGTCTTCCTCAGCAAATGTTAGCATAGGGCTGATCTCCTCACAAAAAAAAAAATTAAGTAAGAGATAGAAATTATAAAAAAGAAGCAAACAAATTCTGGAATTCATGAATTCAATGAATGAAATAAAAAAATGCAATAGAGAGCATCGATAGCAAACTTGACAAGCAGAAGAAAGAATCAGTGAGATTGAAGACAGGAAATTTGAAGTTATCCAGTCAGAGGAGAACAAAGAAAAAAGAATGAAAAAGAGTAAAGAAAGCTTTCATGATCTATGGAAACTTAAAAGACCAATTTGTGAATCATTGGAGTTTAGAAGAAGAGAGGGAAAAGGGGGAAGAAAGCTTATTTAAAAAAACAATGGCTGAGAACTTCCCGAATCTAGGGAGAGATTTGGATATGTCTCTTCATGAAGCTCATGGGTCACCAAACAAACTCAACATAAAGAAATCCACTCCAAGACACATTATAACAACACTGTCAAGTCAAAGAAAATGAGAGATCTTAAAAGCAGCAAGAGAAAAAAAAAGTTGGTAACTTACAAGGTAACCCTCCATTAGGCTATCAGTGGATTTCTCAGCATAAATCTTACAGGCCAGAAGAGAGTGGGATAATACATATTCAAAGTGCTTAAAGAAAAAAAAATGCCAACCAAGGATACTTGATCTAGCAAAGCTATCCTTTAGAAATGAAGGAGAAATATAAGCTTTCCTAGTTAAACAAAAGCTAAGGGAATTATTACCACTAGACCTGCCTTACAAGCAATGCTGAAAGGAGTTCTTCAAGCTGAAATGAAAGGATGCTAATTAATTAGTAATATGAAAATATAAAACACACTGGTAAAGATAAGTGTACAGTCATGTGCTGCAAAATGACATTTCAGTCAACGATGGACCGCAAAATGACAATGGTCCCATAAGATTGTAATGGAGCTGAAAAATTTTTATTGTCTAATGACATCTTAGCTGTCGTAATGTCATAGCATAGTGCATCACTCACGTGTTTGTCATGATGCGAGTGTAAACAAACCTGCACTGCCAGTTGTATAAAAGTATAGCACATACAGTGATGTACAATGTGTAATACTTGATAATAACGAGAAGCAACTATGTTACTGGTTCGTGTATTTACTGTATTTTGTATCATTGTTTTAGGGTATACTCTTTCTACTTAAAAGAAATTTAATCTAAAGCACTTTTCCATGTATGTTGGCAGCAGCCTTATACATCTTGTGTTTACAGTGTCTCTTGATTACATCATTTTCTCTCATGCTTAGTGTAATCTCGTGTTGTTTTGTTCGTCATGACCCCCTAAGCATACAAAATTCACTGCCAGTGTTGCCAGTAAGTGGCCATGTCAAGTGATTGACGTAGAAATTAAATTAAAAGTGATTAAGGGCTATGAAGGTGGAAAGTCAGTGATGGTTATTGCTTGTCAGTCAGTCATGCATGACTGACTTGTTCTTCTCATTGAAGAACAAGATCAAAGTGACAGAAGCTGTTAAAGGATCTATTTTATTGAAGGCAATGAGACTAACAAAAATTCGAGAAGGGCCTATATCAGACATGGAGAAACTTCTAATAAGCTTGGTTGAAGACCGGGCACAGAAGCATATCCCTCTCAGTGCCATGACGATCATGGCCAAAGCAAAAAGTTTGTTTGCAATGTTCAAAGAAAAGGCTGGACTCAACTACGATGTTGATTTACTGCTAGCTCTGGGTGGTTTAAATGATTCAAGAATGGTTATTCATTACATAATGTGAAAGTGAGTGGTGAATCTGCAAGTGCTGATGTGAAGGCAGCTGAAGAACTTTAGGAAACTCTAGATAAGCTAATTATGGAGGAAAATTACTTGGCCAGAGCAAATATTACATATGGATGAAACCTCCCTATTCTGGAGACAGGTGCCTGAAAGGACTTTCATCCATAAGGAGGCCAAGTCAATGCCAGGTTTCAAAGCTTTTAAGGACAGGATAACAGTCTTGCATGGGGACAGTGTTGTAGACTACAAATTGAAACCCTTTGTGATCTGGCACGTTGAGAACCCCAGGGCCTTCAAGCATATCAGTAAACACACACTTCCAGAGTACTACAGGAACAATAAGAAGTCATGGATGACGTAGCTCCTCTTCCAAGATGCCCTCTTGAATTGCTATGCCAGCAACATGGAGAAGTATTATTTGGAGAATAACGTAGCTTTCAAGATTTTGCTTATTGTTGATAATGCTCCCAGACATCCTCCTTTTATTGGTGTTTTTCATCCCAATATCAAAACAGTGTTTCTCCCTCCAAACACCACCTCTTTGATTCAGCCAATGGATCAAGGGTGTATAGCAGCTTTTAAGGCCTATTACCTGAGAAAGACCTTTGCCCAGGCTATTGCTACAACTGAGGAAGACACTGATGCAATTTTGGAAGGATTACAACATCTATGACTGCATCAGGAACCTTGCCTAGGCTTGGGTGATGTCATTAAGGAGTATATGAATGGCATCTGGAAGAAGACACTCAAGAGGTTCATCCGTGACTTCGGAGGATTTGCCAAGGATGAGGAGATTGCAAAAATCAACAAGGCTGTGGTTGAGATGGCAAACAACTTTAACCAGGGTGTGAATGAGGATGACGTTGAGGAGCTCCTGAGGTGGTTCCTGAGGAATTGACAAATGAGGAGTTGTTGGAACTGGAACAATAATGGATAGCTGAAGAAGAGGCAAGAGAAAAGGAAACAGAAAGACAAGAAAAAGAACTCCTAAGAAAATTCACAGTGAAGGATTTAGCAGAAGCTTTTATAGATCTCAACAAGCTCCTTAAAAAGTTTAAAAACATGGACCCCAGGACTGAAAGGTTTGCATTAGTAGAGAGGAATGTTCATGGTGCAATCTGATGACAGGCAAATCTGTGATGAAAAAAAGAAACCAAGCAAACTACCATGGACACATTTCTGAAAAGAATGACACCTCCTCAAAAAGAGCCTCAGTCAAGTCTTCAGGAGGTATTCCAGAAGAAGGCATTGTTATCATAGGAGATGACAGCTCCATGCATGTTATTGCCCCTGAAGACCGTCCAGTGGGATAAGATGTGGAGGTGGAAGACAGTGGTATTGATGATCCTGACCATGTTTAGGCCTAGGATAATGTGTGTGTTTGTGTCTTTAACAAAAAAGTTTAAAAAGTAAAAAAAAAAAAAAACAAAACCTTTTTTTAAATAGAAAAAAGCTTATGGAATAAGGATATGAAGAAAATTTCTTCGTACAGCTGCAGAGTGGTGTTTTAAGCTAAGTATTATTATATGAGTCACAAAGTTAAATTAAAACATGTATAATTTAAAAAGTTACAGTAAACTGAAGTTAATTTATTATTGAAGAAAGAAAAAATTTTAAATAAATTTAGTGTAGCATAAGTATACAGTGTTTTAGTGTGCAGTAATGTCCTAGGCCTTCACATTCACTCACCACTCACTCACTGACTCACCCAGAGCAACTTCCAGTCTGGCAAACTCCATTCATGGTAAGTGCCCTATACCATTTTTTATCTTTTATACTGTATTTTTATGTACCTTTTCTATGTTTAGATATATTTAAATACACAAATACCATTGTGTTACAGTTGCGTATGGTGTTCAATACAGTGACATGCTGTACAGGTATGTAGCTTAGGAGCAATAGGCTATACCATATAGCGTAGGCATGTAGTAGGCTATACCATCTAGGTTTGCATAAGTACACTCTATGATATTCACACAATGACAAAATCGCCTAACAACGCATTTCTGACAGTGTATCCCCATTGTTAAGCAACGCATAACTGTATAGTCAAATTCAGAATACTCTAATACTGTAATATTGTGGTGTGTTAATTCTGGTATAAAAAGACAAGAGTATTAAAAATAACTATAGCTACAATAGTTTAAAAATACACAATATAGATGTAGGTAAATTGTGACATCAGAAACAATAGAAGTGGGGGAGAGTAAAAGGGTAGTTTTGTATGTGATCAAAGTTACAGTATAAAATAAGCTGTTATATCTATAAGATGTTTTATGTAAGCACTATGGTAACCACAAAGCAAAAATCTACAATAGATTCATGAAAGATAAAGATATGAGAATCAAAGCATATGACTATGGAAGAATCATCAATTCATAATGGAAATCAGCAAAAGGGATAGAAAGGAACAAGGGAACTATAAAACAGCCAGAAACAATAAGGTGGCCTTAGTAGCCTTTACCTATCAATAATTACTCTAAATGTAAATGGATTAAATTCTCCAATCAAAAGTCCTAGAGTGGCTCGATGGATTAAAAAGAAAACGAGACCCCCAACAGCATGCTGCCTACAAGAGACTGTCTTCAGCTTTAATGACACATGTAGGTTGCAAGTGAAGGGATGGAAGAAGATATTTCATGCGAGTGGAAACCAAAAGAGAGCACAGAAATACAAAGGATCATAAGAGACTGCTATGAATAGTTATATGCCAACAAATTGGATAACCTAGAAAAAAATGGATAAATTTCTAGAAACATACAACCGACCAAGAATGAATCAGGAAGAAATAGGAAATCTGAATAGTCCAATAATAAGTATGGAGGTTGCATCAGAAATCAAAAATCTTCCAACAAAGAAAAGTCCAGGAGTAGATGACTTCACTGGTAAATTCTACTAAACGTAAAGAAGAATTAACACCAGTCTTTCTCAAACTCTTCCAAAAAATTGAAGAGGAGGGAACACTCCCAGTCTCATTTCATCATGCTAGCATTACCCTGATACCAAAGCTAGAGAAGGACACTGCAGGAAAAGAAAACTACAGGCTAATATCCCTGATGAATATAGATGCAAAAATTCTTGACAAAATATTAGCAATCCAAATTTAACAGCACATTAAAAGGATCATATACTATGATGAAGTGGGATTTTTCCAAGGGATGCTAAGATGGTTCCACATGTGCAAAGCAATAAATGTGATACACTGCCTTAATAGAATGAAAGATAAAAATCATATGATCAATGCAATAAATGCAAAAAAAGTATTTGACAGAATACAACATTCTTTCATGAATAAAACTCTCAACAAATTGGGTTTAGAAGGAACATACCTCAACATAATAAAGGCCATGTATGACAAGCTCACAGCTAACATCATATTCAATGGTGAAAGGTTGAAAGCTTTTCCTCTAAGATGAGGAACAAGTCCAGGATGTCCAGTCTCACCATCCTTATTCAACAGAGTACTGGAAGTCCTAGCCAGAGCAATCAGGTAAGAAAAGGAAATGAAAGGCATCCAAATAGGAAAGGAAGAAGTAACATTGTATTTATTTACAGATGATATGGTACAAATGTAGAAAGGAATGTAGATATATAGAAAATCCTAAGGACTCCACCAGAAAACGGTTAGAACTAATCAACAAATTCAGTAAAATTGCAGGATATAAAATTTATACACAGAATTTAGTTGTTTCTATACACTCGTAACAATGAAATATCTGAAAAAGAAATAAAGGAAACAATCCCATTCACAATAGCATCAAAAAAAAAATTGGAAAAAATTCAACCAAAGAGATAAAAGATGTGTACAGTGAAAACTATACAGTGCATTACTGTAGACCAGCTGCTGATGGCCTCGTGTAGATTGAGTTTATTATTGGTAGTGGTGTGGGCCAAAGTATAAAAAAAAATTTAGACCATCTGTGTTTTATTTGAAGGGAGTTTCAGACATCAGGAAAAGAAGTGAAACATTGATTGGAAAACGTAATTGTTTTTTAAAACAGAATCCATTTTTTATCCCTGAGTAATTGAAATCAAATTATGGCAAATACCACAAGTTGAAACCATTTGAAAAGAGTAAAAGAAGAAATACTTATAGAAGCTCCCAAGTGGATTCATTTTTGTCAATACAAATGTTAGTCCGAGTCTAAGAACTGTTTCTCTAGCTCAGAGCTGGATAATCTGTAAGTTGTTGGTTAGGTGATGTGTTTGGTTTTGTAGATACATGCCAAGCTCTGTATATAAGGCTATATTCTGAGAGTGATTTGATGGGACATTTCCAATCTGTAACTTAAAAAAAATTTTTTTTTCATAGTTGCTTAGGATCAGTTTTCCCCTGAGGATAGACTCTGATTACAAACGGCAGTGAAATTCCTATCTAATATAGTTTGTGCAACTTTGCATTCTTAATTAATATGCAAAGTGGTTGCTACACTAAGAGATAGGCTGTGTTGTTGATAGAGTAGCTTTATGCTGAAAGCTGAGTGCTATTTTAGTGTATATGAAATGTTAATCATAAATTACTTTTTCTAATGGGAAACTTTTTGTTTTTTACAGGGGATCTTTCCTGCAAATTATGTTCACTTGAAAAAGGCAATTGTCAGTAACAGGGGGTGAGTAGTTGGCCATACTGAATTTATTTACAATTTTTATAGGTTGCAGGGAACGGTTTTTTTCTTTTTGGTTCCTTGGATAAAATATACTATTGATATGTTTTCCTGCCAAAAATATACTTGTATGATATATAATTCTGAGGACATAATTTTTTCTTAAAATACTGACAACTTGAATCTGTTTTCTTATATACTGGAAAGGTAACCTGAGTGTGGATTTTATAAAAACAATTAAACATGCACTATGTTTTTTTAATGATGTACTATTTTGAGAATAGTCCTTGATAGGATAGGAGTTAGTGATAAATCTGTCATTTTGTTTCTATATGTCCAAGTGAGGGAAACTTGTATTTTCTTTTTGCAAGTAGAGATTCAAAAAACATTGAAGGCATACCTTAGGGATAAAAAGACTGTACAAAATGGACACATAGTTTTATCCCAAGTTTGAGAAACAGAATGTAAATATATCAAAATGTTAACATTTGTTGTTTTTGCACGTTTGTATCGTGAGTGATTTTTTTAAACATTCTTTACTGTCATGTCCTATTTTAAAAGTTATAAATATGTATTATAAAATTGTGATTTTATTTTTCAAAATTTATCATTATAAAATATAACATTTAAGGTACTGTATAACCATGATAGCTTTTGGTACTAGAAATAATGTTTTTGACCAGAGGTTGAGTAAGCATCAGAGTAACCTTCTGTGGTAAGTTAGCATTTAGTCGGAGAGAGAGAAACTTTTTTTTTTTAATTTTTTGTTTATTGCAGTAACATTGGTTTATAACATTGTAAAGATTTCAGGTGTACATCATTGTACTTCTATTTCTGCATAGATTACATCATGTTCACCACCAAAATACTAATTACAACCCATCACCACACACATGTACCGAATTATCCCTTTCACCCACCTCCCTCCCCCCTTCCCCTCTGGTAACCACCAATCCAATTTCTGTCCCTATGTGTTTGTTTATTGTTGTTATTATCTACTACTTAATGAAGGAAATCATACGGTATTTGACTTTCTCCCTCTGACTTATTTCACTTTGCATTATATCCTCAATGTCCATCCATGTTGTCACAAATGTCTGGATTTCATCGTTTCTTATGGCTGAGTAGTATTCCATTGTGTATATATACCACATCTTCTTTATCCATTCGTCCCTTGATGGGCACTTAGATTGCTTCCAAGTCTTGGCTATTGTGAATAACGCTGCAATGAACTCAGGGGTGCATGTTCCTTTACAAATTGGTGTTTTCAAGTTCTTTGGATAAATAGCCAGCAGTGGAATAGCTGGATCATATGGTAGTTCTATCCTTGATTTTTTGAGGAATCTCCATACTGTTTTCCATAGTGGCTGCACCAGTTTGCACTCCCACCAGCAGTGTATGAGAGTTCCCTTCTCTCCACATCGTTTAAGGCCAATGTTTCCTTATTGATCTTCTGTTTGGATGATCTATCTGTTGGTGTAAGTGGAGTGTTAAAGTCCCCTACTATTATTGTGTTACTGTCTATTTCTGTTTTTATGTCTGTTAATAATTGCTTTATATATTTAGGTGCACCTACACTGGGTGCGTAGATATTTACAAGTGTTATATCCTCTTGTTGGATTGTTCCCTTGATCATTATGTAATGCCCTTCTTTGTCTCTTTTTACAGTTTTTATTTTAAAGTCTATTTTGTCTCATATGAGTACTGCTACCCCAGCTTTCTTTTCATTGCCATTTGCATGGAGTATCTTTTTCCATCCCTTCACTTTCAGTTTGTGAGTGTCTTTAGGTCTGAAGTGTGTCTCTTGTATGCAGCATATATATGGGTCTTGTTTTTTTATCCAGTCAGCCACCCTGTGCCTTTTAATTGGAACATTTAGTCCATTGACGTTTAAAGTAGCTATTGATAAGTATGTACTTACTGCCATTTTTTAACTTTTTTTTTTTTTCTCAGTGTTTTCGTAGTCCTTCTCTGTTCCTTTCTTCTTCTATACAGAACTGATGGTCACTTTAGTTTGACCTCTGTCTGAAAGCTGTACTCTTTAACTCCCCTCCTCCCTCCTTTTATGTTTTTGATATCATATCTAACCTCTTTTTTGTGCATTTGTATCCGTTACGTTCTTATCATGGAAATAGATAATTTTTCCTATTTGTGGTCTTCTCTTTTCCCCTTAAATCAGTCCCTTTAACCTTTCTTGTAGCACTGGTTTCTTGGTGACAAACTCCTTTAATTTTTTCTTGTCTGGGAAATTTTTGATCTCTCCTTCCATTTTGAATGATAACCTTGCTGGATAGAGTATTCTTGGCTGTAAGTTTTTTCCTTTTAGCACTTCAAATATGTTGTGCCATTCTCTTCTAGCCTGTAAGGTTTCTGCTGAGAAGTCAGCTGATAGCCTTATGGGGTTTCCTTTGTATGTAACTTGACATTCTCTTGTGGCTTTTAGGATTCTCTCTTTATCTTTAATTCTGGACATTTTGATTATGATGTGTGGAGAGAGAGAAACTTATGAATCACTTTACAAGGTAGAATTTAAAATAGGAAATTCTTTACACATATTTGAAGAGTGAAAGGAAAAAAGAGAAAATACTGATATAAACCAGAATAATAACTGCAGAAAGCAGTCTACACTCTAATGACTGGGGATACAAAAGATAATAGGTTGGGAATGCCAGAACCCAGGAACTTGGAAGATGGGTCTTGGGACACTGGAACTCAAACATCTGAGGAGGGAACATCACATGGCTGCTGCTAGTATGTATGAACGAGGGCAGTGAGCCTGTTTCTGGGAATGCCAAAAGCAACTAGAGGCTGGAATCAATTTTCTTTGGTGGGGAATCGTTTACAGGAACAGAGAGAAACACTTTTTACCTCCCTTTGCCCAGTATCTTTCTAATGCCCTGAGCTGACAAAGGAGCTTGTGAAACGAAATTTGCAATTCCCAGCCTCAGTCATTTCCTAGAAGGGGCAGATTTGGCGATGAGAGTTATTAGTAAATGAGTGATATGCTTTCCAAGTTAAAATTTGTTATTGAGGCGTAGTAAGAATATAACTGAGAAGAAGATTCGGAGATGAATGCGTGACCAACATACTTCGTATTCTTCCCCTTCTCCTTTTAGAAAACATCAAAGACACAAAGATATAGAGAAAGAAAACTTGAAAATCCTGTGTTAGTGAACCTTTGCAACAAGTAACCTACCACCTTAAGTTTATAAGTAAGGACTGCTAAAAGCATCAAGACTAGATAGAAGTTGTATGGGAAAGGGAAAAGGGGGTATCTAGATTGGGATCAGGAAAGCATATATTTCAGAAAGTGCTAATAAAATACATTTTCTGAATGTGAATGGCCCACCTCGAAATGCAAAAATAATACCCTTGAGATTTATAACACTTTGGTCAGTAATGGGGCTGTTGCGAGCTGAAATTGGACAGAAGCTGCATGCGGGTGAGGTGAGAAAAGGAGATAGAGTGTCCAGGGATCCAGAAATAGAGTGCCTCAGAACATGCCAGCCAGTTAATACACTTCTTGATAATAAGAGACTCATCTTAAATCCAGGAGCCATGTGCTGTATTTATAACAGTTGTAAAGGAAACTGGGGAACACTTTGCTAGAAGAAGAATCCTTACCTGGATTCATTTTGTTTCAGGAAAGCAGAGGAGGTATGGCTGTAAAGAATTACACAGAGCAGCCATATATTGTTGGAAGCTGAGAAATAGAGTCTTTAGGATGTAAATCTTAAAAAGCTACCTGGAATTAATTCAGTACATAAACCTCCTGCAGATTGATGGTCCAGAATAACATTTCTAAAATCTGAATAAAATATTTTAAAAAATTGTCTGCAGGTGCTGAAGAGCAATCAATGTAGGCAGGACCTGGAGGGGCTGTGATCCTTTTTTTTTGTGTGTGTGTGTGTGTGTGTGAGGAAGATCAGCCCTGAGCTAACACCCATGCCAATCCTCCTCTTTTTGCTGAGGAAGACCAGCCCTGAGCTAACATCTATTGCCAATCATCCTCCTTTTTTTCCCTTTTTCTCCCCAAAGCCCCACTAGTTGTATGTCATAGTTGCACATCCTTCTAGTTGCTGTATGTGGGACGCCGCCTCAGCATGGCCAGACAAGCAGTGCATTGGTACGCGCCTGGGATCTGAACCCGGGCCACCAGTAGCGGAGCGTGCGCACTTAAACGCTAAGCCACAGGGCCGGCTCCGGGGCTGTGATCCTTGAAGGAAGGGATGCACACAAGGAGAGTTCATGTTTACTTCGGGCTTGTTTCTCACAGAGAATTTTTCAGTTTATTGTGATGTGGTGGAACAGATCCTGAACAGAAAGTGGTAGTCTTTTAGGGCTGAGGAACCGTTAAGTTGGAATTTGGAACTCTCAGGGAGGCTGGAAATTAAGAGGCAAAATCCAGAGATTAGGATCTTAATTTGCATACAAATTCCCCTATGTGTTTGACTCCTAGCTTCTTTTGGGCTTTGCAAGGCTCGAAGAATCTTAGTGGAAGAGTATAGCTAGCAGGCTAAAAAGCTGAGTTGACTTCACCAGCCACCTAATACTGATGAGAAAAATATTAGACTTCAGGAACTGCCATGTTATAGGGGCCTTGGTTAAATATTTTAAGCTTTCTGTTGAGACGCCTAAAGGACCACACTCTATAAGTAAGGGCCATGCCCTGGGAGCAAGGACCAAACCATAGGAGTATGGGCAAAATTGAAATAGACCAGTCCTCATAAAGCTTAAACCTCTGAAAACACAAGGGACATTTGAAGAAGAAATAAAAGCACTCATAATACTCTCATACAGAAATAACCACTATAATGGGTTAATGTCCTTTTTTTTTTTACGCATGGTATTTTTACTCTGTTCCCTATTATAAGTTAATTCTCCTCCTTCCTTTTTTTCCACTGTTACAAATACTGCTTTGATGATACATCTCTTTTTTGTATCTTCCTCTTTGGCCTCACTTTGTATTCTTTTCATACTCTTATTCCTCTTTCACGCCCTTAAATACTATTAACTCATGAGTTTTATCTCAACTCTGTTTTATTCCTTTACATGCAGAGTGGGCCTGTCTTGTTCAGGAATAGAAAGGCAGACAATTTGACTATAGTGCAGTATGTAGAGGTGAGGGCAATAAAAGGAGACCCAGAGTGGCAGCAAAAGAATGAATATTGTAGGGCCTCGTAGGCCATGTCAGGGGTGTTAGTTTTTATTGAGTGAACCAGGAAGCCACTAAAGGTCTTTGGAAAGAGAAGGAACGTATTCTTATTTAATTTTAAAAGAGTTATTCTGGGCTGCTTTGTTGAGACTAGAACTGTTAGTGGGGCAAGGGCAGAAGTAGGGAGATGTGGTAGAAGATTACAGTAGTCCATGGAAGATGACATGGTAGCATGGACTCAGGTGTTCACTGGAGTGATAAGTGATAAGTTGCCATATATATTTTGAAGTTAGAGCTGACACGATTTGCTGATAGCATATAGAGTAGACAAAAGAGGAATTGAAGATGACTCTAGGGATTTTGGTCTTAATAACTGTAAAATTTTAGTTGCTATTCACTGAGATGTGAAAGTTTGGGAAGGATATGATTTGGGGAGAAAATCAAAGAATTCAATTTTGGACATGTTAAATTTGAAATGACTCTTAGATATTCAAATGGAGGTGTCAGGTAGGCAGTGGGCTATATGAATGTGGAGTTCTGGGGAGAGTATGGGGCTAGAGACTTAAATTTGGAAGTCATCAGCTTTCAGATGGTACTTAAAACTATGGGGCTTGATAACAGTAAAAGGGTTATTGTAGGTGGAGAAAGAAGTGAGGTGAAGACAGAATACTGGGGAACTGTAGTGTTTAAGGATAGGAGTGGAGAATAAGTCAAAAGAATCTGAAAAGTTGTGGTTAGTGAGGTAGGTGGAGAAATGAAACAGCAGTGTCTTGGAGACGAAGCAAAGAAAATATTTAGAGGATGGACTAATCAAATATGTCTTGTGTTGTTGAAGTTGAGTAAGATTGAAGATCTTGTTAAGAGCAGTTTGGGTAGAATGATGGGAATGAAAGCCTCATAAGAGATTTGAGGGAGAATGAAAGAAGAAGAAGTAGAATACAGTGTAAAAGACTCAAATTATAGCCCTCATAACCATAACTGAATGGCAGATGGCAACATACTTGATTTTGGAATAATTCTACTAGGTAATCCTTTAAAAAATTCATCTGACTCTTTTAATCTAAATTTTTTTATTTTGAAAATTTTCAAATCTACAGATAAATTACTAGAATAATGTAAATAACATCCATATCCTTTCCCTTAGATTCACCAGTTACCAATATTTTTCTGTATTGTACTCATGTTCTCCACCCAGCCCTGCTCTTATACATGAGAGTAAGTTTTAGGCATCCTAATACTTCACTGCTAAATATTTCAGTATATATCTCCTAAGAAAAAGCATATTCTCCAACATAATCACAATATAATTATTACACTCAGGAAATTTAACTTTGAAACAACAGTACTGTAAAATATATAGTCCATATTCAAATGTCCCTAATTTTCCCAGCAGTGTCCTTTATAGCTGTTTTTGTTTGTTTTTTGTGTGTGGGGGGTTGTGGTCCAGGATCCAATAAAGAATTAAGTATTGTAAATAGTGACGGTTTTGCTTCTTTCCAATTTGGATGCCATTTATATCTTTTTCTTGCCTAATTGCTCTGGCTAGGAT
This sequence comes from Diceros bicornis minor, assembly GCF_020826845.1. Taxonomy (NCBI): domain Eukaryota; kingdom Metazoa; phylum Chordata; class Mammalia; order Perissodactyla; family Rhinocerotidae; genus Diceros; species Diceros bicornis. The sequence goes on from NC_080741.1 coordinate 51,860,776, forward strand.
TTCCAATATTATGTTGAATAAAAGTGATGAGAGTGGGCATTCTTGTCTTGTCCCTGATCTTAGAAGAAAAGCTTTCAGTTTTTCACTGTTGAGTAAGATGTTAGCTGTGGGCTTGTCATATATGGCCTTTATTATGTTGAGCTATGTTCCCTCTATACCCACTTTGTTGAGAGTTTTTATCATAAATGGATATTGAATATTATCAAATGCTTTTTCTGCATCCATTGAGGTGATCATATGATTTTTATCTTTCATTTTGTTAATGTGTATCGTGTTGATTAATTTGCAAATGTTGAATCATCCTCGCATCCTTGGAATAAATCCCACTTGATCATGGTATATGATTTTAATGTGCTGTTACATTCAGATTGTTAATATTTTGTTGAGGAGTTTTGCATCTGTGTTCATCAGGGACACTGGCTTGTAATTTTCTTTTTTGGTGGTGTCCTTGTCTGGTTTTGGTATCAGGGTAGTGCTGGCCTTGTAAAATGAGTTTGGGAGCATTCCCTCCTCTTCAGTTTTTTGGAAGACTTTGAAAATGATAGGTATTAAATCTTCTTTGAACGTTTGGTAGAATTTACCAATGAAGCTGTCTGATCCTGGACTTTTGTTTGTTGGGAGGTTTGTGATTACTGACTCGGTCTCCTTACTAGTAATCAGTCTGAATTGTTCAGATTTTCTGTTTCTTCATGATTCAGTCTTAGAAGATGGTATGTTCCTAGGAGTTTATCCATTTCTTCTAGGTTGTCCACTTTGTTGGCATATAATTGTTAATAGTAATCTCTTACGGTCCTTTGTATTTCTTTGGTATCAGTTGTGACTTCTCTGCTTTCATTTCTGATTTTATTTATTTGAGCACTTTCTCTTTTTTTTTTTTTTAGTCAGTCCAGCTAAAAGTTTGTCAATTTTATCTTTTCAAAGAAACAGCTCTTAGTTTCATTGATCTTTTTAATTGTCTTTTTAGTCTCTATTTCATTTATTTTCTCTCTATACCCATTTTATTGAGAGTTTTTATCATAAATGGATGTTGGCTCTTGTCAAAAGCCTTCTCTGCATCTATTGAGATGATCATATGGTTTTTGTTCCTCGTTTTGTTAATGTGGTGTATCACATTGATTGATTTGCGGATGTTGAAGCATTCCTGTGTTCCTGGTATAAATCCCACTTGATCATGGCATATGATCTTTTTAATGTATTGCTGTATTCAGTTTGCCAATATTTTGTTGAGGATTTTTGCATCTATGTTCATTAGGGATATTGATCTGTAGTTTTCCTTCTTAGTATTGTCTTTGCCTGGCTTTGGTATCAGGGTGATGGTGACCTCGTAGAATGTGTTGGGAAGTGTTCCATTTTCTTCTATTTTTGAAATAGTTTGAGAATGATAGGTATTAAGTCTTCTTTGAATGTTTCGTAAAATTCTCCAGAGAAGTCATCTGCTCCTGGACTTTTATTTTCTGGGAGGTTTTTGATTACTGTTTCAATCTCTTTGCTTGTGATTGGTCTATTCAGGTTCTCTATTTCTTCTTGATTTAGTTTTGGGAGGTTGTATGAGTTTAAGAATTTATCCATTTCTTCTAGATTGTCCAATTTGTTGGCATATAGTTTTTCATAGTATTCTCTTACAATCTTTTGTATTTCTGTGGTATCTGTTGTAATTTCTCCTTTTTCAGTTCTAGTTTTATTTATTTGAGCCTTCTGTCTGTTTTTCTTGGTGAGTCTGGCTAAGGGTTTGTCAGTTTTGTTTATCTTCTCAAAGAACCAGCTCTTTGTTTCATTGATCCTTTCTACTGTTTTTTTTTATTTGTTTCATTTTTTTCTTCTCTGATTTTTATTATTTCCCTCCTTGTGCTGACTTTAGACTTTTTTCTTCTTTTTCTAATTCCATTAGGCATAGTTTGAGGTTGCTTGTTTGGGCGTTTTCTTGTTTGTTAAGGTGGGCCTGCATTGCTATGAGTTTCCCTCTCAGGACCACTTTTCCTGCATCCCATATGAGTTGGTACGGTATATTTTCATTTTCATTGGTCTCCAGATATGATTTGATTTCTCCTTTAATTTCATCAATGATCCATTGGTTGTTCAGTAGCATGTTGTTGAGTCTCCACAGCTTTGGCACTTTCCTGTTTTTTTCCTCGCAGTTGATTTCTAGCTTCATGGCATTATGATCAGAAAAGATGCTTGTTATGATTTCAGTCTTCTTAAATTTATATAAACATACCTTGTTTATATAAATTTCCCAATATGTGGTCTATTCTTGAGAATGTTCCATGCACACTTGAGAAGAATATGTAATCTGCTACGTTTGGATGGAATGCTTTATATATATATCTGTTAAGTCCATCTCATCAAGTTTTTCTTTTAAGTCCATTATTTCCTTATTGATTTTCTGTCTGGATGGATCTGTCCATTGATGAGAGTGGGGTGTTAAGATCCCCTACTATTATTGTGTTGTAGTTAATATCTCCTTTTAGGTTTGTTAATAGTTGCTTTATGTACCTTGGTGCTCCTGTATTGGGTGCATATATATTTAAAGTGATATGTCTTCTTGGTGGAGTGTCCTTTTTATCATTATATATTGCCCCTCTTTGTCTCTCATTACCTGTTTTATCTTGAAGTCAACTTTGTCTGATATAAGTATGGCAACACCTGCTTTCTTTTGTTTGCCATTAGCTTGGAGTATTGTCTTCCATCCTTTCACCCTGAGCCTGTGTTTGTCTTTAGAGCTGAGATGTGTTTCCTGGAGGCAGCATATTGTTGCGTCTTGTTTTTTAATCCATCCCACCAATCTGTGTCTTTTGATTGGAGAGTTCAGTCTGTTTACAATTAGGGTAATTATTGATACATGGGGGCTTGTGGTTGTTATTTTATCACTCTTTTTCTGGTTCTTTTGCATTTCTTTTGTTTCTCGTCCCATGTGTTTTGGACTACCAATTCAGTTTGGTAGTTCTGTATGGGGGTCCTTTTAATTTTCTCTTTCTTTATTGTGTGTGATTCTGTTCTGATTATTTGGTTAGTGGTTACCATGAGATTTGTATAAAAAATCTCGTGGATGTAATAGTCCATTTTTTGATGGCCTCTTATTCCCTTACACTAAGTCGTTTCAATCCCTTTCCTCTTCCCCTTCTAAGTTATTGTTGTCAGATCTTATTCCTTCTTGTGTTGTGAGTTCGTGTTTAACATGGTGAGGTTATATTTATGCTTTGTGCTTACCTTCCCTTGATCTTTGGTTTTATAATTAAGTGTTTGCTAATCTATTTTGATAGAGGACTGCAATTTTTCTGGTTTTGTCGACCTGTTTTCCTCCTTGTTCAAAACTTTGAATCCCCTTTCTCTTTTTTTCCTCAGGGTTGAGGGCCTTCTGGAGCACTTCTTGTAGTGGGGGTCTTGTGGCAAGAAACTCCCTTAGCTTTTGTTTATCTGGGATAGTTATTATTTCTCCATCATATCTGAAGGATATTTTTGCTGGATGGAGTATTCTTGGCTGAAAGTTTTTGTCTTTCAGAATTTTGAATATATCGTTCCACTCTCTCCTAGCTTATAAAGTGTCTGTCAAGAAATCGGCTGAGAGCCTGATAGGAAATCCTTTTGTATGTCATTTTTTTTTGTCTAGCTGCCCTTAATAGCCAGCTTTACTACTATATGCCTTGGAGAGGGTCTTTTCATGTTGATATATTTAGGAGATCTATTTATTTCATTCACTAGTATTTCCAGCTCCTTCCCCAGTTTTGGGAAGTTCTCAGCTATTATTTCTTTGAACAAGTTCTCTGCTCCTTTTCCCCTCTCTTCTCCCTCTGGAATACCTATAATCCTTATGTTGGATTTCCTAATTGAGTCGGATATTTCTTGGAGAGTTTCTTCATTTCTTTTTAGTCGTACTACTCTTTCCTCCTCCATCTGGAGCGTTTCTGCATTGCTGTCCTCAATATTGCTAATTCTTTCCTCCATATTGTCAGCTCTGATGCTTAAGACTTCCAGATTCGTCGTTATCTCCTCTATTGTATTTTTCATCTCTAAGATTTCTGATTGTTTTTTTTTATAGTTTCAATCTCTTTTGTGAAGAAACTCATGATTTCATTGCATTGTCTGTGTTTTCTTGTATTTCATTAAGCTTTTTTATGATGGCTATTTTGAATTCTCTGTCATTATGGTTATCCATTTCTATGCTTTCCAGGTTGACTTCTGGGTGCTTGTCATTTTCCTTTTGGCCTGGAGATGTAATATATTTTTGCATAGTGCCTGTCGGTGTTGGCTTACTTTTCCTCATAGTGAAAATACATGATCGCAGTTTCCACTTGCGGCTGCTAGGTGGGGGGTCAAGGTCTGTGTATTCTGGCCCGCCTCAATCCGCGAGCACTCTCATCGGCCCTTGGCTGATCTGAGGTGTGGCTGGGTGGAGGCTGCTGTGGGGTAAGCGTGGGAATAGCTGGGACTGGAGCGCAGCTAGGCCGAAGCAGCTGGGACTCGGGTGCGGGTGGGTTGAAGCAGCTGTAGCTGAAGTGCTGCTGGGCCAAAGAAGCAGGAGCTGGAGCGCTGCTGGGGCAAAGAAGCTGGAACTGGAGTGCTCTGGGCCGAAGAAGGAAGAGGTGGAGTGCCACTGGGCCAAAGAAGCTGGAACTGGAGCGTGCTGGGTCAGAGAAGCTGGGACTGGAGTGTGGTGGGCTGAAGTTGCTGATGCGAAGTCAGCTGGAGCCTGAGCACAGGCCAAGCTGAAACAGCTGGAGCTGGGGTGGGGGTCGTCCAGCCGAAGGAGCTGGGGCCATGGCACAGTGGAGCCAGGGAAGCTGGGACCATGGCTTGGTCCTGCTGGAGCAGCTGGGGCTGTGGTGTGGTGGGGCCTGCAGTGCTGCTGCCTCTGGTGCGGGGGCACAGGCTTGTCCTGCTGCTGGTCGGGCCTGGGCACCTGGAGGCCGCTCCCTGTGGGGGTGGGGCGCAGTCACGCTGCCCCTGCTGGTGGAGTCCAGGCACTTTGGAGTCCAGCACCTGCAGTGCTGCTGCCTCTGGGGACTCGGCTGAGGTGAAGTGCCACTGTGCTGAAGCGCCGGTTGGGCAGGCCGGGTGGGGGAGGGGCGCTTACTTGCGCCTCCGCGATCTCAGAGGTTTCTCGCCTCGCTCCTGCTCTCTGCTTTCCTGAGGGGCTAGCTTGTTGAAACTACCCTCGCAACAGTTTGGCTCCCTCCATAGGGGGATCCCCACGGGCTGTGAGGGGTCTTGGAGAGCACCGTTTTTCACGGAGTGAGCCGCCCCTCCCCCTCCTCTGAGAGCTGTATTGTCTCAGTCTCTGGGTTGCAGTCCTTGGGGAAGGAAGAGAGCTCCTCTTACCTCCTTCCACTTACTCTGGGGATTCCAGCACCTCAGTCCTCGGGTGTACAGCTGCCTGGGTGCCTCAGATGTCCCCTGTGTTGTGTGAATAGCTTCTCTTGGAATATGAATGTCCTTTTTGTTGTGTCTTAGAAGGGGGGAGTTCAATAGGGGAAGCTCACTCTGCCATCATGCTGACGTCAGTCTCTATACCAGCTTTATAAGTGATTAGTCCATGACCTTTATGAAATGTTTACCTTTACCAGTGCGATTTTTACTTTTATATGTTTTCTTGTTGCTAATTAGTGTCCTTTCTTTTTAGCTTAAAGAAGTCCCTTTTACTTTTCTTGTAAGGTCAATTTAGTGGTGGTGAACTACTTTAGGTTTTGCTTGTCTAGAAAAGTCTTTATCTTTCCTTGAATTCTGAATGCTACCCTTGCTGGGTAGAGTATTCTTGGTTGGAAATTTTTTGCTTACAGCACTTTGACTATATCATGCCACTCTCTTTGGTATCTGCTGAAAAATCTGCTAATAGTCATATGGGAGTTGCCTCAGATGTAACAAGTTATTTTTCTCTTACTGCTTTTAAGATTCTCTCTTTAACTTTTGATATTTTAATTATAATGTGTCTTGGTGTGAATCTTTTTGGGTTCGTCTTTTTTCGAATTCTCTCAGCTTCAGGGACCTGTGTGTCTGTTTCCTTTCTCAGGTTAGGGAAGTTTTCAGCCATTGTTTCTTCAAATAAGTTTACTGTCCCTCTCTCTCTCTTCTCCTCTGGGACCCCTATAATGTGAACATTGTTCTGCTTGATGTTATCCTAGAGGTCCTTTAAGATCTCTTCACTTAAAAAAAATTTTTTTTTTCCTCCTGCTGTTTGGGTGAGTTGCACTGCCCTGTCTTCCACATCACTGATCCTTTCTTCTGCTTCACCTGATCTGCTGTTGATTCCCTCTAGTGTATTTTTCAGTTCACTTATTCTTTAGCTCTGTGACATCTGTTTGGTACTTTCTTATGTTTTCCAACTCTTTGTTGACGTTCTCTCTGTGTTCATTCATTCTCTCAAGATTGATGAGGATCTTTATGACCATTACTTTGAACTCTTTGTCAGGTAAATTACTTATCTCTGTTTCATTAGGGTTTTTTCTTGGGTTTTATCTTGTTCTTTCATTTGGAACATATTCCTTTGTTTTCTTGACTCTCTGTGTTTGTTTTTATGTGTTAGGTGGAACAGCTACCTCTCCCAGTCTTGAAGGAGTGATCACGGGAAGACTGGGGGTGTGTTTTAGTTTGCTGTCTGTGTAGTACCCTCGGGGTCGTAGCTTGCCAAGAACTGTCTCTTTGATTATTTTAGTCTTGTGGAGCTCAGAAACACAAGCCCCGCTGGCTGCCAGAGCCAGGCCTTTAAGGTGTCTGGCTGAGGCAGGACCACAGGGGAGCACTAGGCTGGGGTGCACCTACCTCTCAGCTTTGGTGGGGCTGTGGGGGGAGTTCAGGGGTGGGGCAAGCTCACTGGCTTTAGCAGGCTGTGGCAGAGTGCAGGGGTGGAGCAAGCCTGCCTGCATTAGCAGGGTAGAGGGAGAACACAAGAATGGCACCCACCAGCACTTTTGTCCTTGGAGAGAGTTCCAATACACCCCTGCCCCTCTGGCAGACACATTAGGATTAGCAAATGAATCTCCTTCACCTATGGTCTAGGCGCTTGTCAAACTGCTGCTTTTCTGCTAGGTCACAGTGCGAGTGGGTCCGTGCATGAGCCCTTTAAGGGTGGAATCTTAGTTTCCTACAGTCCTTTAGGTCTTGGATGTAAACTCTGTTGGTTTTTAAAGCCAGGTGTTTTTGAGGTTTCATCTCTCTGGTGCAAGTCTTAAGAGTTGGAGTCCCTGATGTGGAGTTGGAACTTCTTGCTACTCAGGGAGAAGCTCTGTACTTGTGAGATCTCTTCCAATTATGGGTCGCTGCGCTGGAGGGGTGGGGTTTTTGGCAAGACTGTATCTCTGCCTCTCCTGCCAGTCTCGATGTGACCCTCTTATTCTTCATTGTGGAGGAGCTGTTCAACTAGTTTTCAGGTCCTTTTCAGAGGAAATTGTTCTATATATAGCTGTAGATTTGATAAGTAGGAGGAAGTGAGTTCAGGATCTTCCTAAGCTGCAATCTGGAGCCACCGCCTCTTAAAGACAGTATTTCTAAAAGTAAAATTGAAGATTTATATAACAAAACTGAAATGTTTTACATTAATTCATTTCAATGATGCTATTGCAGTGTTTTACTGCAAAAGAGACTTCAGTCAATTAGATGTACCTCTCTTTGTATTTGCATGAATTTAAGATTTGGGTTACTCAGATTGAAAAGGGCTGTAGATAGTATTCTGGTGTTTTATCAAAGATAATATGGCTGTTTTTTGTGGCTCTGGTTCTAGGCAGTATGAAACTGTGGTTCCACTGGAAGATTCTATTGTGACTGAGGTTACAGCAACTCTACAAGAATGGGCCAGTCTGTGGAAACAACTTTATGTGGTAAGTAGTTGATAACTAATTTACTAGAGCGTTAAAGTTCCATTGTACCAAGTGAAAAAAATTATGTTACCTATGCCAATTGCAAAATTTTATATTTCTGAATATTTGTAGTTTTTCAAGTGTATGTTTCTAATATTAACTGAAACATACTAGACTGAGGTTTGTCCAACTTGAAGAGAACACATTCTTCGTATGCCTGCAGTTCCTCTATCCTATCGCAGTCAGTAGAATGTAAGTTCCATAAAATCAGAGATTTTAGCTGTCTTACTCATTGCTGTATCCCCAGAAGCTTTCATAAAACAGGTGTTTACTGAACAAATGAACACACTGGAGAGTTACATTGTGAACCTAGTGGTAAAGGCCATGAAGTTGTATCAACAGTTTCTTACAGCTACTAAGCTTAAAGGATATGTCATATATGACACTTTTTGCTAGGCCAACAATTAATAGAAAGATTAATAAAAAACCAGTCCATATCCTTTGAAACTTACAGAGTGATAGGACACAAAAAATCTAGACTAAAAATAGGTGACGGGGTTTGGATTCTGAACAAGGCGGAGTAAATACATTCTATTTTACTCCTCCTAGTAATCAAAACAAAAATCATGGACAAAACCCGTGAAAACTGAAAATTAGGGAAAAGAAGGTGGGCTGACTAGGGGCCTTAAGACTCAAGGATTGAGTGAATTCCCTGATTGTTGTTTTTTTCTTGCCTCCCATATGTCCTGGCCTGGGCTCCAGAGAAGCCCACAATTTGGAAATGCTAATGGGTGCAGACAAAAAAAAAAGCACCAAGGAAAGCTTGTTCTCTCTAGCCAAAGGATGACCCAACAAGACAGAAACCTTTTAACTTAGCCTGCCTGTTCTCGAGGAGAACATCACAATAAAAGCTGCACTCCCTCCCACTCCAACAGGCATTGCAGCAGTGGAATTGGTGGCCAGAGCTCTTTCTTATACACACACCCTTTCCCCCACCTGCAGTAACAAGGAGGTATCCCTCTCCGTTGGAGCCTGTGGGCCGACCTCTGACTTCTACCCCTCCCCTCCACAATAATGCAGCAATGCCTCTCCTCACTGGAGCCTGTAGGGAGGATTCTGACTTCCACCCCACCAGCAGTTACAAGGTGGCACCTCTCCTTAGCAGAGCCTCTGGATGGGACTCTGGCTTTTGTAACTACCCAGCATTAACAAGGTGGTTCCCTTACGCTGTAGGGTTGTGTGGGCAAAATCTGACTTTCTTCTGTGCTCTGAAGTAAGGAAGAAGCATCCCTCCACAGAGGAACCTGTGGTTGGAGCTCTTGACTTCCACTGCCCCTGCAGTAATAAGGTGGTGTTCTCCCCAGCTGAGCCTATGGGCAGAAATCTGACTTCCACACCCCCTACCCCGATGTTAATGAGGCAGTGCCCCTCTCTGGTACACTATGTGGACAGAACCCTATTTTCCATCCTTGTCCTGCTGAAATGACAAAAAATGTTGGTGTGCTTTACATTTTCTCCCTGAAATTGCACTCTCTATGAACAAGCTAAATCTGAAACTCCAAGGAAAGAAACAACTTATTTGTGACCTAGATAGATAGGCACAAGAATTTTTGTGAAAACTAAAACTTTTTCTAATACAAATCAGTAATAATGATTTTACAAATTTTTAACATGAATTAATATATAGAAAATTTCAAGTATAATTGACAATGTTATTTGAATTGACTTTAGACACTGTAACACACATTTGAAGAAGAATTTTCGATATTGATTAATTTATAATTACTTCTCAATTTATGGAATACCTGTTTGGATTTGATGTTAATACTACTGATTTAACATAAGAGTGATTAACTAAACTTGGATAGATGTAGTCTTTACACTGATAACTACAGAATCAGATAACTGATTACTATAAGGTCAAATAAATTATACTAAAAGAAATGAACCGCTTTTGTCACTGTGAATGTGAAAATGAAAGGAGAAGCGGTTTTTTAGTACTGAATTCAATTTTGGGAAAAACTTTTAAGTATGTTTGGAACAACTTGAGTATCTTAATGTATGTTTTCCAACTGTAAACTTTATGAAATCTAAATACAGATCAAATATTTATTATGAAAATTTAGCATCTGAAGTGAGAGATGTTTTAAGTATAAAATACCTGCTTGAGTTCCAACACTTAGTACAAAGAAATGAATGGAAAATATTTCGTTAGTGTATTTTTTTATATTTCTTATTTGTTGAAATGATGTTTTGCATATATTAGGTTAAACAAAATGTATTGTTTAAATTTAAGAAAATAAATGACATAATAAGAATATACTTAACAGTTTAGACCATAAAGGAAAAGAATTTCTAAAAACCAGAATAAGTTAAATCCGTAGAGAAGAGTGTTTAGCAACTTTTTAGAAGATTAATGTTACTCATTTCTGTATGCAAGGAAGAAGTAATCTGAACTTAGATTACAGGAAGATACACATTTTCTAACATTTGGATTTAAAATATAAATGGTAGCACTTTTTTGGTGTGAAGTTGAGTCCAATCACTGATACTTAATAAACAACTTCTTAAGTTGATATTACTCTTAAATCATAATAACTATATGAAATAGAAACTATACTCATTTTACAGATGTACTTTCTCGTAATCTCCTTAAATTTTCTTTACTCTCCATCAAGAAAACAATTTTGAAAAATTAAGTAACTCAGCAGCACTTATGATTAATATAAGAGAGGGCTTTGTTAGCCCAAAATGGCTAGCTCTTTTTTATTTTTGGTGAGGAATATTAGCCCTGAGCTAACATCTGTTGCCAGTCCTCCTCTTTTTGCTGAGGAAGATTGACCCCTGGGCTAATATCTATGCCCATCTTCCTCTATGTGGGACGCTGCCATAGCATGGCTTGATAAGTGGTGCCTTGGTGTGCGCCTGGGATCGGAACCCGCGAACCCTGGGCCTCTGAAGCGGAGCATGTGAACTTAACCCCTATGCCACCAGGGTGGTCCCCCCAAGATGGCTGGCTCTTGATAGCACGTCTACACTCCAGCTGTAGGAAGGAGGAAAAGAAAGAAAAAGGGCATGCTCTTTCCTTTTAAGGACACCTCTTAGAAGTTGCACAAAACATTTTCTGCCTACTTTATTGTTGGTTGTAACTCAATCACAGGGTAACCTCTAGCTAAAAGAGAGGCTGAGAATTGATCTTTATTCCAGATGGCCATATACTAGCCAAAAATCAGGACTTCTATGACTATAGAAAAGTGAGGAATGAATACTCTAACTCTAGCAAGAGATCGCTAGCAATTTCTGCCACAGCAACCGTGCAAATTGTTTGTGTGTAAAGTTCTAATGCATTTTTCTTCTTTTGCCAAATCTGTTTGTGAAATAGTGGAATTATGCCTTCACCCCACTTTAATATATTAAACATGAAGAAGTAATGAAGTCGTTTGTTAAGAATCATTAGACTCACCCAAGCTTGACATTAAAATGTTTTGGTAACTTGATATGCATTCGTGAAGATAAATATATTGTACCTAAAAGTTAAAATCGTGCAAATATGATGTCTTCTTTTATAGTACCTGATCTTACTCAAAAATATTCTGGATAATTTAGAGCTGCTATTTGGTGCATTAGTTTAGAACATTTAAATTTTGAAAAATTGAGGTGTGCTTTTGGGGCTTATATACTTGCCTACCGTTTTTCCAGAGATACAGAAAAACTTGAAAATGGGAGGCTATATTGGAAAGAGGACTACTGCAAACAATAATTTTTATATTTTATACTCAGCGTTTGAAATTGCCATTATAATTTTGAAATTTATCTTTTGATGAATAGAATGTTGTTTTTGCCATTTTAACAAATCACACTGTTTCTGGTTAATTCTTTTTAACCTATTATTAATGTGGCAAATGTCAAATGATTGTTCTTATTCTGTTATGCATGTAGGAAGTCAGACGTGTAGCCAATTAAATTCAAAACAAATGAATACAAATCTTCTCCAAATGACTTTCTACTGGAAGAGAATAGAAATCTGTTATATTATTAAAATCAGTCAGAGAGCTAAATATTCTCCCTTTGTTTTCCCTACTTAATTTCAAACCTTATAGTTTTTTTCTTAATCTGACTTTACTAAGAGGCAGTTAATTACCTGGCTGTCCTCTGAGAAAGAGGATACTTGAGAGCCAGAATGAATCTAGGTTAACAACTTCTAAAGTCTAATTTATCTGATTTTGAAAACAAAAGGAAGATAATATAAATAAAAGACAAACAGTAAACTATGAGAAACAAGTCTCAGCATCTAGGACTATAAAGATAAATACCTTTCTGTATATAGATTGCATAAAAATCAATAAGAAAACCGGTAAAGACACCAATAGATAATCAGCAAAGGATACAAACAAGCCATTCGTAAAACATTACATTAGGGAAATATTCAGTCTTACTAATGATCAAAGAGATGTAAATTAAATCAATGAAATAATAAATTCTCCTTCAAATTAGCAGGTGAGAAAGTGGAATCACCCTCTGCCGTTGAATTTCTGTGGAAACGAATACCTCCATACTTTGCCGCTAGATATCAAGTTTGGTTAGCACACTTGAAAAATAGTTTAGGAAGAGCCTTAAAATTCTTCAGACCCTAGACATTCTAATTCTGGGAATTTGTTTTAAGATAATGTTAAATATGGAAGTCGAGTGAATCTCTATTTCCTGAATATTTCCATTGAAGCATTATTTGCAATAGCAAAAATAAATTTACTTCTTTAATGTGCCAGCTGTGGTCCAATTAAGACATAGATGAGTTAGTGCTTACATCTGAAGAGCCATTAGAAAAATTTAAATAGTATGTTATATAATAAAGTGAAAATTAGTACACAAATCATATATAAAGCATAATTTTACCTGTATTCTGAAAACATATTTGGAAGAAAAATTAAGAAAATGCACCAAAGTAATAATGGAAATTAATTGAGGGGCTAAGATATTAGATGTCTTCTTTTTCTTATTTTTCTACTTTCAAAATTTTGAATTGTGAATATGTATTATTTTAATTGTTAGAAAAAAAATAAAGCTTTCATTAAAAAAATAAATGATATTATGAAATAATACTACCAGTGTTAAGTGAATAAGATGTGTATACAAGAGCTTAAGGTAAGAGATTATACTACTTAATTTGCTATGTTTAGCTTTTATCACAGCATCAGCAAGTATATATTAGTAGAGAAAGGGCATTGGATCTGGGCTTGAATCTGAGTCTTTTACCTTCTATGTTGGGCTTGTTATTAGGTCTTAGCTTTATAATACCCATTTCTAGCACAAAAAACTATTTCAGAGTATTATTAGAGATTAAATAAAGTTGCATATAAAGCTTCAAACAATCAGTGTTAATTGCATTATCCTGTTTTTGATATGAACTATATGTTCTCCAGGTACACATAATTGATGTCTATTGTCTGATATAGGTGATATTCAGAATGATAGTAGTTTCATCATGTAAGAAGCTTCTTTATAGAGAGAAATAAATAGTCTCAATGCAGTGGACTTCATTTCTATAATGGGTTATTTGGAGAAGAGTGTATGTATACTTGAGCCAGGGTAGAAAAACCCCCATCATTCTGAGGCAGTTAAAACCATAATCTCCCCATCCAGTAATCCTATTTTGATGTGAAAAAGATTGTCTGAGAACCATCATATGTGGAAAATGATGATATCATTACTCATTCCTGTCAAAAAAAAGATTGTCAAATTTTAGATATTTATGCTACAAGTACTTGTTTTTTTTAACCAAAAGCACATTAGAAATCACATACAGAAGGTATCTTTCTCTTTTTGCTAAGATAACAATTGAGGCCAATTATTAATAAGGCTAGAAAGTTAATTTGTTACCAAGAATTATCCTTATTCTTCATTTTTAGAGTTATCACAGCAATGAGAAAAATAGAATTTTCCAACAACTAAGAAATCTTCATAAAAAACTATGTAGTTGTTTGCATTTTCCATGAGAGAGTTTAACATTCAATTATAGTGTCTTTAATATGACACTATAAACTAAATAGTAAAGGTATGTGTACTTGTGTTAATTTTGGACCATGAATTTTCCCTCAAGTGTATAACTGAGGCATTTTATAATTATAGCTAAATTCTTTCAGTCATTTGTACTATTTTAGGGTGACACAGTATTAGAATTTTTGCTTTCCCATTAAAAACTCACGTTTATTTAAGTGGATCTCTATTATGAATCCTTTATTTTTCCTTTGTGATGGAATATATCTTAGTGCAGCCATGTTTTCATGTTATAGGAACATATTAAACACATTTCTACGAGCACATAGTTGCTGAAGATGATATGCTTTACAACAGTTCTACTTTGTATTGCTATAAGAGGTTTTTTTAAAATTTTTTCAGGAATCCCTAAGAAATGAACAATTTCTAGATTTTACTGGAAATAAGGCACAGTTCTCTAAATTCTGCTGTATAGTGTCTTTTTAATCTTTGGAAGATTAAATTTGTAAATGGAAGGCGGCATGTCATATTGGGGCCCTACCTAAAGAACAGAAGATATAAAATTCATTTTTATGATCGTCCCAAGAATATTGATTTGCCAAACATTGAGAACATATGTGCTTACATCATCATATATTTAGGGTGCATATAAGAAGAATTCAACAGAGAGACATCATGTAGGGGCTAAGTGCATGGGCTCTGGAAAGAGACTTTCTGAGTTCAAATTCTGATGCCACAGCTTGCTAGCTGCATGATTTTATGCCTCTTGGTTTCCTCCTGGGAGATAATTATGGTATCTACCTCCTAGGATTATCATGTTGTTTAAGATATAAAAAGCTTGAAACAGTGCCTGGCACATTTTAAGTGCGTGATTAAAATGCTTAGTACTTATTTCATTTTTGTTGTTATTTAGTGGGATTTAATATTGTAGTAGTCTGTTGCTTAAGCGAGTTTTCCACCTGTGTTAGTCCTACATTTTTGCAAATACATCCTAGCCTCCTGTTTCACCCTCGCCTAAATTTTTAATCTTTAGAAGGGCAAGCCTTTTTTCTTGCTGCGTTTTAAGATATATTTTGTACATAGCAAAGTGATAGTTTTAAAGGGTTTTCTCTCAAAATATATTCTATAAATCAGTATTTTAATGATTTAAGGCTGTTTTTTTCCCAACTGATAACTACTTAAAGTTATCCTCAGTTGGGAAAAAAATACACTAAAGTGTATTTTAGTGTATTTTACACTAATACACTATAAAATAAACACTAATACACTAATAATAAAATAAAAACACTAATACACTAATAAAATAGTGTATTTTACACTAATAAAATACACTAAAGTATTTTATTTTAGCTAGGTTTAAAATCTAAAAGAATGTTTTAGCAGACATCCTTGTGGCTGTCTAGTATCCAGACTCCTCTTCTTCCTTGTTAAAAGAGCTCCAAAGTGTTTAGGTTGGCAGTGTGTACAGCTGAAGTATCCATCTTTCCAGAATCCCGTGAAAGTAGAGGAGGCTGTGTGATGCATTCCTGGCCATGAGCTATAAGCAGAAGTTTCTACAAGGAGTTTCTGGAAAAGCCATTGTTTTTCTTGTAACAAATGACTTTACTACATTGGTATGTGGTGGAGCTGCCGTCTTATTATGAGAGGTGACGATTATGAAGTTAAAAATCACCTTCCAAGGGTTGTAGAGCACAAAGATGGAAACTATCTAAGATATTGCTGATATTATAGAATCACTGTAAAAGCCCTAGATTTATTTACTTCTGAACTTTTTCTTATGTGAAAAAATAATCCTCTATTTAGTTAAATCCTTTTATCAGATTTGTTAAATGCCGCCAAACACAAACCTAGTTGATTTATACGTCACTGAAGGAATAGTGAATTTTCTCATTAAATGATTGATTCCCACTATTTTTAAAAATTAATTAATTTTTTATTGTGGTAGCATTGGTTTATAACATTATATAAATTTCAGATGTACATCATTATATTTCCATTTCTATGTAGATTACATCTTGTTCATCACCCAAAACTATTTACAATCCATCACCATACACATGTGCCTGATGGCTCCCTTTGCCTTCCTCTCTCCCCACCTCCCCTCTGGTAACCACCAATCCAATCTCTGTCTCTATGTGTTTGTTTGTTTTCATCTTCTCACTAATGAGTGAGATCATACAGTATTTGACTTTCTCCCTCTGACTTATTTCACATAGCATAATACCCTCAAGGTCAATCCATGTTGTCACAAATGGCCAGATTTCATCCTTTTTTATGGCTGAGTAGTATTCCATGGTGTATATACCACATCTTCTTTATCCATTTGTCCCTTATGGGCACTTAGGTTGCTTCTAAATCTTGGCTATTGTGAATAATGCTGCAGTGAACATAGGGGTGCATGTATCTTTATGCATTCATGTTTTCATATTCTTTGCATAAATACCCAGCAGTGGAATAGCTGGATCATATGGTAGTTCTATTCTTAATTTTTTGAGGAATCTCCGTGCTTTTTTCCATAGTGGCTGCACCAGTTTTCACTCCCACCAGCAGTGTATGCGAGTTCCCTTTTCTCCACGTCATCTCGAGCGCTTGTTATTTCCTTTGTTGTTAATTATAGCCATTCTGACTGGTGTGAGGTGATATCTCATTGTAGTTTTGATTTGCATTTCCCTGATAATCAGTGATGTTGAACATCTTTTCATGTGCCTTTTGGCCATCTGTATATCTCCTTTGAAAAAAGTCTATTCAGATCTTTTGCCCAAAAATGTTCAGGTAATTTTTTTTTCTTTTTGGTGCGGAAGATTGGCCCTGAGCTAACATCTGTTGCCCATCTTCCTCTTTTTGCTGAGGAAGATTGGCCCTGAGCTAACATCTGTGCCCATCTTCCTCTATTTTGTATGTTGGACACCACGACAGCATGGCTTGATGAACCATTGTCGGTCCGCGCCAGGATGCGAACCCATGAACCCCAGGCCACCGAGGTGGAGCACACGAACTTAAGCACTACGCCACCAGGCCAGCCCCCAGATCATTTTTTAATTGGGTTGTTAGTTTTTTTGTTGTTGAGATATATGAATTCTTTATATATTTTGGATATTAACCCCTTATCAGATATATGGTTTGCGAATATCTTCTCCCAATTGTTAGATTGTCTTTTCGTTTTGTTGATGGTTTCCTTTGCTGTGCAGAAGCTTTTTAGTTTGATGTAGTCCCATTTGTTTATTTTTTCTGTTGTTTCCCTTGCCCAGTCAGACATGGTACTTGAAAATATGCTCTTAAGACCTATGTCGAAGAGTGTACTGCCTATGTTTTCTTCTAGAATTTTCATGGTTTCAGGTCTTATGTTCAAGTCTTTAATCCATTTTGAGTTAACTTTTGTGTATGGTGTAAGATAACGGTCTACTTTCATTTTTTTCCTTGTGGCTGACCAGTTTTCCCAGCATCATTTGTTGAAGAGACTTTCCTTTTTCCATTGTATGTTTTTGGCTCCCTTGTTGAAAATTAGCTGTCCATAGATGTGTGGGTTTATTTCTGGGCTCTCGATTCTGTTCTCTTGATCTGTGTGTGTGTTTTTGTGCCAATACCATGCTGTTTTGATTCCTATAGCTTTGCAGTATATTTTGAAATCAGGGAGTGTGATAACCTCCAGCTTTGTTCTTTTTTCTATGGATGCCTTTGGCTATTTGGTGTCTTTTGTTGTTTCATATAAATTTTAGGATTCTTCATTCTACTTCTGTGAAAAATGTTGTTTAAACTTTGATACGGATTGCATTGAATCTGTAGATTGCTTTAGAAGGTATGGACATTTTAACTGTGTCAATTCTTCCAGTCCAAGAATGTGGAATATCTTTCCTTTCTTTGTGTCTTCTTCAGTTTCTTTCAACAATGTTTTATAGTTTTCAGTGTTCAGGTCTTTCGCCTCTTTGGTTAAGTTTACTCCTAGGTATTTTGTTTTTTTTGTTGCAATTATAAATGGGATTGTGTTCTTAATTTCTCTTTCTTCTTCTTCGTTGTTAGTGTATAGAAAAGCAACTGATTTTTGTATGTTGATTTTGTATCCTGCAACTTTACTGTATTTATCTTTTGTTTCTGCAAGTTTTTTGGTGGATTCTTTAGAGTTATCTATATATAAAATCATGTCATCTGCAAATAGTGACAATTTCACTTCTTCCTTTCTAATTTGGATCCCTTTTATTTCTTTTTCTTGCCTGATTGCTCTGGCTAGGACTTCCAACACTATGTTAAGTAGGAGTGGTGCGAGTGGGCATCCTTGTCTGGTTCCTGTTCTTAGAGGGATAGCTTTCAGTTTTTCTCCATTGAGAATGATATTAGCTGTGGATTTGTCATATATGGCCTTTATTATATTGAGATACTTTCCACCTGTACCCATTTTATACAGAGTTTTTATCATAAGCAGATTCTGTATCTTGTCAAATGCTTTCTCTACATCTATTGAGATGTTCATGTGATTTTTATTCTTCATTTTGTTAATGTGATGTATCACACTGATTGATTTGTGGATGTTAAACCATCCCTGCATCTTTGGAATAAATCCCACTTGATATGGTGTATGACCTTTTTTTTTTACTTTTTTGTGGTGAGGAAGATTCTCCCTGAGCTAACATCCATTGGCAGTCTTCCTCTTTTTTCGCTTGAGAAAGATTATCCCTGAGCTAACATCCGTACCAGTCTTCCTCTATTTTGTATGTGGGATGCCTCCACAGCATGGCTGATGATTCGAGTAGGTCTGTGCCTGGGGTCTGAACCTGCGAACCTGGGCCGCAGAAGCAGAGTGCATGGAACTTTAACCACTTGGCCACGGGGCTGGCCCCCTGTATTATCTTTTTAACGTGTTGTTGTATTTGATTTGCTAGTATTTTGTTGAGGATTTTTGCATCAATATTCATCAGTGATATTGGCCTCTAATTTTCTTTTTTTGTTGTTGTCCTTGTTTCGGTATCAGGGTAATGTTGAGTTCGTAGAATGAGTTAGGAAGCTTCCCCTCCTCTTCAATTTTTTTGTAAGAGTTTGGGAAGGATAGGTATTAAGTCTTCTTTGAATGTTTGGTAGAATTCTCCAGGGCAGCCGTCTAGTCCTGGAATTTTATTTTTTGGGAAGTTTTTGATTACTGTTCTGATCTCCGTACTGGTGATTGGTCTATTCAAATTCTCTATTTCTTCTTGATTCAGTTTTGGAAGGTTGTATGATTCTAAGAATTTATCCATTTCTTCTAGATTATCCAATTTGTTAGTGTATAGCTTTTCCTAGTATTCTCTTATAATCTTTTGTATTTCTGAGGTGTCCCCTGTAATTTCTCCTCTTTCATTTCTGATTTCATTTGATAGTTGTCTCTGCTTTTCTTGGCGAGTCTAGCTAAAGGTTTGTGAATTTTGTTTATCATTTCAAAGACCCAGCTCTTAATTTCACTGATTTTTTTCTGTTGTTTTTTAAGTCTCTATTTCATTTATTTCTGCTCTGATGTTTATTATTTTCTTCCTTCTACTGATTTTGTGCTTGGTTCTTTTTTCAGTTACTTTAGGTGCACTGTGTTAGATTGTTTGAGATTTTTCTTGTTTGTTGAGGTAGGCCTGTGTTGCTATAAACGTCCCTCTTAGAACTGCTTTTGCTGTATCCCATAAATTTTGGTATTATTGATTTACATTTAAAGTAATTATTGATAGGTAAGGATTTACTGTTGCCATTTTAAAAATTGTTTTCTGGCTCTTTTGTAGTTCCTTTGTTCCTTTCTTCCTCTCTTGCTATCTTCCTTTGTGATTTCATAATATTTTGTCGTGGTATACTTTGTTTCTTTTTTCTTTCTCTTTTGTGTAACCTACCTACTGTAGGGTTTTGCTTTGTGGTACCATGAGGCTTACATAAAATATAGATATAACAGTCTATTTTAAGCCGATAGCTTAACTTTTATCAGACAAAGACTCTAAACTTCAACTTCTCTCCCCACATTCTAGGTTATTGATGTCACAAGTTTATCTTTTATATATGGTATATCTATTAACACATTATTTTAGTTATAATTATATTTAAAACTTTTGTCTTTTAACTTTTATACAGGAGTTAAAAGTGATTTACATACCACTAATACAGTATTACATATTCTGAATTTGACCACATTGTTACCTTTACCAGTGTGTTTTATATTTTCATATGTTTTTATTTTGTTAGCATTCTTTTGTTTCAATGTGAGGAACTCCCTTTAGCGTTTCTTGTAAGGCAAGTCTAGTGGTGATGAACTCTCTCAGCTTTTGTTTGTGTGGGAAAGTCTTTATTGCTCCTTCATTGGTGAAGGACAACTTTCTCAGGAAAAGTATTCATGGTTGACAGTTTTTTTCTTTGAGCACTTTGAATATATCATCCCACTATTGGCCTGCAAAGTTTCTGCTGAGAAATCCATTGATAGTCTTATGGAGGTTCCCTTGTATGTGACTTATTTTTTCCTCTTACTGCTTTTAAAATTTTTTCTTTGTGTTCAGTTTTAGACAGTTTTATTATAATGTGCATTAGAGAAGATCTTTTTGGATTGAAACTTATTGGGTACCTATGAACTTTATGAACTTGGATGTCCAGATCTCTTGCCAGATTTGTCAGGTTCCCAGCTATTATTTTTTTAAATAAGCTTTCTACTCTTTCTCCCTCTCTTCTCCTTCTGGGACTCCAATAACACGTAAATTGTTTCTTTTAATGATATCCTATAATTCGTGTAGGCTTTCGTCACACTTTTTTATTCTATTATTCTTTTTGCTTGTCTGGCTGGATAATTTCAAATGACCTATCTTTGAGTTCCCTGATTTTTTTCTTTTGTTTGGTCCAGTCTGCTTTGAAGCTTTCTATTGAATTCTTTAGTTCAACTATTGTGTTGTTTAACTCTAGGATTTATGTGTTTTTTTATTTTTTATGGTTTCTGTTACTTTGTTGAATGTCTCATTTTCTTCGTGCATTGTTTTCCTAGTTTTGTTTAGTTGTCTATCTATATTTTCTTGTAATTCACTGAATTTTTAAAGAGAATTATTCTGAATTCTTTGTTAGACAGTTTACAGATCTCCATCAGAGTCACTCATTGGATTTTTATTAGTTTCCTTTGGTGGTGGTGTGTTTTCCTTGATTATTTGTGATGCTTGTGGCCTTGCATTGAGTTTGCAGATTTATTAAATAGGTATCTCTTCCAGTCTTAACAGACTGGCTTCTGCAGGGAAAGCCCTTCATCAGTCAGCCCAACCAGAGATTCTGGATGGGCTGTCTGGTGGCAGACTTGCTTCTGGAGTCCTTGGATAGGTAGGTATAGTTCCTGGGTCAGCATGTAGGCAGAATTGGTACTTGAGTCCACAGAGGCTGGCCTGGTGCATGGGTGCATGGGAGCAGGCTGGAGCCTGGGTCCCTGGGGGCCAGCCTGGTGCCTGAGTCTGCAGGCACCTAGGTTTGAGTGGTGGGCCTGGACCCTCGTTCCATGGGGGCCAACAAGGTGCTGAGGACCACAGGTGGGCCTGGTGACTGTGTCCATGGGGGCAGGCCTAGCATCTGGGTCCATGGGGGCCAGGTTGGATCTTGTGTCCATGGGTGTAGACCTGGAGCCTGGGTCTTTGGGAGCTGGCCTGAAGCCTGGATCCACAGGGACCAACCTGGTGTTGGAGTGGGCCTTGAGTCTGAGTCTGCACAGGCTTGTCTGGCACTGGGATTAGCCTAGTACCTACATCCACATGGCTGGGTCTGATCCTGAGTCTTCAGGGTTCAGCCTAGCACTGGGGTCCACTGTGGGCAGGCCTAGTGCCTGAGACCACAGAGGCAGGCCTAGTGTCTGGGACTTCCTGAGTCCAAGAGGGTAGGCCTAGCGCTTGGGTTTGTGATGGCTGGTGTGGTGTTATGATGGGCCTAGAGCCCTAGTCCATGGGGTCGGTCCTGGAGCATGGGTCTGGGGATGCTGGCCTGGTTTCAAGATCTGCTGGAGCAGGCCTGGACCCTGGGTCCGCTGGAGCGACCCTGCACCCTGGTTCTGCTGGACCCTGGGGCCACAGGGGCCAGTCTGGTGCTGGGGCCCCCAGGGTTGGCCTTGAAGTTGAGTCCACAGGGTCTGTTGTGGTGTTGGGGTGGGCTCAGAGCCTTAGGCCATGGGAGGTAGTCTGGAGGGTGGTGCCATGGAGGCCAGCTTGGTGCTAGGGTGGGCCAGGAGCCTGGGTCTCTGGGTGTGGGCGTAGAGATTGGGCCCATGGGAAGGCTGGGACCTGGCTTGGCACAGAGTTGAGCCTGGAATCTAGGTCCGTGGTGGTCAGCTTGGTGCAGATTGGGGCTGGAAGTCTGAGTTTGTGGAGTAGGCATAGAGGCCAGATCCACAGGAGTTAGCAAGGCACAGGGGCAGGCTGGGAGCCTTGGTTTGTGGGTGTCCACCTGGAGGCTGGGTCCACGGAGGCCAGCCTGACGCTTGGTCCGTGGGAGGCAGCCTGGCGTTAGAGTGAGCCTGGAGCCTGAGATTGTGGGAGTCTGACTGGAGTCTAGGTCTGTGGGGGCTGGCCTGGCGCTGGGGCAGGCTGGGAGTTTGGTTTCAGGAGAGACTGCCTGGGGCTGCAAGAGTTCACTTGGTGCTGATGCTGGCCTTGTGCTGGTGTCTGCAGTGAAGTTAAGGTGCTCATTCCACTCCCGTTCCCTTATGGAGCGAGTCTCTCTCTGCGCTGGGCTGCCTGGGCTTTTGGGAGGAGTGATAGGAGTGACATGAAACTGTCTTTTTTACTCTTTTCAACGCATCTTTTCTTATTTCTGTGCTCCACCCGCATGCAGTAATCCCTCACCTGGAATCCTTAGCTCTGGTGAAGTTATTTTCATGCATAGAAAGTTGTTCAAATTGATGTTTCTGTGAGGGGACAAGTGCTGGAAAGTCCTGTATTGCCATCTTGCTGATGTCACTTATGGTCAATTAATTTTTGCCAAAGGTGACAAGTCAGTTAAATGAGGAAAAGGAAAGTATTTTTAGCAAGTGAGGACAAATGATATCCATATACAGGGAAAAATGAATGTTGACCCTTACCTCACACCATACACTAGACCCAAATATAAAAGCTAAATCTATACAACTTCACAATGGAAACATAAGAGAAAAATCTTAGCAACCTAGGGGTGGGCTAGATTTCATAGGGCATTAAAAGCACAAACCATAAAAGAAAAAACTGACATATTTAAGACTTCATCAAAATTAAAAGCTTTTGTTCTTTGGAATGCACTGTAAATAAAATGAAAAGTAAGTACAGACTGGGAGAAAATATCTGTTACATATTTCTGACAAAGGAATTACATTCTGAAAAAAGAACTCTTACAACTTAATAATAAGACAACCCAACCAGAAAGAGCAAAGGATTTGAATAGACAATTCACAGATGAAGAAATATGAATGGCGAGTAAAGATGCTCAACATCATTAGGGAAATGCCAATTAAAACTACAATGAGATATCACTATGGATCTGTTAGAATGGCTAAAATTAAAAAGACTGACAGTATCGAGTGTGGACAAGGATGTGGAGCAACTGCAACTCTCATACACTGTTGGTGGGAATGTAAAATAGTACTCCCATTTTGGAAAATGGTGTGGCAGGTTCTTCTTTAGTTAAGTATACATTTACCCAAGATATTTACTGAAGGGAAATGAAAATATATATTGACACAGAGACTTGTATACAAATGTCTATTTATGGCTTTATTCATAATAGCCAACACTGGAAATGACTCAGATGTCCATTGATAAATTAATAATCAAATTTTGGCATATCCATATAAGTAAATACTAAGCAATAAAAATAAGTGAACCCCTGATAGATGTAACAATGATGGCTCTTAAAAACGTGCTGAATAAAAGGAAATAGAGTACATACTCTATGATTTCGTTAATAAGTTGTAGAACAAATAAAACTAATGCGTGTTCATAGAAAGCAAATCAGTGGTTGTCTGGGGCTGGGAGTGATGCTGAGGCCTAAATGCAAAGAGACAGGATAAAACTTAGGAGGATGAGGAAATATGTCTTGATTGTTGTAGCAGTTACGTGGTATATGCATTTTGTAAAACTCATTGAATTGTACATTTAGAATAGGTACAGTTTATTATATGTAAATTAAACTTCAAAAGGATTATATGTTTTTTAAAGAAAAAAACAACTAATTGAAGGAGGTGCTAAAGATTGATCAAACTTAAGTGATTTTCTTAAAATTTGTGCTTGTTGGTTTATGAAACTCTTCTTCCTCAGATGTCACAGTTCCTAAAAGCATTCTCTGGCTTAATCCCTAACTAAAATTTTCAGGTATTTTTAAAGAGCTGATGTATATTCATTAATTATTTCCTTGAAACTTGATCAATCTTTCTTTAAGAAAAACGTTCCTTTGAAATTAAGCAGAATCAAGTAATCTGTAAAGAAAAAGACCCTAGTCTTAAAATCTGATTTAAAAAGTCAGATTTCTTTTTATTTAGAAAATGGCATTTGATTTCCAAGATTCAATTTCCATTGAATGCCTGGTTAATCCATTAAATTGCCAAAAAATAAAAAAATGAAGAGGATGCTGTGTCTACATTACTTAAGTAGTAGTCTGAGATTGGACAAAGAAGAGCTTGTGTCCTTCCTGGTTTTCAAGGAATCCTAGAAGAGTATTATGAATGATCCCATTTTCTTCTCCACTCCCACTTATACAGCCGTCCGTATTAGAACGTTGGCTTGCCAATTGACAACACATTTCATAGGAACAAGAAAGGGTCATTTCCTGCATGACTAGAAATTTCTCTTTCTTGAATGACTAGAAACCTCTGGAAAATTCAGTACATTGAATATGAAATGAATGTGGGCAACTCTCAACTAAAGAATATATTTTCTAAGAAAGACAATAGACATAAATATATATGCAGATACATACATACACAGATAAGCTCTTCCTGGAATATTTGAGGAAGAATGAGAGAGGTAATATGTTAAAGTTCATTTGGCTGGTCTTTTTTTTTTTTTTTTTTTGGTGAGGAAGATTAGCCCTGAGCTAACATCTGTTACCAGTCCTCCTCTTTTTGCTGAGGAAGACTGGCCCTGGGCTAACATCCGTGCCCATCTTCTTCTGCTTTATATGGGACACCGCCACAGCATGGCTTGATAAGTGGTGTGTGGGTCCATGCCCAGGGTCCGAACTGGCGAACCCCGGGCTGCCGCAGCAGGATGCGCGCACCCAACCACCTGCGCCACCGGGCTGGCCCCTAAGACTCCTTTTTTATCTTGTTTATTTATGTATATATTTTTTCTCTTTATTCCCCATTCCCTATCCCTACTTGTATTCTCCCACCATCACTACTGTGGTATTAATAGTTACTATCATATATTTAACAAATTTTCTTGGATATGTTATTCCCAAAAGATTTTATATGTGTGTTTTTAATTTATGCAAAAACATTGAAATTTATATTTACCCAAACAATGTAATGTTGCTATATGTACATCTAGTTTATTATTTCTTGCTCTTGCTCCTAGTTTGCCTCCAACTTCCTGATGCTATAAATAGTGCTGTGATAAACATCCTATAAATGTTTCCTCAAAGACCTATGTGAGAGTTTCTGTGGGATATCACTGAGAGTGAGACGGCTGTATTGTAGAGTATATGCCTATTTAATTTTACCAGATTACTACCACAAATTGCTGATGGGGCTGTACTACTATCATGATTTTTGCAATTCTGGTGGATATCAAGTGGTATCTTATTGTCATTTTCTTTTGCTGTTTTTTCTGATTAGTAGTATTGCTGACTGTTGCTTTATAGATTTGTTTTTAGGATTTCCCCTTATGTTAATTATTATGCATATCCTTTGTCTGTTCTTTTGGGTTTTGTCTTTTTCTTGTTGATTTGTAGCAATTCCTTATAATTTTTAGGTCTTTGATTGCCAGTTTTGGCTGTTGTATATGTCTACTCTCTGCTCCCAGTCTATCATCTGTGTTATTTTTGTGATTCCTTCATTGTACAGAAATCCTAAATAGTAATATAATAACCTGCAGGTTTCTGCCTTATGATTTGTGCCTTGGGGTCTTGTTTAACAGTTCCTTCCTATTTCAAAGTCACAAAGATATTCCTACTACTTTTTATTTTATTAGTTCCATGGTTTTACCTTTCATGTTTATGTCTTTAAACCATCTGGAACTCACTCTCCAGATGGAAATCTGGAATCCCAACTTTACTTTTCTCAATATGATAAGCCAGTTTTCCTCATATCACCTACTAATCAAGGTGTTCATTCTCCACTGGTTTGTAATGCCATCTTTATTATCTACCAGCTTCTCATATACATATCAGTTTGTTTCTGGGCTCTTCTTTTTGTTGTGTAATGTGCTAATTTTTATCAAAATGGCTTTGTAGTATGTTTTAAAATATGATAAGGTACTGAATATTTAGTAGAGCAGGTCTTTTCTTATTTCTCCTCATTTCCAAAGTTGATATATCTACTCATGGGCCTTAATTCATCTATAATATTATATTTGAATTTACAGAGTTCCTTTATAAAAAATGTATTCTGGAATTTATACTGGATTATCACTGAATTTAGACATTACTTTGGGGGATATTTAATTTGTTTACAATGTCAAGTCATTCCAATCATGAGCATTTTATTTCATGGTCTCCCTTTTTTTAAATAAATTTTTTATTTTGAGATAATTCTAGATTCATAAGCAGTGTTAAGAAACAATACAGAGAGATTTCACTTACTTTTCCTTAATGATAACATCTTTCAAAATAGTCTACAATATCACAACCAGGATATTGACATTGACACAATCTGCCAATCTTGTTCAGGTCTCCTCAGCTTTACTTGGACTCATATGTGTGTGTATATATTTAGTTCTATCCAATTTTAGCTTGACCGTGGTGGGAGATACACATATAGGTTTATATAACCAGTTCCATAACCACAAAGATCCTTTGTGTTGCCCTTTTATAACGACACCCACATCCCTCCCACAATTCCCTCCTCCACCTTCTCCTTAACCCCTGGCAACCACTAATCTGTTCTCCATGTCTGAAATTTTGTCACTTCAAGAATGTTATATAAATGAAATAATACATTATTCAATACAGTCTTTTGGGATTGACCTTTTTCACTCAGCATAATTCTCTGGAGATTTCTTCCAAGTTGTTGTGTATATCAATAGTCTGTTCTCTTTTAATGATGAGTAGTATTCCATGGTATGGATGTACCACAGTTTGTTATACCCATTCCCTTGTTGAAGACATCTGGGTTATTCTTGTTTGGGGCTATTACAAATAAAATTGCTGTGAACATTTGTTTATAGTTTTTTGTATGAACATAAATTTCCATTTCTCTGGGGTAAATGCCCAAGAGTGCAATTGCTGGGTTGTATGGTAATTGCATGTTTAGTTTTATAAGAAACTGCGAAACTATTTTCCAGAGTGGCTGTACCATTTTAAATTCCCACCAATAATATATGAGTGATCCAGTTTCTCTGCATTCTCATCAGCATTTGTTGTTGTCATTATTTTTTTGTTTTTAGCCGTTCTGCGAAGTGTATAGTGATATCTTGTGGTTTTAATTTGCATTGCCCTAATGGCTAATGAAGTTGAACATCTTTTCCCTTGCTTGTTTGCCATATGTATATCCTCTTCAGTGAAATGTCTGTTCATGTCTTTTTGCCTTATAGCCTCTTTTATAATCTTTAATAGAGTTTTACATTTTTTCCATTAAAAAGTCTCATGCATGATTTATTAGATTACTTCCTTGGCACTTTGTAGATTTTGTTGCTATTGCAAATGGGGCCATATTTTTATTATATTTTCTAGTTTATTGATACTGCTGTATTGATTTTTCTTGATCTGGCATCCATCAACTCTGAACTTGCTTGTTTGGTTTTCTTTGAAACTGGCAGTTTGGTCTCATCCCTTCTAATTCTTATATTTTTATTTCTTTTTCTTTCCTTATTTCATTGGCCAGGATTGTACTCAGCTGTGGCTATGATTTTCAGCATCCTCATATCGTTCCTTATTGTGAAGGCAAGAGTTAATATATAGCAGACCTGAGACTGCTATTCTTAGAAAGGCCTACTTATAGGGTTGACCCATGGCTGGCATCAGGGAACTTGGATTTTGGGAATGTTCTCATTATTCCTTAACTGATAAGAGTGCTTACTGTGCCTTAACTGTTTCTACAAACAGTGTGGTTTATGTTGAACACTTGCTTTCCTTCTGGGAATCTGGACTTGTTATGTACTCAGAAGAAGGTTCCTGTGTAACCACCTCTCAATAAAATCCTTGGGCACTGAGTCTCAGATGAGCTTCCTAGATAGACAGCACTTCCACACGTGTTGCCCCAGTTCTATGCTGGAAGAATCAAGTGTGTAATGTGTGACTCTACAGGGAGAAGATTCTTAGAAGCTTGAACCTGGTTTCTTCTTGACTTTTTCCTCCATGTACTTTTTCCCTTTGCTGATTTTGTTTTGTAATTAATCTTCAACTGTAATTAATCTCAGTTGTGAATATGACTATATGCTGAGTCCTCTGAGTCCTCCTAGCAAATCACCGAACCTGGGGGTGCTCTTCGGAACTCCTGACAGACTAATCTTAAAGGAATACATCTGAAATTTCTCTTTTAAATGTGATTTTTTTTCCATAGGTAGCTTTTAGCGAGATAAGGAAATTTCCTCTTTTTTTTGTTTTCGGAAAGTTTTTTTTCCCTTTATAAATAGGTACTGAATTTTAGCGTATACTGTTTTTGATAATCATTGAAGTATTCATGATATTTTTCTCTTAATCACTTATGTGATAAATTAATTTGATAGTTTTTAGAAATCTTAAACTTTACTTGCATTCCAGTGATAAACTGCACCTATGTGTATGTGTGCATGTATGGACATGCATACACCCATATAAAGTATATATATATACACACATGGACGCATACACATGCATTTGTGTGTATGCATATACATATATTGAATTCATTTAATTTTTTGTTAGCTGATTGTCTTAGCTTGGGCTGTCTTAACGAAATACCATAGACTGGGTGGCTTAAACAACAGAAATTTATTTTCTCACAGTTCTGGAGACTGGATGTCTAAGATCAAGGTGCCAGCATGGTTGGTTTCTGATGAGAGCTCTCTTCCTGGCTTGTAGGTGACTGCCATCTCATTGTGTGTTCACATGTCCTGTTCTTTGTGTGTGCGTGGAGAGAGAGAGCTCTCTCTTCCTCTTCTTATAAAGCCACCAGTCCTTTGGGATTAGGGTCCCATGCTTAAGACTTCTTTTTAACCTTAATTATATTCTAAAGGCCCTGTCTCCAAATACAGTCACATTGCAGGTTAGAGCTTCAATATATGAATTTTAGGGGGACGCAGTTCAGTCCGCAGCACTGATATTTACAGTTTTTGAATCTGTGTTCATAATGGAAATGAGTATATACTTTTCCCTTTTTTAAACTGTTGGTTCAATTTTGAAATTAAGGTTATACTACTTTCATAAAATAAGTTGGACATCTTTTCTTATTTTCCTATTTTCTGGGAAAACATATAAGATAAAAATTAGCTGTTGAATATTTGGTAGAACTCTAGGCTTGGGTCATTTAGTGGCTGAGGGAGCCTCTAACTATCATTCAATTTCTTTAGCATCTGTTTTTCTGTATAGATTTTCTATTTTTATTGGTGACAGTTTTGGCATTTTATGTTTTTTTTCCAGAAGTTTATGCATTTTGTTTAGATTTTCAAATTTATCAGCATAGTTTTCAGAGCATATTGGGTTTTTTTGTTTTTCTTTGTTAACAAATTGGTTTTAATAAATCTGGTGGATTTATAAAAGGATTTTCAAAAATAAAATTCTCTCCAAAAATAAATATATTGACTATGTGTGGTAAAGAAAAAAGATTTAATCCTTGCTATATAGATTTTCTGAACAATACAAACAACACAAGCAAAATAATTATTCTTGGCATGCGTTCACAAATTTGAAAGGGGTCCTTCATTGTATCTCTCTCCATTATTTTTCTAGAGAACGTTTTTCCAATGTGGTCCTATTATCTGAAATTTTTTCGTAAAATTGCCTGCAATTTTCTTCAGTGTTGCATTTTATGATTTAAAATTTGAAATTGTGACACTTTATTTACTCTTCTTTGTAAAACACAATATTTTATTTATTTTTTTAGTGTGATATTTTTATTGTAAATCTTTTTTATATAATAATTTTGTTTTTGTTTTATTTTTTAACATTTTTCATTTATGGCAGTAACATTGGTTTATAACTATATAAATTTCAGGGGTAACAGCATTATACTTCTATTTCTGGATGGATTACATCGTGTTCTCATGTTCTTCTCCCTCTGACTTATTTCACTTTGCATAATGCCCTCAGTGAACATCCTTGTTTGACAAATGGCTGGATTTCATTGTTTCTTATGGTTGAGGAGTATTCCATTGTGTATATATACCACATCTTCTTTATCCATTTGTTCCTTGATGGGCACTTAGGTGGCTTCCAGGTCTTGGCTATTGTGAATAACGCAGCAGTGAACACCAGGGTGTGTGTATCTTTACACATTGGTGTTTTCAACTTCTCTGGTTAGATACCCAGCAGTGGAATAGCTAGATCATATGGTAGTTCTAGCCTTAATTTTTTGAGGAATCTCCATACTGTTTTCCATAGTGGCTGCCCCAGTCTGCACTCCCACCAGCAGTGTACGAGAGTTCCCTTCTCTCCACATCCTCTCCAACACGTTGTTTCCTGTCTTGTTAATTATAGCCATTCTGACGGGCGTGAGGTGATATCTCATTGTAGTTTTGATTTGCATTTCGCTGATAGTTAATGATGTTGAACATCTTTTCATGTGCCTGTTGGCCATCTGTATACCTTCTTTGGAGAAATGTCTGTCCAGGTCTTTAGACCATTTTGTAATTGGGTTGTTAGTTTTTTTGTTGTTGAGATGCATGAGTTCTTTATATGTTTTGGAAATTAACCCCTTATTGGATGTATGGTTTGCAAATATCTTCTCCCAAATGTTAGGTTGTCTTCTCGTTTTGTTGATGGTTTCCTTTGCTGTGCAGAAGCTTTTTAGTTTGATGTAGTCCCATTTGTTTATTTTTTCTATTGTTTGTCTTGCCCAGACAGACATGGTGCTTGAAAATATGTTGCTGAGACTGATGTTGAAGAGCGTACTGCCTATGTTTTCTTCTAGAAGTTTCATAGTTTCAGGTCTTACATTCAAGTCTTTAATCCATTTTGAGTTAATTTTTGTGTATGGTGTAAGGTAATGGGCTACTTTTATTTTTTTGCATGTGGCTGTCCAATTTTCCTAGCACCATTTGTTAAAGAGACTTTCCTTTCTCCATTGTATGTTCTTGGCTCCTTTGTCAAAGATTAGCTGTCTATAGATGTGTGGGTTTATTTCTGGGCTTTCGATTCTATTCCATTGATCTGTGTGTCTGTTTTTGTGCCAGTACCACGCTGTTCTTGGTTACTATACCTTTGTAGTATATTTTGAAGTCAGGGAGTGTGATACCTCCAAGCTTTGTTCTTTTTTCTCAGGATTCCTTTACCTATTCGGGGTCTTTTGTTGTTCCATATAAATTTTAGGATTCTTTGTTCTATTTCTTTGAAAAATGCTGTTGGAACTTTGATAGGGATTGCATTGAATCTATAGATTGCTTTAGGAAGTATGGACATCTTACCTATGTTAATTCTTCCAATCCAAGAGCACGGAATATCTTTCCATTTTTTTGTGTCGTCTTCAATTTCTTTCAGCAATGTTTTATAGTTTTCAGTGTTCACTTCTTTCACCTCTTTGGTTAAGTTTATTCCTAGGTATTTTATTCTTTTTATTGTAATTGTATATGGGATTGTATTCTTAATTTCTCTTTCTGCTACTTTGTTGTTAGTGTATAGAAATGCAGCTGATTTTTGTGTGTTGATTTTGTATCCTGCAAGTTTACCATATTCGTTTATTACTTCTAAAAGTTTTTTGGTGGATTCTTTAGGGTTTTCTATATATAAAATCATGTCATCTGCAAATAGTGAGAGTTTCACTTCTTCCTTTCCAATTTGGATCCCTTTTATTTCTTTTTCTTGCCTGACGGCTCTGGCTAGGACTTCCAGTACTATGTTAAATAGGAGTGGTGACAGTGGGCATCCTTGTCTGGTTCCTGTTCTTAGAGGGATAGCTTTCAGTTTTTCACCATTGAGGATGATATTAGCTGTGGGTTCGTCATCTACGGCCTTTATTATGTTGAGGTACTTTCCTTCTATACACATTTTATTCAGAGTTTTTATCATAAATGGATGCTGTATCTTGTCAAATGCTTTCTCTGCATCTATTGAGATGATCATGTGATTTTTATTCTTCATTTTATTAATGTGGTATATCACATTGATTGATTTGCAAATGTTGAACCATCCCTGCATCCCTGGAATAAATCCCACCTCATCATGGTGTCTGATCTTTTTAATGTATTGTTGTATGCGATTTGCTAGTATTTTGTTGAGGATTTTTGCATCAATGTTCATCAGTGATATTGGCCTGTAATTTTCTTTTTGTTGTGTTGTCCTTCTCTGGTTTTGATATCAGGGTAATGTCGGCTTTGTAGAATGAGTTAGGGAGCTTCCCCCTCTCCTCAATTTTTTGGAAGAGTTTGAGAAGGGTAGGTATTAAGTCTTCTTTGAATGTTTGGTAGAATTCACCAGGGAAGCCGTCTGGTCCTGGACTTTTGGGGGTATTTTGGGGGAGATTTTTGATTACTGTTTCGATCTCCTTACTGGTGATTGATCTATTCAAATTCTCTACTTCTTCTTGACCCAGTTTTGGAAGGTTGCATGATTCTAAGAATTTTACCATTTCTTCCAGATTGTCGAATTTGTTGGCATACAGCTTTTCATAGTATTTTCTTTTAATCTTTTGTATTTCTGAGGTGTCCATTGTAATTTCTCCTCTTTTAGTTCTGATTTTACTTATTTGAGCCTTCTCTCTTTTTTTCTTGGTGAGTGTAGCTAAAGGTTTGTCCATTTTGTTTATCTTTTCAAAGAACCAGCTCTTGGTTTTATTAATTTTTTCTATTGTTTTTTAAGTCTCTATTTCATTTATTTCTCTTCTGATTTTTATTATTTCCCTCCTTCTACTGATTTGGGGCTTTGTTTGTTCTTCTTTTTCCAGTTCCTTTAGGTGCGTTGTTAGATTGTTTGAGATTTTTCTTGTTTGTTGAGATAGGCCTGTATTGCTGTCAACTTCCCTCTTAGAACTGCTTTTGCTGTATCCCATAAATTCTGGCATGTCGTATAATCATTTTCATTTGTCTCCAGGTATTTTTTGAATTCTCCTTTGATTTCTTCATTGAGCCAGGCATTGCTCAGTAGTATTTTGTTTAATCACCACATATTTGTGGCTTTTCTGAATTTCTCCCTATAGTTGATTTCTAGTTTCATACCACTGCGGTCAGAAAAGATGCTTGGTATTTTCAGTCTTCTTAAATTTATGTGGACTTGTTTTCTGGCCTAAAGTGTGATCAATCCTGGAGAATGTTCCATGTGCATTTGAAAAGAATGTGTATTCTTTGGTTTTTGGATGGAACGTTCTGTATATATCTACTAGGTCCATCTGTTCTAGTGTGTCATTTAAGGCCTATGTTTCCTTATTGATCTTCTGTTTGGATGATCTATCCGTTGGGGTAAGTGGAGTGTTAAAGTCCCCTACTATTATTGTGTTACTGTCTCTTTCTGTTTTTATCTGTGTTAATAATTGCTTTATACATTTAGGTGCCCCTAAATTGGGTGCATAGATATTTACAAGTGTTATATCCTCTTGTATCTTTCCCTTGATCATTATGGAATGCCCTTGTCTCTTTTTACAGTTTGTTTTAAAGTCTATTTTGTCTGATATAAGTTTTGCTAACCCAACTTTTTTTCATTGCCGTTTGCGTGGAGTATCTTTTTCCATCCCTTCCCTTTCAGTTTGTGAGTGTCTTTCGGTCTGAAGTGTGTCTCTTGTATGCAGCATATAGATGGGTCTTGTTTTTTTATCCAGTCAGCCACCCTGTGCCTTTTAATTGGAGCATTTAGTCCATTGACATTTAAAGTAGCTATTGATAAGTACGTACTTACCGCCATTTTTTAACTTTTTTTTTCCTCAGTGTTTTAGTAGTCCATCTCTGTTCCTTTCTTCTTCTCTTGCTCTCTTTCCTTGTGGTTTGATGGCTTTCTTTAGTATTATGTTTGGGTTCCTTTTTCTTAGTTTTTTCGTATTTATTATGTGTTTCTGGTTTGTGATTACCATGGGGTCCGTATACAGTAACCTACATATATAGGAATGTATAGTAAGTTGATGGTCTCTTTAGTTTGATCTCTTTCTGAAAGCTCTGCTCTTTAACTTTCCTCCTGCCACATTTTATGTTTTTGATATCATATCTAATCTCTTTTCTTGTGAATTTGTATCCATTATCCTCTTATCATGGAAATAGATAATTTTTCCTATTTGTGGTCTTTTCCCCTTAAATAAGTCCCTTTTGCATTTCTTGTAGTACTGGTTTCTCGGTGACAAACTCCTTTAATTTTTGCTTGTTTAGGAAACTTTTTACCTCTCCTTCCATTTTGAATGATAACCTTGCCGGGTAGAGTATTCTTGGCTGTAAGTTTTTTCCTTTTAGCACTTTAAATATATCGTGCCACTCTCTTCTAGCCTGTAATGTTTCTGCTGAGAAGTCAGCTGATAGACTTATGGGGTTTCCTTTGTATGTAACTTTTCTTTCTCTTGCGGGTTTTAGGATTCTCTGTTTATCTTTTATTCTGAACATTTTAATTATGTGTGTGGGCCTCTTTGGGTTTGTCTTGTTTGGTGCTCTCTATGCTTCCTGTACCTGGATGTCTCTTTCCTTCCTTATGTTAGGGAAATTTTCATCTATTATTTCTTCAAATAGATTCTCTGTCCCTTTGTCTCTTTCTTCTCCTTCTGGGACACCTATAACATGGATGTTAGTGTGCTTGATGTTGTCCCAGAGGGCCATTAGACTGTCCTCACTCTTTTTAATTCTTTTTTCTTTTCCTGTTCAGCTTAGGTGATTTCCTCTAGTCTTTCATCCAGCTCGCAGATCCATTCTTCTGTATCCTCTACTCTGTTTTTGAGTCCCTCTAGTGAATTTTTCATTTCCAGTATTGTATTCTTCATTTCTTTTTTTTGTTGTAATAATTTTATTTATTTATTTTTCCCCTGAAACCCCAGTAGATAGTTGTATGTCATAGTTGCACATCCTTCTAGTTGCTCTATGTGGGACTCAGCCTCAGCATGGCTGGAGAAGCAGTGTGTCGCTGCACGCCCGGGATCCGAACCTGGGCCGCCAGCAGCGGAGCGCGCGCACTTAACCACTAAGCCACGGGGCCGGCCCCTGTATTCTTCATTTCTGATTCGTTCTTTTTTATATCTTCCATTTCTTTGTTGATGTTCTCACTGAGTTCATCCATTCTTCTCCCAACATCATTGAGCATCCTTAACACTCTTTGTTTGAACTCTTTGTTGGGTAGGTTGCTCGTTTCTGTTTCACATAGGTGGAGTTTTGTCTGGGGTTTTTTCCTGTTCCCTAACTTGGAATGTATTCCTTTTCCTCCTCATTTTGCCTCTTTCCTTGTGCTTGTGTCTGTGTATTAGGTAGGTCAGCTACGTCTCCTGCTCTTGGATAGGTGACCTTATATAAGTGATGCCTTATGAGACCTGCAGCGTGCTTCCCTCAGTTCTGAATGTTCCAGGAGTGACCCCTATGTGGGAGACGTGTGTCCTTCTGTTGTGGCGTGTTTGCTCTCCCTGTAGGTGCCCAGGGAGGCTGAGCTATGCTCCTGGCCAGCTGTTGTAATGCTCAGCTGCTTGTAGTTGTTGTGGGCTCTTCAGTCTCTTTATCGGGTGTCGGGAGCCCCAGCATAGTTGGCTGCAAGTTCTAATAGCACATTTGTGTCTCAGTATTTCTTTTAAGTGAGTAGTTCCCCAGCGTGGCTGGTTGTTAGGCTCAGGAGCTTACAACTGCTGTAAGCCTCCAGCCTTTAGGTCTCTTCTCAGCTCTCTGAGGATTGCAGCTGGGTGGGGTTGGCCTCAGGCATGGGAGCACCCAATTGTTTCAGC
Organism: Diceros bicornis minor; assembly: GCF_020826845.1. Taxonomy (NCBI): domain Eukaryota; kingdom Metazoa; phylum Chordata; class Mammalia; order Perissodactyla; family Rhinocerotidae; genus Diceros; species Diceros bicornis. Next base: position 51,896,656 of record NC_080741.1, read on the forward strand.
CTTTGGAATGTGGGGCAAACCCCCTACGTGGGTCTTTGAGATGCACAAGTCTTCTGCAGCTGACAAGCCCCACCGCCCACAGGTCCACACGCACAGTCAACACAGTCCTGCCCCGTGTGCGCGCCCCCACCTCCTGAAGTCGCCCAGTCTCTCCATGGCGGGAGACCCACACACTCCACCACCACCCCACACTTTCTACCTGCTCCTTGTGCACGCCTGGCCCACTGAAGTGGGCCCAGTCACCAGGCTGCAGAGAATCCAGTCACCAAACCATGCAGGCCCACAAGTTGCCCGAGGGCTTGTTTTTGGGTGGGGCCAATCCCTAGGGTGGGCTGCCTGCCCTCGCTGAACTAGATTAAATCAGTGCTCTAGAGAGTGGGGCAGACCCTGGGCTAGCAGGCCCCAGGGAGAACTCCAATGGCATCTGCCAGCGTCTGTGTCAGCATGCCCACACCTGGTGACAACAGTGGCTGCTGCCAACATCCCAGTCCCTGGAGAGGTCTCACCTCTCGCTGAGATGTGCTCAGAGCCTATCAGGTGAGTCTCTTTTCGCCAAAAGACTGTGCACCTTTCTTTCTGGTGATTTTAGGTTGCTTTCTGAAATGGGTGAACTTGTGCGTGGGCCCTTTAAGAGCCGGTTTTAATTTCTTTGTGAGCCAGCTTTTCTGGGGGTACTTCCCATTGTTTTAGCAGCAGGCAAAGTCAGATATTATGCCACTCATCTTGATTGTACTGGGTCCGCAAAATGCCTACAGTGGGAGCTCTCCCGGCTCAGGGCCCCATTCCTCCAGGGAGGGCTTCATACCTTTGGGCTGCTCCCTGGCGGCCGTGAAGCGCTGAAGCCTGTAACAGTGGCGTTTTTCTCTCTGGAAGGGAATTTCTGCAGCTTTCACCTCAATTAGGATTGTCGTTTGTTGCAGGAGTTCCTCTTATCCAGTTTTCAGTTCTCTCTCAGGGGTAATTTTTCCATGAGTAGTTGTAAATTGGCTGTGTCCGTAGGAGGAGGTGAGTTCAGAGTCTGCTTACACCACCATCTTGATTTCTCGCCTCAGCATGTTGGTTTTAATAGTTTACTTTGGGTTCTGCTTTTATAAATAAGGTTCCAAAGAAGTTTTGTTAGAGTTGGTCATTATTCTGAAGTCCATTCAACTCTGCAGCATGGTCAAAATCATGTCTGTGCTAAGAGCCAGACCATGGATAGTTGTCAGTTTACCACACAATTATCCTTTTGGAGGAATCTTTCTAGTGAACCAGATAGTCTTGCCCAGGGAATACACCTTTGCATTACCATATATGAACCTTCTTCTCTTGATCCTCATTAAAGACATGGAGCTGTGCTGATAGAAGGAGATGGATTTACTTCTTCTACCGTCTCTACCAGTCTGGAAATTACAAAAAATTGAGTGGAGTTCAGAGTGGCTGCACTGAACAATGTATAAGGCTGAATACACCTGTTGTTTCTGTTAGAGGTGATTTAGAGTAGTGGTTTCCAAACTAGTTTTTCATTGTGCATCATAACCATTAAAAGTTTTTTTTGAATGCACATATACTTACTTATAATCTATGTATGTATCCATGTATATTAATGTTATTAAACATAGAAAACAGAACTAAATTTCAACATCAGAAAGATTAAATAATATAAATTTTTATGTGGTTTAAAACCAATATTCTGTTCAGTAAATATCATCAATAGTATCATATTGGTATATGAGAATTAAACAATTATGGTATTAGATGGTTATATATAACCATATATATTTTTAATGAAAGTAACTTGATTTAAAATGCTTTACTTTTATTAAATTCTTCGTTTTATATTTTGTGATGTAGCAGTCTGATGGCAGCCCATTGGGGTCAGGCCTAGGACTTCATATTAGTAATGCTTAATTTGTTTCTCTTATTTTTCAAGAAAAGAAATTATAAAATAGCTTCTGTCTACCTTATTCAGAGTAACACATTTTTTAAAAGGGTTCATTTCATCAGGAGGATGTAAAATTTTTGTGTAGAAAGTTTTTTAAAATAGGCAAAGTAAACTACTTTTTTTTTTTTCCTGAGGCTAATTAGCCGTGAGCTAACATCTGTTGCCAGTCTTCCTCGCTTTTACTTTGAGGTAGATTAGCCCTGAGCTAACATCTGTGCCAGTCTTCCTCTACTTTATATATGTGGGTTGCTGCCGCAGGGTGGCTGACGAGTAGTGTAGATCCACGCCCGGGATCCAAACCCGTGAACCTGGGGCACCGAAGTGGAATGCACCGAACTCAACCACTACACCTCGGGCTGGCCCCCAAACAGTACTTTTTAAGAGATAAATACATTGCTAAAATATGAAGGAACAAAAGGATACAAATGAAGATCGTGGTTACCTGTAGGAGGTTGAAAGGATTATTATTAGTGAAGTGCACATAGTAAGACTGGAGGACGGGCCAGATGTGGTGCCCTGGCAAGGGTGCCATGGTCGTAATCTAGAAGACTTGGTGATGTTTGAGAGCCATGTCAACAGCAGTGTCTTTTGGAGGGAGGGCAAGGAATGTGGTATGGTAATAACTACACTTAAGAGCACTTACTAGGTTCCAGGCACAGTTAACCCCTTACAACCCTAGACAGATGCTCTTTTTTTGTTGTTGTTATTATTAAAAGGATGAGGCAACCAAAGTCACGCAGAGGTTAGTAAACTTGCCCAAGGCACCGCAGTTGGCAGAATTGAAATAGAAAACCAGGCATTCTGACTCCAGAGCCAGTATTCTTACCCACTGTGCTGTATTGTCTCTACATTAAAAAATTATGAAACTCCAGAGCAAGGATCAGTCGTAGGAAGGCAGGAGATGGTCTGGATAAATTTCACAGATTGAGTGTTGTTTTTTTTTGTTTTTTGTTTTTTTTTATTGATGTTTTAATGGTTTCTAACATTGTGAAATTTTTGGGTTGTATATTTTTGTTTGTCCATCACCATATATATGACTCCCTTCACCCCTTGTGCCCACCCCCCACCCCCCACCCCCACTGCCCCTGGCAACCACAGTCCAATTTTCTCTGTCCATGTGTTGGTTTATGTTCCACATATGAGTGAGATCATACAGTGTTTGTCTTTCTCTTTCTGACTTATTTCACTTAACATAATACGCTCCAGGCCCATCCATGTTGTTGCAAATGGGACGATTTTGTCTTTTTTTATGGCTGATAGTATTCCATTGTGTATATATACCACATCTTCTTGATCCAGTCGTCAGTCGAGGGACGCTTAGGCTGCTTCCACTTCTTGGCTATGGTGAATAATGCTGCAATGAACACAGGGGTGCATAAGCCTCTTTGGATTGTTGATTTCAGGTGCGTTGGATAGATTCCCAGTAGTGGGATGGCTGGATCATAGGGCATCTCTATTTTTAATTCTTTGAGGAATCTCCATACCGTTTTCCATAGAGGCTGCACCAATTTGCATTCCCACCAGCTGTGTATGAGGGTTCCTGTTTCTCCACATCTTCTCCAACATTTGTTGTTTTTTATCTTGGTGATTATAGCCATTCTAACGGGTGTGAGGTGGTATCTTAGTGTTGTTTTGATTTGCATTTCCCTGATGATTAGTGATGTTGAGCATCTTTTCATGTGCCTATTGGCCATCTGTATATCTTCCTTGGAGAAGTGTCTGTTCATTTCCTCTGCCCATTTTTTGATCGGGTTGTTTGTTTTTTTGTTGTTCAGTTGTGTGAGTTCTTTATATGTTATGGAGATCAACCCCTTGTCAGATGTATGTTTTGCAAATATTCTCTCCCAGCTGGTTGGTTGTCTGTTCATCTTGATTCTGGTTTCATTAGTCTTATAAAAGCTCTTTATAGATTGAGTGTTTTTAATGGTGATAAACTCGAGGGGTAAATGGTAAGGGGTGGTGGAGTGGGGGAGTGAGGTAGTTTATGTTTTCATTTAAAGTTCCCAGCTGTTTTGTTCTTTTCAGTAGTAAGGAAGAGTCATTTAAAAGGGCTAGAGCCAGATGGGTAGGATTTAGCACAACACAGTCCCTTTATGCTCTTGGAATTACGTTATGGCCTTGTGTTGAAAGTACTGTTCATGATGCATCTCTTGATAACTTTGATGCAAATGTGCTCCTTCTGCCTTTTTCCCTTCTTTGCTGCAGGAGGGTGACTCATATCGTGAAGTAGCTTGGTTGGCACGATAGCTGCTGTCATTTCTGTCCTGTGTGTACTGTCACCAGATGTGAAAGCTATGAATGGACAGATGCTGTGCTCTAGTCAGGAGACAAAGCTTTCTCCAGGGCATTCTTCTGCTGTGGAATGTGTTTTGTTCCTCCTCCACTCTGGGAATGAGATGTATAAATGGCCAAGCTTTGTGTTGATTCTGACAGGGGATCATTGTACTAGTGCAGGTTTGGCCGATTTCATTTGTTAATATTTAAAGTAATAAACAGCAGTGAAGGCTGGATTGACACTCTACTTAACTTTGTGACCCAGAGCAACCCACTTGTGGTAGAGGATAGGGGAGAGCCTTTTATGGTAGGGGTTATTTAATTTCATCTTTTAAAAAAAATCAAAGATATCGGGGCAGGCCCGGTGGCGTAGTGGTTAAGTTCACGCACTCCGCTTCGGTGGCCCGAGGTTCACGGGTTCGGATCCTGGGCGTGGACCTACACACTGCTTGTCAAGCCATGCTGTGACAGGCGTCCCCCATATAAAGTAGAGGAAGATGGACATGGATGTTGGCCCAGGGCCAGTCTTCCTCAGCAAAAAAATGAGGATTGGCGTGGATGTTAGCTGAGGGCTGGTCTTCCTCACACACACACAAAAAATATATCAAAGATATATGTATATATGGGGTTTTAAATCATACATTAAAAACAACTAGGCCTTTAATGAAAAATAGTAGTTCTTGGCCCTGTCTCTCCCCGTACCTGATTCTCACTCTACACCCATTTTATTCATCTCTTTAACTATTTCTTCTGATATTTCATACTTCTAAATAATAATTTATAATGTATGTCTTGATTTTTTTCTATTTTTAAGTATCATTTAGTGATCTCCTATTATAGAAGATAAGAATTAAACTCTGAATGTTCTTCTCCATGCACTTATACTCTTTCCTTCCTCTAATACTTCCAAAAGAATTATATCACCATTTTTTTGGTTAAAGCAATATGCCTGTGTAACTAGTACTTCGCCTCTGAGCCACATAGTGAATTAAGGTTACATTTCCTTTATTGTGTAACTTTGTTTTTTTATAGTTAATAATTGTTTCTCTTTTCATTTGTTTTGTTTCCTCTGTTTTATGCCTAACCCTCTGGCAGAAATGAAAATCTCCTTTGAGTATGTTCAAACACTTTAGGTATTTTACCGGTTTAATTTTTTTTCAGTGTTATCCCATATGGAACCCTCCAACTTCCTGTGTTATTCTGGCGAGAATTTTCTTTGCCCCTCTCCTAGGTCCATTTGTCCCCTGGATTAAACCAGTGTCACCTTATTCTTGGTTTACTTCCTCATTTGATGACTCTCTTTCTGCATAGCTTCCTGTGAAAAGTATGTGGGAGAAAATTTTTTTTGAGATTTTGCATATTTGAAATGTCTAGCCTTACCTTGATTGATAGTTTGGCTTGATATAAAAATCTTGGTTACAGATAAAGTACAGAAGTTTTAAAGCATTGCTTCATTATTTTCTGCCTTCCATTGTTGATGTTGAGAAATCCAATGTCATTCTAGTTCCTGACTCTTTAATCGACAAATTGTTTTCCATGAAAGATTTTAGAATCATTTCTTTATCCCCAGTGTTCTGTAATTTTACAGTGATGTGTCTTAGTTATATCTTTTTTCATTGATTATACCGACTGAGTTCTGTCATCCTAAAAACTCATTTACTTCAGTTCTGGGACATTTATTTTATCACTTCTTTGGCAGTTTCTTCCTCTGTTCTCACAGTTCTCTCTTCCTAGAACTTTTATTAGAATTGGACGTCCTGGGGCCGGCCCCGTGGCTTAGTGGTTAAGTGCGCGTGCTCCGCTGCTGGCGGCCTGGGGTTCGGATCCCGGGCGTGCACCGACACACCGCTTCTCCGGCCATGCTGAGGCCACATCCCACATACAGCAACTAGAAGGCTGTGCAACTATGACATACAACTATCTACTGGGGCTTTGGGGGAAAAAAAAAAAAATTGGATGTCCTGGTATGATTCACTAGTTTTCTTATATTTTCTGCCCCATTTATCCATTGTATTACTTTTATGTTCTACTTTCTAGCAGAATTTCTCAACTTTCTATTCTATCATTTTTACTGAATTTTGTTTTAAATTATAGCTATCCTATTTTTAAGTTCCAAAAGCCCTTTCGGCTCTGGATCTTTTTCTCCTTTTCTGTTACTATATCCTGTTCCTATCTCTATGCTCTCCGAAAATATTAATTATTATTTCTTTGAAATTTTCTTGTACTCCTGGCATTGTTTCTCTTTCCTCCAATTTCCATTTTTCTGATTGTTTGGGTCTCTTTCTGTCATGTTGGAAGCTTTCTTCCTTATATGGTGTTCTTTTCTATTCATATTTAAGAATGAGGCATTAAAATATTGACAGAAAGCTCTGTGAATGGGGCTAGTATTTACTAACTGATGGACATTACTCAAGAGTGATCAGAAGAGGGACTGGCTTTTCGTGGGAGGAGAGCAACTGCCAATATTTCTGGGTCTTTTTCCTGGGCTGAGTTTTCCCAGTGAAGAATCCTATATTGTCCTTCCTAAGAAGGTGTAGGCCTGGCTGTCAACACTTTGGGAGCTCAGTGTGGGAAGAGTACCAGGGATCCCATCATTTACTACCTAGTCTTTGACTTAATTTCTCCTTGTTTTAACATCATCAGCTCTGTTTGGTGCCCTCCAGTGTATAGACCCTGTTTTAACCTCTGCGGAGAGCAAAGTACCACGTGGAGAAAGCTATCAGGTAGAGAAAGCCTGGCAGAGTAGAGTAAGGGTGATGATCTGAAGGTCTTACAGCCTTTTAAAAGACTTTGTTTTTTTGGTGAGGAAGATTGTCCCTGATCTAACATCTGTGCCAGTCTTCCTTTATTTTGTATGTGGGATGCCGCCACAACATGGCTTGATGGGTGGTTTGTAGGTCTGTGCCTGGGACCCAAACCCGTAAACCCTGGGCTGCCAAAGCGGAGCATGGGAACTTACCCGCTATGCCACCGGGCCAGCCCCTTAACCAATTCTCCTGTTTCCATTCCCCAAGCACACCCTCCAGACCCACCACACCCACACCAACATATACATCTTCAGAGGTTACTGGTACCTCCAGTCCCTGAGCCTTTCTGTACCCTCCCACCCTCCCCATCTGATTTCCTCACTCTGTCACCAGGGCTTATTTTTCAGTCTTGTGTTTTCTGCCAGGTTAACTACTTTCCAGCTTTCATCTTTAACATTTGGAGGAGGAGGTAATTGGGGCAGGTTTCTTATTGGTCTCTGTATCTAAGAAGAGGTACCTAGAGGAGACAGATTAAATGCTGTCTTTAAGTAGAAGTTCATTCTGTCTTGTGTAGAAGGGCTGACTGTGAGCCTGAGAATGCCTTAATTGTCCACAGCCCACTGTTAGCCTGTTCAGAATTGTGGATGGGTGCCCTTGACATCAGCAACTGCAGCCTACATTTTTCATATCACTGATATTTTCCCCACCTTTCAGTTGGTTTTTCTTCTTCTTATGAAGATTCTTATTTGCTCTAGGGAAAGAATTTTTGATCAGCTTACTTAAACTAAGATAGAGTTTCAAGTCTTAGCTCTCCTGCAAATATTTGTGTTATAAAAGAGGCTTGAAGTTTTAAAGGGTGTTATTTTGGTTATCAATAAGTCTGTAAGGGAGAATGTGTTTGGGTTGTCAGTGGAGTGAGGAAGATAATCCTGGCCCCTGAGAGATGGAAGAGTAAATATGTATGCCAAGCAAATAGATTGTATAGGCACACCGCCATATTAGTGAACAGTTTAAAAAGAAGTTCCTTATTGCTTTTTTGCATTTTTATTTCTTGCAAATATGTGCTTTGAAGATCAGTGTGAAAGAGCTTGAATTTAGATATTGTTTTGTTTCACAGAAATTTCTCTTTTGAACTCATTTTCAAGCCTTTGCCAGCTATGTCATTGAACAACCTAAAATGAAAGTTTAAATTTCTGGGCTTAAACATATTTTTTGCAGAAAGGTCATTGGGGTTGCAAATACAGCAGTTTAGATATTTTTATATTATGCTGAGATGAGTCCTAGAGCTTTGGGGTATAATATAAACATTTTGAATAGGATTTGAGGTTACTTCATAGTAAGAGACTTGATTATTAATAATAATTTAAAAAAAGGAATATTGGAGAAGTTTGAATAAACTCAAGTTCTTAATGGTTAATTTTTTAACAAGAAATAAAATGAGAAAATAAGCCACCTACCTAGATATAAAAAAAGAATATTCAAAAGTAAGAGGTAAAATGGAGAGAGATCTGGGAGTCTTCTCTTAACAACTTGGACTTTAGATGCAATGTTTAACTTCCATTAAATTGATTTTCACCTAAAGTTTTTAGTACTCATGGCAGGACATTTGTTCTCTTTGAGGAGAGCAGTACTTTTGATGTAATTTTCTTTTAATTAGATTTTATAATCATATTAGCATATATTAACTAGTCTGTATGCATTTGTAGTTTTAAAATAAAGGTGTAACATACTTTATGATAGATACTCTACAACTTTGCTCATTTACTAACTCAGAGGCATCATTGCAGCACAACTTTTCTTTCCACATTGGGTTACAACCAGTTTAGTAAAAATAATTTTTAAATCGAGTATTAAAACTCAAAATTTTTCTGCAGAGTTTCAGGGATTCTTTCACAATGATGAGGCAGATTCTTCTTGGCATGTAGTTGCAACATAGTTTAATTATTCTAAATTTATGCTTTCTGCTGACTCTTCAGTATACCGTCCAAATATTTTGTGACTATTCTTGACAAATATTAGACTATAGAGCTTTTGGAGAGAGTGAACGTGTTGCTAAGGTGGGCTACAGCTTTCTTTTTCTTCTTCCTCTTTTTAAAAATTTTTCTGCTTTTATTTTTATCAGTGACAGGAACTAGGGATACAGGAAAGCTAAACCTTACTGCCAACCTAATTATGCTGTTACTTTAATCCACTGAGGAGCAGGCCTCTCAGTAGACAAGGATTGTTCAGCCTGAGTGGGATATTCAGCTGTCCTGTGGCATCAGGTGATCCTAGGTAAATTGTGTGCTCTGGGGCCAGTTGCCCAGATTGCTCAACTTGAATGGTATGTATTCTCTTCTGCTAATAAACCCAATAGTGCAGCGTGGTGTCAGAGCAATGCTGAGTGGAGCCTTTAGTGCTAGGGCGTCTGGTCAAAGAGGTCATTAGGTTGGCCTGGAAAAAGAAATTAGCACATTGATTGTAATAATAGTGCTGCTTTCTGATTATATGATCCATTTCATTCTTAGTACGGGGTTAGCATTCCCAGCTTTATGTATTTAGAAACAGTAACTAATTTTCTATTGGAAAAAAATACTGTACAGTTGTTCCAGCTATCTACATAACAAACTACCTCAAAGCTTAGTGACTTAAGACAACTATTTACTATATTTCATTCTTCTCTGGATACAGTGAGCTTGTTGGGCAATTTTCACATAGAGTTTCTCATGTTGGTAGGAGCTATGGTCCTCTGAAGGCTCGACTGGGCTACACATGGCATCTAAGATGGCTCACTCACTCAGCTGGGACTGCTTACTAGAGTGTCTCCTTTGGCCTTTCCATGTAGCTTGGGCTTTGCACAGCATGGAAGCTGAATTCTGAGAGGGAACCTCCCAAGACTATGTATTCCAAGAGGCAGGAAGCAGAAGCTGCAAGACTAGTTAAGGGCTGTGCCTAGAACTACCCTAGCTCACTGCTGTCGTGTTCGATTGGTCAGAGCAGTCTCACGGCCTGCCCAGATTCAAGGGTGTGAAGAAATATACTCCACCTCATACTGGAGGGGTGTCAAGGTCATGTTTTCGCAGAAGAGTCCTTGGAGTGGGAGATATTGTAGTCAACTGTGGAAAATAGAACCTGTTAGAAACTCTTGATTAAAAAAATAAGTAACTATGTAATGCCTTAAAAGACTCTATTAGTATATTCTTGCATTGATATTGTATATATATGTGTGCATATATGTGTTGCATAGATATTGTATGTATGTGCATGTGTGTATATATTATGTCTGTGTATATATGTGTATATATACACATACATATAAACATATTTCTATATCAATATACTTCATTATAATTGGCTTAAAAAAAACCACAATCGCACTTTTAATTAGTGTTCACAAATCTCAAAACCATCTGGCAGTTGAACCACCTTTCCCCTGCTGATTTGTGTTACCATTCTCTATGAAACTGTTTTACATATTCTCCAACCTCTAACACCCTGTCCCACCCCACTCATGCTCGGCTGATGACCTTGCTTTTTATTTCCTTGAGATTAAAGCAACCAGAGAAAAAATTTAGTTATCCTATCACCAAATCTCCCAACTACCTATGTTACTACCCATATTCTATACTTTTTCCCTCCGTGATGCTATATAGAGTATCCAGCCTAAGCGAAACCTCCCCTTTTGACCTGGGACCCGTCTCTTCTTGGCTACTCAAAGATTTAACACCTCCGTCATCAAATTTTCCATCTCTACTAGATCATTCCCTTCAGCATACAAATAGCCTGAAATTTTGTCCCATTTTAAAAAACTTTCCCTTGATCACACAACTCCATTCTGCTACCCCATTTCTCTGCTTGAAATTACTGAAAATTCTACAAAAGAGTTGTCTGTGCTCTCTCTCCATTCCTTTTTCTCCCATTACTCTTGAACTCACTCAACCATTCATTTAAAACTGCCCTTGTAGAGGTCATTGCTGGCCACCATAATGCCAAATCTAGGCCAATTCTCAGTCTGTATTTTATTTAACCTCTCAGTGCATTTGACAAAGTCCTCCTTAAAACAAAGTCCCCCTGTTTTCAGTACTCTCCTGTATTTCCTCTCACCTCACTGGTTACTCCTTCTTAGTTTCCTCTGCTAGATACTCTCACCTTCCTGACCTCTTAACTCAATGTCAAACTTAGCATGTCCAAGTTGAACCTTGGTCCTTCTTCCAGACACGCTCCCCAGGCCAAGAAAAAGAGTGATTGTTGACCACATTCATATCCCACATCTTATCTATCAGCAGGTCCTGACAGGTCTATCTACAAAACATGTCAAAACTCCAAGCTCTAAAATTTTTACCATCACCATTCTTACCTTCATCCAGTCAGCCATCATCCTATGCATTGTTGTAATAAATAGCCTTCTGACTGGAATTCCCACTTTCCTCTTTGCCTTTTCATTGTTTATTCTCAACAGAGCACTCAGAGTGATGCTTTCAGGACTTAAGTCATATCACATGACTCTTCTGCTCCAAATCTCCAGTGGCTTCCCATCTTGCTTGGAATATAAGCCAAAGCTCTTAACATGGCTTACAAAGGCCCTGCATAACCTGGTCCTTGTTGCCTCTCTGACTGGATCCCCATTGTTCACTTTGCTTCAGCTGCACTGACCTCTTTGTTCTCCGTGAAAATGCCGAGTTCACTTCCACATGGGGGCATTTACTCTTGCTGTTTCTTATGCCTCTAAAACTTCCCCAGTTTTCCAAAATGCCTTCACCTTATTTCATTCAGGTTTCCACTTAAAGTTCAGCTCCCAAAGAAACCTTTCCCTGGCCACCCTACTGGAAGCAGTACCTTCTTCCATTTCCCAGCCAGTCCACACTTAGCTACCCACTGTCCCTACTCTGCTTTAATTTTTCTTCTTAGAACTTTTTGCTACCATCATTTATTTCTGTGGTCTGTCTCTGCTCTCCAGGATGAAAGCACCATGAGAATAGGGATTTTTGATCACAGCAAAGTGAAAACACTCAGCAGGTGCTCAATAAGCATTTGTTAATCGAGTGGATGAATAAATGCTTATGTATGTATGCAGTGGATTATTGTGTATGGTTTGATGGGAAAATAATTATATAATTCTGATTTTCTATTTTAAACTTAGACAGGTAGCCTTTTTTTATCAAAAAGAAATGATGTGCTGAAAGCAAACACCACATTGCCTTTATTGCTTATCGTCAAGATCTCAATTTTCCAGATGATGCAGTTTGCTTTGGCCTTGTTGCTTTTTGAGCTGGCAAGAATTTGAGTTCTTCCCTTCTGCCAGCATTGTGTACCATCACGGTGCTTAACTTGTCTTCAGATGTTCATTGAGTGAAGAAAGGACAGCATGCTATTTGAAACGATGTAGTTAGAGTGCTTGATTTCTAAGATCTTCTAGTTGTAAATAGTTTCTCTTTAAGATGGACTTTTAAAAGTCTAATGCTCCATTAGATGATTTCTAAGTGCTCCATTAAATGATTTCTAAGTAGTATGATGTTCCAAACATTTTAATCATAAGATCACTGCCACCTAAAAACATTAGCTGATTCTACTGGTTTGTAATTTGCTTTATAATTAATTTTATTTATAGCCACTTGAAATCAAGCTTATTTTGGCAAGTGTCTTTTTAGAGGACATCCCAAATAGAAACTTTACTAACGCTATGGTACCGGTTGATCTGCCTTTAAAAGCATTCTTTATAGGGCCGGCCCCATTGGCTTAGCGGTTAAGTGCGCGCGCTCTGCTGCTGGCGGCCCGGGTTCGGATCCCGGGCGCGCACCAACACGCCACTTCTCTGGCCATGCTGAGGCTGCGTCCCACGTACAGCAACTAGAAGGCTGTGCAACTATGACATACAACTATCTACTGGGGCTTTGGGGGAAAAAAATAAATAAATAAAAATTAAATGAAACACAACTGCATTAACCTGTGGCATTAAAAAAAAAACATTCTTTATAGATAAGTTACATTCTAAGAATTTTAATTATCATATAAAGTTATGCTTCTCTATAACAGAAACAGAAACCTAAAAATTCCAAAATCAAGATTTCACTTGTGAGCAAATAAGACTTTAGTTTTTAAATCTATATTCTTAAGTAAATCTTTTTGCTCAAGCGTCTACTGTGATGGCACTTACATTTCTTACTTGTAAGGTTAAAACCATTGTGATGTCCATAATTAAGTTCATTAAGATGTTTACAATTAACTCTTATAAAGGTAACACTTTTTATTAAACCGAAAAGGTAGAAATCTATGACACTAGGGACACGTAGTTTACAAAATGCTAATTAAAGCTAGATGAGGCCTGGAAACCTGGAGTGCCTCTCACTCCAGAGACTGTGGCTTTATATTGAAACCTTAGTTCCTTCAAAATAGGGCAAGTGATTCTCTCTCCCTCAACTTGAGTATCCCTCCTGGAGAAACCAGAGATATTGGTGAATGATTGAAATCTTGGTTGTTACATACAGAGCAACTTCTGTCAGGGAAAATAGCTCTAGGCTCCTGTGTAACTTTCTGTTCTGATTAAGTTTAGTAACTTTGATTTACTGGAAAATGAATAGTACAGGATGGAGTAGAAATAAACAAATGATACTTTGCATGATCCAGATCAATTATATTACCTGTTAGATGTCACTGTGTAGAGATTTTTAGACAATAGGAACTAAGGACTTTAAGATTCTTGAATAAGCTCCTTTTTACGTTGCATAAAGAAGCTCAGAAAAATGAGTGCTTTCCATAGTTGAACTATTTCTCTTTCTTTTTTCATTCTCTTCCCATATCCATTTTTTATTTCATTCAACACCAAAAATGCCCCTCCAGAAACACAAAGTAGATCTTTTCTACAAGCTACGCCATGTGATGAACGAACTTATTGACCTTCGAAGGCAGCTACTGTCTGGCCACCTGACTCAGGATCAAGTGCGGGAGGTTAAGCGGCACATCACTGTGCGCCTGGACTGGGGTAATGAGTAAGTATGAGTATCATTTGGGCATCTCTTAGTTTCGTTTATGGTAACTCATTTATCATGGGATTTGTACCTGATCAGAGCTTCTCTTTAATGATTAAAAGATGTTGTTATATTCTCCCTTAAGCTTTGATCATTTTTACTATGAGGAATTTTTTCTTTTAGTTTAGCCAAGGACACTCACTGGTTCTACTCACTGAAACTCTCTCAACCTCTATTTTCACTTCTGGAAAATTACATAATTGGACTGCATTATCCTCTGAGATCTCTTCTAGCTCAAATTCCTTGATTCTAGACCTCAGTGATCAGAATACATTTTTGTTCCATCTTTTAATACCTTTTTATTTCATGTGAATTTGGTGTCCTTTACATTTTATAGCCATACAATGAATCTGAATAAGCATATACTACAAATGGGAACTATCTACATCTGTATTTTAGAAGATTCTTAACTAATTTGTCATTCAAAAATAGTCCTGCATTTATGCAGTGTGTATGATTATTTGCTATTGCCATAAAAGTAAAATTCTAGGACTTTGGCATAGGAAGCTAGAGTAGATAGTATTCAGATTTATTTGTTCCTAGATTTAATAATTGATATAATTCTCAGGTGCTGTTGTCATTCTCTTAAAATCAGGTACATTGAACTTTGAACTGACCAGGTTGCTTCCTATTTAAGGTATATGTGTATACCTTAAGTATATTTTAGTACAAGTCTTTAGCTCTCTCTCAAGACATCATTGAAATGAGAGAAAATAAAAAGAATGGGAGGGATCCTAGCAATATATGGGATATATGAACCCATTTCTAGAAGCTGGAAAGTAGGTGGAGGATTATTGACAGAGGAAGGCCCAGTATATGTGGAGGAAACTTTAGCTAATGAAGGAGCTGCTCTGCACTGCAGCTCCCAGAATCATGGAGGATGGGAGTGTGCCTTGGAGCTTAAAAAAGGGGGATTGCTTAAAAGTATGTAAAAGGAATAATCCACTGCCATGAGCAGAAAGCCTGACAGCCAGGTGTTTGCCCTTCAGATAAACAAATACCAAGACCAACTGCCTGGGGGGAAACTGGGCAACAAGAGTGTGAAATGGGACTTTATTGCAAAGCCCTCCATATTGTGGCATTTAAAGGTTTCAAAGTGTAATGACCAGATCACTTCCACTTACTAGAAAGAGAAGCTTGCTAGTCACCTACTCATGTACAAAAAACTCACCACACTTCTTCTTCTAGGACCTTTTAAATCTGAATGGACAAAGAGTATCATCAGGTATTTGAAAAAATCCTTCCACAAGGAAGAGAGAGAGACCAGGATAAACAAAACACCTTACCTAGAGGAAATAACCAGGCCTCAGAGAGAACTAGAGATTAGTAAAGAACTTTTAAAAAAATTTCTGAGTAGGGGCCTATGCCATGGCCTAGTGGTTAAGTTTGGCGCACTCCACTTTGGTGGCCTTGGCCCGGTTCCCAGGCACAGACGTATACCACTTGTCAGCAGCCGTGCTGTGGCAGCGACACTCATACAAAATAGAGGAAGACTGGCAACGGATGTTAGCCTAGGGTGAATCTTTCTCAGCAAAAAAAGAAGAAAAAAATCTCTGAGTATTCTCAAAGAGAATCAAGATCTATTAAGTAGAATAAAATGCTTATGAAAAAGGAATGGAGAATGTGGTTTCAAAATAAAACATTCAGGAAGGTAATTTTATGTTATCTCTAGGAAAATAAAACAAAAAGATGAGAAATGAAGAGCAATGCAGAGGTTTAATACAGGGGGTCCAACATCAGACATTATAATTTCTAGAAAAAGAACAAAGGTGATAAAGAGGAAATTCTAAAGAAAGGATAGAAGAGAATTTCACAGAGCCAAAGAGGAGGAGTTTTAGGATAGAAAGAGCCCACCAAATACCTAGTATAATGAATGGGGACGAAAATACCACAGCGAGGCACATTAAGATATTTCAATATTCTAAGGCTGAAGAGAGAATCCTAAAAAATTTTCAGACAGAAAAACAGGTCTTCTTACAAAAGAATGAAAATGACACCAGCCTGAAAAGTTTTATCAGTAACGATGGATGCTAAAACATAATGAAGTAATATCTTCAAAATTCTTGGGGGGAAGGCCAGCCAGAATTTTATAAACAACCAAACTATCAAGTGTAAGGGCCAAATAAAGCCATTTTAAAGTATTCAGGGATGCAGAAGTTACCTTTCATGGCCCTTTTCTTAAGAAGGGACTTAAGAATGTTTTCTTGCAAAAGTGGAAGAGTAAATCAGGAAAGAGGATACACAGAATCTAATAAGCAGTGGATCGAGCCCGGAGTGATACTGTTCATCAATGGTAAAGAAAAAAGTACAACCCTAAATTGGCTATTTGTGACCTTTTAAAGTGAAAATATCTTATCCTTGTTTGTTTCGTTAAATTACACCCTCTCTTGACTGTTAATAGGGTTGCTTGGCACACACCACAGACTCCTTTATAACATGGATTCAGGTGTACCATAGATAAGACAGTGTTCTCTAAATCTGTCTTGGGGCAATAAAAATCTTAGCAAAATATAGTATGTTAACTTACAGCATAGCTACTGATCCTGTCTCCTGGGTTCCAAACAGTACTGTTATAAAATGATATCATTGCATTTATTTAAAAGATCAATAATAGTAATAATTGCAAACATAACTTTACTATGTGCCGAGCAAATTCTTACATTTTAACTGATGACACTAACAGTTTTATAAATCATTAGGTTGCAATTTAACTACAGCTATACGTACCAGTAAATAAAGAAGAGAAATATTTTAGAACTATCAATACCTGTTTATAATAAAACTTGGGAAACAGACCAATCAGATTTTGCAATCAAATTGGAAAACGTAAAGGTGGTAGCTTGGAAACAAGTTCAAATTATATTTGAAAAAGGCAAAGACCATTATAAATACCTGTCAGTAAATTAAAGAGCGATTCCACCTTCATTAATAACTTTTTCTCAACAAAGTGTGTGTCTAGGAGGAAGTAGTTATATGTCCATTTTAATAAACAAAGAAAAATCAGGAGCATAGTTTCATCCCCCTCCCCTACTTTTTTTCATCCTCCCCTCTCCCTTCCCCCCGCACCTTGTTTGTATCTTCTTCCTTCCTTTCTCTCTCCCCTTCCACTTCTTTCTTTCCTCTTTTCCTCTTCTTTTTTTTTTTACCCCAGTGGAAAATACAGTCACCTAAAAACTTAAATAAGAACTTTGTAGGTCTGTCATTATTAAAGAAAAAAGACATGTTGCCCCCAAAACTGATAGGACTATTCTCTCTAGTTCTCACTTGAACTAACTTTTTAAAAAATTTTCCTTCTTTCTTTGAAAGAAGAGATGGTATACTGCAAAAAATAAAATCATTTTATACCGTTAGGTTATGTAAAGGAGACTGTTCCACGCAACGGCTGAGCTCTGATAAACATATCCATTGTTGCTGTTTTATGTCCTGATAGTTCCACACTTCTTGTTCCACCACACTTTTATAAATGCCATAAAATATTGAAGCTTAGCATATGTTGGCATGTGGTGAATGCACAATGTTTGCAAAATGTATTTTTACATTTTAGTTGATGTAATTAATGTTAATCATGTATAATTTGAAACTTTTATGCCTTTTTATATAAGCTCTTACACAGACATTATAGCTCTGCCTTTTCAGAACCTATTTCAGAAGTTACTAATAATAGCTATTAATAGTTTATTGAGTACATCTACCTATATATCATTGTGGCAAGTGCATGTTCTTACTTATATGTACTGTTATAATGAAATGCTATTATACTCTTCCAAGATAGCAGCTCTGTTTTACCTAATGAGGAAACTGAGGCTCAGAAGCACTTTTTCCAATGTTGCATAGTGAGTGGTAGAGCTGGTGTTTTTACTCAGAACTGATCCCAAAGCCTATATGCTTTATACAGAACTTTTCCATCTCTCTGATTATTTTTAAGTGTGAGTCTTAAAACCAGACAAATTATTGCCAGTATTTCTAGTCAATTGGTTATTTGATCTTTGTTCTGTTCCCCTAGAGTGAATACTCTGTGTCCCATAATATATATCTGATTTAGCATTGAGTTAGAGCTTTCAAGGATGGAAACTAAACTGGTGCTATACTCTTTTATTTAGAGTTCAAATTAAATGCAGAGCTCACCACATGTACATAACAATTTTTATTTTATTTCCTGAGATTAGAAATTATGATTTATTTGGCCAAAAATTTGAATATTCTGGCATTAAATATATGTGGCTTACACTTGTTGCCCTATTTGCATGTGTGTACACTCATTTCATAAATAAAAATTATTAAAATTATATTAGGTAGAAATCAGCACTTATGTTATTAAATTTTTAGAAACTAAAATACAAGAAGGGCATAAAACGAAGTTGTGTTCAAATTAACTAGCCATTATCTCTGCTCAGGCCTCCTATTCAAAGAATAATATTGTCAGTTAATTATAGTCTCTCCAAGAGAATTTTAAAATAATTTGTCTAGCAATGTAATTTTAATGTGTTAATTTAATATTTTCAACACCTTCCATAAAGATCTTGATAAAAGTTTCTTCTCAGTCTCTAATCTCATTACTACAGTAAATATAGCATAGCTAAGTTAAAATTGCATTAATGCAGGACTGACACAACCTAATTGATTTTTGGCTTAGAAAAATATCTAAGAAAGAAATGTTTTATTATTAGAATAATTTATAGGATTTTTATATTTGTCCTTTAGGTAGAAAGTACAGATTTGAATAAAATGTAAATTTATAAGCTTTTGTTGAATTAGAATTGTGTTTCTATAGATTATAAGTATAAAATGAAATAATTGGTATCTTTTTATTGTCAAGTCACAATGTTTAAGACATCATCAATAAACAAATAATTTTTAGTTCTTTTGTTCTTTCTCTCCATCTCCCTCTATCATATTCCCTCCCTACTTCTCTCTTTTGTACCTTCTTTCAACCCATATCTCTTTCTTTCCACTTAATTTATGTCCCTCACCAAGGGAATTGCTCTTGGAGTAAGCAACACAAGCAGTAGTTTGGGTTGTAGTATGCAGAAAATACTGCCACCCCACCTTCCATCCCAACAAGTTTCCTCTGAGTAGATTTTTAGCTAGGACTCAAAAAAGTTTATGGCTCAGTACTTTCCCTTTAAGGACCTGGTGATATTTTCCAGCTTAAGGACATCTGAAATTAGCAGAAGTTTCCAAAGACTTCTTAGAGTTCTTATACAGGGTGTTGTGACCATCAGTCAGTATCTTGCTTTACTCAAGAAGTCTAAGATAACTTATTATTATTATTTTTTTTGGTGAGGAAGATTAGCCCTGAGCTAACATCTGTTGCCAATCCTCGTCTTTTCGCTGAGGAAGATTGGCCCTGGGCTAACATCCGTGTCCATCTTCCTCCATTTTATACGTGGGATGCCTGCCACAGCATGGCTTGATAAGTGGTGCGTAGGTCTGCGCCCGGGACCCGAACCCACAAACCCGAGGCAGCCAAGCTGAGCACGTGAACTCAACCACTATGCCACCAGGCTGGCCCCTGAGATAACTATTTTTAAAATGCGTGTGTGTCAGAATCCTTCTGTCAAGTAATCATGTTCAAATGACTAACTTACACACACACTCTCACTCACTTTGTACATCTGTTTTGCTCATTATCATACCCTGCACTTAGCACAACACCCGCACTTGGTAGGCACTACGCAAATGTATCTAAGTAGTGAAAGGCATTTGTTCTTACACTTGGTGGCCACTCATTCACCAATTTGTATTGTTTCCCTCTGGATTGATGTATTGACACAAAATCATTCCTCAAACTATTTTGACTGAATTGATTACAATCACTTATAGCCGTTAGTACTTAATTTTCATCAGTATTAGTAGAAAGTCAGCAGGCGTAGTAGAAATACCATAGATTCAGAGTAAGACAGATCTAGCTTGAGATAAACCCAACTCTGCTCCCTTAATAGGCCTCTTGGTTAACCTCTCTGGGCTTCACCTTCCTCATTATGAAATGGGTCTAATACTATCTACTTCCCATAGTGCTTCGAGATGATATACATAGAATGCCTATTCCAAGTAAGCGTTCAGTAAAAGGTAGCTGTTATTAGTTATAGCTTATTATATTTTTTATTATATAAATATACCATGCTTTCATTAGTGTAGTTGTTATCTGTATGCTGTTTTTACTGTAAGTATTAGAAAAAGGCACTGCTCACAGGAAATCTTAATATATCCAGCCTTTCTCAACGATTCTGGAGGAGAACTAAGTCCTAATGCTTTAAAACATCCGCTGTATGTAATTAATTAACTTCAAGTTATTTTCTATGTTCTGTGGTTCAGATGAGGACCCTAGAAGAAAAAGATACAAATAGAAAATAGAGTAGAATATAGAATATTCAAAAGAAATGTAAAATTCAAAGAATTTGATATAGAGATTCAGGGCCTTTAGAAAGGTGCACCTGAAAGTATGTAGGACCAGGAGTATATCTCTTATTCACTGCTGTGTCCCTAAGTTCAGCATATGAGCCTGGCATAAAGTGGGTACTAATAAATATTTATTGAATTATTGGAATGGATGGATAAGTGATCAATGACAGGTTGTGAGAGAAGACTAAATATTTTTGTAAAGATTGTTTACCTAAGACCATTTTTGAAAACTCAGCTCTGTACTACCTCTGTATGTAGATATATGCCTCCTGTTGTGTCCATCTGTTTGAGTCTTTTTTTCAGACACTATGTCTCTTTGATCACCATCCTTATACTTTAAGCCATATTTTGACTAATGATGTAATAATACATAATGATAATAATTATAACAGCAGTAGCAGTTCACAATGCCAGGCAATATGCTGCGTGCTTTACGTGGATTAATCCTTACAACAGCCTACCATAGGAGATAAGACAGTGTGGCTTCATGAAAAAGCCAAGATAGAAACCAGGCAATCTGACATCAGATGTCATGCTCCTATTAGACCCATGCTCCTGACTACTCTGCTGCACTGTCTTCCTTTGCTGTGAAGATAGAAAAGAGACTAGAACAGTTGACCATTCCCTGCACTTACTGTTCACTATTCTAAGAGTAAACCATAGGAAGAAATAGCCAGGAACCTCTTTTTCATAGTTGAAATTTATAGTGAGCATGTATTGCTTCTCACTGTACAGCATCTCTGTCTTCTTCCAATGAGGACAATCCTCCAATTTAACTTTTGAAAACTACTCTTCCTTCATTGAGGCAATCTTAGTAGAAGGAACTGAGTCTACAGTTTTATCAGATCATCCATTAATCATTTTTCTTATTCCTAAGATAATGAAATCGAGAAACTAAAAGATACTGTGCTCTAGAGGCTTCTAGGAGAGGTAAAACATGCTACTGTCGGGAGAATTAGCATGATGAATACGAACATTTGCTTGACTCAAAACTGCTGTATTCCCTGTATGCAGCACCATTGGTGGTACATGATTAGTCCTCAGAGAGTATCTGTGGAGTGAGTGGATAGGTATATGTGTAGATAGTTGAATGGACAAGCAAGCTAAGGGTGTCATAATGCTAAGATAGAGTTTGCGTAGATGCCCCTCTCTAGAAAGGCGCATCACTGTATGTGGTGCACTACCACAGAGTGCATATACTCAGTCCTGGCCTCATTGACTTAGATCCATCGTGGATTTTTTCTTAAGCTGTTGTATTGAAAACATCTATTTTGATTGGCTTGTTTACACAGTCCTTTTTGTTACTTAATTTAATATTTAGACTGTCTTATATATTTTGCGTCCACTAATGGTTAAAGAATATGTATGAAATTTTGTCTCTTCATTTTTGTATTTAAAAAAGTTTCAATAGCATGACTATAGAAAATTTGGAAAATGTTTTAGATGATTTATGTAATTCCACTTCCCTAATACAAATACTAATATCATTTTCGTGATCTTTCTACATGCATATAAAAGTACTTTAAATATTTGAGATCATATATGCAAAATTATCTTTATAATGTAAATTGCTTTTTATGACAAGAGAGGTAAAAAGGATGTGCTTCAGCTCTCTTTTGTTCTCCATGACACTACTGCCTTTACGTGCTGTTAGTGTTATAAGCCAGAGGCCTGAAATTAAGAACAGCTAATAAGAGGTGATTGAATAGAGTATTTCTTTGATAAAAGAAGACAGAATCCCAGTGGAAGAAAAATAAAATCTCTTATAGATTTAAGTGCATTAACTTCAGTAATCAGACTCAATGGCATAGTTTTACCATTAAACTGTAAACTATTGTAATTAAGGCCATGGTATATTACTGATCTTATCATGCAAAACTGTAAGGTGTTTTTTTCAGTATTTAGTACCAAAAAATTATTTCGTCTTTAAAAACTCATGTTTTTTTTGTTAAAGGATAATGCAAGTTAAAATAATTAGTTAATAGAAAAACATGAGTTTTTATCCTTAAGAAGAAAAGATAGGTTTCTCCTTTTTTCTTACCTGCTGGAAATTACACATCTAAATTTTAATTTTTAATCATAGTGCTCATATTAGCCTGTGCGATTAGTATGTTTGCTTCTACCTTCTTCTTCATATAGGTTTGATTTTCCATTTTTGTTTTAGCAATCTTATTGCAACTTCTTTAACCTCTTCATATCTTTCTCTATAAATAGGATGAAAATTGTAAAGAAAATAGTCTGCATTTTAGATACACACATGGCTTTATTTTAAATGAGTGGGAGTTTTATGCACAGAAGGACCCTACAGAATTAGTTTTGCTATCATATTCTAAAAGTAGTTCATAGTCTAGTAGAAGAGAAAAAAATATATACTTCTCCTTCCACTGTCAATGGAATACTTTTGCCAGAGGCAATAATTCATAACTGTTGTTTTGGAGTAGGGTGGTCACAGAGGAGCTCTGAGACCCTGAAGAGAGTTTTAGACCCTCTCCTCAGAAAAAAATTCATACATGAACACACTCACATACTGTTGTAAGCAGCTTCAGGGGTCCACAACCTGCTAACTCCATTGGACTCCAGGCTTAGAGCTGTTGTCCTAAAGAGTGAGAAAGGAGCTAACATTTATTGAGTATAAATTATGTAGCATATTTAAACCCAAGAGTTCTGACTGTCCAGAGTTACTTCAACTGCCTCCCAATCAAACATTAATCACCATTACTTATTTCTTCCTGCCCAAGTTATACCAGATCTTCTAAATACTGTTTTCTGTAGTAGTGGTACTCCTTGGTTAAACTTCCATCTAAAATTTCTTAACATATTGGATGATGTGTGGTGAGTTCTTTACTGTAATCCAATGTTGGTATTAACTAATTGAAAATGAGATCAGACTCAATGGTAACATACATTTCTTTGAGTTTAATATCTTTAGGAGGTGATTTCTATGTATTTGACTTTGGATTACAAATATATTTGGACACTGAATAATTTTTTCAGCCTAATGAAAGTAATGCATGACTGAGCCTTGAGCATGCTTGTAGGATAGGGAGAAATAGAAAAATAAACTTATTATTGACTTATTAATGACTTATTAATGATCTGTGGAAAACCCATCCTTAATGAATTTAAGCAATCTGTTACAAACATGATACTGAATGTATCCTTTTTTTTAATTGAGGTCACATTGGTTTATAACATTTTATAAATTTCCGGTGTACATCATTATATTTTGACTTCTGTATAGACTGCATCGTGTCAGCCACCAAAAGACTAGTTGCCATCCGTCACCATATGCATTTGCCCCTTTATCCCTTTTGCCCTCCCCTTGCCACCTTTCCCTCTGGTAACTACCAATCTCTTCTCCATAGCCGTATGTTTTTTTGTTTATCTTGTATGAATCCTTTTTACCATCACAAGTGGGAACTGCTTGATGACTGAAACTATCAGTTATAAATCCCTAGCCTCATTTATTTACCTAAAGGTGATCACAATTAGGTGTTGCTGGATAAAGGCATGTTCCTGCTGGGGCAGCATCTAAACCTTTTTCCACAGGGTCATGGCAGATATAGGCTCCTAGGCACATAAAGAGAGAGAAGTACTCTGAGGACACGCAATGCTGAGTGTGGTCTTTCTCTTTACTAGGCATTTGGGCCTGGACCTGGTGCCTCGAAAGGACTTTGAAGTAGTGGATTCGGACCAGATTAGTGTCTCAGATCTCTATAAAATGGTAAGAAATCTAACACAGGGTAGCTTGTTCCTACACACCTCATTTTTTCTCCTTTGTTTATTTTCCCTAATTATGTTATGAAACAGTATTGCTAAAATTTTTCCTTTGTGTATGTCCCAGTGTACTTAAGGGGTCTTCCTTATTCTGACAGTACATATGACACTTGCTTTCTAAGTGGAATTGCTATGTAGGGCTATTGGGCTTACCGTAATGTCTAGGGGTCATTTCTCTGTGGTTTTGCTGATGAACAGAGCTTCTTCAGCCTGCAACAGTTACTAAAATTCTGTCTCTCCCCACCTCTTAAGAAGAGAAGGTAGTTGAAGCTGAAAAGAGCCAATTGTTGGTTAATGTAGTGATTAAACCTGGAAATAACGTACCAGTATTTCTAAGAGAGACAGAACTTGATAAATCCTTACCTGTCGGTTGGTTATTACAAAAAATGTGTTGAGTTGACTGATGACCAAGATTACATTTTACAGGCTAAATGAGAAGAACTAATTAAAAGAAAAGTACAAAATTTTAAAGTAAAACAAATAAACATCAGAAACCTCGGGTGACTATTAAGCTAGACTAAGAGAATGAGTAAAACCTCATTTTGAGGAGTATATATTTAAGGAGTATATATTGGTGAGAATTACAAGTTTTAGAAAGAATTACAAGTTTCTTTTTAAGAAAATGTAATTTTTTAGGAAACATAGAGGATAGAGGATATGAAGTATTTTGCCTGGTTGGGGTCTTAGGAAATTTGCCTAAATAGTATACAAATAACATATCAATTGCTTCTGTACATTTGCTTATGTGTATTTGCTAGTATCCAAAAGCATTTGTGTATAGTTGCCTTAACTATGCTCTCTGCAGTGTGATAAGAGTGTGAAATATAGAGATTAAAGATGAACAAGACTTATTCCTCCCCTCAGGAATATCACCGTCGAGAATATTGGTTCCTAACCTTTTCTGGGTCATGGAGGATCAGATGAAATTTGTTCTCAGGACAGTGCAAGTGGTTTTGTATACAAAGTTTTATAATCAATTTTAAGGAATTGATGGCCAATTCCTTCCAGTGCTTGCCCCTGAAGCCCATGATTGATTTCCATGTTTAGAAACTAATCTAGTGGGATTAGATAGACCACAAACAAACAATTGCCATATATGTGCTGCATGCCATAATTAAGATATATACTGATGCTGTTAGAGAGAGTGACTGATTTCCTGGGGCTGGGAAAAATCAGTGAAAGCTTCCAGAGGTACTAATACTTCAGGTGAGTCTTGAGGGATGAGCAGCGGTTCACCAGGAAGACAAACAAGAAGGAAGGACATTCCAAAATGTTACACAGCGTAGGGAAGTGGTAGTTCCAGGAAACTGTAAGATATTTGGTAATTCAGGCATGTAGGTATATGTTAGTGGTTGGGAGATAAGGCCAAGAAGAAGGCAAGAGCCAGATCATGAAGAGCTTTATAAGCCCCAGATTGAACTCTATCCAGTAGTCTGATAGAACCATGGGAGTGACATGATCGGATATGGGTTTCAAATGCTGATTCTGTCTACCGAGAGTGTAAAGTGCAGAAGACTGGAATCAGAGAGGAAGGAGACCATGGAAGTGATTCAGGCAAGAAATAATGGCTAGGTAGCAATAGGAATGGAGAAGAAATACAGTAGAGAATGTAGATCTTAGTAAGTAAAAAGGATGAATTTATTTATTTATTTTTTTAAAAAAATTGCCAACAAACAGTTGGCCAACAATCTTTATTACTTAATAGGATTAATTACAAAGAATCATTTTAAAAATTTCCCATCCAAACTGAAAACTTCCCATCTAACTGTGTTATAACAAATGCAGTCAACTTGTTTGCACCTAAACATGCTGATTTTTTTTTTTATTGATGTTTTAATGGTTTCTAACATTGTGAACTTTTGGGTTGTACATTTTTGTTTGTCCATCACCACATATATGACTCCCTTCACCCCTTGTGCCCACCCCCCACCCCCCACCCCCCCACCCCCACTGCCCTGGTAACCACAGTCCAGTTTTCTCTGTCCATGTGTTGGTTTATATTCCACATATGAGTGAGATCATGCAATGTTTGTCTTTCTCTTTCTGGCTTATTTCACTTAACATAATACGCTCCAGGCCCATCCATGTTGTTGCAAATGGGACGATTTTGTCTTTTTTTATGGCTGAGTAGTATTCCATTGTATATATATACCACATTTTCTTAATCCAATCGTCAGTCGAGGGACACTTAGGTTGCTTCCACTTCTTGGCTATGGTGAATAATGCTGCAATGAACACAGGGGTGCATAAGCCTCTTTGGATTGTTGATTTCAGGTGCGTTGGATAGATTCCCAGTAGTGGGATGGCTGGATCATAGGGCATCTCTATTTTTAATTCTTTGAGGAATCTCCATACCGTTTTCCATAGAGGCTGCACCAATTTGCATTCCCACCAGCTGTGTATGAGGGTTCCTGTTTCTCCACATCCTCTCCAACATTTGTTGTTTTTTGTCTTGGTGATTATAGCCATTCTAACGGGCGTGAGGTGGTATCTTAGTGTTGTTTTGATTTGCATTTCCCTGATGATTAGTGATGTTGAGCATCTTTTCGTGTGCCTGTTGGCCATCTGTATATCTTCCTTGGAGAAGTGTCTGTTCATTTCCTCTGCCCATTTTTTGATCGAGTTGTTTGTTTTTTTGTTGTTCAATTGTGTGAGTTCTTTATATATTATGGAGATCAACCCCTTGTCAGATGTATGTTTTGCAAATATTCTCTCCCAGCTGGTTGGTTGTCTGTTCATCTTGATTCTGGTTTCATTTGTCTTATAAAAGCTCTTTAATCTGATAAAGTCCCACTTGTTTATTTTTTCTTTAGTTTCCCTAGTCTGGGTAGGCATGTCATCCGAAAAGATTCAAAAGGATGAATTTTGATGATCAATTACATGTGGAAAGTGAAGGGAGAATGGGAGTTTGAGGCTAAGAACTCCCCTCAGAATGGTGGCTTGGAGGATGCTATTTTTGGTAAGGATTTTGCATTTTATTCTAAGTGTAACAGAAGGCTTGTGAAGATATTTGATCTGGCTTACATTTTAAAAGAATCCCTCCAGCTGATATGTGCAGAAGGACTGGAGTGGAGCAAGAATGGAAGCAGAGAGCAGTCATTCAAGCAAAAGATTTTAATTTCCGTATCTTGGGCTAAAGTTTGAACAATGGAAGTGATAAGAAGTTATTGGATTCTGAACATGTGTTGGAGATAGATCCGATCAAAGTTGTTGATAGATTGAATTGGCTTGTGTGTGTACAAAAAAAAGAAAGGTGAGAGAAGAATGACTCTTGGGTTTTGACCTGCCCAACTTTGACCTGGGTAAAAGTAGAATAGGAAACATTGTGGAAGAAGCAGATTTGGGAGTTAGAGCAGTGGGGATCAATAGTTCTGGATTTTCTTAAGTCTGAGATGCCCTTTTAGACCTCCAAACTGAAATGTTGAAAGTCAAGTTCAGAAGCGAAGTTCAGATATAGAGATTTTAGAGTGATCAGTGTATATGAGGTTTTTAAAGTTGTTGGATGAGATGACTGTGCACTTCCCTAAACCTCTATGCAGTGAAACCCAGTGGTCAGCAGAGCCTATGCAGCATTTCCAGACAGCCAAGCATCAATAGACATTGGAGGAAATCTCCTACATGCAAGTTTAGAGACCAAAACAAATACATATGAAAGGAACAAACTCAGCAGAAGAAAATGGTGGTTTCTGTCCTCAAAGAGAAATGAGGAAACAACCAGGAAACAGAGTGGAGCACTCTAAGAAGCAATCCAAGGAGTGCTAGAAAATTACAAATGAGATAACTGGAATAAAGTTGGTATAAAGATTAAAAGATAAAGTAGGGAAAATCTCCCTGAAAGCAGGATGACAACAACAAAATAAATGAACAATTGGAGATAAATGTTACAAAAGTTAGAGGTTCAATCCAAGAGGTCCAATATCCAGATAATGGAGTTTCAGAAGAGAGAACAGAGAGAAAAAAAGGAAAATTACTGAAGAAATCATTTAAAAAACTTTTCCAGGGTGGTGATGTCACCAAGATGAAGAAGTAGGAGAACCCATCCTCTGTCCCTCCACAAAGATCAACAATTAGACAGCTATCCATGAACAAAAATAGCTCTGGGAAAGCTCAGAAGAAAGCTTCCACTTAAAAAGCTTCAGCAACACAGTGGAGCAAAAAACCTGAGAATAACCAAACAAAAAGGGTAGGAGGAATAGTTTTGTTTTGCCTGCATCATCCCATACCCCAGGCTGGCACTGCTCAGCATCAAGAAGGAATTCCCTGGCTTGAAAGAATTCCTCTCTCCAGGAAAAGAAGAGCAGGGTGAGCAACCAGTTATCTCAGCCCTTCAGGGCACTGGACAAAGGACCTGCTTCAGTTTCACCCTACCTAGAGACTGGCAAAGCTGAGACATATGGAGATAGCTAGGAACAAGGGAGAAGGGCAGGGGCTACTCGTATCACATATGCAGTGCGAGTGACCCTGGCGTCCAGTGGCCTGCTCTGAGTAGGATCCTAGCAGCCTTTGATGCTGAGGACCTCAACAACCCTTGAAGATACTGCAGACCCCTCAGCTTTCATCACTGAGAACCTCGTCATGGACCCCAACAGACTGCTTCACAGAGGACCCCAGCATCTTTCACCACTGAAGAAACCAATGGCCAGCACAACTGCCGCAGAACCCTTGCAGATTTTGCCATTAAGATTTCATGCCACCAGTAGTTGTGTTCACAGATGCCAGCTGCCTGAGTTCCCCTATTCCCTCCCTACCCCTTGCTAGAGCATGATATATGCTGCAGCAGCCAGCCCCAGCCTCTGCAGCTGTGTGCATATAAAATGCCAGCCTAGGCCCCCATCACTGACTCCCACTGCTGTGCACGTGCTCATGTCTAGCTCCTGCAGCTGTGCACCTGCACACTGCCAGCCTGACTCCTATCACTGACTTCCATTGCCATGCATGCATCCATGGTGAGCCCCTGTAACCACCGAGTGTACACTAATAGCCAAGGCCCCCACAGGTCTTTGTGGGCCTAGATATAGCCTTGACTCTTGCCACTGGCCTGCATCGCTGGGCTCACCTAAAGCTAGCCCCTACAGCTTTACACCTGCACACTGCCAGCCCAAATCCTATCCCACCCTCCGCTGCCATGCATGTGCTGATGGCTGGCCTTTACAGCCACGTGGATGCATGGCAACAGCCAAGGCCCCTGCAGTTGCTAGTGCATCTGCAGTTGGCATCAGCTATTCCTGCTGGTCCTGGCCCTTGCTATTACCTATTCGTCTGCAGCTTCGCATGCCACTATGCAGGCACCTGCAGCTGGCCCCTGCAGCTGAGCATGTATGTATCACCGGCTTTGGCCACCATTGCTGCTTGGCCTCGTCCCTAGCTGCTGGACCTGGAAGAACCACTGAGGACCTAACATCCCTTACAGGCACTGTGGAACATCCCTTACAGCCACTGTGGACCCAAGAATCATGTGGTTGTTGATGTTGTGGACCCCTGTGGCCTGAGTCGATGAGACACTATGCACCCCTGGGCCCACAGCTGCCACATACCCCACACTTGGCACCTCACACCACTAGATCTGAAGTCACAGCATGCTCTAGCATGTCCCCTCCCATAGCTGAAGGTCTTTCCTTACTGAAGTCAGTCCCTAAGGTCGGGAAAAGTGACTGCTCTTTAAATGCACAGACAACTATGCAAGACTACAGAGATCACAAAGAATCAGGGAAACATGACACCACCAAAGGAACACAGTAAACTTTCAGTAACTGACCCCAAGGAAATGGAGGTACATGAATTGCCTGACAGAGAATTCAAAATAATTGTTCTAAAGATGCTTGGAGAGCTACAAGAGAACACAGATAAGCAAGTGAACAAATCAGGGAAACAATACAAGAACAAAATGAGAAGTTCATAAAAAAGATAGGAAATATTGGGGCCAGCCCTGTGGCTTAGCGGTTAAGTGTGTGTGCTCCGCTACTGGCAGCCCAGGTCCGGATCCTGGGTGCGCACCGACGCACCACTTCTCCGGCCATGCTGAGGCTGCGTCCCACATATAGCAACTAGAAGGATGTGCAACTATGACATACAACTATCTACTGGGGCTTTGGGGAAAAATAAAAAGGAGGAAGATTGGCAATAGATGTTAGCTCAGGGCCGGTCTTCCTCAGCGAAAAGAGGAGGACTAGCATGGCTCTTAGCTCAGGGCTGATCTTCCTCACACACACAAAAAAAGATAGAAAATATAAAAAAGAACCAAACATAAATTTTGGAGCTGAAGAGTATAATAACTGCACTGAAGAATTCAGTAGAGAGTTTCAACATCAGACTGGACCAAGCAGAAGAAAGAATCACTGAACTTGAAGACAGATAAATTGAAATTATCCAGTCAAAGGAGCAAAAGAAAAAAGAATGAAAAAGAATGAAGAAAACTTATAGGACTTATGAGAAACCATTAAGAGAATCAATCTAAAAAAATAAAAAATAAAAAGGGAATCAATCTACATATTATTGGAGTACCAGAAGGAGAAGAGTGGGAGAAAGGGACAGAAAGCTTATTTAGAGTATAATGACTGAGAACTTCCCAAATCTGGGGAAAGATTTGAACATCGAACTTCATGAAGCACATAGGTCCCCAAACAATTTCAACCCAAAGAGATCATCTCCAAGACATTATAATAAAACTGTCAAAAATAAAAGACAGAGTGGAATCTTGAAATCAGGAAGAGAAAAGAATCTTGTCACTTACAAGGGAATCCCCATAAGGCTATGAGCATATTTCTCAGCAGAAACCTTGCAGGCCAGGAAAGAGTGGGATGATATAGTCAAAGTGCTGAAAGAAAAATCCTGCCTACCAAGAACACTTTACCCAACAAAGTTGTTCTTCAGAAATGAAGGAGATAGAAACACTTTTCCAGACAGACAAAAACTGAGGGAGTTCGTCACTACCAGACCTGCCTTACAGGAAATGCTGAAAGTTCTTCAAGCTGAAATGAAAAGATGCTAATTAGTAACAGGAAAACATGTGAAAATATAAAACACAGTGGTAAAGATAAGTATATAGTCACATTCAGAATACTTCAATGTTGTAATATGGTGGTATGTAACTCTAGTATAAAGGGTTAAAAGACAGAGGAATTAAAAATAACTATAACTACAAAAAAATAACTATAGCTATAATAATTTGTTAATGAGATAAAATAATATAAAAACAATATGAAAAGATATAAATTGTGACATCAAAAGCATAAAGGAGGGGGTGAGTAAAGGGGTAAAGATTTTGTGTGGGATCAAAGTTAAGTGTAATCTGCTTAAAATAGACTATTATATCTGTAAGATGTTTTATGTAAGCCTTATGTAGCCAGAAAGCAAAAACCTACAGTAGATACACAGAAGATAAAGAAAAGGGAATCAAAGCATACCACTATGGAAAATCATAAATTTACAATGAAAGATAGCAAGAAAGGAGGAAAGTAACTGCAAAAAGAGCCAGAAAACAATTTAAAAATGGCAATAGAAGTCTTTACCTGTCAATAATCACTTTAAATCTAAATGGATTAAATTCTCAATCAAAAGATATGGGATCATTGAATGGATTAAAAAAAAAAAAAAACATGATCCAAGAATGTGCTACCTACAACAGGCTCAGTTTAGCTTTGAGGACACACACAGGCTGAAAGTGAAGGGACAAAGAAAGAAATTGCGTGCAAATGGAAACTAAAAGGTGGCAGTGGTAGCTATTTTTATATCAGACAAAATACACTTTAAGTCAAAAACTGTAAGAAGAGACAATAAGGTGATTATATAATGATAAAGGGGTCAATTCATCAAGAGCATATAACAACTGTAAATATATATGCACCCAACTTCAAAGCACCTAAATGTATAAAGCAAATATTAACATAACAGAAGAGAGAAGTAGACAGCAATACAATAATTGTAGGGGACTTCAGACCCCACTTTCAACAATGGGTAGATCATCCCAACAGAAAATCAATGAGGACACATTGGACTTGAACTACACTTAGTACCAAATGGACCTAACAGACGTATACAGAATATTCCATTCAACAGCAGCAGGATATACATTCTTAAGTGCACACAGAACAATCTCCAAGATAGATTGCCACAAAACAAGTCTTAACAAATTTAAGAAGATTGAAATCATATGAAATATTTTTTCTGACCATGTGATTTGAAACTAGAAATCAGTAATAGGAAGAAAACTGGAAAATTCATAAATATGTGGAAATTAAGCAACACGCCTGAACAACCAATAGGTCAAATAAGACATGAAAAGGAAAATCAAAACAATTCTTGAGACAAAAAAAAATGGAACGCAAAATACTAAAACTTATGAGAGGCAGCAAAAGCATTTCTAAGGAGAGTTTATAGTGATAAATACCTACACTAAGAAAAAAGAAAGATCTCAAATAACCAAACTTTTTACCTCAAAGAACTAGATAAAGAACAAAGTAAGCCCAGAGTTTGCTAAGGGAAGGAGATAACAAAGATCAAAGCAAAAATAAATTAAATAGAGAATAGAAAACAATGAAAATGATCAACAAAACTAAGAGTTGTTTTTTTGAAAAGAAACAAAATTAACAAACCTTTAGCTAGACTTACCAAGAAAAAAGGAGGACTCAAATAAATAAAATTGTAAATGAAAGTGGAGATATTACAACTTATAAAACAGAAATACAAATGATCATAAGAGACTACTATGAACAATTATATGTCAACATATTGAACAACTTAGATAGAAACATACAACCTACCAAGACTAAATCATGAAGAAATAGAAAAACTGAACAGACCAATAACAAATAAGGAGATTGAATCAGTAACCAAAAACTTCTCAACAAAGAAAAGCCGAGGACCGGAGAGCTTCAAGGGTGAATACTATCAAACATTTAAGAAACATGAATGCCAGTCCTTCTCAAACATTTTCAAAAAATTGAAGAGGAAGGAACCCTCCCAAAATTTTACAAGGCCAGCATTACCCTGACACCAAAGCCAGATAAGGATACTACAAGAAAAAAACACTACAGGCCAATATCCCTGATCAATATAGATTGATAGCAAAAATTCTCAACAAGATTCTAGCAAACCAAACTCAGTGGCACATTAAAAGGATCATACACTGTGATCAAGTGAGATTTATTCCTGGGATGCAATGATGGTTCAACGTATGCAAATCAATAAGTGTGATACACCTCATCAGTGGAATGAAAGAAATCATATAATCATCTCAAGAGATGCAGAAAAGGCATTTGACAAAATTCAAAATTCTTTCAGGATAAAAACCTGCAAGAAAATGGTCATAGAAAAAACACACCTCGACAAGGTAAAGGCTTTATATGACAAGCCCACAGCCAACATCACACCCGACAGTGAAAGGTTGAAAGCTTTTCTTCTAAGATCAAGAACAAGACAAAGGTGCTCGCTGTCACCGTTTCTATTCAACATAGTACAGAAAGTCCTAACCACAGCAGTTAGGCAAGAAAAAGAAAGAAAAGGCATCCAGATTGGAAATGGAGAAGTCAAATTGTTTCTGTTTGCAGATGACATGATCTTATGTATAGAAAATTCTAAAGACTCCACCAAAAAACTGTTAGAACTAATAAATTCAGCAAAGTTTCAGGATACAAAATCAACATACAAAAATCAATTGCAAAAATCAGAATACACTAACAATGAACTATTTGAAAAAGAAATAAAGAAAACAATCCCATTTACAATAGCATCAAAAACAATAAAATACTTAGGAATAAATTTAACCAAGGAAGTGAAAGATCTATACACTGCAAACTATAAGACATTGATGAAAGAAATTAAAGATGACACAAATAAATGGAAAGATACCCTGTGTTCATGAATTGGAAAAGTTAATATTGTTAAAATGTCCATACTACCCAAAGTCATCTATAGAATTCAGTGCAATCCCTATCAAAATTCCAATGGCATTTTCCACAGAAATAGGAAAAATGATCCTAAAATTTGTATGGAACCACAGTAGGCCCCGAATAACCAAGACAATTTTGAGAAAGAACAAAGCTGGAGGCATCACACTTTCTGATTTCAAACTATATTACTACTCTATAGTAATGAAAACAATGTGGTATTGGCATAAAAACAGACACATAGACCAATGAAACAGAATCAAGACCCCAGAAATAAACCCACACATATATGATCAACTAATATTTGACGAGGAAGCCAATAAAATATTCAATGGGGAAAGGATCGTCTCTTCAATAAGTGTTGGAAAAACTGAATATTCACATGTAGAAGAATGAAATTGTACCCCTATCTTATACCACTCACAAAAAAAGGACTCTAAATGCATTAAGGACTTAAGTGTTAGACCTGAAACCATAAATCTCCTAGAAGAAAACATAGGGGGAAAGCTGCTTGACATTGGTGTTGGCGGTGATTTTTTGGATATGACACCAAAAGCGCAAGCAACAAAAACAAAAGTCAATAAGTGGGACTACATCAAACAAAAAAGTATCTGTGTAGCAAAAGAAACAGCAAAATAGAAAGTCAACCTACAGAATAGGAGAAAATATTTGCAAACCATGTATCTGATAAAGAGTTAATATCCAAAATATGTAAGGAACTCCTAAAACTTGATAGCAAAAACCCAAATAATATGATTTTTGAAGTGGGCAAAAGATCTTACTTTCTTCCAAAGACGACGTAGGAATACATGAAAAGATGTTCAGTGTCACTAATCATCAGGGAAATGCAAATCAAAACCACAGGGAGATATTACCCTCACACCTGTTAGAATGCCTATCATCAAAAGGACAAGAGATAAATGCTGGTAAGAATGTGGAAAAAAGAGAATTTTTCTGCACTGTTGGTGGGAATGTAAATTTGTACAGCCACAATGGAAAACAGTATGGAGGTTCCTCAAAAACTCAAAAATAGAACTACTATATGATCCAGAAATCCTACTTCTGGGCATATATCCAAAAGAATTGAAATCGGGATCTCAAAGAGATAGTTGCACTTCTGTGTTCATTGCAGTATTCACAATAGCCAAGACATAGAAACAACGTAAGTGTTCATCAGTAAGTGAATGGATAAAGAAAATGTGGTGTATATATACAATGGAATATGATTTAGCCATAATAAAGAAGGAAATGCTGCCATTTGCAACCACTTTGATAAAACTTGAGAGAGTTATGCTAAATGAAATAAATCAGATAGAGAATGATAAATACTTTATGATCTCACTTATGTGTGGAATCTGAAAAAGCTGAACTCATAGAAACAGAGAGTAGATTGGTGGTTGCCAGGGGCTGGGGAGTGAGGAAAATGAGGAGATGTTGGTTAAAGGGTACAAGCTTCCAGGTATGAGAGAATTAAGTTCTGGGGATTTAATGTACAGCATGGTGACCGTAGTTAACAATGGTATATTGTATTCTTGAAAGTTGCTAAAAGATCTCTTAGATCTTAAATGTTCTCACAATAAAAACAACAACGTAATTATGTTAGATGAAGGTTTTATTAACTAACTTGAGTGTGGTACTCATTTCGCAATATATATGTATATCAAATCATCATATTGTACACCTTAAACTTGTACAATATTATATGTCAATTATATCTCAATAAAGCTAGGGGGGAAATAAAACTTTCCCAGAATATAGATATGAGTTACCAGATTGAACGGGCCCAACAAGTATTTAGCACTTAATTGTGCAATTTCAGCTCACTAAAGCTGAAAGCTTCCAGAGGGAAAAATAGATCACCTACTAAGGATTTGTTCTAAGAGTGGCACTTGTCTTCCTAATAGCAACATTTAAAACTAGAAAATAATGAAACATTGCCTTTAAAATTCTGAGAGAAAATTCAACTTAGAATTCTATGTTTGCTTAGCCACATTATCAGTCAAGTGGGAAAGTATCCTAAAGAAAATTTCAGTCACTCAAAGTCTCAGAAAAAAAAAATTTCTCTCTTTAACTCCTTTTCAGGAAATTACTGAAGAATAAATTATTTCTTTAAAATGAAGGAGTAAACCAATAGATGCTATTATGTGCCCAGGAAAGGGATTATGACTCAAATGAGAGGTGCAAAGAATACCAATGTTAACATCAGAGGGAAATCCCAGGATGACAGTTGTGCAATAGGCCTACAGAGTAACTGGTCCAGATTAAAGCAGAAGGGCAGCCAGGAGGGATATCTCCAGGAGAAAAACCACTTCATAGTGTATCTGGTAGTTGTTATCATATGGAGAATGTTATTGAAAGGTATTTTATAGAGCTGTTGGAAGGCATAGGAAAAGACCCTATAATTTAAATGAAACTATCTCCAGTATGAAAGCAGAAAGTAGTAAAAGAAAGGAAATGTAATTGAAGTACACTACTTGGCTCAGCAGTGAATAATATTTAAAAGTTACAATAGTAATATAAACAAGTTTTAACCAAAACTTGTGAGATGTTAGGAAGATAGATGAAGGGAAATGGATGTAAGCAAATGTGAAAGTCCTCAACTGCCAGAATAAGAAGCCAATAGATAAATCTAAAATTGGATAAAAAGCAATATAAATATGACGTTTAGAAATATTTAATAAATTCTAGAAAACACAGTAAAGAGTTGAAGGTACTTATCTGTAGGGAACAGGACAGGATGAACAGAGGACTAATAATTTTATTGCAAGCCTTTTAGGTCTATTTAACTTTTAAAACTATATGCTAATATTACTTTTAATAAATTAAAATGTTAATTTTAACAGATTTATCAAAAAGGCGTAAAGTTCAAGTCTCATGTTATTTTATGCTGATTTTTCTTTTTATCCCATGTATTTGCTTTTAGGTAGAAAGAATTACATATGACGAAGAAAAACTGATGTTGCCAGTCCCATAAATTCATGAAACCACTTATTTTCATGTTGAATTGCATATAGTAAATGTTTTCGTTAAATGTTAAATTTATCAACAAAGTTCAAAGGAGTAACCTTTTAAAATCTTTTGTATTTACATTTAAATCTATTACTAGAGATTACAAAGACTCAATATGAAACTTTCTGATTATAATAATACTCCTTGCCACACATTTTATAAGAAAACTTTTATAAATAGGATTATACCTTAAATTTGCATTTAGAACATTTTGTATTTCATTAAAAAAAAAAACAAGCCTCTCCCCAAATGTTGGGTAATAATTGATAAAAATCTCTTTAAATACAGAAATGGATTTCCTATTCTATATGACAAGAACTAAAGGAATCGCCTAATGCTCCTCAATTCTTACTTCTGCATAACAACAAGTCTAACACTTTCAACAATAGAGATTTGGTGCTGCCCAAATTAGAAAGCATTTCAAAGTCCAACAACAAAGTATTTGTGTTAATCTTAATTAGCCATGCCTCTTTGGGAAATGTAGACACTTGAGGATTACACGATATGAGAGCTTCTAAATTGTGGGAAG
This sequence comes from Diceros bicornis minor, assembly GCF_020826845.1. Taxonomy (NCBI): domain Eukaryota; kingdom Metazoa; phylum Chordata; class Mammalia; order Perissodactyla; family Rhinocerotidae; genus Diceros; species Diceros bicornis. Next base: position 51,934,206 of record NC_080741.1, read on the forward strand.
ATCTAACAGAATATTCACATTATAACCTCCTGCCTCATTGTTATCCTTCCACAACTAGCATGTGTCAGGAACTGTGTTAGTCTGTTATCTTCTAGTGCTGATTAATATTTTTAATAGATCAATGTTTATACTTCCATTTCCAGATTTTAATCAATTGATTAGATTGTTTACTAACAATCAGGCATCATTTCATTGGTGATCCTGACTAGATATGTCTTATTTTTCCTTGGAAGACCCACAATACCTAACACAATTCCCGACATAATATAGCAGGCAATTAATTGTGTTATTCAATTGAATAGAATGTCTAAGCTGCACAGTTTTTTTTCCATATTGGTAGACTTTTGTAGACTAAATGGAACAGAGACTTCAAAGGGCTGAAAACTTCTTTACAGGGGAAAATTTGGCAGAGGCGGTAACGTAGTCCATGCATTTCTTAATTAATTTATATTTTTGATGTACGTTGCTAGGCATTTAGGATATAAAGATAATTAAGACAAGTGCTTTGCTCCCTGGGAGGGCAAAGTCTAGAGTTGGATAGCAAACATGGAAAGATAATACATTATAGCCCTAATACGGGTAATGATGGCTCTGAAGAGGGAAGTATCAGCTGGCCAGCTGCAGGCTGCCTGACAACAGGGTAGTGGTTTTTCTTTACAGTGCCATGAAAGAAAGTCCAAAATGCCAGTTTTGATGCCTTTCTCTGGCCACCCATGTGGTGGTTTGCTTTCAGACTAGGTTGAAAAGTTCTCCCCAAGTTAAATGCTTCTGAAGTCTAGAATGACATTTATTATTGTCAACAGGGATGTTTTACACTGAAATTAACTGTAAACTCCTATTTATAGTTATAATTGAATATTTATGTTTATGATTGGTAGTCATTTTTAAGAATTAGTCAGTAAATCCACTGGAGGAAGAAATGACTTAGTGCAACCCCTGAATGTAAAATAAAACAATGGAATGCATTTTAGGCCGCAACTTTCCCAGTGGGATGTGGGTCGTTAAACCATAGAAAGCTTGACTTTTTTCTGAAAGACTGAATTTTTAAAAGCTTTTTCGTAGCCTGTTTTATATATGGAGTTTGTTTTGTACATATACATTCTATGTGATGATTTCCCCAGCTGGTGGAGGCCTGTTTTTATTATATTTAATATCTATCATGGGAACATATAGTCCCATGAATGAACATTAATAGTCAATAATAATTAACTAATATAGCTAATAAAGCACATGAATATTTAATAATTAGCAAATATAGCTAGCGAGATGCATTTAAATTAATATTTAATTGTACTTCAGTTTTATTTAGGGTTAAATGTATTTGGAAAAAGAATGAAACCATTCTACTCAGCAGCCGGTCTTCTTACCCCAGTGATGTGGAACAGTTCACCAAATGAGTGCTGTCTCACACTTCTAGGACGCAAAAGCGAGCAGGATAGAAACTCTCATTGTTGAGTTTACCAAGACCAGGGACTGAGTGTTTGTGAACCTACCATTCTTCCTGGCCAGGGTTTACTTCTAAATGTGACTGACTTTTCTTTAGTAACTAATTATAAAGAAGAATACCAATAATAAGAAGAATAGTAATTATAGATAACAGTTATCAGCCATTTACAATATGATAGATACTAAGGTGGGTTAATCTGCACAAAACCCTTTGAAGTTGAGTTCAGCATAAAATGTTATCCTCACTTTACAGATGAAGAAACACAAGTGTGAGTCAAGATTTAAAACCATGTGTCCTGACTTCTGCACTTAGGTCCCTAACTACTGTGTCGTGGTGCTTCCCATTATGTAATTTGAGCCTCGCTATAACCCTGTGAGGAAGACAATGAAAGCTTTTATCTCAAGTTTACAGTTGAGGAAAATGTCTCTTGGAGAGAGTAAGCAATTTGTCTGAAGTTTCACAACCCATTTGCATGTAGCTGGGATTGGAATTTGCTTCTTATAACTTCAGCCAGCAGCACAGGAACAGCATGGAGAGATGTTTGGGAGGAAGCCCCTTTTGGTTAAAAGCTACACCTCCTCCTCTTTCAGAGAGCCTGAAGAAGCTGGATCACGCAGCTGAGGACGTGGTACAGTGTGTGGAGAAGACAGTGCCAAAGCAGAAATCCAGTAGCAAGCACCCACTTGTCACTTGGCTGGTACTCTGAGCTGGAGAGGCTTGAGTTTGAACCCAGACTTTGCTGCCTTCTTGCTGTGTGACCTTTTGCAAATCATTTCCTTACCCTAGGCCTTAGTTGTCTCCTTCAAGTACAAATAACTTTTGCCTCATAAGGTTATCAGAATTAAATGAGATCATATATATAAAAGACATAGTAGAATACCTAACATATAGAAGGTACTTAATACAAGCTAGTTTCCTTCCCAGTTGAGTGAATTTTTGTTTCTTTCTTTCCATAGCATTTATCTAGCCGGCAGAGTGTACAGCAAAGTACATCCCAGGTAAGCAGCTTAACCAGGCCTCCCAGTCTTTTCCCTCAACTCTTTCTTGTAAGAGATCACAACATAGAGATGCACCAGGAAATGACAGACGCTACTGACTTCTTGATTGTTTGGTGCCTTTCACCTAAGGAGCCCTGACCTCCAAGCAGATTTGGCCAGTCTCCACTCCTCTGTGCAAATTTACATAAGCATAATTGAAAGAAAGTAGACTGAGAGACTGAAATGAACCAGTCTGGAATAAAATAAAAATGTCATATAGAATGGTAACTAATTACCATCTGAGAGTGTAAATCAAGTGCATCAGGGTCCAAGAATTGACTTTGAAAATGGTTCCCTGGAGAATTTAGATGTTTGTGACGTGGTGGAGATTTTGAGTTCAATTGTAAGTTGGAATTACTGTTCCCATATCTCCTTCACTCTGTTTACTTCTCCCAGCTGCATATTTTCCCACCTCAAACCAAGCATATTGATGCAGCACCCCCTACTAGCAGAGAAAACACCTTCAGTCTCTCTCTTAAATGATCCCCTTCGGCAATATGAGGAGTTAGTCATTTAGTTTTCATTTTATTTATGATCAATGTAATGAATAACAGAAGTCACTGTTTTTTGTCTTCCTTATTAGGTAGATACAGTGCGCCCACGTCATGGGGAAACCTGTCGGATGCCAGTGCCACATCACTTCTTCCTCAGTCTGAAGAGTTTCACCTACAATACCATTGGGGAAGATACTGATGTCTTCTTTTCCTTATATGATATGAGAGAAGGCAAGCAGATCAGGTAAAAGTTACTAGATTTTCTCGTGAGGTCGAGACTGCATTAGGATGGTATGGCCTGGGTCATAGGCATCTCTGGCCTTCAGAGAAGACAGATGCACAGAGGAGGTAAAACAAGATAAAATGACCTCCTCTTATTTAACTGGGAGTTTTGCCTCAAATCCCAGTGTACCCTGAAGGCACATGTGGCCTCTTTTTTATTCTATGCCTATTTCCACATGGAAGCTCAAATCTCAGTCTTGGCTATCATCACCCCAGGGAGAGAAAAGGATGCGTCTATTCAGTGCCAGAGAAAACACATAGGAGAAACATAGAACAAAGCAAATCCAGAAAAGAGGGCGAATTCTAGAATGCAGGAAGCCCTGGGCTCTGCTTTGCTGCATGTGGGAGAGAGGGTTCACAGGGAAATAGGCTAATGGTGTCCTGTCTGAGGGCAGTCCCAGCCCTCAGTGCCTTTCCAGCCCTGTGAAGGGGAGAGCACCTTCTGAGCAGAAGGGAAGGTTGGCCTGACTCCATCGTTCATCTTTGCCTTGGGTAGGAGGAGGGGCTGCAGAAAAGGACTGACGTGTCTTGGCAGAGCAGTGAGGCCCTTAAGCATGAGCACCTGCAACAGTGCTTTTCCCCTTGAAAGGTAGGAAGGAATCAAGGAGACACTCTAGGCTTCTCTTCCTCTAGAGGCCAGCAAGGCTCTGATGGGGTGAGATGACCTTTGTAGCCAACTTGGAATTTTTAGAGAGTCCAAACATTTCTGTGTCATCGTCTTCTAGGTGGGGCAGAGAGAAAATAAATCTTGGGATACTTTTATATTGCTTGGTAACTTCCTGTGTTAAGAGTGCTTTATGGGGTTTTTTCTTTTGTTTTTTTACTTAAAATTTGAAAATAACTGTGAAACAATTGTTCACTTTTCCACTTGCATGTTTCATGTGGGAAAATTAAAAAAGGAAGTTATAACAGAGTACAGAAGAAAAGCAGTTAGTGTGCATGCTCCACAGTGCCTCTGATCTTGACCACTCCCTCAAAAAAAAAAAAATTAAAGCACTATGCTTCGTTTTGGCATAGAAATAAAATGATACACTCATTGATGAGGGCATGTGGGTTTTCCTTGTCACCAATGGCTCCCAGTATGTGCTTCTAGGAAAGCTGTGGTAGAGAAGCTGGTAGTGGTGGTGGTGGCAGCTACAGCTGCTACACACAGGCAAGACTACAGGCCAGGGCTGTGTGGATGTAGATTCTGGCTGCTCTTGTTTCTCTATTATACCAAAGGTTTGTAAACTTTATTAATTATTTTGTGTGTGGAAGAATCCTTTCTTCAAGCTAAATTTTATGAGAAAGTCCAGTGTCTGAAACAGATAAAATAGAACTACTCCACCAATGAAGGGAAAGGGGAAATAACAGGAATCTCACTGTCCTCTTGCCCAGCCAGTACCCTGTGGAACCCTTGAAAGTCCTTGGTTTGCAGTTTGAAAACCAGAGCACACTACTTTGTCATTCTTGAGTGCCAGGGACTGTGTCTTCTCTCTCCGTGATCCCAGCACTTCACACAGTGCCTGTACCCAGTACATGCTTTATCGGGCTTATTGCACAGAGAAGATCCCAACCCAGCAGAGACATCCCACTGCTCTGTTTGTAATCCGTGCAGGATCATCAGTGCACCAGTTGATTTATCATTGGATTTACTGTTTATAACTTAGCCTTAATAAACGATGAAACATTTTAAAAGAGGAAATGTAAAAAAAAAAATTTTGTAGAGTTGCTGGAAATGTGTAGGTCATTTAAAAATCCCTGGATATTAGAGAGCTGTACCTCCTCCCCATTCACATAATAAAAATATAAGGTCTCTAGTTGAAAATATTATCCACTTTCTTTAAAGAGTGAAGTAATAAGCAGAATTTTAGATCTGGGTTTAATCAATCAATATTCTTTCTTCTTTCTATTAGGGTTTGTGTAGTTGTATAAGCTCTCAAAAATTTTAGGTCATTGAGCTGGTATTACCAGATAATTATGCTTTCATTATGATTAAGTATTAAATTGGTCTTATATTACTTTCTTGAAGCAGTTGTCAGATGTCACGAAAAGTTAGGGATGTATTTCATCAGGTACACAGAGCATTGATACAGAGCAATCAGTTTAATTGTTTCTTCCCCTCAAGAGAACTCCTTGAGTGACTGTCTTTCCAATCAAATATTGCTAGTCTAGTCTCGAATAAAATGGTGCTAATCTAGTGTTCAGTATTACCAGGACACGCTCACCTCTATGCCAAAGAATACATCTGAGCAGGGGGAGCAGGCTAAAGAGAAGACCTGATATTCCTCCACTTCGTCTCGTTGCTGATTCCACAGGCAAACCTAGAGGAGCTTAAGGTGAATGACAAATTGCAAACCTACATAGTACATTCTTACACATGTTGACTGATGAGTGAGTATTAGACTATCTGCAGGAGGGAAGAAGCAGCAGCTGGCAGGGCCTTGGTAGCTCTGATTTTTGTGACATTTCATCATTCTGAACAGAATCATAAACATTTAGCCTTGAAATCTAAATCTCTGGTTAAGACCTCTCCCATGAGCTTCAGGTCCTCATTTCCTTTTTCCTACCAGACATCTACCTTTGGATGTCCCCCAGCCATTTCTACCTCAGTGTGTCTAAACTGAATTCATTTTCTTTCTTCACACACATACTTCCTCCTGTGCTCCTTAAATCAAGTGAAAGACATTGTCATTTGCTCAGAGATCCATGTCAGAAACTTAGGAGTCGTCTTAGGCTCCTCCCTCTCTATCTCCTTCTCTTCTCAATTAATTATTGTATTCTGTCAACTTCTATCTTCTAAGTATTAATCAAATCACTGCCCCCATTCCATCCCCACTGTCACTCCAGATCCTTCACATTTCTTCCCAAACATAGACTCCCTGAATCTACTGTCTTTCTACCCTGAGTTATTCTCCACACTACCACTATACTTCTCTTTTAAAAATGCGAACTGGGGGCTGGCCCGGTGGCGAAGCGGTTAAGCGCGCGCGCTCTGCTGCTGGTGGCCCGGGTTCGGATCCCGGGCGCAAACCGACACACCGCTTGTCAGGCCATGCTGTGGCGGCATCCCATATACGGTGGAGGAAGATAGGCACGGATGTTAGCTCCGGGCCAGTCTTTCTCAGCAAAAAGAGGAGGATTGGCATGGCTGTTAGCTCAGGGCTGATCTTCCTCACACACACACACAAAAAATCAAACTGTTCATGTCAGCTCCCACTTAACCTAAAGCCCTTGTTACTTAGCGTGGCATAAAAGGCCCAGCATGATATAATTCTTCCTATTTCTCTAACTTTATTTCATGGATCCTGTTTTACTCCTGATGACTTATTTGGCTTTCCCTAAACATGCCTTGCTCTTTCGTGCCTCCCTACCCTTGTTGGCTTGGTAAACGCCTGTCTATTCTCTAAAACTTAACTTTATGGGGGTGGGCACAAGGGGTGGAGGGAGGCACTTATATGGTGACTGACAAACAATAATGTACAACAAAAATTTCACAATAAAAAAAAAAACTCAACTATATGAAACCTTCCTCAATATTTATGTAGGATCAGGCCCTGGGATTTCATTGTTCCCATGATGACACCCTGTACCTAGCTTTATCTCATTACTAGATTTTATGTTGTAACTGTACACATGCGTATAGACTTCGCCCCCTGGAACGGGAGCTTCCTTGTGTGTTTTTTGGTACTACTTTATCCATAGTGCTAAGCACAGGACTTTGGATATTGGAGCATTAAATAAATATTTATTGAGTGAATGAATGAATAAGTGCATCTATCAAATAAGTACCAATCAATCACCTGGGAATCAAGAAATTTTCATTTAATTCAACAGTTTAGCAAGCGTTTACTGAGGGTTTCTTGTTTGTGGGCCCCTGCAATAACTGGTAGGGATTTAGAGGTTAAAAAGAAATGTCCCTGGCCCTGAGGAGGCCTGAACAGGGCATTATAAGATTCCTAAGATGTGAAACATGTTTTTCCTGATTTTAAGTATCAGACAAACTGAGTGGAAAAGTAAGATGGGCAGGTGTCTTATTGACATGTGGCAAGACTTTAAGCACAATAAGAAATCAGAGAAAAACAAAAAATACAACCTATTCAGATAGAAACTTTTATAGAGTTTTTTTAAGCTAAAAAAAGGGAGTTCTGTCCAAATCCTGGTGGTTTTATATATTTTTTCGAATCAGTTACATTTCAGACTTTGCTTTATATTTAGGATTAAATTGTATAGTTTGGGAAAGAAATACAGTCAGTTTTGCAATGTAATATACTGAGAGAGATGGCTTTTCCTGTCGTGGTGAGCTGGATCAGTTGTCAGCAGGGTTTTGAATTCACTATTCAAAGAAATATTTTAAAAAAGGAAAAAGGAGTCAGGGAAGAAGAGGATCATTGAGAGACTGAGAAGCCGAAAAGGGCTCTTGAAGAAAATAAAAGTAGTTGAATTAAAGAGTATCCAGGATTCAGAATAGGGTCTTAATTTATTTGTTCAGCAAATATTTATTAGTGTCTACCAGATATTGGGTTAGATGCTAGGGATAGTGAGCAAGAGACATATCTGCTTGTCTTCTTGGAGCTTACAATCTAGTAGAGAGACCAACTCTCTCTAGTAGAGAGATTATTAAATACATGATCACATTAATAAGTGCATAGTTTAAAAATTGTGATAAGTGCTATAAAGGAAAATCATGCAGGGTGCTATGAAATCTCATGTAGAGTGGAGTGAGGGGAAGCTCTCATGGCTTCCAAGCCAAGGCTTCAAATATGAGTAAGCAAAAAGAGTGGATAATGTGATCTAGGCAGAAGAAGGTCTAGATGCAGAGACAAATTTGGTACATTCAAAGAACTGAGAGGTGGTCAGTGTTGGAATGTAGTAAGTGAGAGAAGGAAAGGATATCACAAGAGGCAGTTGAAGAGCTGGTCAGGGACCAGATTATGCAAGGCCTTACAGCCATGGAAGGATTTTGGATTTTATTGTAAGTTCAAGAAGAGAGGATAATCAAGCATGAAAAGTAACAGGCAAAAGCGTGAGTCAGAAACAATAAAGACATCAATGTATGTGTGCAGGAGATTAGAAGAAGCTGTTAGAGCTAGGAAAACGTTTCTGTTGACAGTAAACTCCAGGTCTTCAACCTATTTCTTACCCATCTTTGACTACTCACAACCCCTTGAACAAAGAGAGAGCTCAGTAAATATCCAATGAGAAAAAAAGTGCTAGAGACAAGATTAAATAGGTCTAGGATAGCCCTGAAAACCCTGTATACTAATTTAGACTTGATGCATTAGATAGCCCTTATGAATCCTTGAGCACAGGAATAACATGTTGAAGGTGGTTGAGTTTATCACAGTGGCTAAATATATAGGTTAAACTGGAAAGTAGATGAGATGAGTTAGAAGCTGTTGCAGACATGAAGTGATAAGGCCCCAGGATAAGGGGGCTAGTAGTAAGATTAGAGAAGAAAGAGTACCTTGTTCTATGAGATATCATCCCAGCCTCATCACCTCTATAACCTAATTTCCTATCATTCCACCCTTGATCACTCTACAATGGCCTCCTTGCTATTCCCTGAAAACATAACACGTGTTCCTACTTTAGGGCATTTTTTCCCCCTGCTGTTTCCTGGATATCCTTATGATGCTTACATTCTCATCTTCTTCAGATTTTTACTCAAATATCACCCTCTCAGGCTTTTCCTGGCCACCCTGTCTAGAATTGAAACCATCATTACCACCAGCTCCCACATACACATACATGTTCTCAATGTCCCTTCCTTGCTTTATATTTTTCCTTAGCACTTAATACCATCTAGCATACTAAATAGTTTACATATTTATCTTTTTCATTGTCTGTGTCCCACCACTGGACTGTAATCACCATGAGAATAGAGACTTTTCTAATCTCATTCACCAGCAAATCCCCTGACCCTAGGAGAATTGGCATGTGGTAGGTACTCAGTAGTTATTTGTTGAATGGATGAGTAGTCTACTAAATTAGCAACAAACTTAGTTATTTTTTATTTTTTATTTTTCTTGTGAGGAAGATCAGCCCAGAGCTAACATGCGATGCCAATCCTCCTCTTTTTGCCAAGGAAGATTGGCCCTGGGCTAACATCATTGCCCATCTTCCTCTACTTTATATGGGATGCCACCACAGCATGGCTTGACAAGCGGTGCGTCGGTGCCCGCCCGGGATCCAAACCCTGGGCCACTGCAGCAGAGCGTGCACGCTTGACTGCTGCGCCATCGGGCCAGCCCCCCAAACTTAGTTATTCCTCTTATCCTTTTTTCTCTCTCTTTTTGAAACATATAACTGAATGGTTTTTTACCTTAGAAACAAGGAGAGTGGTGCTATAATTATTGAAGCCAGCCGAGTGAAAGAAATAATGAGTTCTGTTTTGGCTATGTTGAGTTTGAAGTGATAGCTAAACAACCCACAGGCCATGTGGTGGAGGCATCTGGGATGCAGGTGAGATGTCACAGATGAAGATGAGAATTTTCATGGGATAGTTCTTGCGTGCAGAAACAAAGCTATCTGAAAAAGTGAGAACATGTAAAAAAGAGCAAAGGCTAAAATATAGGGAATATTTCAGTCATTAAGAAAACATTTTGTATACCTAACATGCACAGTGTGCTGCCAGGTAATTTGGAATTCTTTAAGGTTGGGGAAGAAGTACCAGTAAAGGAGAAGAAACAATTGAACAAAGCTGGAGGCATCACACTTCTTGATTTCAAAATATAATACAAAGCTACAGTAATCAAAACAGTATGGTATGGGAATAAAAAAAGGACATAATGACCATTGCAACAGAATAGAAATCCCAGAAATAAACCCATGCATATACAGTCAACTGATCTTTGACAAGGGCACCAGTAATATACAATGGGGAAAGGATAGTCTCTTCAATAAATGGTGTTGGGAAAACCAGATATCCACATGTAAAAGAATGAAATTTTACCCTTCCATTGTATGCAAAAAATCAACTCAGAATGGATTAAAGACATAATGTATAAGACCTGAAACTGTAAAACTCCTAGAAGAAAACATAGGGAAAAAGCTTATTGACATTGGCCTTGGCAATTATTTTTTGGATCTGACACCAAAAACACAACAAAAGCAAAAATAGACAAGTGGGATTACATCAAACTAAAAAACTTCATTCTACCCAGCAAAGGAAACAACAAAATGAAAAGGCAACCTACAAAATGGGAGAAAATATCTGCAAACCATATATCTGATAAAGGGTTAGTATCCAAAATGTATAAGAAACTCCTACAACTCAATAGCAATAAAAAAACCTGATTAAAGACGGGCAAAGGAAATGAATAGATGTTTCTCTGAAGAAGACGTATACATGGCCAACAGGTCTATGCAAAGGTACTCAACATCACTAATCAACAGGGAAATGTAAATCAAAACCACAATGATATATCACCTCACAATTGCTAGGATGGCTATCAAAAACAAAAAATAAAAAGATAAGTGTTGGGGAGGATGTAGAGAAAAAGGAACCCTTGTACACTGTTGGTGATGTAAATTAGTGCAGCCACTATGGAAAACAGTACGGAGGTTCCTCAAAAAATAGAAAATAGAAGTACCATATGATCCAGCAATCCCATTTCTGGGTGTATCCAGAGGAATTGAAATCAGGTTCTCAAAGAGATAGCTGTACTCTCATGTTCATTGCTGCATTATTCACAGAAGCCAAGACATGGAAGCAACCTAAATGTAGATCAGTGGATGAATGGATAAAGAAAATGTGGTGTATACATACAATGGAATATTGTTCAGCGTTAAAAAAAGAAAGACATCCTGCCATTTACAACAACATGGATGAACTTGGAGGACATTATGCTTCGTGAAATAAGCCATACATAGAAAGCCAAATACTTCATGATACCACTTACATGAGTAATCTAAAATAGTCAAACTCATAGAGTAGAGGGTAAAATGGTGGTTTTCAGAGCCTGGGGGGAGGGGAAAATGGTGAGGTATTAGTTAAAGGGTACAAAATTTCACTTATACAAGATGAATAAGTTTCTAGAGATCTGTACAGCATAATGCATACAGGTAACAATACTGTACTGTATACTGAAAAATTTGCTAAGAAGGTAAATGTTATGTTGTGTTCTTATTTCACTATAAATAAATAACAATAGCAATAATAATAAATTGGGCAGGACGAAACTTGGAGGTGATGGATATGTTTATGGCATAGGTTGTGGTGATGGTTTCACAGGGGTATACTTTAAACTCATCTGGTTGTGTAAATTAAATATGTACAGCTTTTTGTATGTCAATCGTACCTCAATAAAGTGATTTTAAAAAAAAGGAAATGTGGGGAGATGTGAATTTTCCTGCCAGGTGTTACACCCCATAACAATGCAAGACTTACTAAAACGTATATGTATTTTCTATGTAATGACATAACCAGTATGACAAATATGCAGATTTGTCTCACTTATGCTCTGAAACAGGATTTTCTAAGATAATCATTGATCTCATTACAGGCAAATAAAATCGTCTTTCTTTCGGAGAAAAAAAAACAGAGAAGGAATTACCTTACTCTCCTTTTTATTTTTTCAATGGCATTTATCACCTTCTACATTCTACATAATTTAATAATTGTGTTTATTGTTTTTTTGTCTGTTTCTTCATTTTGTCTCTTCAGTTATGGGCTCCTCCTGGGCAGGGATGTATTTATTTTGTTCACTGAGGTACCCAAATGCCTGGAACAGTGCTTGCCACCTATTAAGTGCTAAATAAATATTTGTTGAATAAATGAGTATAACTGTCCAGAATGTAGCAAAGAGATATGAGGAGATGAAAAATATGAAAGAAGTATTAAGGAACATGAGAATAGAATGATAAAGGGTAATAAACATGTAATTAGAATCACAGAAAAAGAGAAAAGAATGGAGAAGATGTTCTCCAAGAGACAATGGCTAATAATTTTTCATCACTGATGAAAGACATGAAGACACAAATATAAGGCCGCTTATTTGCTTTGTTTTCACAAGATTCTTCCTCTGGAGCAATGCACTCTTTGACAATTGTCAGAGGATGGAGAAGCCAACGTTGCTAAGTAGAACTTGTCCTCATAGCCACCAACTCACTCTTTGGTAATCGTGAATTTACAACATCCAAGTTGGGCCAAAATGCTTTGTTCTTAACAAACATAGTATAAGTTGGGAAAAGACATGAAGCCCACTGCTGGTTTATGGTGTCTTGATTGAAGACGGTTTCACCACCAAAAACAAAAAGAAGATTTTTGATTTCTTAAGCATTCTTGCACATAGATACAATTAAAATATAAATTTAAAAAATAAAAGTATTCACAGAAGAAACCTTTAGATTCCCTAACCTAACTTACAGTCAGATGTGACCTTAAATGAGGTCAAGGACTGCCGTTGACATCAAATTGCTTTTATGGAAAAGCCATGGTACAGCTGTTCCTTTAGTTGCTTCTAAATACTGGCCTTTGTGGGCACCTGTTGAAACATTGCCTGAGAGTTTGTCAGTAGATAGCTGCCTTTCTGTGCCCCTCAGTTTTGCTGAGCACCTCTTCCATGTTTACACTCCAATTGTCAACAAACCAGATCATTGGCAAGCAACCTCCTTGCCCCCAAATGAAGAAAAATGAATATTGTTTTCAGCTTAGGATGCTAGAAAAAGAAAAACAAAGTTAACCTAAAGAAAGCAAAAGGAAGAAAATAATATAATAATAGAACTTAAAGAAGTAAACAATAGGATCAATAAAATAAAAACCAACTCTCTGAAAAAAAGAAACTTAAAAAAATAGACATACCAGTAGCAAGAATAATCAAGAAAAAATACATAAAGTATAAATATTAAAAATTATATGTAACACTTTTTTAAATTGAGGTAAGGTTCACATAACATAAAATTAACCATTTAAAAGTGAACAGTTGAGGGGCTGGCCTGGTAGCACAAGCGGTTGGGTGCACGAGCTCCGCTGCAGCTGCCCGGGATTCACAGGTTCAGATCCCAGGCATGCACCGACGCACTGCTTGTCGAAGCCATGCTGTGGCAGTGTCCCATATAAAGTAGAGGAAGATGGGCAGGGATGTTGGCCCAGGGCCAGTCTTCCTCAGCAAAAAGAGGAGGATTGGCAGATGTTAGCTCAGGGCCCATCTTCTTGACAAAAAAAAAAAAAAAGCAAAACAAAAACCAAACAAACAAAAAAAAAGTGAACAGTTGAGTGGCATTTACTGCATTCACAGTGAACCACATTCACCATCTCTGTCTAGTTCCAAAATATTTTCATCAACCCAAAAGGAAGCCCTGAACCTGATAAACAGTTGCTCCTCATCTCCCCACTCCGCTCTACTCCCAGTACCTGGCAGCCACCAGTCTGCATTCCATCTCTATGGATTTATCTGTTCTAGATATGTCACATAAATGGAATCATACAATATGTGACCTTTTATGTCTGGATTCTTTCACTTATCATAATGATTTTAAGGTTCATTCATGTTGTAGCATGCATCAGTACTTCATTTCTTTATATGACTGAATAATATTCCATCGTATGGATATGCCACAATTTGTGTATCCATTCACTCATTGATGGACAGTTGTGCTGTTTTACATTTTGAATATAATGAGTAGTGCTACTGTGGACATGTGTTTATATGTATTTGTTTGAGTCCGTGTCTTTTATTCTTTTAGGTATATATCTAGGAGTGGAACTGCTAGGTCATATAGTAATTCTGTGTTTAACTTTTGATTAAGTGCCAAACTGTTTCCCACAGTGGCTGAGCCATTTTACATTCCTACCAGCAATGTACAAGGGTTCCAATTTCTCCACATCTTCATCAACACTTGCTGTTTTCTTTTTTTATTCTAGTTATCCTACTGGATATGAATTAGTACCTCACTGTGGTTTGATTTGCATTTTCATGATGACTAATGCTTGAGCATCTTTTCATGTGTTTGTTAATCATTTGTATATCTTCCTTGGAAAAATGTGTATTCAAGTCCTTGGACCATTTTTAATTGGATTATCTCTTTGTCTTTTTGTTGAGTTCTAAGAGTTCTTTATATTTTCTGAATACTAGACCCTTATCAGATACGTGATTTGCAAATATTTTCTCCCATTCTGTATCTTTTACTTACTTGATAATGTCCTTCGATGCACAACAGTTTTTAATTTTCATAAAGTCCAATGTATCTATTTTTTTCTGTTATTGCGTGTGCTTTTGGTGTCATGGAACACATTTTTAAATTTGTGTACCTATACTATGAACAATTTGATACCAAAAATCTTGTGCTCATATGTATAAGAATGTTATTTTTGTAATAGCAGATATCTTAAGGCAGGCTGAATGTCCATAAGTAGTAAGAGTAATGACTAAATAATAGTGTAATGTTTGAAAAGATTGAGGTGAAAAGAAGTGAGAGAGGGACTAAATTAGTTTTCTATTGTTGCATAACAAATTACCAGCAAATTTAATGGATTAAAAAATTACCCATTTTTTAGTTCACAGTTCTGTAGGTTAGAAGTCTGCCAAGGCTTGACTGGGTTCTCTGCTCAGGGTATCACAAGGCTGAAGTCAAAGTTTCAGCTGGGCTGCATTCTAGTCTGAAAGCTCTAGGGGAAAATTTGCTTCCAAGCTCATTGGTTTTTGTTGGCAGGATCAGTCTCTTACATTTATAAGACTGAGGTTCCCATTTCTTTGCTGGCTGTCAGCTGGGAGCCTCTCTCAGCTTCTGAAGGCTGCCTGCTTTCCTTGCTAGGTAGCCCCCTCCGTCTTCAGGTTAGCAACAGTGCAGTGAATCCTTCTCATGCTTGTAATCTCTGACTTTCTTTTCTGCAACTAGCAGGAGAAAATTCTGGCTTTTGAAGGACTCATGAGATTAGGTCAGGCTCACCCAGATAATCTCCCTACTTTATGGTCAACTGTGCCATATAACATAACCTAATGTGAGTAAAAGCCACCATATTTACTGTCCCAGGGATTATGCAACCCAAGAATTGCGGAGGGGAGATTTGCGGGACCATCTATATGCATATAATATATATATATTATAATCTCTAGTGATTTTTTAAAAGACTAAAATTTTTAAAAAGAATGCTTGAACTGACAGATATTTGAAGTTTTGGTAGTAATTCTTTCTTAAAAGTAGTTTCTTTCTTAAAAGTAGCTGACAACAATCTTAGTGGAAAGACAGTTAGAGCAAATTATAACAAATATTAGATTTCCTATATGAGTAGAAAAACCAAAAATTTGTCACTTATATGTGTCTCCTTCAAATGGCTAGCTTGGCAGTGTGGAACAAACGTCTGCTTTGCTTTTGAGTGATGATGGGGTAAGAGAAGAACAGAACCTATAAATGGCCAGAATTTAAAGTATCCTGTATATTTTTTTCCTAATATCATGGATTCCCCTTCTGTAAGGAACTCATTGCCTTTGTTAAGAAAATATTTTTCTGTATACACATCTATTATGATTGTTAGCTGTTATCTTAATGTATTTAATAATTACCACATAATTACCTCCTCAAAATAATACAAAGAATCTTCTTTTAGAGTAGAATTTGTGTTATGATTTGCATTTGGTTCTGTATGGATACACTTATCTTCTATTATGTGAATTTCCTTATTCATAGGAGGAGTATTATTGTGTAACTAACTTATTTTCTCTACACCACCAGTGTGCTTGTTAATATGCCTGGTTCTCTCGCTGGCCCTCTACAAATTTAGCAGAGTGCTTTAAAGCCTCAGGGCACCAATAATTGATTTCATCACTCAACTGGCTTTCCCTAAGGAGTCTTCTCTATGCCAGGTTTTTCTATTAGGCCTTGGGAATACAAAGTTGCCCTCAAAAACTTAAACCTCTCTTGATTATCATGTGAAAACACTTATGTTAGCCATCTTTTCATGGATGATGTGCAAAGTAAGCTAAATAGCCTCATTTCTTATTCTCCTGGAGTTCACTCAGCATTCAAAATAACCCTTGCAGAGAATAAACTTTTTCTTGAAAATCAGCTGCTTCTGTCACTGAAGTAGAGGGCTCTGCCTGAGAGTCAAGCATTCTACCCAAATGAGATAATCTGCTTCTGTGAAAATCTTGAGCGCCCCGGAGAGAAATTTTCTTTTAAAATGATGGATAAGAACTTTGTTTATTAAATCAAACAGTTTGGCTTCCCTCTGCAAAAGATGTCATGTCTTACAATGCAACTGGAGGTTATCTGCAGGAGCTCAGGCAGACAGTGATGGACCTGCAGTTCAGTCTTGGTCCTTCCACTCAGGGCCCCAGCATCTGTCTTAACTTGGTCTGAGACATACACTTCAGCTCACTACCCAACATTCCTCCAAGGATTTTCTGTGAGTCCCAGCAGGAATAAGAGGAGCTAGTATCTGGCTCTGGTGATTGTCAATGTCACTTTCTTTGTCTACCCTGCTTTCTAGTCTGTCATTGTCATGCATATTTTCCCTGGAAATTACGAAAGTCTAGGGAAATTAAAAATTAGCTTACTCTCTCACACACAAAGAAAACCAGGGGTCTGTGCCCTATGGATGGAGAAGCTAACATAGGGTTATTTAAGTGAACCTGTTTATAATCCTATTGTCTTATAAGTATTCTCATTAATATATTTTCTTATGTAACACAAAACTAAAAATATAGGCAGAATGAATGCAAATACAGTTTAAAGCTAAATATATTTTATTCCAGTGGCCAAGCCAACTCAATGCTTCTACATAGGCATCAGATCTTGCTTAGAAATATTAGAGCGAAATCTGCTAAGAGATTTGCAAAGTGAAACTTTTACTTTAGATGTATACCTTGGCCTATGGTTAAACCTATGTCTTTTTTCACCTGAGAATAAGTTCAGAAATTGCTGTCTTGTGTATGCCATCTCTTATTATGTTCTGAGTCTAGATGTCAGGCTGGAGAAAATTTTTAATACAGTATCCTACAGAGTTTGGATAAAACAGTAAAAGAAATTATCAGGTTCTTTAAGAAGTTCTTTGTTTACAAGAAATTTACCTTATGCTCTTGTCTGGTCCGTAACACACAGTACAAAGTAGAATAGAATGACTAATGCTTTTGATGGAGAATTAAGGGGTATCAGAGGTAGAAGTTTTAGTGGAGTAGTGTAGTCATTTGTTTATGAATCAAATGTTTATTTTTTACTTACTATGTGCTTTCACTATTATAGGCTCTAGAGATATGGCAGTAAATAAAACACACAAAAATTCCTGCCCTCCTGAAGCTTACGTTCTAGTACGGGGAGTCAGTCAACAAATATAATATTAAGTAAATTTACTTAATATACTTGTCTAGTATATTTGGAGGGGTAAATGTTATGGAATAGAAATACAGTCAGCCTTCTCACCGTTGGTCACTTAGGTATAAATAAGGAAACTAGAAGGGAAAACTTTGCAGTAATCCAGATGAAAGATGATGATGGCTTCAATTTGGCTATTTTTTTAAAGGTAGAACTGTGTTGGTTTCATTTCTGGCATGGTAGAGTGAGCTCCTAACAGATCAGCCCTTCCACAATTAACTATTAACACTGAGCAAAATTTAAAACCACCTTAGGTTCTGCAGAGTGAACAAAAGCAGGCAAATATTGGAGGTGAGTAAAAACTTAGAGAAAGGGACCAACACAGAGTGAGTTTCCTGTTTTTGTGGTTTTGATCTGAGCTGTAGTCAGCATAGCATGGGGTAGCTAAAACTCCAGTAGAAAGCCTGCCATATTTTTAGCTTGAGGAACCAAGAGATGGAGCCTGGGGCAGGCATGACCACTGAAGAGAGTCCTAGAGAGAAGAGAGCAGGAGATGGAGAATCCCAAATTCCATATATGAACTCTGCCCATGTCACTGGCTGATCCCTGAACCACACATATGCAAGGCAAACTCAAAGCAGCTAGCAAACAGAGCTGAAAGAAAACTAAGATTTGACCAGCCATCAGTCTGAGGAGAAACAGATTACATAAATCTAAACAAGTTAATTCTCTATTAAAACAAAAATACTAACCCTCTTCAGAAGAATATAAGAAACTCCAGAGTCTTCACAACATAAAAATTACAGTGTCCAAGATACAATCTGAAATTATGGGGCATACAAAGAACCAGGAAAGTGTGACCCATTCTCAAGGGAAAAGATCAACAGAGGCCAATCCTGAGATAACTCAGATGTTGGAATTATCAGACAAGGATTTTAAAGCAGTGATTATAACATGTTCAATGACTGAAAAGACAGTAAAAATCTCAACAGAAAAATAGAAAATATTTTTTTTAAATACCACATGGAAATTTTAGAACTGAAAAATATAGCATCTGTATTAAGAATATCCGGAATAAAAATACCACTGGATGAGATTAATTGAACCATATATGATAGAATCAGTGATTTGAAGACGAATATAAATTAGCCAGTCTAAGGAAGAGAGAGAAAAAATGTTGAAACAAAATAAAATAAACAACAAAGCCTCAGGGTGACAATTTCAAAAGACCCACGTTGGAATTTCGGAAGGAGAAGAGAGTGCTTGCTTCGGCAGCACATATACTAAAATTAGAACGATACAGAGAAGATTAGCATGGCCCCTGCGCAAGGATGACACGCAAATTCGTGAAGCGTTCCATACTTTTAGACCCATGTATATGCTGAATGCAAGAGACACACTTCCGACCTAAAGACACTCACAAACTGAAAGTGAAGGGATAGAAAAAGATACTCCACGCAAATGGCAATGAAAGGAAAGCTGGGGTAGCAGTACTCATATCAGACAAAATAGACTTTAAAACAAAAACTGTAAAAAGAGACAAAGAACGGCATTACATAATGATCAAGGGAACAATCCAACAAGAGGATATAACACTTGTAAATATCTACGCACCCAATGTAGGGGCACCTAAATATATAAAGCAATTATTAACAGACATAAAAAGAGAAATAGACAGTAACATAATAATAGTGGGGGGCTTTAACACTCCACTTACACCAATGGATAGATCATCCAGACAGAAGATCAATAAGGAAACATTGGCCTTAAATGACACACTAGAACAGATGGAGCTAGTAGATATATACAGAGCATTCCATCCAAAAGCCGAAGAATACACGTTCTTTTCAAATGCACATGGAACATTCTCCAGGATTGATCACATATTAGGCCACAAAACGAGTCTCCATAAATTTAAGAAGACTGAAATAATACCAAGCATCTTTTCTGACCACAACAGTATGAAACTAGAAATCAACTATAGGAAGAAAATCAGAAAAGCAACAAATAGGTGGAGATTAAACAAAATGCTACTGAACAACGACTGGGTCAACGAAGAAATCAAAGAAGAAATCAAAAAATACCTGGAGACAAATGAAAATGAAAATACGACATGCCAGAATTTATGGGATACAGCAAAAGCGGTTCTAAGAGGGAAGTTTATAGCAATACAGGCGTATCTCAACAAACAAAAATCTCAAATAACAATCTAACAGTGCACCTAAAGGAACTGGAAAAAGAAGAACAAAGCCCCAAATCAGTAGAAGGAGGGAAATAATAAAAATCAGAGCATAAATAAATGAAATAGAGAGCAAAAAAACAATAGAAAAAATTAATAAAACCAAGAGCTGGTTCTTTGAAAAGATAAACAAAATGGAC
The DNA here is from genome assembly GCF_020826845.1 of Diceros bicornis minor. Taxonomy (NCBI): domain Eukaryota; kingdom Metazoa; phylum Chordata; class Mammalia; order Perissodactyla; family Rhinocerotidae; genus Diceros; species Diceros bicornis. The sequence goes on from NC_080741.1 coordinate 51,954,077, forward strand.
AAACCTTTAGCTAGACTCAGAAAGAAAAAAAGAGAGAAGGCACAAATAAGTAAAATCAGAAATGAAAGAGGAGGGCCGGCCCCGTGGCTTAGCGGTTAATTGCGCGCGCTCCGCTGCTGGCGGCCAGGGGTTCGATCCTGGGCGCGCACCGACACACCGCTTCTCCGGCTATGCTGAGGCCGCGTCCCACATACAGCAACTAGAAGGATGTGCAACTATGACCTACAACTATCTGCTGGGGCTTTGGGGAAAAAAAAAAAAAAAGAAATAGGAGAAATTACAACAGACACCTCAGAAATACAAAAGATTAAAAGAGAATACTATGAAAAGCTATATGCCAACTAATTCGACAATCTGGAAGAAATGGATAAATTCTTAGAATCATACAACCTTCCAAAACGGCATCAAGAAGAAGTAGAGAATTTGAATAGACCAATCACCAGTAAGGACATCGAAACAGTAATCAAAAACCTCCCCAAAAATAAAAGTCCAGGACCAGACGGCTTCCCTGGTGAATTCTAACAAACATTCAAAGAAGACTTAATACCTATCCTTCTCAAACTCTTCCAAAAAATTGAGGAAGGGGGGAAGCTCCCTAACTCATTCTACGAGCCGACATTACCCTGATACCAAAACCAGACAAGGACAACACAAAAAAGGAAAATTACAGGCCAATATCACTGATGAACATCAATGCAAAAATCCTCAACAAAATACTAGCAAATCGCATACAACAATACGTTAAAAAGATTATACACCATGATCAAGTGGGATTTATTCCAGGTATGCAGGGATGGTTTGCAATAGCAAATCAATCAACATAATACACCACATTAATAAAATGAAGAATAAAAATCACATGATCATCTCAATAGATGCAGAGAAAGCATTTGACAAGATACAGCATCCATTTATGATAAAAACTCTGAATAAAATGGGTATAGAAGGAAAGTACCTCAACATAATAAAGGCCATATATGACAAACCCACAGCTAATATCATCCTTAATGGTGAAAAACTGAAAGCTATTCCTTTAAGAAGCAGAACCAGACAAGGATGCCCACTGTCACCACTCCTATTTAACATAGTACTGGAAGTCCTAGCCAGAGCATCAGGCAAGAGAAAGAAAGAAAAGGGATCCAAATTGGAAAGGAAGAAGTGAAACTCTCACTATTTGCAGATGACATGATTTTATACATAGAAAACCCTAAAGAATCCACCAGAAAACTTTTAAAAGTAATAAACGAATACGGTAAAGTTGCAGGATACAAAATCAACATATAAAAATCAGTTGCATTTCTATACACTAACAACGAAGTAGCAGAAAGAGAAATTAAGAATACAATCCCATTTACAATTGCAACAAAAAAAATAAAATACCTAGGAATAAACTTAACCAAAGAGGTGAAAGAGCTGTACACGGAAAACTATAAAACATTGCTGAAAGAAATTGAAGAAGACACAAAGAAATGGAAAGATATTCCATGCTCTTGGATTGGAAGAATTAACATAGTTAAGATGTCCATACTTCCTAAAGCCATCTATAGATTCAATGCAACCCCTATCAAAGTTCCAGCAACATTTTTCACAGAAATAGAACAAAGAATCCTAAAATTTATATGGAACAACAAAAGACCCCAAATAGCCAAAGGAATCCTAAGAAAAAAGAACAAAGCTGGAGGTATCACACTCCCTGATTTCAAAATATACTACAAAGCTATAGTAACCAAAACAGCATGGTACTGGCACAAAAACAGACACACAGAGCAATGGAATAGAATCGAAAGCCCAGAAATAAACCCACACATCTATGGACAGCTAATCTTTGACAAAGGAGCCAAGAACATACAATGGAGAAAAGAAATTCTCTTCAACAAATGGTGTTGGGAAAACTGGATAGCCATATGCAAAAAAATGAAAGTAGACCCTTACCTTACACCATACACAAAAATTAACTCAAAATGGATTAAAGACTTGAATGTAAGACCTGAATCAAACTAAAAAGCTTCTGCACAGCAAAGGAAACCATCAGCAAAACGAAAAGACAACCTAACAATTGGGAGAAGATATTTGCAAACCATACATCTGATAAGGGGTTAATCTCTAAAATATATAAAGAACTCATGCATCTCAACAACAAAAAACTAACAACCCAATTAAAAAATGGGCAAATACCTGAACAGACATTTCTCCAAATAAGATATACAGATGGCCAACAGACACGTGAAAAGATGTTCAAAATCATTAACTATCAGCGAAATGCAAATCAAAACTACAATGAGATATCACCTCACGCCCGTCAGAATGGCTATAATTAACAAGACAGGAAACAACATGTGTTGGAGAGGATGTGGAGAGAAGGGAACTCTCATACACTCCTGGTGGGAGTGCAAACTGGTGCAGCCACTATGGGAAACAGTATGGAGATTCCTCAAAAAATCAAGGATAGAACTACCATATGATCCAGCTATTCCACTGTTGGGTATATATCCAAAGAACTTGAAAATACCAATTTGTAAAGGTACATGCACCCCTGTGTTCATTGCAGCGTTATTCACAATAGCCAAGACTTGGAAGCAACCTAAGTGCCCACAAGGGACGAATGGATAAAGAAGATGTGATATATATACACAATGGAATACTCCTCAGCCATAAGAAACGATGAAATCCAGCCATTTGTGACAACATGGATGGACATTGAGGGTATTATGTAAAGTGAAATAAGTCAGAGGGAGAAGGTCAAATACCGTATGATTTCCTTCATTAAGTAGTAGATAATAACAAGAATAAACAAACACATAGAGACAGAGATTGGATTGGTGGTTACCAGAGGGGAAGGGGGGAGGGAGGAGGGCGAAAGGGATAATTAGGCACGTGTGTGGTGATAGGTTGTAATTAGTATTTTGATGGTGAACATGATGTAATCTATGCAGAAATAGAAGTATAATGATGTACACCTGAAATTTATACAATGTTATAAACCAATGTTACTGCAATAAAAAAAAATTTAAAATAAAAAAAAAAGAAAAAGAATGGAGCAGAAAAAACTTTGAAGAAATAATGTCGAATAACTTCCCCAATTTTGTGGAAGACATAAATTTATGGATTCAAGAAGCCCATCAGACACCAAACAGGATAAGTATGTCACATCATAGCCTAGCTGCCTAAAATTAACTAAAAAGAAAATGTTAAAAGCAGCTGGTAAAAAAGGACACATTACATACAGGGAAGCAACAATTCAAGTGATCATGTGCTTTGTATCAGAAACTATAGAGGCCAGAAGATGGTAGAAAAACATCTTTAAAGTATTGAAGGACAAACAAATAGAAAATTATACCCAGTGAAAAAAATCTTTCAAGAATGAAGATGAAATAGAGATAGTTTCAGATAAACGAAAACTAAGAGAATGTGTCACCAGCAAAATTGCACTTCAAGTGATAGTAATCGAAGTTCTCCAGGCTAAAAGAAAGAATCAGAGGAAATCTCAGATCCTCAGGAATGAATGAAGAGCATTGGAAATGGTAAATCTATGGGTACATAGAAAAGACTATTTATCCTCTCAATTTTTAAAAAATACGTGTATAAAGCAGAAATAACATTTTCTTGAGGGTGTTATAATGTATGTACTTGTAGTGCATATGACAACTATAGCAGAGAGGATGGGGGGAGTGTAATTTCTATAGTTGCAAGGTTTCTACATTTTATGGAAAATGGAAAAATATTAACTCTAAATTGTGAAAAGGATGTGTAAAATAATGCAAAGAGGTATAGCTAAAAAGCCAAATAGATAAATTAAATGGAATTCTAAATTATAACCAATAATGGGAGATTCCTGGAACTGTTCTTGTTCTTTCTTTCCTCACATTCTAAAGTACATGTTCATGGTGCTTAAAGCCAAGTCAGGACCCGGCCCTGTGGCTGAGTGGTTCAAGTTCCACGTGCTCTGCTTTGGCAGCCCAGGTTCGCATGTTCAGATCCCGGGCGTGTTCAGATCCCTACTCCACTCACCAGCCATGCTGTGGCAGTGTCCCATGTACAAAACAGGAGAATTGGCACAGATGTTAGCTCAGGGCTAATCTTCCTCAAGCAAAAAAAAAAAAAATGAAAAAGGGAGGATTGGCAACAGCTGTTAGCTTGGGGAGAATCTTCCTCAGAAAAAAAAAAAGCCAAGTCACATTAAGAGAGTATGATTTCAGGTGTCATTTAAAATGGTAATGAGTTGCCTCAGTGGCTAAATTTAATTAATCTTTCTTAGATGGAACATTGCTAGACAGTAGAGGTCAAAATCATCAAGACCCAGGAGGAGAAAACAGGTAACTTGTGGTAGAAGGAAAATTCTTTGTGAATATTAAGTGGTGGTAAACTTTTAAACAAGTTTTTCAATTTAAGTTGAAAACTGAAAAATTGCCATAATGTGCACACACTAATTTCTCCCTCAGTTCTTTTTCTTTAGAGTATTATATGTGCAAGCAAAAATGTTACAGAGCCTGCAGTGAACTGGTAACATTTATCAAATGAACGAATGACTTGTTATAAACTCTCAAATGGACTTCCAGCATTAAGTCGATAGTTGCAAAAATGACTTTGTGTAGAATCTGGCTGAATTCAGATTAAAGACGTTCTCTCCTTTCCCCTGTTTCTACTCCTGCCTCAAGGCCAAAGCCACAGATAGAGTGATTCAAGTAGGTTAGTCACTCTGTCTCCTATCCCCACCATCTACTTGGCTCCATCCCTTGGGCTGCTGATTCCTAGGTGCTAGTCAGCAGAAGACAGTTCTCAAAGGATCCACACCATCCATCCCGGTCCTACAGATCACTGAAGTAACTGCTATAGTCTTCTCAAATATAGCTGCTGCAGATCACAATCTGTTAAAAACCCGTAGAGAGCACCTGCCAGAGATGTCAGTCCCCAGGTTGGGATATCCACTGATCACCACTAAGGGCTTTGTTAAAGAAAAAAATTATTCAGACACTTGTTAAAGAAAGTAAGGCAGACTTTATTCAGGACCATTGTGATAGGTGTAAGGACCACTGCAATGAGGTTTTGCGTTAGAGGAGAGAGATTGGGCTCAACTATGAATACAACAGGGGTGAGGAGGAATTTATAGCCAGAGAGCCGGGTTGGAGTCAGTGGATGGAAAATTACTTAAAAAAAAAAAAGTCAGGGGTAAGGGGGGATTCTGGCTAGATCAACCTAACCAACCTGCTGAAGGCAGGCCAGGGTGATCAGATATCACCTGGGGGGTGATGGGGAATGAGGACCCTGATTGATATGGACGATGATCAGATATTGAAGGTGAGGGATTCTGGCTAAATCAACTTACCAGTATTCTTGCTAAAATTAGACAATGCAAAGAAGGAAATGGAAGTCTAAAAGTCGAGGCCTAGTTGGAAAAAAGCTCAAGAGGAACCTGACTAGAGTTTGGTCAAGGAGAGAATCTCTGTCGGTTTCCTTCTCAAGCTGTATAGTCTGAGTTTGGCCAAAGAATGTCTGTCCATCAATGGGTCAGCAGATCTTGACCCAGCACCTGCTGTGTTCCTGATCAAGAGAATCCCTGCCCTCAGGGAAGCACATTTGATAAATATGTAAACAAGATAGTTTCAGGTACTACTACAGCTAATCAGACTGCTTTTTAAGAGGAAATTCCATAGCCACAAGTATTCTATGAAGCCTTTTTGATCCAGGTGATGAGCAAAACTTTGGGAAATAAACCTCAGAAGGTAGCTGTCAGGAAGCATTTAAAGGCTGTGGGGTATGGAAGCAAAAGTCCCATGTTTCAGTGAATTGATAATGAGCTAACAGCCCTTTCTTCAGGAGAGGTGTACACACTTTTCTGTGCAAGGGGACTTTTTCTCTTCAGATACATGCAGTGTCAGCTAGGACTTGCTCTTTTCTGAGGCCATTGAAGGTTCACTTTTTCTTGCTGCTCTTGCCAACACTGACACCAGTACAAACTAATTTTCTTCATGATTCTAAATCTCAAATTTGCAGAGTAACTAAAGATATTCCAGAATAGTAGATGTAGGAAAATATGAAGAGATTGAAGAAAATACAGGATTGAAGTTCGCTATATTTCTTGTGTTTCTTTCAAAAAGCTTTATTGTTAAAATATATTTAGCTCGGGGAGATTTCAACTAATTTGTGTTTCCCTGGAAACCAGATGCTTAGAGAAACAGTTTAACTGTAAGGCCTGTGGCTGGTGTCCTTAGAGTCATAATCCTGGAAGCTGTCTGAGGCTGGCTTCCCTAAGACACAACTGGTAGTGATTGGAAGTGTTTCTGTCAGAACCAGAGGCATTTCCTCACAAACTCTAGGCATTATTTTCTCTGCCTTCATTAAAGCAATGTATAAAACATCTGTCTGGCTTTACATTTGGAGTTATTAGAGATCATCTGAAGACAGAGCAAGATTTTTAAAACTGAATCTTTGAATCCTCACATGGAAGTGGAAAAACACTAGGTACTGGATCCTGTCAGCAAATCAGTGCATCAGGATTTGTGTTTTGGAGGGTGTGCTGTATGCCGTCTAAAAGCAAAGAATGGAGACTCGTGAGAGAGAATGGAAAACTGAGCATTGGATGTGTAGCCTTGGTGTCCGTGGAGCAAGCTGTGTGGCTGTTGTTAGGGTAACTAGAAATCAGGCGCAAAGGAAGGAAAGAAATAGTGGAGAAATAGCACAAATGAGAGGAAACTCTCAGACTAGGGTGATCCTTTGCAGTATGTGGGAACCAGGAAGGTCCACAGTGATGACTTGTTTGACAAAGGTAGATGGTATGAGAGAAAAATGGAAATCTAGAATTTCAAATACAAAATATATACAGTTATGAGCTTTAAAAAATGAGTTCTTCAGTAGAAAACAGTGGAGAATATTTTGTCACAACACTCCTTGTGTAAACATTGTATCTTAATATGGCATCTGGAGATGTGGTTGCTGCTTTCTGAGGGAACACTCCAAGTAGCTTTCCCTCTGAGCACATTTAGAAGAGACACTCATGTGGAAATAGATTCTGTTAGTTGTTTACCTTGAACTCAGTTAATTATTATTAAATCTCCCAGTGCTACCCCCCAAAGCCATAATACATTTTATATGGACTCTTCAAATCAAAGTTGTAAAACTCTCTATTAATATCTACCTGATTATTGCCCTGAAGTTTTGAACCTAAACACATAAACAGATAACCTGTTTTCTCAAGGACTTTTAATGGAAAATAGAAATATTTCAGTACCTGAAGACAGAAGGGAGAGATATGCATAGCAGATGCACTAAACCAATGATATTGGAGGCCCAGGAGCTGGAGCCTGGGCTAAGGTGCACGTACAGAAGAAGTGAATAGAACAGAAAAGAGAGATTCCAGTACCTGGAAAAGTGAATGCAAAGCTAGTTTATAAGTTGCACAGGAAAACAAGTCTTATAGTCATCCTTTGTTTATTGGATAAAGATCATATTATCTTCCTTGATTATCCAACTCGACTAGACTTTGCTCTGAATTACTTGTTGGAGTGACTGTTGAGAGTATGTTGAGGCCGTTAACCACAAGAGGGAATACAAATGGAGTAGACAGGTTTAAGGGGCCTGGTTTTAGACCAGTAGTTCTTAACCTTGGCTGCACATTAGAATTCAAGTTCCCAATGTGCAGGCTGCTCCTCAGATTAATTAAATCAGGAGCTCTTAAGTGATTCCAGTGTGCAGGGAAGGGAAGGTTAAGTACTACCACCTGGGACAGCTGAGTTTAAGGAATCTGTAGGATTTTGTGTAGAGCTACTACATCCAGACGGCAGTAGGAGGGTGTTAGAAATAATTTGTTAGTAATATAGTTACAGTACTGATTTGAAAATTATTTCCTTTTTCTAAGTTAGAGTGGATTTGAGGTTATAATTATAGTCTTGTTAATTTATTCAACATACATTGCACACCTATCGTGTAAGACAGTGTTCCAGGTGTCAGGGATTTAACACCAAACAAGACAGAGAAAATCCCTTCCTTCTTGTAATTTACATTCTAGAGGAGGAAACAGACAATAAATAAATATGTATGATAAAACCAGGAAGAAAATGAAGCAGTTGAGAATCACAGTAATAGGACATGGCACTTTTAAAATTAAGGTGCTTAAGAAAGACCCTTCTAAAGAGATGATACTGTCTTCTCAGCCTATTATAATCACTGAACCTCTCAGGACTCCAGTGGCTGACCCCTGAACTCAAGAGGCTTCTTCAACCATTGACCTCTAAAATATCCCATAACAGTATTAGCCCCCAAATATTATTGCTAGAAGCTTTACAATCACTGAAAGTCTTAAGCTTCTCAAACATTTATCCACATACCCCAATCACTAATCCTCCCAGACTCCAGAGCTGCTCACAACACCCCTTCTATTGTAAATCAGACAGACTCCCAGTAATGGGACATTCGGACGTCACGGGACCCCAAATAAATGACCAGACCCACACAGATGCCTCCATTACTGATCTAATATACCTGTTAATTCCTCACACCCAACACTGAAACTTAGGTTTGCTCCCTAGTTTGCAGCACCCAGTGGACCAACAAATCACTTATAATGATCGTCCTTTCAAACCTGGCTACTCAAAGTTTGATCCAAGGACAATGGCATCAGCAAAACTTGGGAGCTTGTTAGAAATTGAGAACCACAGCCCTTCCCCCAAGTGCTGAATCAGTATGCAGTTCTAGTAAGATTGCCCAGATGGTTCATCTGCATGTTAAAGTTTGAGAAGCACAGCTCTAAACACTTCTTCCCCAGTAGGCTCACAATAACTGACAACTCCGGGGCCCCTGACCACAGAATTCTCTCTGCCCCTCAACTGACCACTTAATTACTAATTTCCAACAGGACTCTTTGGTCCCTGAATTTGGCAGGCCCATTAATCCCTGAATCTCAGTTGTATTCCAAAAGAAAGGGGTGGTATTACAGCCAGCATGCTGGAAATGCCACATAACCTTGGGGAGTTAATGGGATTTGTACTGTAGAGGTTTAAAAAAAGAAAAGTGGTTTAAAACTGCCTAAAGATTGGAAAGGTAGATCTGGAGAGAAAGAAGTCCAGGCTAGAGATTTAGGTGTCAGCATTCCGTGATTGTTGAAGTCAGAAGAAGGGGTCGGATCACCAAGGGGGAATATTTTAGAGAAAGAATTGAGTTGAGAAAAGAACTGAGAGGAAGAGGAATAAGATCCCTCGAAGTAAACTGCAAAAGAGAAGTCAGAAGAAGAATCAGCAGAAGCCAGCAAAGGAAATGTTTCAAGAGCAGAGATGGGGTAGGAGGACTTGTCCTATGCTCGGCATTATTTCATGCCAGCATTGATGTTAGAAGCTGCAGAGCAGTAAGACACAATGACAACTGTTGGATTTGGAGGCCATTAGGAGAAATTTTAGTTTATAAAAAGTGTTTTAGACCATTGGATAAGAAGAAACTAACCCACAGTTGGTTAAGGAGTGCGGGAATATAGAGGCAGAGATGAGGATACTCTCTGAAGAAGTTTGGTGGAAAAGGAGAATAGCAGGACTGAGGGAAGGCTTTTAGAGGGAAGCATGAAGATAGAAGAGATTGTGCCATGGGGCATGATCCCACAGGGACTGGGGAGGAGGAATAGAAATGCATAAAATCATATATAATTTGAATTAGGCTGTGATAAATTTGGAAAACATTCTATGTCCAATGATATTTGTTTTCCTGTGAGGCTTAAGGAGAAATGTAAAGGTTTGGATCCATCTCTGTGGGGAATGAAGATTAGAAAGGGACAGGAGTGAACACTCCTTGAGCTCATGTGATGTGCCAAGCCGCATGCCAGGAGCTTTACTTATGTCACTTAATTCAATCCCTATATCAACTCTGAGGTTGAACAGTTTGCTAGTGTCCAGTCCAGGATTCAAGTCCCGATCTGCCCCCTGCTTTATTTCCATTACACCATATTGCCACAGGGTTTCATGAGAGAATAGCCAAGCATATTCCAGGATCAGCAGGAGATAGAAATCAGAAACTTTTAAGGGGACCTAATAGTCATAGTCATGGATTCCAGCAGCCCAGGGATCTGTATGTGGTGACTTGACTGCTCACTATCCCTTTCAAAAAAAACAACAGGCAGATTTCCCTATCAGCAATCCTCTGAGATACAGATTCTTGATGCCAGAATGTTACGTCACTGAAAACCCATTAGGAGCCCAGATTTAAGAGAAAAGCTGAGGAAAAAACTTACTGAGATAAAAATTAAACATTTATCTGCTTCAGAAATCCTGACTTATAAGTTGTTTTACTTAGTTTGCTTTGAATTTTTGCGCTGAAACATCTTTTTACTTCCACTAAAAAATTTGTGGGAAATATTAAGGCTCACACTGATAAAGCTAAGTACCCTATATATGGCTTCAGAAGAAACAGTTAACCTAGTTTATCTTAATTGGTTAGTGACATTGCTGTAGGGTCAAAAGTCAAAAAGTATGGCTATAGAGGAAAAGGAGGAATCAGCTTGCAGTCAGTTTCCCACTGCCCAGAAGAGCATCCTAGCATCTGACATGGGCCTGCAAGATTCATGGATATATGACGACACAGAAGTAAACCAGGGAGAAGAAGCCTAGGACCCTTTGATACTCTCTCCTGAGAAGATTGCCTGTGCACACAAACACACATGCCCTCTTTACATCCTGCTTCTGAGGGTACACCGAGCTTCTGAAAGTTGTCTAACTCCAGGTTGCAAACTCCCCTTTTTTAGGCATAAAAGACCCACTCTGGGAAGAGTCCCTGTGCTATCTTAGGACCTATGCCTTGACATCAACCTCATCCCATCTGCCTACTGTGGCTCCATACTCTGCTCCTAACCAGGGTGTAGTCAGTCATGACTAGTCTGTGGCTTCATCTCACTGCCCCTAAGAATAGTTCAATCCACCCATGGTCTATTCCCAATACCATCCCTGTTTGATATTCTCCAGCCTCAGCCCTGTAAGTCAGAACTCATCAGGATTCCTGGGCTTGACCTCTGAGATCTGTCCTTGCCCTTGTCCTAAACTCTCTGAACTCACGCTCCTGCTAGAGCCTACCTGCCTCACCATGGTTAGTGCTGCCGAGTAAGCTAGACTGCTTAACCCCTCTGTGCTTCCGTTTCCTTATCTATAAAATAGTAGTGTCTGTCTCATCAAAGTGTGATAATACATGTAAAATCCCTAGAATAGGCCCTGGCAGATAGTGAATCTCAGACATTCACAGTTATCATCGTTATTATATGTGTTGGAGCTTTGCTCTTGAGTTCAAATATCAGTGTTCATTATATGCTTTAGTTGGGCTTCTGAAAAACAGGAAGGGCAAATAAAGGTCAGTTGCCACTGTGAAGATTCTTCCCACCACAGAGGCCCTGCTTTGGCTGGGCACCTGGCAGGTACCCTCCCCTAGGCCCTCAAGTGACAGGATCTCTGTCAGCTTTGCCTGGGTTGCAGGACAGCAGAGAGATTACATCAAGCTAAGATGTCATCAGAGCCCCGTGGCAGCAGCAGGCACATTCAGAATATTCATTTATTGCTGTGAAGCCTGTGGGAACCTTTAAAGCAGGAAAAAGCTATGTGCATAGAGATTGGAGCCTTCTTTGGGGCAAACTGCCCCTTTTTTATTTCTCATTTTGCTCTCAGGTACCTTGGTATTTTAATTGTGTTGTCCTTATAAAGTTATTAGAAGAAGATTTTATTAGGTAAAATTTATTTTTATTTAGTAAGTCTCGATAAACTGTAAGCCTCTGTGCTTGATTCTTTGAGGGTAGCAGAGATGTAGGAGGTAACAGTCCCTACTGCTTTACAGACAAGGACACTGGACTTAAAGGACGTGTTAGAGATCCCCAGGACAACCCCTAGTGGTCATTCACTGGAAGGACTCGTGGGACTCAGCATGTAGTTGTACTCATAACTGAGATTTATTACAGTGACATAGTAAGGATACACAGCTGGATCTTAAGGGAGAATGACACAGGCAGAGTCTGGAGGAATCCATGCGCAGGCTTTCTTATGCTCTCTACCTTACATGAGGGGTCACACAGAGCCCACTCTTCCAGCGATGAAAATGCAGCAACATGTGCACAGTGTTTCTGCCCTAGGAAGCCCATTAGAGATCCAGCACCCAATGTTTATTGGGGGCTGTCACAGAGACATCCTCTGCTTAGCATGCACAAAATTCCCAGAAGGAAAGCAAATGTTCATCATAAACCAGATAGTTCACACAAACAGTCTAGGCACAGTGAGTCACCTTTAACTGTTGGGAACACTCGGAGAGCCAAATTCCCAGATGCCAGGCAAAGGCCAACCTTGCAAGCAGGCGTTTTTTGTTGTTGTTGTTTTTTTTTTTTCCTCCTAACCTGTATTTATTCAACTTTTTCTGCATGAGTACTCATCCTTACTCCTCTTCCTTTTTTTTTTTTTTTTTTAATTAATGTTTTAATGGTTTCTAACATTGTGAAATTTGGGGTTGTACATTTTTGTTTGTCCATCACCACATATATGACTCCCTTCACCCCTTGTGCCCACCCCCCACCCCCACTGCCCTGGTAACCACAGTCCAGTTTTCTCTGTCCATGTGTTGGTTTATATTCCACATATGAGTGAGATCATACAGTGTTTGTCTTTCTGGCTTATTTCACTTAACATAATACGCTCCAGGCCCATCCATGTTGTTGCAAATGGGACGATTTTGTCCTTTTTTATGGCTGAGTAGTATTCCATTGTATATATATACCACATTTTCTTAATCCAGTCGTCAGTCGAGGGACACTTAGGTTGCTTCCACTTCTTGGCTATGGTGAATAATGCTGCAATGAACATAGGGGTGCATAAGCCTCTTTGGATTGTTGATTTCAGGTGCGTTGGATAGATTCCCAGTAGTGGGATGGCTGGATCATAGGGCATCTCTATTTTTAATTCTTTGAGGAATCTCCATACCGTTTTCCATAGAGGCTGCACCAATTTGCATTCCCACCAGCTGTGTATGGGGGTTCCTGTTTCTCCACATCCTCTCCAACATTTGTTGTTTTTTGTCTTGGTGATTATAGCCATTCTAACAGGCGTGAGGTGGTATCTTAGTGTTGTTTTGATTTGCATTTCCCTGATGATTAGTGATGTTGAGCATCTTTTCATGTGCCTATTGGCCATCTGTATATCTTCCTTGGAGAAGTGTCTGTTCATTTCCTCTGCCCATTTTTTGATCGAGTTGTTTGTTTTTTTGTTGTTCAATTGTGTGAGTTCTTTATATATTATGGAGATCAACCCCTTGTCAGATGTATGTTTTGCAAATATTCTCTCCCAGCTGGTTGGTTGTTTGTTCATCTTGATTCTGGTTTCATTTGTCTTATAAAAGCTCTTTAATCTGATAAAGTCCCACTTGTTTATTTTTTCTTAGTTTCCCTAGTCTGGGTAGGCATGTCATCCAAAAAGATTCCTTTAAACCCAATGTCAAATAGTGTGTTGCCTATATTTTCTTCTATGAGTTTTATAGTTTCAGGTCTCACCTTCAGGTCTTTGATCCATTTTGAGTTAATTTTTGTGAATGGTGATAGCACATGGTCCACTTTCATTCTTTTGCATGTGGCTGTCCAGTTTTCCCAACACCATTTATTGAAGAGACTTTCCTTTCTCCATTGCATGTTCTTAGCACCTTTGTCGAAAATTAGCTGTCCGTATATGTGGTGTTTTATTTCTGGGCTTTCAATTCTGTTCCATTGATCTGTGTGTCTGTTTTTGTACCAGTACCATGCTGTTTTGATTACTATTGCTTTGTAGTATGTTTTGAAGTCAGGAATTGTGATGCCTCCTGCTTTGTTCTTTTTCTTTAGGATTTCTTTAGCTATTCGGGGTCTTTTGTTGCCCCATATAAATTTTAGTATTCTTTTTTCTATTTCTGTGAAGAATGTCTTTGGGATTCTGATTGGGATTGCATTGAATCTGTAGATTGCTTTAGGTAATATAGACATTTTAACTATGTTTATTCTTCCAATCCACGTGCATGGGATATCTTTCCATTTCTTTATGTCATCATGGATTTCCCTCAATAATGTCTTGTAGTTCTCATTGTATAGGTCCTTCACCTCCTTGGTAAGATTTATTCCTAGGTATTTTATTCTTTTTGATGCAATTGTAAATGGTATTATCTTTTTGAGCTCTCTTTCTGTTAGTTTATTATTAGCATATAGAAATGCAACTGATTTTTGTAGATTGATTTTGTACCCTGCAACTTTGCTGTAGTTGTTGATTGTTTCTAACAGTTTTCCAACAGATTCTTTAGGGTTTTCTATATATACAATCATGTCATCTGCAAATAGTGAGAGTTTCACTTCTTCGTTACCTATTTGGATTCCTTTTATTCCTTTTTCTTGCCTAATTGCTCTGGCCAGAACCTCCAGTACTATGTTGAACAGGAGTGGTGAGAGTGGGCAGCCCTGCCTCGTTCCTGTTCTCAGAGGAATGGCTTTCAGTCTTTCCCCATTGAGTATGATGTTAGCTGTGGGTTTGTCATATATGGCCTTTATTATGTTGAGGCACTTTCCTTCTATTCCCATTTTATTGAGAATTTTTATCGTAAATGGATGTTGTATCTTGTCAAATGCCTTCTCTGCGTCTATTGAGATGATCATGTGGTTTTTATTCTTTGTTTTGTTGATGTGATGTATCACGTTGATTGATTTGCGGACGTTGAACCATCCCTGCGTCTCTGGTATAAATCCCACTTGATCATGGTGTATGATCTTTTTAATGTATTGTTGTATTCGGTTTGCCAATATTTTGTTGAGGATTTTTGCATCAATGTTCATCAGCGATATTGGCCTGTAATTTTCTTTCTTTGTATTGTCTTTGTCTGGTTTTGGTATCAGGGTGATGTTGGCCTCATAGAATGATTTAGGAAGTGTTCCATCTTCCTCTATTTTTTGGAATAGTTTGAGGAGGATGGGTATTAAATCTTCTTTGAATGTTTGGTAAAATTCACTGGAGAAGCCATCTGGTCCTGGACTTTTATTTTTTGGGAGGTTTTTGATTACTATTTCAATCTCTTTACTTGTGATTGGTCTATTCAGATTCTCCATTTCTTCTTGGTTCAATTTTGGGAGGTTGTATAAGTCTAAGAATTTATCCATTTCTTCTAGATTGTCCAATTTGTTGGCATATAATTTCTCATAGTATTCTCTTATAATCCTCTGTATTTCCATTGTATCCGTTGTAATTTCTCCTCTTTCATTTCTAATTTTATTTACTTGAGCCTTTTCTCCTTTTTTCTTAGTAAGCCTGGCTAAGGGTTTGTCAATTTTGTTTATCTTCTCGAAGAACCAACTCTTTGTTTCATTAATCCTTTCTACTGTTTTTTTGGTCTCAATATCATTTATTTCTGCTCTGATTTTTATTATTTCTCTCCTTCTGCTGGCTTTGGGCTTTGTTTGTTCTTTTTCTAGTTCTGTTGTAATTTAAGGTTGCCTATTAGGGCTTTTTCTTGTTTGTTAAGGTGGGCTTGTATCGCTATGAGTTTCCCTCTCAGGACCGCTTTTGCTGCATCCCATATGGTTTGATATGGCATGTTATCATTTTCATTTGTTTCCAGATAGTTTTTGATTTCTCCTTTAATTTCATCAATGATCCATTGGTTGTTCAGTAGCATGTTGTTTAATCTCCACATTTTTGTCACTTTCCCAGTTTTTTTTTCGTGGTTCATTTCCAGTTTCATAGCCTTATGGTCTGAAAAGATGCTTGTTATGATTTCAATCTCCTTAAATTTATTGAGGCTTGCTTTGTTTCCCAACATATGGTCTATCCTAGAGAACGTTCCATGCGCACTTGAGAAGAATGTGTAGTCAGCTGTTTTTGGGTGGAGTGCTCTGTATATGTCTACTAGGTCCATCTCGTCCAGTTTTTCATTTAAGTCTAATATTTCTTTATTAACTTTTTGTCTGGATGATCTATCCATTGCTGTAAGTGGGGTGTTAAGATCCCCTATTATTATTGTGTTGTTGTTGATTTCTCCTTTTAGGTTTGTTAATAGTTGCTTTATGTACATTGGTGCTCCTATGTTGGGTGCATATATATTTATAAGTGATATGTCTTCTTGATGTAGTGTCCCTTTTATCATTATATATTTCCCTTCTTTGTCTTTCTTGACCTGTTTTATCTTGAAGTCTACTTTGTCTGATATGAGTATGGCAACACCTGCTTTCTTTTGTTTGCCATTAGCTTGGAGTATTGTCTTCCATCCTTTCACTCTGAGCCTGTGCTTGTCTTTAGTGCTAAGATGTGTTTCCTGAAGGCAGCATATTGTTGGGTCTTGCTTTTTAATCCATCCTGCCACTCTGTATCTTTTGATTGGAGAGTTCAATCCATTTACATTTAGGGTAATTATTGATATATGAGGGCTTAATGTTGCTGTTTTGTCACTTATTTTCTGGTTCTTTTGCATTTCCTTTGTTTCTTGTCCCATTTGTTTTGGACTGCCAATTCAGTTTGGTTGTTCTGTCTTATGATTCTTCTAGTTTTCTCTTTGTTTATCATATGTGGTTTTGCTTTGATTATTTGTTTAGTGGTTACCTTGAGGTTTGGGCAAAAAATCTTGTGTATGAGATAGTCCATTATCTGATAGCCTCCTATTTCCTTATACTAAGTCAATTCAGTCACTTTCCTCTTCCCCTTCTAAGTTGCTCTTGTTATACCTTATTCTATCTTGTGTTGTGGCTGTGTGTTTACAGTGATGAGGTTAAATTTATTTTTGGTGAATTTCTTCCTTTGATCTTTGAGTTTAGTATTTAAGTGGTTGCTAACCTATTCCGGTAAAGATCTACTATTTCTCTGATTTTGTCTACCTACTTTTCTCCTTCCTCCAAGCTTTGTGTTCCCTTTCTCTTCTTTTTTTCAGACCTGAGGGCCTTCTTGAGTATTTCTTGTAGTGGGGGTCTCGTGGCCATGAACTCCCTTAGCTTTTGTTTATCTGGGAGAGTTACTATTTCTCCATCATATTTGAAGGATATTTTTGCTGGATAGAGTATTCTTGGCTGAAAGTTTTTGTCTTTCAGTATTTTGAATATATCATTCCAGTCTCTTCTAGCCTGTAAAGTTTCTGTTGAGAAATCCGCTGAGAGCCTGATGGGAGTTCCTTTGTACGTTATTTTTTGTTTTTGTCTAGCTGCCCTTAATATTGTTTCTTTGTCGTTGACCCTGGCTAGCCTTACCACTAGGTGTCGTGGTGAAGGCCTTTGTCTGTTAATGTATATAGGTGTCCTGTTGGCTTCACTTACTGGTATTTCCTGCTCCTTCCCCAGATTTGGGAAATTTTCAGCTATTATTTCCTTTAATAGGCTCTCTGTTCCTCTTTCCCTCTCCTCTTCCTCAGGAATACCTATAATTCTTATGTTACATTTTCTAATAGAGTCAGATATTTCTCGGAGTCTTTCTTCATTTCTTTTTAGTCTTAGTTCTCTCTCTCCTTCCATCTGGAGTATATCTGTATTCCTATCCTCTAAAGTACTAATTCTTTCCTCCATGTTGTCAGCTCTGTTCTTTAAAGATTCCAGATTCTCCTTTATCTCCTCCATTGTGTTCTTCATCTCCATCAGCGCTGATTGGTTTTTCTTTATGATTTCAATCTCTTTTGTGAAGAAACTCCTAATCTCATTGAATTGTTTGTGTTGTCTCGTATTTTATGTTGAGTGTTTTTATGATAGCTATTTTGAAATCTCTGTCATTTAGTTTATGGATTTCTGTGTCTTCGGGGTTGATTTCTGGGTGCTTGTCATTTTGTTTCTGGTCTGGTGATTTCATATATTTTTGCATTGTGGTTCCTGTGTTGGTTTTGTTTTTCCTCATCCTGGAAGTCTCTGGTTGCAATTTCCACCTGCCGCCACTGTCTGATGGTAAAGGGCTGTGTAGTCTAAGCCCCCTGCGCTCTGCCCCGGTTTTTCTGCTGCGATCCGCAGTTTTGTTTTTTTTTCCCCGCTGCGATCCACGGGTCCAGTCGTTTGATCAGGACTGCCTCGGATCGCTAGGTCTGGTCTGGTCGAGCTGCAGACTCCGGGTTGCGGGGAGGGGGGAGCTCTCTCTTTTGCCCTCTGGGTCCCTGACGTGGGGGGCTTCTCGTTTGCCCCTCTTTATCCGCTCTCTGGGGTGCTCAGATGTTGATGGTAGCCCTGTGGCTCCTCTGAGTCCTCTGTGCGGGAGTTTCCCACTGGCTGAGAGAGTCCGAAGAGCCACGGTTTCCCCACCGAGGGCCGCCCCTCCCCCCTCTCTGGGAGCCGCGCGGACCGGGATCGCTGATCTGATGGGGAGGGAGCGGAGTTCTCCTTACCTCTCCCCACTTCCTACAGGGACCCAGCACGTTCCGCTCTCAGATGTGCGACAGTGGATCCCTCTGCTCTAGCTTTTCAGTGTCTGGGATTCCGTTGTTGGTCTGTGGCTGTTGCTTTTGTTGTATCTTGTCAGGGGAAGAGTTGACGGGAAAGCTCACTCCGCCATGATGCTGACATCACTCTCAGCGGGCGTTTTTAAGGATAGAGGTCTCGGGCCTACCAATTTTTTCTTCACAGAGAAGGTGTCACATATGTACACAACCAGCTCTAATCCTAGCCTGTCAGAGTCACTACCATAAATGTTTAGATGTTAAAGGAGAAACATTACCTTTCTGACTGGTAGGGTCATAGAAGCCTTCATGACACTGCATGTTTGAGCTGGACCTCAAAGAATAGGCAGAGAGAGAAGTAGGGAGCAACACAGAGAAGAGAGAGACAGGATGCAGTGAGCAAAAAAGAGTACTTTTAGGAAAAGGCAAGCAGGCGCATCTGGCCTGAAACAAGGTATGTTGATGGAAGCAGGGGAATCTGGGAAGGCAGGGAGAGGACAGATGCTGGAGGGCCTGGACTGCGAGGTAGAGGCTTGTGGGCTTCTTCTACAGAGATGGAGCACCTCTGAAGGTTTCTCTTATAAGAAAGGAAGTCATATAGTTCAAGCCATGTTTGCAGAAGATGTGTCTGGGAGTGGTAGGTAGCTGGCCTAGAGGTTGGAGTGCCTAGAGATGGAAGGCTACTGAAGATACCTGGACATATTCTCAAAGGGCCTGTGCTTCAGAAGGTGCTCATTCATTTATGGCCCACCTCAGTCTATAGGAAATACATAAAATAAATGGGGAAGGTAAACTCTATGTCTGTGTTATAAGAGTGCCCTATATTACCTTTGCTGGCAGGCCAGAGATGACTAAGCCTGTCTTAACATGTGCAGTGAAGTGGTGCCAACTGCTGCAGCATTCTAAATGAAGAGAAGAGATTGTGTTTACTTAAAAATATTGTGCCAGCCCTGGTGGTCTAGTGGTTAAGATTTGGTGCTCTCACCACTGTGGCCCAGGTTCTTTTCCCAGTCAGAATCACACCACTCATTTATCAGTTGTCATAGTGTGGTGGCTGCATGTTGCTGTGACGCTGAAAGTATGCTACCGGTATTTCACATACCGGCAAGGTTACCCATGGTGGACAGATTTCAGCAGAGCTTCCAGACTAAGACAGTCTAGGAAGAAGGACCTGGCTACCCAGTTCTGAAAAAGTTGGCTATGAAAACCCTATGAATAGCAGCAGAGCATTGTCGGATATAGCACCAGAAAGTGAGAGGATGGCCCGAATGACTGGGCAGGGTTCCACTCTGCTGTACACAGGGTCCCTAGAAGTCAGAATTAACTCGACGGCACTAACAACAAAAACAGATTGTGCGGCCTGTGCTGATCAGAATACTCAGAAATTGCCAAATCCCCATTCCAAGTCTGCACAGATATCTGGCTGTCTTGTCCCACCCCCAAGCGTGGATAGAGCAAATATCCACCTTAGTACACCTTCTTTCATGAAGCTGCAAGTACTCTATGCACACTTCTGGGTTTCAAGGCCGCCCTACTCTCATCACAAGGTTCAGAAGGGGCCAAAGGACAGGCCACATGGGACCTGCTCACTGGTAGTTCTTTATTTTCTGTCTGACTTCCTGGATTCTTATCCCAGATCCCTGGCCATTGACATCTCAAACTGCTTTGCTTGGGGCCCACGCTCCTGGCTTACAGAATTTTGGTCCAGCCCATTTGTGTAGACCACAGACTTCTTCATCTATGCTTCAATTGCTAGGTTTTCAGAGGTCAACTTGCCTCTCATGCCCATTTGTAAACCTTAGAGACCAGGAATGCCTGCCCCAGAGAGTGCCAGTCCTAGACCTGGCCCTCTGAACATCTTTCCTCCAGCCCCAAAACCCTACTTGTGTATTCTGACCCTAGTGTGCCAGCATTATAATTTTGTACTTTGAAACAATGCTGCTGTGCAGTAGTATAGAGCCCTTTGTCTCAGTGACCGGCCCCCCCCCTCCCCGGACCCTATAGAACTGTGCTGTCCATTCTGTCATCCTAGAAAGTTCTATATATGGTAGAACATTATGGTATGTGTGGTAGCTACTAGCTATATATGGCTATTTAGCACTTGAAATGTGGCTGGTGTGACCGAGAACTGAGTTTCTAATTTTAATTAAATTTAAGTATAAATAACTACATGTGGCTAGTGGCTACCATACTGTATAGCATAACATAGAACCTGGTGGACTGACTGATCTGGTGAACTGGTTGTGCAAGGCTGTGGCAGAAAGGGTAGACAGAGTCCATGTGCACAGGATATCAAGAGGAGGGAAAAACGTGAAGCAAAAGGGGAAAATTAAGAATGAGAGAGTCCTTTGTAGTCTCAAATGTATCCATTTGTGCACATTTATCGGTGTATAATATTTAGAGGCATGTAGCTATTTTCAAATTGGCTTGTTTCTTTTTGATCAATATTAAATCTTATGTTCACCATTTAAATTTATATCATGAAAGACAATTGGAATGAGTGCAGCCTTTGGAGAATCGACTTGAGTTGGAATCTTGTCTCTATACCTTACTAGCTGTGTTACTGCAGTATTGTTTTAAAAATAATATCAGCAATTTTTCCATATTTTAAGGGAGAGTAAAAAGAATTTGACAGTGCAGTGGACATTGTTCCTATATTTTAAGCTATTTTTAAAAAATTTAGAGTTCATAATCTAGACTTTTAAAGTTTTAGTACTTAGGAAATCTTTGTTTGCTGTTATTCCTTGAGATTATTCCTGAGCTTCTCAGTCTTATACTATAAAAGCCTAGAAAATATCTAGTAAATATCTGACAGATTAAAATATTTGGCTTTCGGGTTGGCTGAATTTTCTAGCTTCCATTCAGAAAACAATCAAGATTTTTCTGTTTCTCCTGTGTATGTTTATTTTGGTTTCTATAAACTCTGCTATTCCCATCAGGACTCCCTCATATAATATCATATTAAACAACAAGACTTTGCCTCATTGAGGCACAGGAACAGCAGCAGAAATAGTGACAAGAACAAGTTAATAGGTATAAATAATGTATATTCTGGTATCCTTAGAGGACTTACGTAGTTACAGTAGGCAAAATCTATAGGAGTGCATGTGTGTGTGTGTTGTATGGACGATCAGGACAAACCTTAGACAAATGCTATGATTTTTCTTCCATCTGTCAGTGTATGTTCCTATTACCTTGTATCATGCCACACAGAAAAACATGTATAGTGAGTAAAGGAATTAAATTAAAAAGAACAAAAATGTTCACATTATGAACAAAGAACTGGAAAGCACAGAACAAAAGATTATCACTATAAGTGTGGATAATGAGGGAAGAAGGGAGCAAGATGAGGAAGATACTCTTTCCAGTGAAAACTTGGAGTGTTCCTGCCAAGTTCCCTTATCACATGAGATACTATCTGAGAAAGTGCTGATAAACTCTAAAGTGCAGTACACATGTCGGTAATTGCTGTCATCCTGTTCAAAACCTTGTTGTATGTTTGTTTCATTTCCATTATGCTATGTAGAAGTTCCAAAGCCTCACGGTAAAGACTGTGGAAAGTCTCATATGTTGAATTCCTGGAGAGTGATGTTTGTTCATTCAAAGTTTGTTTTACTTGCAATCAGATTCTACTAGTGAAAGAGTGAAGTTTTCAGGTTATCTTTTTCCAGTTATTGGAATATCCATGAGGAAATGCCATGATTGGATTATGTTGGGTATGATCTTTCATAAAAGACATTTATTTTTCTAGTAGTATAGCCAAGACAGTATTTTTACATGAGGCCTTAGAGAGCAAACACACTTTAGCATTTGTTAAAATCTTTCCAGTTTGCATAATCAATAAATTGGAAAATATTTTAATAAATAAATAGGAAAACATTAGATCATGTTATCAGTGACTTGCTCTTAAATGCTTTATTTTTCTGTGGCAGTGCTTGGTCATAATTTATCTGACTATACTTAGATAAATATAAGAGAGAGCATCCTGTACACTTGATGAAAGAGTTCTTAGCTAAGTTGATTTTTTCAGCCTTCATTCATGTATTGATTTGTTCAACATTTCTTGCAGAACTGTTAGATCCGGGTTACTATGGGGAAGTTGCAAAGGACCCATCTATGAAGGGTGTATTTATCTATACCTGACAAAAGAGCTATTCCTGAATACAGAGAAGCAGCCGCTGTTCTAACACTGCTGTTTTGGCATCAAGGGCTAGCATGATTACTTTTCTATAATACTTCAGACTGCTTGACTTTCAGCTGAGAAGTATAAAAGTGTGACACTTTTTAGTTCCCGTAGGTGTGATTAGCAAAACACATGGAAGGCAGGGTCAATCTCCCTCCCCCACAACTTCCCCACATGGATGTACACCTTCTTTAGAAGCATTATGACTTGAATGTTGGAGATGTCAGAGATGAACTGACTCAGCATTGTGCTGTCCTGTCAGCAGAGCCTCACCTTCACTTCACCCCCGTTTATTCATCTACGTGCTTTTTATGATTAGAATTGGCAGGCTGATCCTGGGATGAGAGCATAAATCATTAGAGTAGAAACAACTGTAGCTCCCCACATAACTGATCAAGTTATTGTTTAGTTCATTTTCATGAGAAGTGCATGATTTCTAAAGACCCTGTAGGGGCCGTATGATTATAAAATGCTATTATAACTATTTGAGAATATGTGATAACAGATTTACTCATGTGTCTCTTTTGCTTTAGAGAAATGAAAAGAATCTGTTTTCTGGGATTGTTTGTCATTCAGGAATCTCCGCTTGTTCCAAATCAGGCAAGGTGTTGCCCCCATCATCTCTCATTTTCCTTGGTGGAAATGTTATGAACTTCAAAAAGACTACATGCCACTAGCAGAGCTGGAATGGGGGCTTGGCATAGACTTTCTAATCAGAAGAGTCGGAGTGCTCCATATGGGTAACAGAGATCCTGAGGCTAGCTGGGTTCCCTGAGCCTGTGTGATGCAGACACTCACTATGCATGTCTAGGGCAAGATGTGGTTTGCAGCATTTCCCAGATATATTTGCCCATGGAATCCCTCTCCCTGCCTGCCCACCACACATGTGTTTTTCAATGCTCATTTCATAAGATGAAATACAGATAAAGCATGGGCTTTGAATTCAAACAGATTCAGATGAGAATTCCAACTTCACAACTTAACTCTGTACTTTCTGATTTCGAGCCAGAAACTTTGCCCCTCTGACTCTCAGTTTCCTCAAAGGTGAAATACCTGTTATGAGAATAAAATACAATTAGGCAAGAAAAGAAACAGTTTAAACAATGTGTGGTACACAAAAGACATTGATTAAGTGGCTGCTGTTGCTGCTGCTATAGCAAGCTGATGAGTACCAGAGCCGTATCTTCCACCCACATCTTTTCCCTGAGCTTCAGACTTGGGCTTTCAGCTGCCTGTTTTCTCTTCACCTAGGTATCCCACAGAGACCTCAAATTCAGTATGGTAAATCTGAACTTTATATCTTCCTCCCTCGTATCTTCTCTGATTGGCAATACTACATCCAATCAACTGCTAAATCTGGTCAGCTATGTCTCCTAAATATATCTCACATCCGTTGGCATCTCTTCAGTCCCAAAACTGTATCATAGCTTTCTGGGGCTACTGCAGTTGTCTTTTGAGTATTTTCTATATTACTAACCTGCCTTCTGCACTGCAGCCCAAGTGATCATTCTAAAGACGTAAGAGATCAACACTGCTTCTCATAAGGCCCATAATAGGGTTTTCCAGACTTCCTAATCCTAACAACCAAGACCTTTTTGAAAAAACGGATTCTTGGACTCCCTCCAGGAGTTCTCTCTTCTACAGATTCTGATCCAGAAGATCTGGGATGGGGCCCAGGAATCTGCATTTTTAATAAGCTTCCAGAAATTCTTGATGATAGCCGAATTTGGAGCACGCTCGCATGTAAGTTCACGCTGCGGATTTGTCCATTCTGTGTTGCATAACACCTTTGACCATGCTCTCAACTGGCCTCTTAACTCAGGCTCTGAGCTTCCCTGCCATCAAGCTGCCTCCTACTTCAGAAAGTCTGTACTTGGAGCACTCTCCTTCTAGAATCCCCTTCTCTTCATCTCTCACACGCTTTACCAAATACCAGAACCCTAGCAATATTGTAGGAATCTGTTCTAGTATCTCATTTAGGCAGCCTACCCTCATCCCAGGAGAGCCTGTCAGCCCCTTTCTATGCTATTATAGCATTTTCACATTGTGTTGCAATTTTTGGTTTATGTATGTCTCTCTTCCAATAGACTCGGAATGTTGAGAATAGGGACCATTTCATTTCTGTATTCCGAGCATCTAGCTCAGTTTGTGGAACAAGGTAGGAGTTCATGAATGTTTGTCAAATTAGTAAAAAGGAGAGAGGAAAGCTGAAAAGAACCCTTGAATTGTACTAGTAGTTATAAAAATGTTCTTTGGAGCCCTTAAGTGTTCAGGGACAGTTGATGGTTAAGAGAGAGGCCTAAGTAGGGAGGATTCCTGCCCCTGCCCCCGCCCCCTTCCCCATCTGTGATTCAACCAAAGTAGCTCTTTCTTTAAATTTTTTCTTTTACATTATCAAAATTTTATAGTTTAGATGTCGGTGAGGGCCCGCCCGGTGGCTTAGCAGTTAAGTGCGCGCGCTCCGCTGCTGGCGGCCCGGGTTCGGATCCCGGGCGCACACCGACGCACCGCTTCTTTGGCCATGCTGAGGCCGCGTCTCACATACAGCAGCTAGAAGGCTGTGCAACTATGACATACAACTATCTACTGGGGCTTTGGGGGAAAAAATAAATAAATAAATAAATAAAAATTACATGTCGGTGAGATTGATTTTTTTTCATTGTGGTAACATTGGTTTATAACATTATATAAATTTTAGGTGTACATCATTATATTTCGATTTCTGTGTAGATTACATCATGTTCACCACTCAAAGACTAATTACAATCTATCACCACACACATGTGCCTAATCACCTCTTTTGCCTTCCCCGCCGCCTCCCGCCTGGTAACCACCAATCCAGTCTCTATCTCTATGTGACTGTTTGTTGTTGTTTTTTTTTTTTTTTTTTTTTTTTTTTCTTTTTTTTTGTGAGGAGATCAGCCCTGAGCTAACATCCGCCAATCCTCCTCTTTTTTTTTTTTGCTGAGGAAGACGGCCCTGGGCTAACATCTGTGCCTATCTTCCTCCACTTTATATGGGACGCCGCCACAGCATGGCTTACCAAGCAGTGCGTCGGTGTGCGCCCGGGATCCGAACCAGCGAACCCCGGGCCGCCGCAGCGGAGCGCGCGCACTTAACCGCTTGCGCCACCGGGCCGGCCCCTGTTTGTTGTTGTTTTTATCTTCTACTTATGAGTGAGATCATATGGTATTTGACTTTCTCCCTCTGACTTACTTTGCTTAGCATTATACCCTCAGGTCCATCCATGTTGTCACAGATGGCCGGGTTTCATCATTTTTTATGGCTAAGTAGTGTTCCATTGTGTATATATAGCACATCTTCTTTATCCATTTATCCCTTGATGGGCACCTAGGTTGCTTCCAAGTCTCGGCTATTGTGAATAATGCTGCAGTGAACAGGGGTGCGTGTATCTTTACCCATTTGTGTTTTCATGTTCTTTGGATAAAAGCCCAGCAATGGACTAGCTGGATCGTATGGCAGTTCTATTCTTAATTTTTTGAGGAATCCCCATACTGTTTTCTATAGTGGCTGCACCAGTTTGCACTCCACCAGCAGTGTATGAGAGTTCCCTTCTCTCCGCATCCTCTTCAACGCTTGTTGTTTCCTGTCTTGTTAATTATAGCCATTCTGACGAGAGTGAGGTGATATCTCATTGTAGTTTTGATCTGCATTTCCCTGATAGTTACTGATGTTGAACATCTTTTCATGTGCCTGTTGGCCATCTGTATACCTTCTTTGGAGAAATGTCTGTTCAGGTCCTTTGCCCATTTTTTAACTGGGTTGTTAGTTTTTTTGTTGTTGAGATGTATGAGTTCTTTATATTTTGGATATTAACGCTTTATCAGATACCTGGTTTGCAAATATCTTCTCACAATTGTTAGGTTGTCTTTTCATTTTGTTGACGGTTTCCTTTGCTGTGCAGCAGCTTTTTAGTTTGATGTAGTCCCATTTGTTTATTTTTTCTGTTGTTTCCCTTGCCCGGTCAGACACGGTACTTGAAAAGATGCTGCTAAGACCAATGTCAAAGAGCGTACTGCCTATGTTTTCTTCTAGAAGTTTCATGATTTCAGGCCTTACATTCAAATCTTTAATCCATTTTGAGTTAATTTTTGTCTATGGTGTAAGATAATGGTCTGCTTTCATTCTTTTGCACGTGGCTGTCCAGTTTTCCGAACACCATTTACTGAAGAGACTTTCCTTTCTCCATTGTATGGTCTTGGCTCCCTTGTCAAAAATTAGCTGTCCATAGATGTGTGGATTTATTTCTGGGCTCTCGATGCTGTTATCTTGATCTATGTGTCTGTTTTTGTGCCAGTACCATGCTGTTTTGGTTACTATAGCTTTGTAGTATATTTTGAAATCAGGGAGTATGCAACTTCCAGCTTTGTTCTTTTTTCTCAGGATGCCTTTCGCTATTTGGGGTCTTTTGTTGTTCCATACACATTTTAGGATTCTTCGTTCTATTTTCTGTGAAAATGTCATGGGAACTTTGATAGGGATTGCGTTATATCTACAGATTGCTTTAGGAAGTATGGACATTTTAACTATGTTAATTCTTACAATCCAAGAGCACGGAATATCTGTCCGTTTCTTTGTGTCTTCTTCAATTTCTTTCAACAATGGTTTATAGTTTTCAGTGTACAGATCTTTCACCTCTGTGGTTAAGTTTATTCCTAGGTATTTTATTCTTTTTGTTGCAATTGTAAATGGGATTGTATTCTTAATTTCTCTCTCTGCTACTTCGTTGTTAGTGTATAGAAACGCAGCTGATTTTTGTATGTTGATTTTGTATCCTGCAACTTCACCGTATTCATTTATTATTTCTACAAGTCGTTTGGTGGATTCTTTAGGGTTTTCCATATATAAAATCACGTCATCTACAAATAGTGACAGTTTCACTTCTTCCTTTCCAATGTGGATCCCTTTTATTTCTTTTTCTTGCCTGATTGCTCTGGCTAGGACTTCCAATACTATGTTAAGTAGGAGTGGTGACAGTGGGCATCCTTGTCTGGTTCTTGTTCTTAGAGGGACAGCTTTCAGTTTCTCACCATTGAGAATGATATTAGCTGTGGGTGTGTCATCTATGGGCTTTATTATGTCGAGGTACTTTCCTTCTGTACCCATTTTATTTAGGGTTTTTATCATAAATGGATGCTGTGTCTTGTCAGATGCCTTCTCTACATCTGTTGAGACGATTGTGTGATTTTTATTCTTTCTTTTGTTAATGTGGTGTATCACGTTGATTGATTTGAGGATGCTGAACCATCCCTGCATCCCTGGAATAAATCCCGCCTGATCACGGTGTCTGATCTTTTTAATGGGTATTGTTGTATTCAATTTGCTAGTATTTTGCTGAGGACTTTTGCATCGAAGTTCATCAGCGATATTGGCCTGTAATTTTCTTTTTTTGTGTTGTCCTTGTCTGTTTTTGGTATCAGGGTAATGTTGGCTTCATAGAATGAGTTAGGAAGCGTCCCCTCCTCTTCAATTTTTCGGAGGAGTTTGAGAAGGATAAGTATTAAGTCTTCTTTGAATGTTTGGTAGATTTCACCAGGGAAGCTGTCTGGTCCTGGACTTTTATTTTGGGGGAGGTTTTTGATTATTGTTTCAATCTCCTTACTGGTGATTGGTCTATTCAAATTCTCTACTTCTTCTTGATTCAGTTTTGGAAGGTTGTATGATTCTAAGAATTTATCCATTTCTTCTAGATTATCCAATTTGTTGGCATATCGCCTTTCATAGTATTCTCTTTTAATCTTTTGTATTTCTGAGGTGTCCGTTGTAATTTCTCCTCTTTCACTTCTGATTTTACTTATTTGAGCCTTCTCTCTTTTTTTCTTGGTGAGTCTAGCTAAAGGTTTGTCAACTTTTTAATCTTCAAAGAACCAGCTCTTGGTTTCACTGATGTTTTCTATGTTTTTTAAGTCCCTATTTTATTTATTTCTGCTCTGATTTTTATTATTTCCCTCCTTCTACTGATTTGGGGCTTTGTTTGTTGTTCTTTTTCCAGTTCCTTTAGGTGCACTGTTAGATTGTTTATTTGAGATTTTTCTTGTTTGTTGAGGTAGGCCTCTGTTGCTATAAACTTCCCTCTTAGAACCGCTTTTGCCGTATCCCATAAATTCTGGGATGTCGTATTTTCATTTTCATTTGTCTCCAGGTATTTTTTGATTTCTCCTTTGATTTCCTCATTGACCCAGTCAGTGTTCAGTAGCATTTTGTTTAATCTCCACATTTTTGTGGCTTTTCTGATTATCTTCCTGTAGCTGATTTCTAGTCTCATACCGTTGTGGTCAGAAAAGATGCCTGGTATTATTTCAGTCTTCTTAAATTTACTGAGACTTGTTTTGTGGCCTAATATGTGATCAATCCTGGAGAATGTTCCATGTGCATTTGAAAAGAATGTGTATTCTTCGGTTTTGGGATGGAATGTTCTGCATATCTACTAGGCCCGTCTGGTCTGGTGTGTCGTTTAAGGCCAGTGTTTCCTTACTGATCTTCTGTTTGGATGATCTATCCATTGGTGTCAGTGGAGTGTTCAAGTCCCCTACTATTATTGCGTTACTGCGTATTTCTCCTTTTATGTCTGTTAGTAACTGCTTTATATATTTAGGTGCTCCTATGTTGGGTGCATAGATATTTACAAGTGTTATACCCTCTTGTTGGGATATTGTTCCCTTTGTCATTATGTAGTGCCCTTCTTTGTCTCTTGTTTACGGGTTTTGTTTTAAAGTCTATTTTGTCTGATACAAGTTTCGCGACCCTAGCTTTCTTTTCATTGCCATTTGCGTGGAGTATCTTTCTCCATGCCTTCACTTTCAGTTTGTGAGTGTCTTTAGGTCTGAAGTGTGTCTCTTGTATGCAGCATATATATATGGGTCTTGTTTGTTTATCCAGTCAGCCACCCTATGCCCTTTGATTGGGGCATTTAGTCCATTGACATTTGAAGTAGCTATTGATAAGTATGTACTTATTTGCCATTTTTTTACTTTTCTTCTGGGTGTTTTAGTAGTTCTTCTCTGTTCCTTTCTTGTTCTCTTGCTCTCTTCCCTTGTGGTTTGACGGCTTTCTTTAGTATTCTGTTTGGGTTCCTTTCTCTTAGTTTTTTGTGTATTTATTATAGGTTTCTGGTTTGTGATTACCATGAGGTTCATATATAATAACCTGTATACAGCAATCTATATTAAGTTGATGGTCTCTTTAGTTTGACCTCTTTCTAAAAGCTCTACTCTTTTATTCCCCTCCTCCCACATTTTATGTTTTTGATATCACATCTAAACTCGTTTGTGTTTTTGTATCCATTACCCTCTTATCATGGAAATAGATAATTTTTTCCTATCTGTGGCCTTCTCTTTCCCCCTTATTTTAGCATTTCTTGTAGGACTGGTTTCTTGGTGATAAACTCCTTTAGTTTTTGCTCATCTGGGAAACTCTTTATCTCTCCTTCCCTTCTGAATGATAACCTTGCCAGGTAGAGTATTCTTGGCTGTAGGTTTTTTCCTTTCAGCACTTTAAATATATCATGGCACTGTCTTCTAGCTTGTAAGATTTCTGCTGAGAAGTCAGCTGATAGCCTTATGGGGTTTCCTTTGTATGTAACTTGTTGCCTTTCTCTTGAGGCTTTTAGGATTCTCTCTTTATCTTTAATTCTTGTCATTTTAATTATAATGTGTCTCAGTGTGGGCCTCTTTGGGTTTACCTTGTTTGGTGCTCTCTGTGCTTCCTGTACCTGGACATCTGTTTCCTTCCTTAGGTTAGGAAAGTTTTCAGCTATTATTTCTTCAAATAGATTCTCTGCCCCTTTGTCTCTCTCTTCTCCTTCTGGGACACCTATATAACACGGATGTTAGTGTGCTTGATGTTGTCCCATAGGTCCCTTAGACCATCCTCCTCTTTTTAATTCTCTTTTCCTTTACGTGTTCAGCTTGGGTGATTTCCTCTAGTCTTTCGTCCAGCTTGCTGATCCATTCTTCTGTACCATCTCCTCTGCTTTTGAGTCCCTCTAGCGAATTTTTCCTTTCCAATATTGTATTCTTCATTTTTTTTTTTTTTTTTTTTTTTTTTGCGTGTGAGGAGATCAGCCCTGAGCTAACATCCGCCAATCCTCCTCCTTTTTTGCTGAGGAAGACGGCCCTGGGCTAACATCGGTGCCCATCTTCCTCCACTTTATATGGGACGCCGCCACAGCATGGCTTACCAAGCAGTGTGTCGGTGTGCGCCCGGGATCCGAACCAGCGAACCCCGGGCCGCCGCAGCCGAGCGCGCGCACTTAACCGCTTGCGCCACCGGGCCGGCCCCTTGTATTCTTCATTTTTGATTGGTTATTCTTTATATTTTCCATTTCTTTGTTGATGTTCTCACTGAGTTCATCCATTCTTCTCCCAAGATCAGTCAGCATCCTTATTACTCTTTGTTTGAACTCTGTGTCAGGTAGATTGCTCATTTCTGTTTCATTTAGCTGTTTCTCTGGGGTTTTGTCCTGTTCCCTTACTTGGAACATATTCCCTTGCCTCCTCGTTTTGTTCTTTTTCTGTGCTTGTATCTATGTATTAGGTAGGTCAGCTACATCTCCTGATCTTGGAGAGGTGACCTGATGTAAGAGGTGTTTTATGAGGCTCGGCTGTGTGCTTCCCTCTCGTCACCAGTACCAAATGTTACAGGAGTGTCCCCTTTGTGGGCTACATGTGTCCTTCTGTTGTAGCAAGGTTGTTCTTGCTGGAGGTGCCCAGGGAGGCTGAGTTGTCCCCCTCGCCGTCTGGTTGTAATGCTCAGCTGTGTGTGGCTGCTATGTCCTTTTTTTCTCTTTCTCGGGTTTGGCGAGCCCCAGCACAGTTGGCTGCAAGGTCTAATAGCACATTCCTGTTGTAGTTTTTCTGTTAAGTGAGTAGAGCCCCACTGTGGCTGGTTGCTAGTCTCTGGGGCTTACAGTTGCTCTGGGCCTCTAGCTTGCAAGGCTATTGTCATCTCCTTCAGGATTGTAGCTGAGTGGGACCAGCCCCAGGCGTGGGAGCACCCATTTGTTTCAGGCTTTGGAGGTTGGGGCCGATCCTCTATGTGGCTTTTTGAGAGACACAAGCCTTCTGCAGCTGACTGGCCCTTCTGACCACAGGGTTACACACAGCGTCAACACAGTCCTGCCCTGTGTGTGTACACTAACCCCCTGAAGTGGACCCAGTCGTCCCACTGCAGAGGCCCCACACACTCCACCAATGCCCCAGACACTCCACCCACTCCTCACGTACTCTTTGCCCTGCAGAGGTGAATCCACTCACCTGGCTGCAGGGGATCTAGGCTCCCCACCTATGCAGGCCCACAAGTTTCTTGGGGACTTACTGTTGGGTGGGGCCAGTCCCTAGGGCAGGCTGCCTGCTCTGGCTGAGCTGGATTAAATTGGTGCTCTAGGGGGTGGGGCCGATCCTGGGCTGAGAGGCCAGTGGAAGAACTCCAATGGCATCTGCCAGCGACTGTGTCATCACATCTATACCAGGTCACAGCAATGACTCCCGCCAGTGTCTCAGTCTTACCTCTCACTAAGTTGCATCCAGAGCCTATTAAGTGAGTCTCTTTTCAGCAAAGGACTGTGCACCTTTCTTTCTGCCGATTTTAGGTTGCTGTCTGAAATGGGTGAATTTGTGTGTTGGCCCTTTAAGAGCTGGCTTTTTCCCCTCTTATGTCCAGTAGCTTTTATGGGGGTATTCCCCGTTGTTGTTAGTAGCCGGCAAAGCCAGATATTATGATACTTGTCTCGGTTGTGCTGAGTCCAAAAGCTGCTTATAGCAGTAAGGCTCCCCTGCTCTGATCCCCCACTCCTCCAGGGATGGAGGCGTACCTTAGGATTGCTCCTGGGTGGCCGTGAAGCGCTGCAGCTTGTGAAGGTAGCTTTTTTTCTATCCAGAAAGGAATTTCTGTCTCGTGCACCTCAGTCAGCAGTGTCCCTTGTTGCGGGGGTTCTTTCTATCCAGTTTTCAGTTCTCTCTTAGGGATAATTGTTCTAAGAGTCGTTGTAAATTTGTTGTATCTGTGGGAGGAGGTAAGTTCAGAGTCCGCTGGCACCACCATCTTGACATAGCCTCTTAAATTTTTTATATGTTGGTGAGCAGCGTAAGGTTTTGTTGAAAAGAAGAGAAAGCCTGTTACCAAAAATAAATTTGAAAACCACAGCACTGATTTGTCTTCATGAAACTGCTTTATGTGTTTTTGCTCTCCATGCTTTAGAATGAAGTAGGAAAAGCTGAAGAATTTGAGAAATACAGCCAAGTGTTCTAAACTCGAAAATGAATCTGTGAGGAAATATTAGACATTTCCTGATCTGAGTAGTATGGCCTTGGGGCTAGTTGCCTGTTTTTAAGCTCCTGGGAGTGTATCATGAAAGAGATGCTAAGAAGTTTGCATCCTGCTCCACAGAGGACCAAATGAGAAACATGAATGTTAAATTGAAAGAGTTGAGAGAATTCCTTTGAATTTATTTGAGGAGTGTGCTTATATTTCCAAAACAGTCTTCAGGGTACCCTCCCTGAGGATCAGAGACTCTGTCTCTGCCTCAGCACTTGGACAGCACCTTATTGGTAGTCACTGAACATTTGCTGTAGGGATGGCATGAATTACCATCAATGGAGAACTGCGTAAAGTGTATGAATTAGAACTCTCAAAGTAAGTGATCTTAAAATTAAGACACTATTAGATTTGTCACAGATTCAAATTATGAATTCATTTATAAACATTTGCTCAATGAAATTAATGTACCTTCATATACTGTTCATGCATAGCTTATCATAAAGACAACTAAATCTAGAGCAGTTCTCTTATAACATTGCTTATTGAAGAGTAAGAATTTAACACTATCTCTTTTTTTCTCCTGAAAGAATTAGAGTTTTCTCACATTATCTAAGAGAACAACTAACCTGTTACACTCATATAGAACTGTGAATGTTTGTAAAATCTCATGAATAAATTTTACTCTTTTGGCCACAGTTCCTTTCACACCTTTGGGAAATATGAGTAGTTGCTGTAGCTCTAGTTGGCAAATAGATTCAATCAGCATTTATCAAACTTGGTTCGCACACTTCACCACCTTACACAGAAGTGGGCTGTGACGTCAAATGTCACCTGTTCTGTTGGTACTTAAAACACACGACAACATTTTAAGCCTCTGAAAAGTCCTAGAGGGTAGACGCTTTCTAACTGTGTTTAATGCAGTATTTCCCAACAATGTTTGACCACTTCTTTTGCAGAATAGCTGTTGCCAAATCAGGAAACATTGGATAGATATTTGCCTTCAAATGGTTTGAATGTTAACAGAAAGCAGCATTTATTTATCATACCCACTGGAGAAGCTAGCAAAACAGGAAATACTTAGATGTATACCTAAAGCCCTTTGAAATGAAAAAACAGTTATTTTGAGTTTCACAAATTGTGAAGAAGGCCAAGTGAAACCAGAAGCATGAAAAATTAGGCAATGTGACACTTGAGCAGGCACTGTGAGAACTGCCTTAGGGGCCTTCTTTCACTATTAAGGAGAAAAAGAAGTTCTTGGGTTCTGATAGGGCCAGCAACCCTGTCTACCCAGGAGTTTTCTTTATTTACCCTTTTATCTTTGGACCGGAGCTTGATGTATCTCCTCCAAATAGCACCCCTCTCTGTGGGTATCTAGGAGCTCCAAACGATAGCCCACTTGATGGATGTCTGCCCTTAAGAGATTCACAGAGAGTGAATGGTGAGATGGTGAGAGCAGTTGCATTTCTTCCTTCCAAAGAAGAGTACAAAGTAATCATAAATTCTCTTGAAAAACATAAACTTCCTAAAATTGTTTTTATACTCATATCAAGTTAATAGGTAATTGGGTGGTTGTTATATGAATGTATGTGTAGTAGTTAGGATAGATCAACTGCTGTAACAAATAGAAAAATGTATAATGACTCAAACAAAATAGAAGTGTATTTCTTGCTTATATAACATCACTGGGTGGGTGAATTTACAGTAAGTAGGATGGTCCTCATCCACACAGTCATTCAGGGAGTCAGACTAATAGGTACTCTGCCATCACCAATACATGGCCCCAAGATTGCCCTGAGGGTCATTTCCACTCCACACATCTGAAATGGGAAAGAACATGAAGGTACACATGTAAAAGGTTTTTAGGGCTAAGCCTGGAAATAGCACACATCACTTCCATCCACACTTATGTCTAGAACTCAGTCACGTGGCTGCACCCAGCTGCAAGGGAAGCTGAGAAGTGTGGTCTAGCTGGCAGCCCAAGAAGAAACAGAGAACGTGGATTTTAGTGAGCAGCTGGGAGACTCTGTGTGCCACAACATACTTGATGCTTCTCAGTCCTTGGCCACCAATTTAGAAAGCTGACTTGTTCTGACAAGATTGCTCTCTATTAGCTCAATAGTGTTTCTGCATAGTATGATGGTGATGGTACCTGTTCAATTTATGGTGACCTTCGTCAGCGTGCTTCCACACACCACACAGCAGTTCTTCAGGGAATTTCCAGTTTTATTCATTAAACATTTACTGAGCACCTATTTATATGTTAAGCTCTTGGAAGTACTAAAAATATAGAAGTGAACAAAGGTCCTTGTTCTTAGGGAGCTTATTCTCTCATGTAAGAGAAAGATAAAGAAAATAATTAGTGTGTGCCAAGTGTTGTAAAGCAGGGAGAGGGTAATGGGGAGGGGAGGAAGAATATTGCTTTTGCTAACATCATCAGACCTGGCTTCTCTGGGAAACTGGCATTTGAGCTAAGCCACTTGGGCTGAAAGAACAGCATTTCAGGCAGAGGTAACAGCACATGCAAAAGGTCCCATGGCAAGAATGAGCTTGACTTGTTCAAGAAACTTACATCTAGGAGACCAGTGTGTATGAAGAGTAGTAAACAAGAAAGGCTCCTGTGAGATGGAGCTATAAAGATATGCCAAATGTTCCACACAAGGCCTTGCAGATCTTGGAGATCTGATTTTTATTTTATCTGAGAGCAAGAGTAAGCCATGAAAAGGTTTGTTGTTGTTTTTGCTGTTTGTTTCTTGCAACAGCTTTATGAGATATAATTCACATACCATAGAATTCATCCATTCAAAAGGTACAATTCAATGGCATTTTGTATATTGGAGTTGTGAAATTATTACCACAATTTTAGAACATTTTCATCATCCTGAAAAGAAACTTCATACCCTTTAGAAGTCACCCTATTTCCTCCTAAGCTCCTGGCCTCTAGACAACCACTAATGTATTTTCTGTCTCTATAGACTTGTCTATTCTGGACATTTCCTATAAATAGATCATACAATATGTGGTCTTCTGTGACTGGCTTCTATCACTCAGCATAATGATTTTGAGGTTTATCAACATTGTAACATGTATCAATACATCATTCCTTTTATGGATGAATAGTATTCTGTTGTATGGATATACCTACCATGTTTTATTTATCCATTCATTTGTTGATGGATATTTTGATTGTTTTCACCTTTTGGCTATTATTAATAATGCTGCTATGAACCTTCATGTACAGGTTTTTGTGTGGCCATTTTTTCATTTCTCTTCAATATATACTTAGGAGTAGAATTGCTGGATCATATATTAAATTATGTTTAACCTTTTGAGGAACCGCCAAACTGTTTTCCAAAGTGACTGCACCATTTTACATTCCCACCAGCAGTATATGATTCCACTTTCTCCACTTCCTTGTCAACACTTGTCGTTATCTGTCTTTCTGATTAAAGCCATTCTAGTGGAAGTGAAGTATTACTTTCATTGTGGTTTCAATTTGCATTTCCCTAATGACTAATGGTGTTGAACATCTTTTCATGTCCTCATTGGCCATTTGTTTATCTTCTTTGGAGAAATATCCATTCAAGTCCTTTTATAATTGAGTTGTAAGAGTTCTTTATATATTCTAGATACAAGTCCCTTATCAGATATATTATTTGCAGATATTTTCTGCCATTCTCTGGATTGTCTTTCCCTTGCTTGATGTTGTCCTTTGAAGCATAAAAGTTTTTAATTTTGATGAAGTCCAACTTATCTATTTTTTCTTTCATTACTTGTACTTTTAGTGTTCTAAGAAACTATTGCATAATCTAAGGTCATGAATATGCTTATGTTTTCTTCTGAGAGTTTTATAGTTTTCACTCATATATTTATATTTATGATTCATTTTTAGTTAATTTTTATAAATGGTGTGAAATAGAGGTCCAACTTCATTCTTTTTTTTGTGGATATCCAATTGCCCCAGCACCATTTGTTGAAAATATTATTCTTTCCTTCATTGAAGTGTCTTGACACCCTTGTATGAAAAAATTGTTAACCATAGGAAAAGGTTTTAAGATGGAAAGTGGTGTGATCTGATTCATATTTGAGAAGAATCAATCTCTCTGAAGAATGAGTTATAAAGAGGCAAAAAGGGAAGTAGAGAGATCAGCTGGGAAGCTGTTATAATAATCCCAGTTAGAGTCCAGTGGTGGCCTAGTCTAGTGGTAGTGAAGGAGATGGAGAATTTGTAAAATTTCAAGATTATACTTTGGAGAGAGCATTGACTCAACCAAATTTCCTTTTTTGCTACTTTTCCACTTGTCCCTATGACAACCATCATTTCTACTTTCCCTTGGTATATTTTCTTTCAGATGGTCTTGAGAATTTTTCCTGTTTCTGGATGTCTTTTTTTTTTTTTTAACTTTACTTTGATGTTCTTATTTCCTATTTTTCTGATAAGCCTCAACTTTCCATTACTAAAACTACAAACTTATTTGTGTCTACATCTATCGTTTCCTCCTTTACTATTTCCTTAATTCTCTCAGTTCTCTGGGGAGGTGGAAACCTCTTTTACCTTTACCAATTATTTTCTCTATCTCTTCTGTCTTCAACATCTCCCCTTCTACAAGCATTGTCCCAGTAGACGTAAATGTTCGTAGCTGTATCCTGTCTTTTTTTGAAGTTAGGTTTGATGAACTGTAATTTACATATGGTAAAATTCCCCTTGTTTAATGCATAAGTTTAACGTCAGTGAGTTTTGACAAATCTATAGTTGTGAAAGCACCACCATAGTCAAGAAATAGAACATTTCATCTTTTCAGAAAGTTCCCTCATGCACCTTTGCAGTCAATCCCTGCCCTCCTTCCTCAGCCCTGGCAACTCTTGATCTCATTTCTGTCCCTGTAGTTTTGCTTTTTCTAGAATGTAGTATAATGGAGACATACAGTATATGATCTTTTATGATTGGGTTCTTTCACTTGGCATAATACTTTTGAAACTCATCCATATTATTATACATCTCAGTAGTTTTTTCATTTTATCGTAAAGTAATAGTCCATTGTATGGTTGTACCATTGTATGAATTCCATTATCCATCTCCTGATGTCCTTTTAGGTTCTTTACAGTTTCTAGCTATTAGGGATAAAACTGATATAAACGTTCACATACAGGTCTTTGTGTAGACCTATGTTTTCATTTCTCCTGATTGAATATCTAGAAGTAGAATTGTTGTGTTATATAGTAAGTGTATGTTTAACTTTATATGAAACTTGTTAGGCTATTTTCCAAAATGGCTATACCATTTTGCATTCCCCTCAACAGTTTATGAGAGTTCTAGTTGCTCTACATTTCTCACCAATCCTTGGTGTATTTAATTTTAGCAATTCTGGTACATGTGTAGTGGTATCTCACTGTGCTTTTAATTTGCATTTCTCTAATGATTAATGATATTTTCTTGAGCTTATTTATCATCCCTGTATATTATTTGGTGAAGGGTCTAAGTCTTTTGTCCATTTTTTAATTGAGTTGTTACTTATTACTGAGTTCTGCGAGTTCTTTATATGTTGTCAGTACAATCCTTTCTTAGATGAGTGTTTTTAAATATTTTCTCCCAGTCTGTAGCTCATCTTTTCATTTTCTTGGCAGTGTCTTTCAAAGAAAAGGCGATTTTAATTTTGATAAAGTCCAGTTTATCATAGGTTGTGATTCATTATATTTGCTTAATATCTGAGATCACAAAGATTTTTCTTTTGTCTGCTAAATATGGAAGTACAGATGTAAACAAAATATACAAAGGTGTACCTGTCTTCATTTTTTTCCTGTGTTTTCTTCTTATATTTAGATCTGTGATACATTCAAGTTAACTTGTGTGTGTGTGTGTGTGTGTGTGTGTGTGTTTTACTTTGTTTTTTGTTAACAGGTTCATTCTGGTGCTAGTGATAACAGTAGAGCCTAAAATAAAAGCAGTTTTACAGAGTTCTCTGGATGATTGGAATAATCTAGTTGATTGCATGAAAGACACAAATTTTTCATGAAAAGTCGTTTTTTTTCCAGCTATCTTCTAACTTAAATTTTTAATAAAAGAAAATAATAAGTAATCAATAAATAATGAAAACTCCCTATGTATTTTTAATTTTTTTAGGCAAGGATCAAGTTAGTTTTTTTGTAGTCAAGGATCAAGGCTCAGTTTTTTTCATAAGGATTATTCAGTGCCATTTGTTGAAACTACTATGCTCCCTTATTGAATTTTGATACCTTTATTGAAAGTTAATTGAGTATATACATGTGGGTTATGCCATCTTTTAACAAAGACCTCCCTCAACCCAGCATGTCCATTAACTAAAAGTTCATCACTTCTACCTCTTCACAGCCGTTCTTTAAAGAGTGGTCTCGACTCACCATTTCTGCTTCCTCACTTCTTAGTCCTCATTGGATTCTTTCTCTACCATACCATAAAACGGTTCTTGCAAGAATCATGAGTAATCTCTGTTCTGACATCCAGTGGACACTGTTTTGTCTTTGTCTCATGTACCTCTCAGTGGCCTTAGACCTCACTGATCCCTCCCTCCCTTCTCTTTCGGACACTTTCTTCCCTTGACTAATAGAGCATCCCACCATCCTCTTTATTTTTCTTCTGTTTTCCTATTTGTCCCTATGTGTCTACTTTAATAGTTCTTCTTCTTTTGCCTATTTCTTAAATATCAATGTCCCTCAAGATTCTGACCAAAGCCCTTTTTTCTTCTCGTTTTATGCACATTCCTTCCTTATTCCCATCTCATCCCCTGGCTGAAGAATCTCAAATTTATATCTGGCCCAAATCTTTTCTGAGCTTTATGTCTGCATATTTAACTGCCTACCAGGACTGTGAGCTCTATGAAGAAAAGTACCTTGTGTATATGTTGTTCGCATTTGTATTCCCGTCTTTAGCACACAGAACTTCATGACTGTTTGTTGACTGAATGAACAAATGAATACATGAACAAACTGTGCAGTTGATATTATAACATATCTTATAATTCTAGTACAATATTTTAATATTGGCCCTTTTACTGATACTACATATATGGAGTGAGTATATGACTGGGAGAAGTAAATTATTTTTAGAATCACATACTTTGTCTTTGCCATGGCTCAGTTTTCCTGTTACAGTTGGTAGGGAACCTTGGGATGAAGAGATGGGAATGAGATCCTGGGCAGGGGCAGGAAGGAGATGAGAGAGCAAGGAGACATTTCTTCAGGTGTTGCAAACACTATTTCTAAGGTTTTTTAGTTCAATAATTTGCTTCAGGAATTAAATTATGTTGTTTGGGGAATAAAATATTTTAATGGCCCTATTCTGGTTGTGGCTTTAGTTATAATACATTATTTCTCTTTGACTTTTCACCCAAATTTTTCTTAAGTCCCTGTAACATTTTTTTCTTAGCCCTAAAATTATTCTTGAGAGTGATATAGGAAGATGTAAATTGGATAATATAGTTTCTTTTGGATCCAGTATGATGAATATTTTTATGATCTGAGTGTTCACATCAAAGAATGTATATGCTTATTATGGGCTTAGCATTATGCCTGGAGCTTTAGGGGTATTTGGGAAAAATATAAGACACAGTCTTCATTGCTGCCCTCAGGGAGCACACAACTTTAGGGAGGTAAGAGCCACAATCAGCAACTAAACAGCAACACCTATCAAGCAGTTTGTAGTGTCTGTTGCATGTTGCTTGGCAAGAAAAATAGTGTCCTGCCACTAGACATGTATTTTTGGCCTTGCTTGTCACTGTGAGCTGTTCTGAAAGTGTTTAGGATTTCTCTGTAAATGACTTTTTTATTTGTTCTAGAGCATGTGGTCCCTTACATTTTTCTCTCTCTCCTACATTTCAGTGAGCGGTTTTTGGTGAGACTGAACAAGAATGGTGGGCCAAGGAACCCAGAGAAGATAGAACGAATGTGT
This sequence comes from Diceros bicornis minor, assembly GCF_020826845.1. NCBI lineage: Eukaryota > Metazoa > Chordata > Mammalia > Perissodactyla > Rhinocerotidae > Diceros > Diceros bicornis. The sequence goes on from NC_080741.1 coordinate 51,994,801, forward strand.
GCCCTCTTTACCGTATGTGCAAATTCTCTTTCCCTTCTCTGCTGTTGACTCTAACCAGGGGCCTGCTCTGTGGATATTGTCACCCTGGAAATGAGCATTTATTCTTATTTCCCCACACACTGGGGAGAATAGCACTTGATTTATGTTTCTATCAGGTTTTAGTGAATTATTTAAAGAAAACTGAAATTAGCTACAGTTTTTAATTGAATTTTTTATTAAAGAAATATAATCAAGTACCTTTTACTGATGTAGGTTTTATAAGCTATTTAATATAATAGACACTGAGAAAAGTCTTTCTTACTGTTCTTATTCAAGGCCACTGGGAATTTTTCTGATGTGTAAGTATAGTTTCTGTCAAGGGATCCACCAAATTTACAGCTTTGCAGTTTTTTAGTGAGTGCATATAAAAAGAGAAAACTAAATAGTTCTTATCTTTCAAGTACTAAACAGAGGGTCTTGCCTGCTATGATCTGTACTTTAGTTTTTTCTGAAAAACGATGCTGTTACTCATGGTCTCTGAGATCATGGATTCATCAGCCCAGAAAAGGCTTGGTAATCTGCTTATTGGAAAGTGCTAAGCCTCACAATACCACATTGCCTTGTGTATTCTTCATGTTGATTCTGATTTACTAAATTTTTTCTACTGAGTTAAAAAACTATTTATTTGAGTTAATTTATTTGCTGAAGAAGAAAACAGGACTGTGTCACAATTTTAAACCACTTTTGACTATCGTGAATTTTTTGATCTGCTTCATTGATATTGAGATACATCAAGACCTGTTGAGTGCAGGGAGGTGTGATAGTCTCACAATGCTGCCCTTGTGTGAGTTGCGCAATTGATGTGTGAGAGTCAGGTGTCTCAAAATTTACAGTGGGCTTCTTAAACACAAATGGGATTTATCTTGGGATCTGATACGTGACTTTCTCTGAAAGATAAAATTGGATTTGTTTACCTGACTTTTTGTTCGTTTACTACAATTTTGTCTTCCAAAACCTCAAATGATATTACTGCAGAATCAGAAACCACTTTCACAGGGATAGCTTTTATTGAAAATGCTCCAGAAGTACAGAAAGATTTATAAAATTAGCTAAGATGAAATGATGTTTTGTCCATCTTTGAGCTCAGCATTCAAAGTTTAGAAGATAATGCAGGAAGATAGCAGAAAAAGCAGACCCATGATGAAAGTTAGGGGAGTTGAGATGGTTTAGTCTGGGAGGAACAACGCTCTCTCTTTAATAGGAAAAGAACAAGAGAAAGAGTCCAAATTGCCGTTAATGGGATTTAAGTTAGAGTATTGGGTGAGAGCTTCTGAAGTGAGAGTACCTAAACACTGAGGTAGTTCCCTGGGGCCACCTTTCTGAAACAGAATTAGAAAGAAATGAGACACTCGTCTGTTTAGAATGTCTCAGTGACCTTAGGAGGTTTTTCTAGATCCTGGTTCTCTGGTATTATTTGGTTAAAGCAGCAAAAGAATTGTTGGTTCCTTGCTCTTTGGCTTTGTGGGAACAGAGCTGTGTGCATGTGCTATCCTTGAATATGATGAGTGCAGACCTTGTCTCTTGAAAAATGAACTTAATTATGATGATATTTGAATGTAATTACAGTAAATCAAAATTTTCATTATGCAGCATTTTAATTATCTGTATGGGCCCAGAAGCCTAAGCTGTAGCTCCAACTTTATAAATCAGATATGCTCCCAACACTCATAATGTACTCTTTTTTTTTTTGTGAGGAAGATCAGCCCCAAGCTAACACCCGTGCCCATCTTCCTCTACTTTATATGGGATGCCGCCACAGCATGGCTTGACAAGCAGTGCGTCAGTGCGCACCCGGGATCCGAACTGGCAAACCCCGGGCCGCCGCAGCGGAGCTCATGCACTTTACCTCTTGCACCACCGGGTCAGCCCCCATAATGTACTCTTATTCTGCCACAATGAGAAGGCGCAAGGCTGCTAAAAATGCCACTTCTGTGGTTTCCTTTCCAGTACAGCCCTGGATTTTTTTAAAAAAGATCCCAAAAGTGATTTGAGGAATTTTTATAAAGCACACAAGATTTTTGAACAAGATTGTCTTAGCCAGGATTTTCGTGTTTTACTTTAAGCTATATGAAATAATAATTTTGGTGGAACTTGTTTTTATCTTGTTTTATCTAAGACATGAGTTCTTCCTTTGGGCTAAAAGAATTTTCCATGTTGGTATAGATGTGTTACAAAGTTTCAGAGTAATGCAAGAAAATGTAGCCACAGCTGTGGTCAGTGCCAACCTGTTAGCTTACCTAGCATCAGGAAAAGGGGACCATACAAACTGAGCAGTTTTGCAGGATTACTCAAACAGACTTCAGAGCTACATTACAGACAGTCACATTATCCGTGGCACAACCTTGTTCTCTGCAAAGCCTGGTTTTTTCTAACCTTGTTAGATTTCAGAGCTTCCTGTGCAGGAAGGATTTTATCCAAGAAGGAGGTGTTTCATATTTATGAATGTCTAATACAGTAAGGATTTTGCTGACTTTCAAATGATAAACAATGGCTGTGTGTATGAGCATGTGAGAGCATGTCTGTGTATCTACTCATTACTAGGTATCTAGTGTCTCACACACAGTACCTGGCAGATACTAAGTCCTCAATAACGGTTTGTTACATAAATAAACAAATATACGTTTATTTTTTATTATAGTTGTGTGACCAACTCAGAAAATAAATTTGTGCTGTTTTCCCTGTGTTAGTTGGCATTCTATTTTCTATATTTATTTATACTCTTCCACATTTCAAGATAGAATTTTAGGTAGTGATTTCTTGGAATTAAGAATGAACTTGATTATTTGTGTAATAACATCATGTATTATAATATTGCCTCCTTTTCTGCAGCCTAAGTATGAATAAATTGGCTTTGTTTTGTATTTGTAAGTTCCGTTATCTCTACAGAAAAAGGGCAGTCCCGGCACAGGGAAGTAAATTGACTTTTCCATGTTTCACATGGAACATCAGTAACTGAGTCTAAGATGCTGAGCCCTGAATCACTGCCCTGTCTACCCACCAGTAGTAGTTGGGAACCAGCTTCTAGTTATGTAGGACTAGAGGGTACGGTCCAGTAAGTAAATCTAAATTCAAACCGTGCTCACCAGATGATTGGTGAGTGAGTCACCCCTCTTCCCATCTTAGTTTACAGGTCTTGTGATTATTGTAACATAGATAGCCACACTTGGTACTTAGTCTTGAAGAGTTTTTGTTTAGTAACTCTATGGTAACTGTGTTTAACTGTGCACTTATATTTAATAAGATAGCTTTTACATTGAAATTTGACATTGAAATTAAGTGGGACTCACAAATAATAATTTTACTGAAAATATTTTCTTGCACTGATTATCATCATCTTATATTTATTGACCTCAAATAAATACCACAGAGAGTTCTAGGTACCATGTACAACATGGTCAGAAAGAGCCCCTACCCAGCCACTTGGAAAATACCATAAGTTATATTTAAGGCTTCATCCTTTTATTCACTCACACAGAGCCAAGGAAGAGGTCCCGTGCTCTTGTATACAATCCATCTGATTAGTGTTTGGTCAGCTTTGGTAACTGGCTTGAATTCTCTAGGTATATCGGGATTGATAATTGTACTGGTCTTTGATAGTTTGGATTAACACAATCCAAGTATGTAGAAGGAACCATTTCACTTTGAAATGTGTCCAACATTTCAATATCCTTCAGTAATAGGCATGTTTCAATCCCAAAAAGCACAGAAAAATGGTAATCTGCTTTTCAATTTCTATTTGTTATTTAGTAGCCCATCTTAATAAGTTTCAAAATACAGTGCTATTTTAAGGATATCATTTTAAATTCCATTTCTAAATTAAAGGAATTAGTTAAATGGAGCCTGAAACATCCTTTTTCAATATCAAAAGACAATTTTCATGTAAAAATACATCGTTGTGATTCCAGAGATACCAATTTATGTTAAATTATTTTGTAACCTATTTTATTGTAAGCATATTTCATTATTCCATCAAGTATTTGGTGAAATAACCATCTAGAATCTAAAAGTTTCAATTTTACCATTACCCATTACTTTTTAATATCTCCTTTGCTTTCATATGTTCAGGACCACTCTAGAGGGCAGAGCTGGGACTAAGGTGAGACAAGCAAACCACAGGATCCTGAGAGTGAGACCTCCTTAAATTTTGCACCTTACGTGCCTTCCTTGTCTCACCCTAGTCCTAACCCTGCAACAGGGTATAAAAATAAAGCAAACATGGGGACTCGATCTCAAAGCTCATTCAAAATCGTGACTGCCACTTGATTGTCCCTCTTCCTGCTTTATTGAAGAGAGAGAAGCATCTGGAACCAATCAGAAAATGAAAGATTGGAAGGAAATGGAACTAAGGGAACTTTTCCTAGAAGCAAAAGGGAAATCATGGGAACCTGTCTCGTTGAGGACAGAGGTTACTCCATATTCACAACAATGGCTGGGAGTGAGCAGCGAGTTGATAACCTGGTGAAAAGTTTGAAACAGAATATATGTTAAAGGAAGTTTTAGGGGCTGGCCCGGTGGCGTAGTGGTTAAGTGTGCGCACTCCGCTGCCAGGGCCCAGGGTTCAGATCCTGGGCGCGCACTGACACGCAGCTTGTCAAGCTGTGCTGTGGCGGCGTCCCATATAAACTGGAGAAAGATGGACACGGATGTTAGCCCAGGGCCAGTCTTCCTCAGCAAAAAAAAAAGAGGAGGATTGGCGACAGATGTTAGCTCAGGGCTAATCTTCCTCACAAAAAAAAAACAGAAAGTTGTGTTACTTAAGTACAACGTGTTAAATAAAGTATAAATACATACTCATAAACATTTTATTTCAAAATATGTTCTAAACAAATAATTTAATGTATACAATTCTTTTCAAAACCCTAGTTTTAAAAGTTTCTGATTCTGGATCAGATTTGTTTACTTAAAGAAAGCCCCTAACATTTTCCAGATAAAATTGTTTTCAGCTTTATACTTTAGCACAAATGATACATATCTAAATTTAGAAGTGGAGATCAAATTAAACTAAGCTGCTGTGATAGCTGAGTTTGATGTAAATGAATGCATTTTTTTCACTTAAGATCTTTTGCTCCCTATTTGTTGAGGTTTCACTAGACCAAATTAATCTCTTTTCAGGGGAACATATCTAGTGTGTAATAATCATTTGTGGGGCCGGCCCTGTGGCTTAGCGGTTAAGTGCATGCGCTCCGCTGCTGGCAGCCCGGGTTCGGATCCTGGGCGCGCACCGACGCACTTCTCCGGCCATGCTGAGGCCGAGTCCCACATACAGCAACTAGCAGGATGTGCAACTATGACATACAACTATCTACTGGGGCTTTGGGGCAAAAAAAAGGAGGAGGGTTGGCAATAGATGTTAGCTCAGAGCCGGTCTTCCTCAGCAAAAAAATAAGAGGAGGATTAGCACGGATGTTAGCTCAGGGCTGATCTTCCTCACACACACACACAAAAAAATCATTTGTGGGCAGTGGAATAAATGTAAAATTAGTAAGGAATAAACTTTTAGAATTTCAGTCGTTAATGAGCTTTTTGGTATTTTCTCACTTTTTTCTGCATTGAACATTTCTTTTGTTATAAGGTGTTTTCATGTGTTGTTAGAATAAACATGTTAGAATAAACATGGGTAAGGCAATATGAAGATTTCTAATGTGAGAACACTTGTAGATATTTGTTAGTTCTAAAAAAGAGCTGGAAAAATATTGTCAATAAAATAAACTTCCACAGGCATGTAAGATATCCAAACTTTCATTGCATGTACTTTAATCCCCCTCTGCCACCTATAACATATGCTAAAAGTGACAAGAGCAAACCATTATGAGATTCAAAATGAAATTTTAATTATTTTCTGTGTATTCATTACCTTAATTTACTTATTTTTTCTCTTCTCTTAGGATCTGAGCAGCAAAGATATGAAGAGAGATTTATATATAGTTGCACATGTGATACGAATAGGTACTGTCCTCCTTCTCCATTCACATGACTAAGACCAACCCGCCTTGGGATAAGTATCTACTATGTATGAGCTTTGTCTTCTCTCTAGCCCCCTTACCTGTTATGTCAGGTCTCAGGAGTAGAATCCAGCTTGTATTAGAGCTCTCTCTCACTTCTACCCCACTCAAGATGAAAAAAGTGATTTTTGCTACTGTTCTGTGGTTGCTTTGCCCAGCCTTATTTCAAGTTTATGACATAATTTGGAGAGCTGTGACTAACCAAGTCTTCCTCAATATGTTTGGGTTCTGGCATATCTTGTACATTTTTGTCAAAGAATATTTTTTAATGCTTTGCCAACAAAACAACTATTTTTCTGTACTTTTGTTTTTTATTTTGCTGTACCTAATAAAGCATTTGTTGAGGTTCCAGCTTTGTATTTGCAAGTCCCATTACCACTGTGGGCACAGCCTTCGTAAGCAGGAAAAGCAAGCTTTCATCCACTTTCTGAGACTGCTTTCGTTCCCGCAGTGGTTTAGGAGCAGCTTTTGCAGCAGAATTTGGTTAGAAGAATAACACATTGTCCTCCTTATGGTGCATACGTGGTGTTTACCTGGCAGCGAAAACACTAAACTTTGTATCTTTAGTATGCCTAAGAAGTTTATCTGTTAGCACACTAGTTTTTCTAAGAAATTCATGAAACCACTGTTTTATTCTCATATGATTAATAAATGGACTGTTGGTGTTGAGATAGGTAATAAGGATGGTTGATTGAAAGTGGTGCAGGGGAAGAGCCCTGGCCAAAAGCCTGTTTGGCATTCCTCCACATAAATATCCTTGCATCTTTGGATGGCTCCCTTCAGTCCTAAATTAGTCTTCCAATTTAGAGGATCTCTCAGGTGCGTATAGATCTGGCATCCTTGGATGATGATGACAATCAGGTGATGCTGAAGAGGAGTATGGAGTTCACAATCTGACTGGTGTTTTCTACTGTGCCCCAGGCCGGATGCTCCTGAATGACTCAAAGAAGGGTCCTGCTCACCTCCACTACCGGCGACCATATGGCTGTGCGGTCCTAAGCATCCTGGATGTCCTACACTCGCTCACAGAATTAAAGGAAGAAAAGGATTTTGTTCTTAAGGTTTACACGTGAGTAGTGGACATCAGAAATGTTAATGATTTGCAACATAAGACATCCTAGCACTGACCTTGAGAGCAGCAATTCTCGAGCTTTGTGGGACATAGAATCATCAGGATATGTTGGATAGGGAGTTTTTTGAAAATGCAGAGATTTTGATCTAAGGTTTGGGTTGGAGCTTAAGCAGCTGTGTTTTAAATAAGCTTCCCAGGTGATTTTCAAGCAGCTAAATTTGGAACCTTCTGTCCTAAAGTAAAAGTCTGATAGTACACATTTCCTCTTCTATCCAGGATTAACCAACCTTGTTATACATTTACAGAAAAACTAATAATGTAACTTCTCATGTTTTTTGGATATAAAAGAGTCCTCTGTGTCTAATACTTGCCCACCAGCTATTGTAACTGAGCTGGCTACTGATGCAGATTTCTTCCAAGAATGATCACAAGTCATGGTGCCTTATCTTTGAAGAAAAGCCAGTTTTTCTGAGGAGCTGAGGTTTCTCTCTTTACTTCTGCCACCACAGATCTGTACGTCACATCCAACCAGGCATGGCATTATTTTTAGTGTTCATTAGCCAAGAGATCTGCCTTATAGAAACAGTGTGTCTCCTCTTGACTCTTGTTAAACAATAGAAGAAAACAAATAAAGAAAAGAAATAAAGAATCCAGGCATATCATCTGTCTTTGCTTATAGACACTTAGGCATGAGTAGTAGTACTGAAAACATGATCAATGGTGAGTTTAGTGAGTTTTTAAAGCAGTTGTATTTCTAACTGAGAATTTTTTTTAAAAATCTGTCCTCTTTTGGTTTCAACCCAATGTTGTTTTTCCAGATTAAATCTAATACTGCCAATCACCACATTAATATATCTTCACCAAAATATTGTATGGACGTTTTTCTGTATTATCTGTTCTATATGATTGAGTCATAAAATGAACTTAATTCATAATTACACTTAATTTGGGCCTTTGTATAATCAACCACATTTTATTAATTTCAAAATAAAAGCCCAGATTTCCATATTACCTATTTTGCCTTAAGCTCTGTTCTGTTCAGAGTTGTGTACTTCATTTGAAATAGTAACTTACAAAGGAAATTTTGGCAGGTTTTTTCTTCCTTTCATGTATCAGTCACAGACTTTCTCCATATACCAATTCTCTTCATTGATGGATGGTGGGGCCTGCTTCTTAATACACCTTTCTCCCTTTAAAAAGGACTAAACAGGGGGCCGGCCCCATGGCCTAGTGGTTAAATTCGGCATGCTCTGCTTCAGCAGCCTGGGTTTGGTTCCTGGGCGCAGACCTACACCACTCATCGGTGTCCATGCTGTGGCGGCGACCCACATACTAAATAGGGGAAGATTAGCACAGATGTTAGTTCAGGGTGAATCTTCCTTGGCAAAAAAAAAAAAGTATTAATAAAAATAAAAAGGACTAAACAGGATTGGTTTCAAGATGGCAGCCTAGGCAGACTCTGAACTCACCTCCTCCCTTGGACACAACAGACTTACAACAACTCTTGGAACAATTACTCCTGAGAGAGAACAGAAAACTGGATAAGAGGCAACACATGACAGTCCTGACTGAGGTGGAAGAAACAGAAATTCCCTTTTGGAGAGAAAAAAAGCCACCTTTGCAAGTTGCAGCGCTTCATGGGCGCCTGGGAGCAATCCTAAGGTACGCAGCCTTCCCTGGAGGAGTGGGGGATCTGAGCAGGGGAGCGTTGCTGCTATAAGCATTCTTTGGACCCAGCACAACGGAAAGGAGTGTCATAATATCTGGCGTTCCTGGCTACTAACATCAACAGCGAATACTCCCAGAAAAGCTGTGCGTAAGGGGGAACAAAAAACAAAAAAACAAAAAAACCCAGCTCTTAAAGGGCCAACACACAAATTCACCCTTTTCCGAGAGCAACCAAAAATCACCAGAAAGAAAGGTGCACAGTCCTTTGCTGAAAAGAGGCTCATCAGATAGGCCCTGGGTGCAGCTCGGTGAGAGGTGAGACCTCTCCAGGGACTGAGACGTTGTCGGCATCCATTGTTGTGACCTGCTACAGGTGTGCTGACGTACCTCTCAGCCCAGGGTCTGCCCCACCCACTATAGCACTGATTTAATTTAACCTCACCCACAGCAAGCAGCCTGCCCTAGGGATTGGCCCCACCCAACAACAAGCCCTGGGGCAACTTGTGGGCCTGCATAAGCTAGGTGCCTGGATTTCTGCAGCTGGGCAAGTGGGTTCACCTCTGCGAGGCAGGGCCTGCACGAGGAGCAGGTGGAGTGTGTGGGGCCTTGGTGGAGTGTGTAGGGCCTCTGCCTTGGGGCAGCTGGGTCCGCTTCAGGGGCTCAGGATGCATGCATCAGGCAGGACTGTGTTGACGATATGTGTGGCCCTATAGGTGGTGGAACTTGTCAGCTGCAGACACTTGTTCTTCTCAAACAACCACATAGGGGATCAGCCCCACCTTCCAGAGGCTGAAACAATGGGATACACCCCTGCCTGTGGCCAGACCCACCCAGCTGCAATCCTGAGAGAGCTGACAAGAGCCAAATAGGAATGGTGCATACAGCACTTGTAAGGCCCTGAGCCTAACAATCAGCCATGCTGGGGGCTGGCTCATTTAACAGAAAAACTGCAACAGGAATGTGCTATTAGACCTTGCAGCCAACTGTGCTGGGGCTCGCCAAACCCGAGAAAGAGAAAAAAAGGACATAGCAGCCACACACAGCTGAGCATTACAACCAGACGGCGAGGGGGACAACTCAGCCTCCCTGGGCACCTCCAGCAAGAACAACCTTGCTACAACAGAAGGACACATGTAGCCCACAAAGGGGACACTCCTGTAACATTTGGTACTGGTGACGAGAGGGAAGCACACAGCCGAGCCTCATAAAACACCTCTTACATCAGGTCACCTCTCCAAGATCAGGAGATGTAGCTGACCTACCTAATACATAGATACAAGCACAGAAAAAGAACAAAACGAGGAGGCAAGGGAATATGTTCCAAGTAAGGGAACAGGACAAAACCCCAGAGAAACAGCTAAATGAAACAGAAATGAGCAATCTACCTGACACAGAGTTCAAACAAAGAGTAATAAGGATGCTGACTGATCTTGGGAGAAGAATGGATGAACTCAGTGAGAACATCAACAAAGAAATGGAAAATATAAAGAATAACCAATCAAAAATGAAGAATACAAGGGGCCGGCCCGGTGGCGCAAGCGGTTAAGTGCGCGCGCTCGGCTGCGGCGGCCCGGGGTTCGCTGGTTCGGATCCCGGGCGCACACCGACACACTGCTTGGTAAGCCATGCTGTGGCGGCGTCCCATATAAAGTGGAGGAAGATGGGCACCGATGTTAGCCCAGGGCCGTCTTCCTCAGCAAAAAAGGAGGAGGATTGGCGGATGTTAGCTCAGGGCTGATCTCCTCACACGCAAAAAAAAAAAAAAAAAAAAAAAAATGAAGAATACAATATTGGAAAGGAAAAATTCGCTAGAGGGACTCAAAAGCAGAGGAGATGGTACAGAAGAATGGATCAGCAAGCTGGACGAAAGACTAGAGGAAATCACCCAAGCTGAACACGTAAAGGAAAAGAGAATTAAAAAGAGGAGGATGGTCTAAGGGACCTATGGGACAACATCAAGCACACTAACATCCGTGTTATATAGGTGTCCCAGAAGGAGAAGAGAGAGACAAAGGGGCAGAGAATCTATTTGAAGAAATAATAGCTGAAAACTTTCCTAACCTAAGGAAGGAAACAGATGTCCAGGTACAGGAAGCACAGAGAGCACCAAACAAGGTAAACCCAAAGAGGCCCACACTGAGACACATTATAATTAAAATGACAAGAATTAAAGATAAAGAGAGAATCCTAAAAGCCTCAAGAGAAAGGCAACAAGTTACATACAAAGGAAACCCCATAAGGCTATCAGCTGACTTCTCAGCAGAAATCTTACAAGCTAGAAGACAGTGCCATGATATATTTAAAGTGCTGAAAGGAAAAAACCTACAGCCAAGAATACTCTACCTGGCAAGGTTATCATTCAGAAGGGAAGGAGAGATAAAGAGTTTCCCAGATGAGCAAAAACTAAAGGAGTTTATCACCAAGAAACCAGTCCTACAAGAAATGCTAAAATAAGGGGGAAAGAGAAGGCCACAGATAGGAAAAAATTATCTATTTCCATGATAAGAGGGTAATGGATACAAAAACACAAACGAGTTTAGATGTGATATCAAAAACATAAAATGTGGGAGGAGGGGAATAAAAGAGTAGAGCTTTTAGAAAGAGGTCAAACTAAAGAGACCATCAACTTAATATAGATTGCTGTATACAGGTTATTATATATGAACCTCATGGTAATCACAAACCAGAAACCTATAATAAATACACAAAAAACTAAGAGAAAGGAACCCAAACAGAATACTAAAGAAAGCCGTCAAACCACAAGGGAAGAGAGCAAGAGAACAAGAAAGGAACAGAGAAGAACTACTAAAACACCCAGAAGAAAAGTAAAAAAATGGCAAATAAGTACATACTTATCAATAGCTACTTCAAATGTCAATGGACTAAATGCCCCAATCAAAGGGCATAGGGTGGCTGACTGGATAAACAAACAAGACCCATATATATATGCTGCATACAAGAGACACACTTCAGACCTAAAGACACTCACAAACTGAAAGTGAAGGCATGGAGAAAGATACTCCACGCAAATGGCAATGAAAAGAAAGCTAGGGTCGCGAAACTTGTATCAGACAAAATAGACTTTAAAACAAAACCCGTAAACAAGAGACAAAGAAGGGCACTACATAATGACAAAGGGAACAATATCCCAACAAGAGGGTATAACACTTGTAAATATCTATGCACCCAACATAGGAGCACCTAAATATATAAAGCAGTTACTAACAGACATAAAAGGAGAAATACGCAGTAACGCAATAATAGTAGGGGACTTGAACACTCCACTGACACCAATGGATAGATCATCCAAACAGAAGATCAGTAAGGAAACACTGGCCTTAAACGACACACCAGACCAGACGGGCCTAGTAGATATGCAGAACATTCCATCCCAAAACCGAAGAATACACATTCTTTTCAAATGCACATGGAACATTCTCCAGGATTGATCACATATTAGGCCACAAAACAAGTCTCAGTAAATTTAAGAAGACTGAAATAATACCAGGCATCTTTTCTGACCACAACGGTATGAGACTAGAAATCAGCTACAGGAAGATAATCAGAAAAGCCACAAAAATGTGGAGATTAAACAAAATGCTACTGAACACTGACTGGGTCAATGAGGAAATCAAAGGAGAAATCAAAAAATACCTGGAGACAAATGAAAATGAAAATACGACATCCCAGAATTTATGGGATACGGCAAAAGCGGTTCTAAGAGGGAAGTTTATAGCAACAGAGGCCTACCTCAACAAACAAGAAAAATCTCAAATAAACAATCTAACAGTGCACCTAAAGGAACTGGAAAAAGAACAACAAACAAAGCCCCAAATCAGTAGAAGGAGGGAAATAATAAAAATCAGAGCAGAAATAAATAAAATAGGGACTTAAAAAACATAGAAAACATCAGTGAAACCAAGAGCTGGTTCTTTGAAGATTAAAAAGTTGACAAACCTTTAGCTAGACTCACCAAGAAAAAAAGAGAGAAGGCTCAAATAAGTAAAATCAGAAGTGAAAGAGGAGAAATTACAACGGACACCTCAGAAATACAAAAGATTAAAAGAGAATACTATGAAAGGCGATATGCCAACAAATTGGATAATCTAGAAGAAATGGATAAATTCTTAGAATCATACAACCTTCCAAAACTGAATCAAGAAGAAGTAGAGAATTTGAATAGACCAATCACCAGTAAGGAGATTGAAACAATAATCAAAAACCTCCCCCAAAATAAAAGTCCAGGACCAGACAGCTTCCCTGGTGAAATCTACCAAACATTCAAAGAAGACTTAATACTTATCCTTCTCAAACTCTTCCGAAAAATTGAAGAGGAGGGGACGCTTCCTAACTCATTCTATGAAGCCAACATTACCCTGATACCAAAAACAGACAAGGACAACACAAAAAAAGAAAATTACAGGCCAATATCGCTGATGAACTTCGATGCAAAAGTCCTCAGCAAAATACTAGCAAATTGAATACAACAATACCCATTAAAAAGATCAGACACCGTGATCAGGCGGGATTTATTCCAGGGATGCAGGGATGGTTCAGCATCCTCAAATCAATCAACGTGATACACCACATTAACAAAAGAAAGAATAAAAATCACACAATCGTCTCAACAGATGTAGAGAAGGCATCTGACAAGACACAGCATCCATTTATGATAAAAACCCTAAATAAAATGGGTACAGAAGGAAAGTACCTCGACATAATAAAGCCCATAGATGACACACCCACAGCTAATATCATTCTCAATGGTGAGAAACTGAAAGCTGTCCCTCTAAGAACAAGAACCAGACAAGGATGCCCACTGTCACCACTCCTACTTAACATAGTATTGGAAGTCCTAGCCAGAGCAATCAGGCAAGAAAAAGAAATAAAAGGGATCCACATTGGAAAGGAAGAAGTGAAACTGTCACTATTTGTAGATGACGTGATTTTATATATGGAAAACCCTAAAGAATCCACCAAACGACTTGTAGAAATAATAAATGAATACGGTGAAGTTGCAGGATACAAAATCAACATACAAAAATCAGCTGCGTTTCTATACACTAACAACGAAGTAGCAGAGAGAGAAATTAAGAATACAATCCCATTTACAATTGCAACAAAAAGAATAAAATACCTAGGAATAAACTTAACCACAGAGGTGAAAGATCTGTACACTGAAAACTATAAACCATTGTTGAAAGAAATTGAAGAAGACACAAAGAAACGGACAGATATTCCGTGCTCTTGGATTGTAAGAATTAACATAGTTAAAATGTCCATACTTCCTAAAGCAATCTGTAGATATAACGCAATCCCTATCAAAGTTCCCATGACATTTTCACAGAAAATAGAACGAAGAATCCTAAAATGTGTATGGAACAACAAAAGACCCCAAATAGCGAAAGGCATCCTGAGAAAAAAGAACAAAGCTGGAAGTTGCATACTCCCTGATTTCAAAATATACTACAAAGCTATAGTAACCAAAACAGCATGGTACTGGCACAAAAACAGACACATAGATCAAGATAACAGCATCGAGAGCCCAGAAATAAATCCACACATCTATGGACAGCTAATTTTTGACAAGGGAGCCAAGACCATACAATGGAGAAAGGAAAGTCTCTTCAGTAAATGGTGTTCGGAAAACTGGACAGCCACGTGCAAAAGAATGAAAGCAGACCATTATCTTACACCATAGACAAAAATTAACTCAAAATGGATTAAAGATTTGAATGTAAGGCCTGAAATCATGAAACTTCTAGAAGAAAACATAGGCAGTACGCTCTTTGACATTGGTCTTAGCAGCATCTTTTCAAGTACCGTGTCTGACCGGGCAAGGGAAACAACAGAAAAAATAAACAAATGGGACTACATCAAACTAAAAAGCTGCTGCACAGCAAAGGAAACCGTCAACAAAATGAAAAGACAACCTAACAATTGTGAGAAGATATTTGCAAACCAGGTATCTGATAAAGCGTTAATATCCAAAATATAAAGAACTCATACATCTCAACAACAAAAAAACTAACAACCCAGTTAAAAAATGGGCAAAGGACCTGAACAGACATTTCTCCAAAGAAGGTATACAGATGGCCAACAGGCACATGAAAAGATGTTCAACATCAGTAACTATCAGGGAAATGCAGATCAAAACTACAATGAGATATCACCTCACTCTCGTCAGAATGGCTATAATTAACAAGACAGGAAACAACAAGCGTTGAAGAGGATGCGGAGAGAAGGGAACTCTCATACACTGCTGGTGGAGTGCAAACTGGTGCAGCCACTATAGAAAACAGTATGGGGATTCCTCAAAAAATTAAGAATAGAACTGCCATACGATCCAGCTAGTCCATTGCTGGGCTTTTATCCAAAGAACATGAAAACACAAATGGGTAAAGATACACGCACCCCTGTTCACTGCAGCATTATTCACAATAGCCGAGACTTGGAAGCAACCTAGGTGCCCATCAAGGGATAAATGGATAAAGAAGATGTGCTATATATACACAATGGAACACTACTTAGCCATAAAAAATGATGAAACCCCGCCATCTTTGACAACATGGATGGACCTTGAGGGTATAATGCTAAACAAAGTAAGTCAGAGGGAGAAAGTCAAATACCATATGATCTCACTCATAAGTAGAAGATAAAAACAACAACAAACAGTCACATAGAGACAGAGATTGGATTGGTGGTTACCAGAGGGGAAGGGGATCGAGGAGAGGGCGAAAGAGGTGATTAGGCACATGTGTGTGGTGATAGATTGTAATTACTCTTTTTTTTTTTGTTTTGTTTTGGTTTTTTTTTGTTTGTTTATTGCAGTAACATTGGTTTATAACATTGTAAAAGTTTCAGGTGTACATCATTGTACTTCTATTTCTGCATAGATTACATCATGTTCACCACCAAAATACTAATTACAACCCATCACCACACACATGTACCGAATTATCCCTTTCACCCTCCTCCCTCCCCCCTTCCCCTCTGGTAACCACCAATCCAATCTCTGTCCCTATGTGTTTGTTTATTGTTGTTATTATCTACTACTTAATGAAGGAAATCATACGATATTTGACCTTTAGTAGTGAACATGATGTAATCTACACAGAAATTGGAATATAATGATGTACACCTGAAATTTATATTATGTTTAAACCTATGTTACGGCAGTAAAAAAAAAAAAATAGGGCGTTGACTCATTGATGTGTAGTAACGTCACTAAAGTTGCTAAAGATAAGAAATTTAAAAATAGAGTAGAGTATAATACAGTGAACTAAACAGAAATTAGAAATCATTGTCAATATCATCTTACTCCACTCTGTGTTTTCCAAAGTCAAGGGGTTTATAGATAACACTCCATAATTGCATCTCTTTACATGTATCAGCTTTTCCTTGCTTCAGTGCAAATTCTCATTGTGGATAGGGGCTTGCACAGCATCCCTCTTGAAGTTGTACTCTCAGGCTTAATAGTTCTGATTGCTTCTAAAACAACAGATTTCAGTACCAACATGTCACTTTGCAAGAAGTGGGATTCCTGTGTAGCTTTTTCTTAGCTCCTTCCTATGAGGTGTGCCTAATATATTAGTTCTAAAAAGCCAAAGAAAGATATTTTTATAGAGAAGATAGTTTTAAAAAACATTTTTTGAAGAACTAATATAGTTAAAATGTGGGATAATTTTTCCCCTTGAAAATATTAATAGACTTTCAAACAGACTTCCAACTGCATATTCGTGAAATTGATTTTGTGTACTCTATGGAATTCCTCTAGGATTAGTGTTTAAATCCATGTGAGCACGGTGAATCCAGCCCTCAGGAGAAGCAACATTTTCCAGTAAGTTTCAGGGGACATATTTGTTAGACTGAATTGGAAGCTTAAAGGGTTTGCTAATTGCTACCGATAGTGCTTTAGCCTTTCTTAGACAGGATTTTGCAAGGATAAAAACCTCTTGTATAGTTTTAATCAGTGAGTTGGCAAACTATCTCATTAGTTGTTGACATTCTCATCGTTTCTTTGATTATTTAGAGTCGGCCTCAACCAGAGAAGTATATCTCTTCCCATGGTTACTGCTCTGGCTTTATAGATGTTGTTTAATGTGTGTGTATTGGAAGGTACAACATCCTTTTAAGAAAATCTCAACAAGAAGCCAAGGCATGAGAACTAGGTCACTTCCTGATGCGCCAAAAGCCTTAAAAATCACACATAAATAACCACTATGCAGTTCAGTCTGGTATAGATATCATATCTTTCGTCTTGGCCAGAGGGGCAAGGGTCACAAGCAGGCACAGGGCTTGCTGAACCTGGAGCCTAGGACATGAAAGGAGAGGAGTGCCAAGGAGCTAAAGCCAACTTCAGGGTGGGGGATATCCATAAATAGTGCATGTGACCAAATACAAGATGTCTCTGAATATGTGATGACCACTGTCCAACTTCACAATGAAAAACTCCAAATAAACATTTTTAGTCCAACCTTAATGAAATAGATAAATAACTACTTAGAATATTAAATTTATCATTTTAGTTATATTTTAAATATTATGTAAAATGTATATTACACATTATGTACTCAGTCACGTATTATGTAAAATTAAGAAGTATTGCTTTTTCCCCACTCTCACATGTTATGAGAAAATTTTACTCAAAGTTTTATATGCAATGATGCCATCAGGTCTTTGTTATCACTAGAGCAACTTTCTGAGTCATCTGACACAGTTTTCTAAGACACATTATTTTCACTTCCATCATATTGGTTTTAATACATCACACTTTTTGAATCCTTGATGATGCTTTCACTGGAAATTCATCCTGATGCCCAATTACATATGTTGCTTAACAGTTGGACGCTTGATGTTTGTTTTCACTTGTCCTGTAGGCCCGTATATGAGACCTTAATGATACAGCTACTTATTATGCTGCTTTTAAGGTAAGTTTATGGTAACATCCAGCACTTCAATTTGGACATCATATCCAAGGATAAATACTAAATACATGTAGTTTTTCTCTTTAAAAAAGTTTTTTTAACCAGTTCTGTCAGAAGAACTTTATAAGCGTCTAAAACTTGCATTAATTGAGGTCATTTCATGCTAATGTAACTGACCCAAACAGTGCTATTCAGTGATATTCAAAATAAAGTGATTCAGAGAATGCCCCATAGCATGAAAGTCTTTGTGAGGACAGAAATATAAGGTGGCAGCCTCTTCTGTGAGTGATGACTGGAAGGGAACCTCTCCTTATATTTGGGGTAGACACAAGCATTCTCAGAACACTGCCTTTGGGTTGTTTCATATCCACCTTATCCATGAAACCGGCTTAACTTGAGGGTACTTGTTTAGGAACGATTCTTAAATGGAAGTTCATTCTTAAATGAGTAAAGGGCCGTTGGGTCATCCTCATTTTGGTACAGAGAAAAGAAGGCTGAAGTCTTTATATATAATAACTTTAAATGAAAAATACTGTTTCTCACTTGCAAGTCAGGTAAGGAAGTAGCTCATATTTCTCTCTCTCCTAGCCTAGGCCTTCCCAATTTTCCATGGATTATCATCTACCTAGGACCATTATCTGCTGTGTCCATTATCAGTGTTCAGACACACATTGTTGGAGCATCTGCACCAAGTATCTGCTCAGGCCATACAAGGAAGATTCAAATCCAGTAGGCCAGTGCCCATGGAACTGCTCTGTTTGGACTTCTAATGCCCCCTGTCTCTAGCCTCAGTGCACAACTGGATTCATTTGTGTATTAGTGCTGCTGCAAAACAGAACTCATTAACTAATGAGCCAGATTAAAGAAAGTCAGCTCAAGATGACTCCTGTTCGTGCAAGGGTGAGAGGCTCACAACAGGAGTCTCTAACATGGATCTAAGTCTTCACATATGAAATCCAAAATATTCTCTACCACAGGATTGGAAAGCACATCAGATTTCTTTTCCTTTTTTCTGTTCTGCTGCTTCAGGAAGAATGACGTGAAAGAACAGTGGTTCTAAGAGTAGGCAGAGTATATAAAGGCAGAGCTGCCTTTATATAACGACTTTGTTAGCTGACTTAAAAGTATGTCAGTAGTATATATGATCCCAACTTGCTTTTTCAAAAAAATAGATAATACTTTCATCTACTGGATAGATAGATGAGATTATAGGTAGGTAGAAGCTGTGAGATTTGGTAAAATAACCCTAATTCCCTGAACTTCAGTTTCCTCATCTACAATATTGAAAAAAAAAAGGAATAAGTAATATAAGAGAGAGAGAAAACAAGAACCCATATGAACTAGTGAATCAAACAGGAAAGAAGTGGATAAATTGGAGGACTGGTTATTCAGCAGATGATGTGTACCCAAATAATGGGCATACTACACGCCATCTAAAAGGAGTTTCCTATCTATTTTTTTTTTTTGCGGAGAAGTATTCGCCCTGACCTAACATCTGTTACCAATCTTCCTCTTTTTTTTTTTTTTTCTCTCCCCGAAGTCCCAGTGCATGGTTGTATATCCTAGCTGTAAGTCCTTCTAGTTCTTCTATGTGAGCCACCGGCACAGCCTGGCAACTAACAGATGGGTGGTATGGTTCCACAACCAGGAAAAAACCTGAGCTGCCAAAGCAGTGAGAGTGCCGAACTTTAACCACTAGACCTTCAGAGCTGGCTCTCCTGTCTTTTTTGTCCCCAGTGACTCTTGGTTTTTGGCAAGTTCCGCTTTTACATCTAAACTACAAATCCTACATAATTCCATCCATAATATCTTAATTGTTCCATGGTAGTCACATAAAATGTCACCTGTTTTCAATAGTAATGCCAGTGTACATTTTTTTAGTGCTCTGTGCTCTTTCAGAGCTCTTCTGGATGTATAATCACATGGAAACTTCATACCAACCCTGTGCACTCAGTGAGGAAGATGGTCAACACCATGGTTAAGTAAGGGACTCAACAAATTAATGACATTTCTTGGAAGAACAGAAGAATGGTAGTAATCATATTTTGATTTAAAAATTAATCGTTCACTTAACCTATAATGATTCAAAACCAGCAACAATAACAAAAAATGCTAGGGACAGAAGTCATATCACAGGCTTTGTAGAACATGTTATTTTTAAAGTGTTAATCCTTCCTTATGGTCAACGTTTAGTTTTTATTGCTGTTGGGTTATCATACTTCCTATTAACCAGTAATAATAAAGGCACAAATTAGGTTAAAAACTGAATTAATATTTCTGTTAGTAAAAATTTGAACATTGCTATCCTGAAGGAAACCCTAATAGAAATAAATACAGGGCCGGCCCCGTGGCGTAGCGGTTAAGTGCGCACGCTCCACTGTTGGCGGCCTGGGTTCAGATCCCAGGCACGCAGCAAGGCACCGCTTGTCAGGCCATGCTGTGGCGGCGGCCCACATGAAGTGGAGGAAGATAGGCACAGATGTTAGCCCAGGGCCAGTCTTCCTCAGCAAAAAGAGGAGGATTGGCATGGATGTTAGCTCAGGGCTGATCTTCCTCACACACAAAAAAAGAAATAAATGCAGGATGTATAATCATCCATCACAAAGGTGCAGGTAAGAACATAGACCGTACAGTACAAAAGTGCTGTAAAATAGCGTTAAAAAAAATCAGAATACCTATAGCAAAGGACAGAAGAAAGCCCATCCATATCAGTTATAACAATAAATATAATTGAGATGAACAAAAATCCTGTTAGATAAAAATTCTCAAAATAGGGTCAAAAAACAAAATCCATCTATATATTAATGAGACACACAAAGATGAGACACAGAAAGATTAAAGCAGGCTAAGTATAAAAAATACAAACAAAATGAAAACATGTCACAATATTAATGATAAGAAATAAATTTAAAAAGTATAAAGTGAATATTCTATGTCAGGAGTATCATGGATTGATAGAAAAAGAACACACATACGCTATAAGGTTAAATTGGGTTTCCTGTTTATCCTCCAAGAACACATGATCTCACAAGAAGCAAAGTGACCTCTCAGGCCAGGCACAGACACAGCACATGACAGCACCACCCACTACCTCAGCCCCAGAATCCCCAGCAGGAGCAGCCTGATTACTTTATCCCTGCAAAGTAGAGGGTTACTACTATGCTACCCATTAAATTCACGGTTCACACCTCCATTCTGGAGATATTTGCCCAACGGTCCATGTACTTCATTTTAAAGAAACATTGACCAAACTCAGCCTAGCACACCCACTTTCTTAACTGGGGAGAGAAAGCAGTGTGAGAGCCCAAGTCTCCTTGCTGTCATCTCTGCCTTTAGCTCCCCAGTGTCCCAGAAAGCCCTTTTTGTCCTCCACAGGGATAGAAAGAGCGTTTATACCAATATGCAGTGGAATTTATAGTGAAGATCAGATTGTCATGACCTTTAGGCATATAATAATATTGACTCAAAATTATAGTCAATTTATTAGAAATACAAAGAGAAGATAAAATTACAGTAAAAGCAAGAGACTTTAACATGCCTCTTGACGGGTAAGAAGACAAATATAAATAAGGATGAAGACAAATATCTAAATCAGATAAATAAATCTGACTTAGGAGAGAATCTGAATAAGGTTGATATGACAGACAATGACATTCACCATGGGCTGTTATTATCTCTCTTATACAGGTGAGGCAACAGGGCACAGGGTGATGAGACACGTGCCTGAGCAGCCTGGTTAAGAGACCATACTCTTAGCCACTTGCTCTCCTACCTCTAAGTAGAGTGAGCATAATTTATCATCTAAATCAGGACATTCTGATAGTCAAAAGGAGTGGTGTTGATGTCAGGACGTTAGGTATAACCAGAATATCCCAGCTCGCCAGGCCATAGGTCCTCCCAGCTCTAAACAAATTTTTTGTCCAACCAAGAGAATGCATCTTTTCAAGTGCTCATGGAACATTTAAAAAAAATTATTCGTAGAAAAAATTTCTGTAAATTCTGTAAGATACAGGCCACGTTTTCTGATCACAGTGCAATTAGCATAGAATACATCAGAGGGGAAAACTATACAATCATCCTGATATCAAAAAGATACTTGACGAAGGTCAACCTTTATTCCCAATTATTTAACAATCTCGGCTTAGTAAACTAAGAATAAAATGCTTTTCTTGGAGTTTGAGGCGGGCCAATGGATACCAATAGATTGGTTCTGAGATCAGAATATTAAGCAGGTATACATAAAAATGGATATACAATGTAGAGTAGCATAGATGTAAATTTACAATGTGTATATATATATGTAAGTAGTATAGATAAACGTGTCACCTTTATTAGCAACAACACTTAAATTTGAGATCATAGTTTACATCTGTGAGCCACATGGACTTTCATATTTGTTTCCTATGGCTACTATAACAAATTACCGCAAGTTTTGTGGTTTAAAACAACAGAAATTTTTTCGCACAATCTGGAGGCCAGAAGTCTTGAATCAAGATGCCAGCAGGACAACACTCCTTCTGTAGTGTCTAGGGTAAAATCTATTCTTTGCATCTTCCAGCTTCTGTTTTTGTGTGTGTGTGTGTGTGAGGAAGATCAGCCCTGAGCTAACAGCCATGCCAGTCCTCTTCTTTTTGCTGAGGAAGACTGACCCTGAGCTAACATCCATGCCCATCTTCCTCCACTTTAGGTGGGATGCCACCACAGCATGGCCTGACAAGTGGTGCATCAGTGCACGCCCGGGATCTGAACCCAGGCCGCCAGCAGCAGAGCACGCGCACTTAAATGCTGCGCCATGGGGCAGGCCCAACATCTTCCAGCTTCTGATGGCCGTCATCATGCCTTGACCTGGGACTTCATCACTCCAGTCTCTGCTTCTCTGGTCACATTGCTTCCTTTTCTGTCTTTATCTTCTCTTCTATCTTAAATCTTCTTCTGCCTTTCTCTAAGGACATTTGTCATTGAACTTGGGCTTACCCAGATAATCCAAGATAATCTTCTGTGAAGATCCTTAATTACACCCACAAAGACCCTTTTTCCAAATAAGGTAATATTCACAGGTTCCAGGGATTAGGGTATGGACATATCTTTTTAGGGGCCGCCATTCAACCTACTATAACTTGTGATTAACATGAGCCCTGAATTAGAAAGACTTTTAAAGTCACCATCAATGTGGAGCCTGGTGGTGCAGAGATTGTGTGCTCTCTGCAAACAGGTTGGTCCCAAAAGAGGGAAGAGGCAGAACTGAGATGTTCATGCCCAGGTTCTTCTCCTAGAAGCACTGGCCAAAGAACTTACTTCTTCTCCCAGGAAAGTGATGGAAGGGGCTGAAGTGTTACTCATGGAAGCCCTTCTACTACCTGCAAATGGAGTAAAAATAAGTATTTCTGAGAGGTGACATCAGCATTGTGGCAGAGTGAGTTGTTCCCTTTGTCTCTCCCCTCTAAGTTATAAGCAGTAGGACATTTATAGACCAACAAAAGATTCTCTGCAGAGCACACCAGAACGCCTGATAGATCCATACATCTATACATCTGAAGGTGAGTGGACTGGACCTTCTGGAGGCAATGGAACCAGGGGAGCAGCAGCGGCAATTCCCCAAACTAGAGACTCCAGGACTGCAACCAGCCACGCCTGCAACCAGAGGCCCCAGGAACTGCAGTCATGCCCATGAATGGAGGCCCCAGAAACCCAGGCATCCCAGGCTCCTGGATGTGCTGGAAACTGCTGAGGGGCCTATAACCAGAGGCTCCAGGAACCATGATGATACCTGTAACCCAGCCCCTTCCCACTCCTCTTGCTGCAGTGTCTTCGACCCTGGACCTCCCGGCAGGAGGGGCTGCATCCAGGACCCCAGGTCCCCAACTGCAGTGGCAGTGCCCGTGACCTGAGGTCCCAGGAGGCGTGCTGGCATCCAAGACCAGAAGCTTCAAGAAACCCGGAACTGCTTGCAACCCAGGTACCCCTCCCCCTGCGGCGGTGGCACGTTGCCCACAACCCCAGCTCACCCAGCAGCAGCAGTGACACCTACAAACCGAGTGCCTCTGGCAGCAGTGATGCCGGCACCCCCAGAAAACCCGGGAGCAGCAGTGCCTGAGCCCACAGAGAGCCAGGTAACAGCGACAGCAGAGCCCATGACCTCAGATCCCCCTCAGCTGCGGCAGTGCTCACAACTTGGGCCCTTCCACTTGTAGCAGCAGCGCCTGCAGACCCAACAAACCTGGAGGTGGTGAAGGTGCCTGTGACCCCAGCTCCCACTCCACTCTTCCCCTTCCTGTGCCACAGTGGGGGATCCCATGACCCAGGCTACCCCAGAAGCAGCAGAGGTGCTCACCAGCCCAGTGAGTCTGGTGATGACACCCATGACTGCAGCGACATCATAAGCAGCAAGACACCAGAAACCTCAGATACGCAAGCAGGACAACAAGGGCACTGATGACAATACCTCTGGCAGAGGCAGTGGAGGGTGGGAAGTGCGGGCTCTCACATACAACCAGAAGCAGCTCAGAATCAAAGTAAACAAAGCCTTACCCAAATAAGAAAAGTGTTTGCTATCACAAATGCACCAGCAAAGGAGCAACTCATCAAGCACCATGAAAAACTACAGTAGCATGGTATCACAAAAAGAAAATGACAGTTCTGCAGAAACCAAACTTGAAATCATGGAAGATTGTGATCTAATTGACAGAGAATTCAAAATGGTTGTCATGAAGAAACTCAACAAATTACAAGCAAACTTTGAAAGACTCAGTGAGCTCAGAGGAATAAAATTAATTAACAGGAGTACTTCACCAAAGAGATTGAAACTCTAAGAAAGAACCAAACAGAAATTCTGGAACTGAAGAACACAATAAATGAGATGAATAGTAAAGTAGAAAGCCTTGGAAATAGAGCAGACCATATGGAAGAGAGCATTAGCTAGCTCAAAGATAGAAATCTAGAAATGATTCAGATGGAAGGGGAGAGAAAAGTAATTTTTTTAAAAATGGAGAAATTCAGGGCCGGCCTGGTGTCGCAGGCGGTTAAGTGTGTGCGCTCTGCTTTGGCGGCCTGGGGTTCACAGGTTCAGATCCCCAGCGCACACCGACAGACCGCTTGTCAAAGCCATGCTGTGGCGGCATCCCATATAAAGTGGAGGAAGATGGGCACGGGTGTTAGCTCAAGGCCAACCTTCTTCAGCAAAAAAGGAGGATTGGCATCGGATATTAGCTCAGGGCTGATCTTCCTCACCAAAAAAAAAAGAGAGAAATTCTGCAAGAAATGTCTGACTTAAATATCTATCTGAAATGTGAGGATAATGGTGTCCCAGAAGGAGAAGAGAGGGAGAAGGGAGCAGAGAGCTTATTTAAAGAAATAATAGCTGAGAACTTCCCAAATCTGGGGAAGAAACTGAATATACAAGTACATGAAGCTAGTAGAACACCTAATTATCTCAAAAGACCGTCTCCAAGGCACATCATATTAAAAGATCTTCTCCAATGCACGTTATATTAAAACTGTCGAAAGTCAATGACAAAGAAAGAATATTAAGGGCGGCCAGAGAAGAAAATAACCTACAAAGCAACCCCCATTAGGCTATCAGCAGATTCCTCAGCAGAAACACTGCAGGCCAGAAGAGAGTGGGATGATATATTCAAAATATTAAAAGATAAAAACTGTCAGTCAAGAATACTGTATCCAGCAAAGTTATCTTTCAAATATGAAGGAAAAATAAAGGCTTTCCCAGACAAACAAAGCTGAGGGAGTTCATCACCACTAGACCTGCCTTACAGGAAATCTTGAAAAGAGCTCTCCTACCTGAAACAAAAAGGCAAAAGTATACAAAGCTTTAAGCAAAGTGATAAATAGACAGACAGAATTAGAAACTCTATATTAGAACAGGTTAGTAAACAATTATAACGTAAAGGCTAAAGGGAAAGAAGGCATTAAAAATAACTATAACCACTTAAATTTGGTAGCAAACTCACAATACAAACGGGGATAATTTGTGACAATAAAAACATAGAAGGAGAAGAGGAAAGGATGGAACTTGCATGGGCAAATGGAGATAAGATGTTATCAGTAGAAAAAGGACTACCTCACCTATGAGATCTTTTATACAAACCTCATGGTAACCACAAAACAAAAATTCTGGGCAGAGTCACAAAACACAAAAAGAGGAAATAAAAGCACCGAACTGAAATGGCACACAGAAACACAAGGAAAAAGAAACAATGAAAATATAGAACCAGAAAACAAAAAATAAAATGGCAGTATTAAGCTCTCATATATCAATAATCACCCTAAATGTAAATGGATGGAATCACTAATCAAAAGACATAGAGTGGCTGGATGGATTAAAAGCAAGACCAAACAATATTCTACCTCCGGGAGACCCACCCTGGCTCTAAAGACAAACATAGGCTCAAAATGAAGTGATGGAAGATGATACTCCAAGCAAATGGCAACCAAAAGAAAGTGGGTGTAGCCATACTTATATCAGATAAAATAGACTTCAAGCCAAAAAAGATAACAAGAGACAAAGTTGGACAGTATATAATGATAAAAGGGACATTCTACCAAGAAGACATAAAGTTTATTAATATATATGCACCTAACATAGGAGCACCAAAGTATACAAAGCAACTAGTAACAGACCTAAAGGGAGAAATTGACAGCAACACAATAAAAGTAGGGGACTTTAATACCCCCCTTACATGAATGGATAGATCATCCAGACAGAAAATCAACAAGGAAACATTAGCCTTAAATGAAACACTAGATCAGATAGACTTACCAGATATATATAGAATATTCCATCCAAAAGCAGTGGAATACACATTCTTCTCAAGTGAACATGGGACAATCTCAAAGATAGACCATATGCTGGGAAACAGAGCAAGTCTCCATAAATTTAAGAAGACTGAAATAATACCAAGCATCTTTTCTGACCACAACGGTATGAAACTAAAAATCAACTACAAGAAGAAAGCTGGGAAAGTCACAAATACATAGAGACTAAACAACATGCTACTGAACAATTACTGGATCAACGAAGAAATCAAAGGAGAAATCAAAAAAAACCTGGAGACAAATGAAAATGAAAACACAACATACCAGAATCTATGGGCTGCAGCAAAAGTGGTACTAAGAGGAAAGTTGATAGCAATACAGGCCTACCTCAAAAAACAAGAAAAATCTGAAACAAACAATCTAACGGTACATCTAAAGGAACTAGAAAAAGAAGAAAAAATGAAGCCCAACATCAGTAGAGGGAAGGAAATAATAAAAATCAGAGCAGAAATAAATAAAATAGAGTCTAAAAAGATAATAAAAAAGATCAATGAAACTAAGACTGGTTCTTTGAAAACAAAATTGACAACCCTTAGTTAGACTCACTAAGGAAAAAAGAGAAGGCTCAAAGAAATAAAATCAGAAATTACAGAGGAGAAATTACAGTGCATACCCCAGCAATACAAAAGATTATAAGAGAATACTGTGAAAAGCTATACACCAACACACTGGATAACCTAGAAGAAATGGATAAATTCTTAGAATCATACAGCCTCCTAAAACTGAATCAAGAAGAAATAGAGAATCTGAATAGGTCAGTTGCTAGTAAAGAAATTAAAACTGTAATCAAAAACCTCCCAAAAAACAAAAGTTCAGGACCGGATGGCTTCCCTGGCGAATTCTACCAAACATTCAAAGATTTAATACCTATCCTTCTCAAACTCTTCCAAAAAATTGAAGAGGAGGGGACGCTTCCTAACTCATTTTACAAGGCCAGCATTACCCTGATACCAAAACCAGACATGGACAACACAAAAAAGGAAAATTACAGGCCAGTATCACTGATGAACATTGATGCAAAAATTCTTCACAGAATATTAGCAAGTTGAATCAGGCAAGAAAAAGAAAAAAATGGTATCCAAATTGGAAAGGAAGAAGTAAAACTGTCACTATTTGCAGATAACATGACTATATGTATAGAAAACCCTTTTTCTTGCCTGATTGCTCTGGCTAGGACTTCCAATACTATACTGAATAAGAGTGGTGAATGTGGGCATCCTTCGTTTGTTCCTATTCTTAGCTTTCAGTTTTTCACCATTGAAGGTGATATTGGCAGTGAGTTTGACATATATGGGCTTTATTATGTTGAGGTACTTTCCTTCTATACTGATTTTATTCAGAGTTTTTATCATAAATTGGTGCTGTATCTTGTCAAATGCTGTCTCTGCATCTATTGAGATGATCATGTGATTTTTATTCTTCATTTTGTTAATGCAGTGTATATCACACTGATTGATTTACAGATGTTGAACCATCCCTGCATCCTCAGAATAAATCTCAGTTGATTGTGGTGTGTGCCCTTTTAATATATTGTAATGTTCGACTTGTTCATCATCACTAATTATTAGGGAAATGCAAATCAAAATTACAATGAAATATCACCTCACACCTATCAGAATGGCTATATTAAAAAGACAAGAGATAACACGTATTGGAGAGGATATGGAGAAAGGGGAACCCTCATACACTGCTGGTAGGAATGTAAATTGGTGCAGCCACTATGGAAAACAGTGTGGAGATTCCACACAAAATTAAAAATGGGAATACCATATCATCCAGCTATTCTACTTTTGGGTATTTATCGAAAGAACCTGAAAACATTAATTATAAAAGGTATATGTAGTCCTATGTTCATGGCAGCGTTATTCACAATAGCCAAGACTTGGAAGCAGCCTAAGTGCCTATCAGTGGATGAACGGATAAAGAAAATACACACACACACACATACAGCGGAATAGTACTTGGCCATAAAAAAGACAAAATCGTGCCATTTGTGACAACATGGATGGACCTTGAGGGTATTATGCCAAGCACAATAAGTCAGACAGAGAAAGACAATTACCATATGATTTAACTTGTATGTAAAAGATAAACAAACAAACACATAGATAAGGAGAGCAGATTAGTGGTTACCAGAGGGGAAGGAAGCAGGGGGAGAGTGGAAGGGATAAAGGGGAACAAGTATTCAGTGATGGATGGCAACTAGATTTTGGTGGTAAACACAATGCAGTCTATACAGAAGTTGAAATATAATGATGCACACCTGAAATTTATATAATGTTATAAACTGATGTGATCTCAGTAAAAAAATATCTAAAACACTATAATTTTATATATCCTACTTGTCTTTTTTTTTTCAATTGTATTAAAATAAACATATAAGTAGTAAAATAAGAAATAGTTTAAATTTTTCATCAATAAAAAGACAGTTTCTCATGGCCCATGAGAGCCCATCCAGAATGAATCAGATTGGTTGATTGTATCAGTTTGGTCTTCGACACTGTGCAGTTGGCCCATTTTAATAGGAATTTGTGCTGTTCTTCTTCATCCTTCTTGATGCTTCTCTTTTCTTTTGCACTAAAAGTAAGAAGTGCATGAACAAGTGGTCAGCATCAGTAGTGTTCCTAAATCTGTAGGTTGTTGCCTATTTTCTAGCTTATTAGGACTTTCAACCAAGTAAGGCCAAAATGAAGCAGGGCACACCCAAAGAGAAGGAATTTTAGTATAGAGTATTTGCATTAAATTAAGTTTTAAGCCATAGTCAAGACTTGGCTTGCAATTAGTTGCAATTAGGTGAAAGTAGATAAAATGGACATGCTGACTGATGTCAGGGAGACAAATACCCTGAAACCTGGAGCAGGACTAAGGTTTTCAGGGTTACAGTACTTTGCAGCCTCTCCTACTCCACCATCTGCCTCCCGCCCTGCTTTTGAGACCAGGCAGACCTATGTTTAGACTCCACCTCCACCTCACTCTCCTCATCTGTAAGATGATAATACCTATCTTATAGGATTATGAGAATTAAGTAAAATAAAATATAGGAAAATATCCCAATCATTATCTGCCTATAGTTGGCACCCTTCTAAAAATGCAAACTTACAGGTTTTACAAACAACCATCTAAAATTTCTTGAATGCTTTTTTTGGGTTGCCCACCATGGAGAAAGATGAGAAGAAAGTTGAGTGAATACCGATCAGAAACACAGAAATCAAGAAGATAAGGAGGTAGTGGGGAAGAGGCAAATGATAAAATGTGCCCCAATACATGAGTGAAGAAGAAGAGTATTCTGAACTCTCTTTGTTGAACAGAACCTGCACCCCTACTCCAGTGCTTCTGAATGCTTGGAGATTCCCTGGAAAAAAACCAAAAACCTCTCATCCCTCTGTCTTATTTCTTAGGTAAAATTCCTGGACATGTAGTGGTTGAAGTGCTGCTTCACTACCTGTGCTTGTCATCTTCTCTGTGATGAAAGTGGACCATCACAGAGGCACACAGACCTCCTTTAGACCACAATCCCTCATGCTTCTTACAATTGAGGACAAACTATCAACATCAGTAATAGTGCTCTAAATATTAATTTGATTGGATATGAAATAATCATGCCTTACTATAATCACAGCTCATTAGATTATTTAATAAATGCTTAATGCTTACATTTATAACTTTTCCTTACAAAATCCTAGTGTTTGGTTAAAATATGTTGATGACACCACATCCACTTAGTTTCAGATGACTTGAGTTGCTCATTTTGGCATTCTGAAAAGGGAGATGTTTGAAAGGCCCATTAGAAAGTGATTACACTGGTCCAGAAGAGAGGTGATAATGGCTGAACCAAGGGCATGAAGGCGAGGGGTCAGATGTGACAGATTTTAAGATAAAAGTGTATAGGACATAGTGACAGCTAGAAGGGTTCGGCTTTAGTGAACTAGTGGGTTCTACTCAGTGAGAGGGAGTCTCTGGGAGCAGACAGATGGGAGAGAGATGATAAGCTCTCTTGTGGCCATGCAGGTCAGGAACTTAGGATGAGTCTGGGCTGGAGATACTGCTTTGGGGCTTGGCAGCTTCTGGTGGTGGTTGAAACTATGGGAGTAGGGTGAGATTGCCCAGGAAAGCTTGTAGGGTAAGAAGGCAATGGGCTGAAGGCAGAGTTGTGAAGACCACCGATAGTTAAGGGGTGTGCAAAGGGAGAGGAGTGGCAGGGACAAGCCATCCGTTGCTGGCATCTGAATTGTACGTCAGTGTATGTATACGGGGTAGAAGGGTACGTGTGAGTGAAATAATGCACATGGTTCACTCTTGATGTTCACTGTTGATGTGGTCAGCAAAGCACCAGCTCCCCTATACTACCAAGGAGCCAGTGAGTGTTTTATTGGAGAAATAATAAAATTACACCACCTATTAGAGAGAGTGAGTTAATATTCAAGACACTTCTTTTGAAATGAGAGGAGTATGTTATTTATGACAAACTGTAGTCAGATTTCTGTTAAAGAAAGTAACTACTGATCTTATAAACCTAGAAAGTGACAGAAAGCTGACAGCAAGACAACTCTTTGAATCCTCACCCGCTGGGCACTTCTCTGATGTACTGACTGGTTGGAAGAGATGAGACAATGTGCATGTCAGACAGGAAGGGCTGGATGTGCTGCTGCCAGCACATCTCACTTTTGATTTCCAACTGAGTTGCTAAATCACAAGTGATCATTTTAAAGACTACTCTCCCCCTTCCTTTGTTTGGAAAGAATTCTGCAAGCAAGAATTTATCCTCACAGCCCTGGACTGTGAGAACCTCGTCTTTGAAAATTCTTTGCAACATCTCTGCGTAAGTACTGACTGAGGAATCTGAAGAGCCACTGATTGAGTAACAAAATTAAGATCGTGACCAACCTCCTTGATCTCTGAATAGCCTCTATACAAACCCTTTTATTTAGAAACCTGTTGTGCTTCACACTGCTGATGGCACATGATATAACTCTTACTGGAGTTTCTTCTTGGAAGTGGCTGTGCTGGACTGCACACTTCTGAGTAACCATGGAAAGATTCCATGGGTTTTCCTTTGTGTGTGGGTCCTGTTTTCTGAAGTCAGTGGGTCCATACTTCCCTATCCAACAGGGGAAGCGGCGGGGCCAGGGCTACGGGGACTCTCGGTGTCACACGGAATTTTCAAGAGATGACCGTAATCTCATTCCACTTGTTTCACTGAGGTGTCTGCATTAGGATGAGGAATTCCTAGTCTGTGTTCCTAAGCTATACCAAATGGTTGCCTTGGTGCAGCCCCCTTGGAGTTTCCCTTTAGAGGAGAAGACTCTGAAATGTCAGAAATTAACAGAGGTGCAGTGTTGTTCCTCCATTCTCTCTTTTGTCCCAATCCCAAAGTTCCTAGGCAACTACTTTATTCTTACATATTTAGACATCCAGCTTTCTCTGCTAAGTCTTTCTTCCCCTTGATGACAAAAATTTCACCGTGAACCAGACCCACTACTCTTCCAAACTTTTCTTCTTGGTCTGGCCGAAATGCAGCCACAAACAAATATCTACA
This sequence comes from Diceros bicornis minor, assembly GCF_020826845.1. NCBI lineage: Eukaryota > Metazoa > Chordata > Mammalia > Perissodactyla > Rhinocerotidae > Diceros > Diceros bicornis. The sequence goes on from NC_080741.1 coordinate 52,026,874, forward strand.
TTACCTTGAGCTTAGCAGGATTTTACTCTGGGTCCAGTATAATGACAGTATAAAGCCAGTGCGAGGCATGGCAGTTTCTAAACTTGTTGAGTAGTACTTGTCAAGAGGAACTGTTTTTTTCTCTGTCAAAAACTTCCCTCTGGAGCCGAGTTGTGTGTGTGTGTGTGTATGTGTGTGTAAGGGGCTAAAAAGGAAAAACGTCACATGGGAGAGTGCTACTTCAGAGAATAAGTTATTTTGCCACTTAGAAAATAGTTGTAGAGATTCATTTTAGAGTTTCTAGTCTTTCCCCAAGTGTAAATCTTCTGTGTGCCTTAACAGAAAACAAGCCTTGCTAAATTTACTAAAATATACATTCGTTTCTTTAGGAAAGTGAGTTTGAAGTTTCCCTTCAAACTTACTGTTACACGTTGGAACTTCAGACCAGATATTTAAAACCCTTGAGAATCATAATGCCTGTCCTTCTGTTGCAGGTGCAACAACGAGAGTGAGTGGTCCCAGATCCAGGAGAATATCATCCGCAAGTCCAGCGCCAAGTACTCTGCCCCCAGCGCCAGCCATGGTGATGTACTTCTCTTGCTAGAAAACATTGTGTTGCCTTTGTAGTCACTGATCACACGTACCTAAATTGATTTGTGCTGATCAGTTGCCATATGTAAAGTTCACTTCCCTACAGACGTTTATTTTCCTGCCCAGGCACTTTCTACTATTTCTTTTTGCGATAATTTAAGACCTTCCTAAATTATTTCCAACCAAAATACATTTTCTGGGTTTTTTTTGTGTGTGTGTGTGATGGATTCCATGTGCTTTGATAGGTAACTTGAGTTGCAGTTTAAATCCAGAGTGAACAAAAGAGTTGCAGGGTTTGTTACATTGTGAAGTCTGTGTTTTCCTGAACAAAGATTACATACCTAGCCCCCCAAAAAGACCAATATTAATATCACTTGTTCTATTGCTGGCAGTGTTAGCATCACCAAGAAAGCTTGACACTAATGAGAATCAATGATTAGTCTGCCAATATCAGTTATTCTGGAACTAGAATAGAACATCTTTATTTCAAAGAAGCTTGCTTTCATCTTAGTTCAACTTCCTTTCCTTTTCCCTCCTTTTCTTTTAAAATTCTGTTTAAATAATTTCTGTGTAAATCTTGGTGTAATTCTACACTTTAGAAAGATTGTGTTTTCTAAATCAAACTTTAATTGCTTAAGTTAGAAGCACTATTTAAAAGCCTATGAACTTTTATATACTCTTGAAGATAGCTATCAAATTTACATAGAACCATGTTTCTCCTGACAGTTTTTACCTCTACATTATTTCATAACCTCTTTTACATAACCTTCTTTGTGTTAACTTTCGTAGACTTGTTGTGAATAAAAAGTTGGCCTTAAATGACAGTGTAAAGCCACTGCAAAACATGGCAGTTTTCCAAAGTTGTTGAGAACTGTTTTTTTCTGTATCAAGGTCAGCAGATATTCAACTAGGAGGGTCCTCGGAGCAGCTCTACACCACAGGCTGCAAAGTTTAAGACCCTTAGCTGGGAGAACTTGATTCCTCTACAACTCTGTAGCGTGGGGGTCCTCAGGGCCTGTCTCACTATTCTTAAGTGACTGCTTTCCCTTATGTATGTACCTAGATGCCAAGGAGCTCCATGCAGTGTGCTTGAAAGGGAAAGGGAGTTCATATTCCTCACCTAAAACTAGGCTAAAGCAAGAGTCAAATAAAATCTTGTTTTTAAAATGTGGAAAAGTTACTAGCAATTTGGAAAACTACTGTTTACATCAATATTTGTAATGTTCTTTGCTTTATTTACTTATTTGGTTTATAAAGAGCTGCCCTTGGCTACAAGTTTTTGGGACGTGATATGGGTAAAGCATGGAGAACATTTTAAAGGCGAGATGGTGGTAATAATACATTAAAGAAACAACTGAAAGAGCAGTTTTCACCGTCACCACACCAGGTTCACATGTTGAGTCTTGTCTCACTCCCCAGATCTAGCAGGGACTGTGCCATCTTCAGTGTCGTGGTTCCTGTGCAAATTGGCCATTTAAAGAGTGTTAGAAAGGCTCCCGTACCTCTGTGCTGAGGGCACCAAAGACTTCAAAGTGCCTCAGAGATAGCCCTCATGAGAGGAGGTCTCCATGCACTTGTGGAAAAGCTGGGAGGAGAAAAAGACTGCTTCTCTTTGAAGTGTTGACTTGGCAGATGGTTGAGATCTTGGATATTACCTGTTTCAACTCCCTCATTAAATAAATGAGGAAACTGACGTTCAATGAAATGACTTATTCACTGAACCAGGGAGTCCAGGTTTCCTGACTCCAGGCCATTGGTCTTGGCACTCTATTGCCAAGCTTCTGAGCATCGATTTTCCACTGCTGGGCTCTGGGGTCTTCATGTCAGAGAATTTCATAGATTGTTCAAGGAATAATTCAGGTATTTATTAGACTCCTTAATTAAAAATATGTCTTTACAAAAAATTAATTTACTTTGCTGTAAACTGTCACCCATCTTTGTTAAACATCATGGACAGTTCATTGCCTTGGCAATTCTGTTTCAGAAGTCATTAATGCTTTCACTTCAAGTCAAATCATATAAAAATGCAGAAAGAATTGATACATTGGTTTTGAATGCCGAGCGTAAATATGTCATTCAACAGTCTCTCTCTCTTAAATGCAGCTTTAATATATGTGGCTCCTCATTTCCATTGTTGGCCTCTTAGCTATGTAGCCACAGACCTAACTTTTAGCAATTCCAGTAGCATGAAGGTCATTAAGAACAAATGAAGACAAACAAAACAGTTGACACGTTGGTTTTCTATGTATTTTTAAAGGACTGTTAACTACAGATTCATTTACATATCTTGGGCTAAGATTAATTTACATTATTAATCCTCATCCAGCTCTTCCACAAAAGATGGAGGTGGAGAGGGACAGGTTGGTAACCCTCCAGTATTCCACACAGGTGTCAATTTGTCCTGTTGCTTTTTTATGGGACAGTCTTTAACCTGAGAAGAAATTCAATAAGAAAATAGTTTTCTTGTGTTAGGGATCATATTAACAGAGAAATTGTATAGTCTTAGTTACTGTCAGGTTCTTTGGCTTGAGAGCTGGATGATTGGTAGGTAGAACACCAGGTGTTGCTGAGGGACTGTTTGCATACTGGGTAGGCGAGTGGGTCTCTTTTCTGAATTATTCACAGAGGCTTTTCTGTCCTGCCTTAGCATTATTTGGCATGTGCCTCACTCATCCAGGGTTTCAGAACCAGAAAAGAGATCCAGCAGTTCCAGGATCCCAGCCCCTAGAAAAGAGGATGGAGTTTTTATAGCCTCCATTGGTGGCTTCTTTCATTCTTTGTGTGCCTTTTCACTTGCTCTCTTGCGTAAACTGAAGCCCTCTTCCTCTTATTTGTCACATTTAGAGGTGGAAAGCAGCTGCTCAGGATCCTTTTGGGTAGCTTGAAAGCTAGATGTGACTCTCAAACACCTTCAGTCTACATCCTCACTAGTTGTGCTTTGCATCTCTAAGCCAATTTGATTGCTCAGAAAATGAGATGAAAGGCAGTCAGTGGGTTCTTGAATAAATCCCTGTCAATGCAGAATGATAAGAGTGCACCCACTGATTTGTTTTCCTTTGCCCTCCAACCACCATCTCAGATTCTGAAAACTGTCCCATCCTCAGCTATCCACTCCAAGTTAGGCCGTTGCCGAAGTCAGTGGATTTCTCTTCACCCAGAGGATAAGATGTGATAGCTGTGTAAAGATACTGCAAGTAAATGATCTGGGGTTGCCGGGGACAGTTGAATACCTCCCAAGCTGCTCTCTGCAGAGATCATTGTGGTCTGTGTTCTGGTCCTCCTGCCTTCCATGTTCTTAAACTAATTGTAGTTGAGCCCACCAAGTGATTAGGCTGGAAAACTTACTTTAGGGTGGTCAAAATGCCAAACACTGGTTATCTAACCATAATGCCAACTGGAATACCATATGCCTGCTTTTTAGGGCACTGTGATCCTGTTGTTAATGACACCTGGGACATCATGTGTGTAATCCCAGGGTTTATTGGGGAACATGAGCTTAGCTGAAGCAGTGAGATCATCTTGAGATTCTATCTGGGCTGCAGTATAACCATATTTTCTCCCCTGGCCCAGCTGTGAGAGTATATATTCCTAGTTACTAGAATATTTTGATCTGCCAAATATAGTGTCTGTGACTCTTCTTTCTGACTACTCTCTTTCTCTTCTTCTCCATCCCCTCTCTACTCTCCATTCCCAGACCATTCTTGTTCTACAGCTCGGCTTATTACTGTCTCCATTCCAGCCACCATGCTTCTGATTGTCCTAATTATCATAACATCTTCCCTCATTTCTAGATGTTCGTCTTCTGAGCAACTCCCAAGTTTATAGGTTGACAAGGTTGCTTCCTGCTGATTCATAAATCAACACCTAAATTCATCATCCTGTTAACAGCTAACCTCATTCACAGAATCTCAGAAGGCACTTCTTAACTCCATCTAGCCTCACAGCCTTCTAGCCAGTGGGTGCAGTGGGGACCCTTGGGGCAGGGGAGGGGCCAGTTTCCAGGAGTTTCTTACTTTGTGCAAAACTCCTTAGGGTACAAGTATGAGCCAGAAGCCAGCTCACCTGAGGGGACATTACACATTCTCCCAAGTTCTGAACAAAGCCCTTGGAATCATCTGGAGGGTCTGAAACTCTCACAGAGTCTGATGCAAGGCTCAGTTAGCCCCACAAAACACCCCTTCTTTTCCTTTCAGTGCAGTGGTTCCCTGCAGGGAGAATGTGACGTCTGCTCTGCTACCCTTTTTATAAGTTGTTGCAAGATTGAACCTGCAAATTGCTTCCTACACTTTGGCATACCTCTCACATAAAACATAGCACCTCTTAGCTCATTCATTTCCAGCTAGTGGGAAAGCCTGACACAAGGTCTTCTTTGGTCACCCTTGTTTCTAGTCTGCCATTGTTTCTGTAGACGTCTCTGGGTCTCTAAAAATCTACAGTTTATGTAGTTCAACACTCCCATTCAGTATTCGCTAGGGCCCAACCAGGCCCTGGATTGGATGCTGGGGAACAGAGAGGAGGGCAACTCAATCTCCCAGAACTCAGTCTGTGTTTAATAGATTAGTTCTCTGGGCTAGTTCTCTGGGTTATTAAGGTAATCTTGACTTAAATTCCTTTAGCTTTCTAGAATATTTCTTCAGAATAACATATACTTTCTGGATCAAAATTTTTCTGAAGAAAAATGCTGAACTTGGCGCATTTTCCTCTGAAAAACTGTGACTCTATGTCTTTTCTAGTACTACAATACAGGGTGGAAGTGGTTCTGAGTAAGAAAATGCTTTTGTTTTTGCAGGTCTTATCATTTCTCTGCAGCTACTTCGTGGAGACATGGAACAGATTAGGAGAGAAAATCCCATGATATTTAATAGGGGATTGGCAATTACAAGAAAATTGGGATTTCCTGATGTCATCATGCCAGGTAGGCAGAACTTCTTGGGACTGGGATGGGAGAAGGGTTAGGAGGATGGAGTTCATTGCTCCTCTCATGAGCAGGTGGTGAACCATACATTAAAAGCCTCTGCATCCCAAGTCAGGTTGCTGATTGCAGTCTGCAGCCAGTGGCTCCTTTGGCTCTTGTGGGCATTTGTTCTTTTCCAGAAGCCCCCACATCACATTCACCAGTGCAACATGACAATCCAGCAGATGGGCTTTGTTGTCTCCAGTGGAGGCTTTATGGTAGGAACCAACATGAAACTCTTCATGGAGATGCCTTTTTACACTCTTCTCTTCCGTTACATTTCTTAGAATTGGCTCACAAGAACTTCCTCTTTAAGGGGAATAATGTACCAAAATATGTGCCTGTAGCATTGACGAATCCCAATTCGTGTAGGAATAGCAGATACATTATAATGTATCAGAAAAATGGATCAGGCAAATGGTATAAATTAGGCACTGTGAATATTACTACCTGGGCAGTTTCTCAGGAATTGTCTTACCCTCCTCATCTAATGCCCGATGGAAAGCCAGGGCAGAAAGTGGGAATGCATTGACCCTTAAGTGTAGTTCCAGCAGGTCAATCCCAGGTTCATGTTTCTTAGCCAGGCAAATGCAGGCAAAGCTGGAGAAGTGGATCCAGACAGGCCATCAGAGCCGAGGGGGTGATAGGGAATGAGAGAAGGGTAGAGGCGTAGCTCAGATGGATGGCAGGTGGTCTGATAACCAGAGAAGATGTGAATAAGGAGTGGGAAATCAGGACAGGCAAATAGCTAGTTGTCTGGATGGATTATAGGAGGAGTGAACCTACCTTTTCCATTGAGTTTTAATGCTCCACTACAGGCTTATTTGCTTTTGTTTAAAAGGTCCAAGCCAGGCTAGATTGAACTGATTGTGACTACTCTAAATATCACCTATTTGGAGTTCTTCATGGTGCATGGAGTTCTTCATCTTCTTGTTGGAAATATTTGCCAACACATATCCAGAGGGGAATGTGACCTGAGCATAGAGAAGGCGCATGTGATGGATTCCACCTGCCTTCCAACTTCCCACACTATGCCCGACTTGTTTTTTGTCACCTTCTCCATCTCCATGGACGCTGTGAATGCAGACCAAGCTGCTGTGAACAGCCTTCATCTCCTACTCATACACACAGGAGGGTCTTTTGGATGGGAAACCTAGGCCACTCAGTCAATTCTGTGTTTATCTTTAAATGCTAAGGAGACTTCATGCTTATTAAAGGCCCCCATCTGGCTGTTGTAGAAGTGATGGCCTCCATAGGACGTTTCTCCCATCCTGTCCTGACACCATTCCTCAGCCCTCTATGGCCCTGGTTATCGAGAAAACAAGAGCCCAGGCATAGTCCCTGGCTTTTTGGCAATGTGTCATGGACGAAAGAATAGATGGTTGCCAAAATTGATCTGGTGATCTTTTTTTAATTAGAGATCAGGCTTGTAAGATGCAGTCATATATTCTAAGAGATGTACTTAAAGTCCTTCGTTTCTTTTAAGGACTTGTTTGTCTAAAATTTGGACATTTCCTTCCTGTTAGCCTTCACAGTCATAGAATTAAAACCAAGTGAGCAGAGATTAGAAAGGAACAAGCTTCAGTCAAAAATGTTTTTAAGCAAACTTTGATTTCACGAGTTACATTGTCCAAACCTCATCTATGGAATGAGATCTTTTTGTGGAGCATTCTCTATCTCATGGTATCATTGATACACAGGTTTATAAAGGACTTCTGGGTATGCTAGACATCACGGTGGAAATCAGCTGTATCAGGGGTAAAGCAAGCTGAAGTTAAGGGGGTTTTCCCTTCCCTGGGCAGTTAAGGGATCATCATCTGATTTGCCTCACAAGGCTGAGACACTGGACAATCCTAGGAGGTCTAGCCTGGGGCTGTGAGTGTGCTGCTTCCTGGGTTGTCTGCCTTTGAGTGCTGAGTGCTAGAGCTGAAAGTAAGGATTGGTTCACAGGCAGGAAGCAGTTCTTTGTGCATAATCTGTCTTCTCCGCTACCCTTCCTCCCTTTGAGGAAAGAGCGTTTTGCACAGATGGCCACTCCCAGAGTAGTGAGCTAACAACTGACAGCCCCCTTAATGCACCCCAAGATATCATGAGAGTGGGTTTGCCATCCTTGGGCAAGGTGAGAGGGATGGCCTGCAGGTCCTACTGGAGCAGTAGGAAAAACAGTCAACCTATCTTGGGAAACCATAACATGGCAAGGAGTGCCTTGGTGAGACTTCCAAGCCCTGACCACCTGTCCACCTGCAGCTAGTCTACCCTTCACCTGTGAGAATATTGTACCTGGGCTGCAGCAGTCCCTCAGCCCTCACAGTGCTGGTGTGACCAAGTTACAAGAAGTTGCAACTTCTTCTTGACATGTAGATATATGGGAAATGAACAAGGAAGCAAATTGTCAGTAACTGTGAACATTTCAACAAATCTGAGAAATTAGAGTAAATGTAAAAATTAGAATTATTTATGAACTTATGATCCTTATTTTAAAATTACCCAGCATTTAGCAGAAACTACCAGATACTCATTTGGAGAGGTCTTTTTTGTCAGGATGGCCCAAATAGGTCATTGTCAAAGCATATTGACAAAGCTTACACCTCTGAGGTAGAAAGCTGTAACTCGGTACAGTTACAGAGTTCAGACAGACTCTAGCCACACCTGTATCCAAAATACCATTTCAAAAAAGATATTTCTGATGGTCTCCCATTGCTTTCAATGGGTATGTACATATACGTGACTGATGTGAATGAGAGATGTCCTACTCTGCCACAGCTGAGGCCCTGACTACACGGCCATCCAGCTCTGCTTGTGACCCTGGTAATGAGCAAGAGGCAAGAGTGCTGTTGCTGGTATTCTGGGAGGTCCCAGAGAAGGCACACCAACCCGGGAATCCATTCTAGATTATAGAATAACAAATAGATGTGGGGATTTAAGCATAACATTGAAACTAAGCACTTATAGCCTCTTGTTGGTTGGGTACCATATTTCTGTGAATACTTCCTCCTTCCCTCCAAACTTATTTTAGTTCAGTACCAAAGCTAATAACTCTATAGCACACTTTTACTCCTTTCCTAGATTTTTTTTTCCAAGTAGATGGGCAGGAAAGACTAGAGCAGGACAGTTATTCCAGGTGAACAAGTTGAATTTAACACTGTTCCCATTGACTCACTTGTCAGAAATTAGCCAAAATAAAACTTTAAAGAAAACTGTCAGCCAAAAGACTGTAAACTGAAAGGAATGATTTAAAACTTCTTGCTCAAGAAGGGGCTGTACCGTTCTCCAGACCATGTCTAAGCCCGCAGAGATGTACTGCCACCTCCACGTCTTTCTCTAATTCTTAGCTTTCCTGGAAAATCTATTCCCTGGAGTCAGTAGAAATACAGAATTCTGTCATGGCTCTGTGGGAATTACATTTTAACTTGTTTTCTAAGCCTTGAATTTTTAAGGTTATCATTTATTGTGGGCAATATGGGCCGAGTTTCGTATTAGTTAAATGGTCTTCAGTCTTATCAGAAGAAATTTGCCCTTTGATTTAGTGTGTTCTAGCTGATGACTACGTTTTTCCTAAAGCAGTAGTTCTCTAACTTTAGTATGTATCTGAATCACTTGCGGGGCTTGGAAACAGAGATTGCTAGGCCCACTGCAAGAGTTTCTGATACACTAGGATTGGAGTGGGACCTGACAATTTGCATTCCTCGCAAGCTCTCTAGTGATGGTGATGCTGCTGGTTTGGGACCCCCTTTGAAAACCATGACCTAGAGAGTACTCTGCTTTATGGGGCCCGCTCTGTAGCCTAGTGGTTAAGTTCAGCGCCCTCTGCTTCGGCAGCCTGGGTTCGGTTCCCGGGCACGGACCTACACCACTAGGTGGCGGTCGTGCTGTGGCGGCAACCCACGTACAAAATAGAGGAAAGTTGGCACAGATGTTAGCTCAGGGCAAATCTTCCTCAGCAAAAGAAATAAAAAAGAGAGAGAGTACTCTGCTTTAGAGATGCTTTGCCTCTCCCTGAGTAAGACCTGGCACAAGTACTGCTCCTTTCTGAGTTGCCCTGAACTTGTCCATTAGAAGGCAGCTGTGCAGGTATGGCATCCCTCTAAGGGACTCGCTGACTCTTGCCCTTGTGCTCAGAAATACACTGTGTCCTTTGCTTTGACCCCTGATAAAAAGTGCATGCTTCATCACTGACCTGCAGGTGATATTTTTTTCTCTTTTCCTGTTTGTCTTAATTGTTCTTGTTTCTCTCTGTGCTGTCCCCTCATTCTCGCCCCTTTCTTTCTGGTGCAGAGATGAAGATAGTTGGGTGTAAGTTCCTGCTTTTGTGTGTCCTGTCTGCTTTTTGCCTGCTTTGTTTCCATCTTCATTTGTTTCATGGAATGTTGCAATACTGGGATGGGGTCTCATGTACATTATTAATCCTTCATCAGCCTCACCTTTTGGAGTAACGGACAAGATGTAAAAAGAGAAGCTACCAGCCCAGAAGACTGTGTATTACTTTGGGTGTTCATTAAGATCTGAGGAAACTAAGGACATACAGGAATGTTTAGAATAACAAGCTTAACAAGCCCTAGGTGTATAGCTACAGGAAAAGATTTTTATGAGACAGACCAGCTACTCCCATTGAAAAGAAAATGAGTAGTGCTTATCTCAAACTACAAAGAATCAGAAAGGCAGAAAGGTTCTCTTTTCAGCTCTGCTGGACACATCTCATACAAAGGGCAAATACATATAGACGTGACTTTTGAAAGAAAGCTCTCCTCAAGGGGAGTGATGACAGTATTTACCACAAGTATATTCATAGGACTGTGGTTAGACTGAGTGTCAAATGAGGCTTTAGCAATATCTCTAAGGGATAGTTAAGGAATGATCACATCTGGCCTCCAACAGATTGGAAGATCATCACGTCCCTGACCCAAGAAATGAATTACCATGTATAGTAATGTCACACTATACCCATTCCTGTCCTCTTGTTAGAGCAGAGAACATCACTGACTTTGTAACAATAGAAACCAGTAGAAGTGTGACACTGAAAACATGGTTAGAAAAATAAAGAACTTATCTCTTTCCTGGATACTCTAAACAAGTCCTCCCAAGTTGTCTTTTTATTTTTTTATCTCTTCCTCAAAATAATGACTACAACAAAGTAAAACATTGGTCATATGCCTGGAACTGTCCAAGTTGAATGGTTGTTAATGTCTCCACTTCTCCATGAATGCTGTCAAGAGACTTCACTCCTGTTCTGCCAATAAATAGAATTGGCACTGTCCCAAGCAGGCTGCTGTGTCTGCTGGAAAAAAGTTAGTTCTAGTTTTATATGGTCTTAAGGGAAAGAAAGCGCTATCCACAGAAGCTCCTCCTAATCCTATCTAGAAGTAGACAACATATAAATAATATAGTATTAAATACTATTATCCTTGAACCCCAAGCCTCCTAATATGTGGTGTGAGTAATTTATACAGAGGGAACATGAATATAATAAAGAATCCAAACAAGACTGGGACAGGATAGCCACACAGCCCAAACCTGTGTGGCTATCCTGTCCCATTTCTCCTGGGATGGAATTCCACATAGGCTGGAACCATTTGGCCCAAAAACTCCAAGTAAGGCTGGAGTGTCTGGCAAGAGATTCTCTTGCTAACAGATGCTTTGGTTTTTGAGCTGGACCTCAGAGGTTCAGAAACCTTTATGGAGACTGCTGTCAAAAGAGACCGGCAAACATGTTGTGAACTTTGTTTCTCCAGAGTCATACTAGGCTGCAGGTCTTCAGAGGATCAGACCTGACCACTGAGGCATACAGTTCTGTCACTGCTGGATGTAGCTCTATCACAGTGCTCCCCAGCCCCCTAAGATTTCTGGTAGCTGAAAAGCACTGTTTCCTTCTAAGACCTCTCACTCTGTAAGGACTCCAGAATGATTCAGGCCAATCCCTGATATAATAAGATAGCCTCAGGTTCATTACCTTGCTCCTTCCCAGCAGCTATTTGTGTAGACTTATAGGAATCTGGATTTTTGATTTGTGATTCCAGTGTAGTGAAGCTGTTCTTGACACAAACACTCCAAGTGGAGCATCAGCAAACTATAGCCCACGGGCCAAATCCAGCCAGCAGCCTATTTTTGTACTACCTGCCAGCTAAAAATGTTTTTTTACATTTTAGAAGGGTTATGAAAACAAAGAACATGTGACAGAGACCTGTGTGACCCACAAAGTGGGTCTAAAATACTATCTGGCCTCTTACAGAAAAAGCTTGCCAACCTCTGCGTACTCTTAAGTCCCTAGTTCCCTGACATGCAGCTATACCAACAGCTGGCATTGACTACTGTGTGAAACTGTGAAAGGGACAGAGACTATTCTCAGGCCCTCTTACAAGAGCAGCCTCATTCATTCATCTTTGCATTCAAGCAACTCGGTTGCTTGTCAGCCGAGCACTAAACACTCAGAGATGTAAGGCGTTGCTGATGCTGTTAAGATGCACTGCCAACCTTAGGAAGCAGAGGACGCCTAACAAAGGGAGGCAGGGCTGCCCCCAACATACCTACTCCCACTCCACGCAGAAAAACCTCCTCCTCCCATGCCCCTTCCAGCACTCCTCCATGCTGCCTAAGAGCTGCACAGCCCCCAACCCCCAGCCCAACTTCATCAGCATCTTCCCAGCAGACCCCCATGTTCTGGTCCCCTGGTGTTAAACCCTGGAAAGCATCAGAATCATCTGGGGATTTTTTTTTTAATGTATGTACACAACCCCAGCCAAGACCCACTGGAATCTCAAGGGGTGGATGCTAGAGATCTAGTTTTAACAAGCTCCCTAGGTGATTAAAACACAGCCAGCCAGGCAATGGTCTGCAAACTAACCTCAGAAACCACTGCTCAGGCCTTGTCTTTCCCATCCTCATTGTAATGTGCCTGTCTTCATCCCTTTTCTGGTAATATTTCCTGACAATTAGTGTCAAACTTTACAGGAGCCTCCTGGACACAGTGCCTTAACACAAAGACATGATTCCACTGGTAGACTTTGTGAACATGTAACTGCAACAGGAACAGCTTAAGAGCAGGGAACCCTGGGAGGCTATCTTTAAGGCAGGCCTTGGTCATTAGATCCCTGGAGATTTTCACATTTGCTTCTTCTTAGGTTTTCTTCTAGTTCCAGGAGAATTAGTGGAGAGCTCAATTTAAATGATCCCCCAGAGAACTTTTGACAAGAAGGCCCTAGCAGCGTTAACTATCACAAAGTCCTGTTTTCAAAATTGAGGCCATAATTTGCAAAATTGCAACCCATAAGGCCGCCTGACACTTATTCTGACTGAGAACAGCCCTGGTCTAGGCAAGTCTGTTCTCCAAATAAAGAGCAGCCAAAGATCTGATGAAATCAAGCTGCTTCAGTCTGTAACTCAGAGGGTACAGTTACTTGTATTGATAAATTTTCTCAGCTAGGTGATCGCCAAAGGCATTCTGTTTACATAGAAAATTTTAAAAGAATGAAAATCTAGGAATATCTACCCTAGCCCTTCCATTTGAAATTGGCATTTTGGTTTAAAATGCCCTGGAGGAGCTGCCCAGAAACTATAAGCTCAGTCTGTAAAACCAAAACAGACCAAATTCTGTCATTATCAATCTCCAAGACAATGCCCAGTTTTGTATTAATATTCTATATCATATATTGCTAGGAAAAGTTTGAAATGTTTCATTTGAATGATATGTTTATTGTAACATGTTTAACTGTGTATAGAGGCACAGAAATTAAGAATGTTTGTACAACTTAGAATTCTGTTGCTGGTAGCCACCATCTGCTTTTAAAAGCCATGTGGTGATGTACACCTGAAATTTATATGATGTTATAAACCAATGTTACCTCAATAAAAAAAAAGTCCAATATCATCTAATTCCTATTAAAATCATTTGAATAGTTATTATAATAAAAGGTAAAATCTATAATGATGATAAGAACTGTTTTTGTCATTGAATCTCAAGTGGAAAGATATTTTGGATTTTTTCTAATAATATTCCAAATAAAAAGGGTTATAATTCTTTTTTATTTACTTATTTATTTATTTTTCCCCCAAAGCCCCAGTAGATAGTTGTATGTCATAGTTGCACATCCTTCTAGTTGTTGTATGTGGGACGCGGCCTCAGCATGGCCGGAGAAGCATTGCATCGGTGCACGCCCGGGATCCGAACCTGGGCTGCCAGCATCGGAGTGTGAGCACTTAACCACTAAGCTGCAGGGCCGGCCCAAGGATTATAATTCTTAAAATAAAAATAAAAAAAGCCACACAGGTTATCTTGAGAATAACTTCCAGAGAGTGCTGATTTAAACCAGGGTAATATTTAAACAAAGCACCTGTTCTTTAGCTTAGACATTAAAATTCTCTAGACTATTCACTTTTTGCCAAATCAGCCTAGAAATTGAATAATTACTTAAATTCCATAGAAAAGCTAATGTGTAACTAAAAGGCTTTTATCAAAAGAAAGCTTTGAGATGTCTGTTTCAGTTGTTAAAATTCAAGGTATAGGGCCGGCCCCGTGGCTTAGCGGTTAGGTGCGCGTGCTCCACTACTAGCGGCCCGGGTTCAGATACCGGGCGCACACCGATGCACTGCTTCTCCGGCCATGCTGAGGCCGCGTCCCACATACAGCAACTAGAAGGATGTGCAACTATGACATACAGCTATCTACTGGGGCTTTGGGGAAGAAAAAAAACGAGGATTGGCGATAGATGTTAGCTCAGAGCCAGTCTTCCTCAGCAAAAAGAGGAGGATTAGCATGGATGTTAGCTCAGGGCTGATCTTCCTCACAAAAAACAAACAAACAAACAAAAAATTAAAAAAAAAAAAATTCAAGGTATAACCACCTCTGATTTATCCTATTATAATAGCAATACCTCATAGTAAAGTTTCCAGCTAATTTTGAAGTTTACTTTCAAGACTGATTTTATTCAGCCTGTGTCCTGACAGTAACAAACTGATGGATTTGAGTTTTCCTTCTTCTTCTGCTTGCCTTCCCTACCCTACCTGTATACCTGAGTGCTATTTTAATGATATTTAATGAGGGCCCAAGCAGGAATGTCCAAAGGAGCCAAATTAAAGTTCCAAACTCATCAGAATTCAAAATACAGGCTCTCCTCAACCCAAAAGGAAAGTCTGTGTGGATTGCAAGGATGGACACCCTGATGGCTGTCCCACCTACCCAGCCGTTGCATTTGTATGTGATTTTCAGAACACATTTCCCTCTTCCCTTCTTGGTAGCTTCACGGCTGTATGTTTGGGGAGCAAGATGGCTTTCACTGATTAGAGAAAGTTCTCTGGGCTGTCAGAGAATACTTAATTGCTTTTCATGGGCTGCTCTTCCCCACTTGAGCCAAAGTATTTTGAGAACTTCATTACGTGACCAAATAACCATGATTTCACTCTTGGGATAAGAAGGCAACCTGAAGAATAGAAGGTATGGTCATGAAGACCCCAGAAGCCCAAGATATATGCCAGTCCTGGTCTATCACTGTTTCATACATAAGAGACATTAAAACACTTCCACAATTAGAGAGGTAGTCAGTGCAGAAAAGAGGCCATCATCATATATCTGACCAAACCAGAAAGCTCACTTGCTAACCAAAAACAAAACCTGTTTAATGTCATTGTGATTCCAAGTAATGAACGTATTTAGATGTGCCAGTTTTTCTAAGACCTGAAGCGGAAAAAATATCTGGCTTCTGAATTGGCTTGCTTTGCAAGGTTGTTTTTCCATCACCTCTCAATTGATTTCTTCAGGCTGCTAACACATCTTCACTTTGGCCTTACCTGTTTTCCTTTGCCATTTTCTTCTTTTGAAGATTTTTTTCCCATAGCCTTCACTGTATTTTTTTGGAATTCAAAAGCTCTTCTTTAGAATGTGTGAATAAAACTGGTCGTGTTACAGATTTAGAAGCTAAGAGCAGCCTAAATAAGCTCTTCTTACATATGGACACACCCATCCTCCCTAAAAAGGGAGAAGTGACTTAGGTCATTTTAGACTTGCAATTTGAGCTTCTCCTGCCCAGTCTTAAGCAGCAGATATGGGCAAAGTGGACTGGAGTCAGAGCACAGGGAAGCAACAAGAGGACAACAGATTGTTGCCCCAGTACTCTAGCACCTGTGCTTCTGGTAGGTCATCTTGCTCCCAGAGCACTTGCAGCTAAAAGAAGAAAAATTAACAGGTAGTCCAGTGCCCTCTCCTGGCACTCCAGCAGGGAATAGGATTTAGAGTTAAGCCTCCAGAAGTAAAAAGTAGTGTACTGTCCTCTAGTTAGAAGGATTGAGTGTTGCAAAAAGAAAACTTAGAAATAAGAAACTACTTTTTTTTTTGAGGGAGAGGAGGAGGGATTAGTAGTTAAAACATAGACATGATTAAAATAAGTGTTATTCCTGTTGATTCTAAAATCTTTCCTCTTTGGAAGGCTTAGATTATAGCTATTCTGGAGGCGAGAGAGACTGAGCAGTCACCTATAATCTGAGAGAAGGTTCTCCGCCCTGTCATTTCACACCCTGGACAAGCTGTGGTGAACAGCTTTAGGATTCAAACTGAGAGAGCACATGACTAACCAACCTGAATACTGCTGCACTGATATGGGTAGAATGTCCATCGTTATTAACCAAGCTTGGAATGTCCTGAGCACACACTTGAACCCTGGAGGATCCAAATGCTAGCCTGGTCCTCCATGCAAATGGGGCAGTATGGCTTCTTGGTCATGAAGACATGGCATTTCTTTCCCCACAGGTGATATCCGCAATGACCTTTACCTAACCCTGGAGAAGGGGGATTTTGAGAGAGGGGGAAAGAGTGTACAAAAGAACATTGAAGTGACCATGTATGTGCTTTATGCAGATGGGGAAATATTGAAGGTAAGGCTTGCCATTCAGTTTGGAATGGAGGCTAATGCTATAATAATTCTAGTACTTCTGTGGACTTTGTTCAAAGACCCTTTCTCCTCAGGCGGGACTGAACTCAAATCACCCCATATGCATTCTTCTCTGCCTTTTCCTTTCTTCCAGGAAACCCCGCAGTACACTTTGATAATGACTTCCAGTGTCATACAGCCCTTTTAGAAATTCTTCCTACTGTCTGACCTGAATCCTTCCTGCTCCCATTTAGACCTATTCCCTCTAGTTCTGTCCTATATGTTACTTCTTCTGTCATTCTTTCTAGCGTTAAGCTGCCTACTTTTGGTAACTGTTATTAGGTCCCACACTTTTTGTTTCTTGAGCTAATACAGAAAACGATATTTGCTCCTTGGTCAAGGATGGGACTTAGGCACTCACTTGCTGGTACCAAATTATGTGACAAGGAACAGTAGCAGACTCAGGCCCTAAAAGATGATTTCCAGTCAATGCAGTGCAAAGATCCTCTGTCACTCTTCATTGAAAGCAAGGAGCTGGAGAGCTGTTTTTCTATTGTCAGTATATAGTTTTTCCCTCAGTCATGTCATGGTGAAGTCCCTGGCAAAAAATTTGCATAGCACTTGGTAGAAGGCAAATAAGTCTTTTATTATTAATCTTGCTTCTATATGTTGGCAACAGAATAGGAATGATCATCCACGTTTTACTGAAGGAAAAAGGTAAAATTAGTCCAAGTCATCTCCTAAAGCTAGAAAGAAATGGAGGAGAATGTTAAAATGATGGTAGAAACAATGATTTGTGTGTCATTTTAAAAACCCACCTCAAGAACTAAGGCGTGTCCATTGCTTGCATGGATACTGCTGAGGTCAGCAGAGCTGTCAGCTGTTCACACCATCCCTGTGCAGACGGTGCAGACAGACTGCTCCTGATTGTATTGCCTGAAGCTTCCTGTCCTCCAGGGAAAAGGCATGGACAGAACTGCATCTACATGGCAATATCGAGGAACTGGGGTCAAGTGAAATCTGGTCTATCTCATTTATATCTGAGGACAGTCAACCAAGGGACCTAAAATGCCAGTGCAACATTGGGCTGAGGAAGATTAGAAAACAAGCTCTCTCCACTTTATAATTTAATTATTTTTCTGACCTGGTAAAGTGCCATGTACAATTGACTTCTCCCATGGAGTTTATTGTTCCCTTTCTTAGTAAGGATGAAGAGCCTACCTTAGTGATTCACATGCACTCCTCAGCTTCCCTCTAGTTTATTGAGCAGTGTGTGTGCTTTACTTCTGCCCCAAGGAAAACAAGGGGCTTTGTGACTGCTGATTCCTTATACCATCTACACAGTTGTTTCCAAAAGTATTGAATTTAAGTCAAATGAGTTTTCTTATCTTATAGATTTGCCTTGGTGGGAAAATGAGACCTGCACAAAGGAGAAAGTAAGGTGTTTTAGTGACAAAGAGAAACCCAAGGACTCCCTCCAGGAAGGTGACACCTTATTGTGCTTCTCTCTTCCAGGATTGCATCAGCTTGGGTTCAGGAGAGCCAAATAGGAGTTCCTACCACTCCTTCGTCCTCTACCACAGTAATAGTCCTCGCTGGGGAGAAATTATCAAATTGCCTATCCCCATCGACAGATTCCGGGGCTCCCACCTGCGCTTCGAGTTCAGACATTGTTCCAGTGAGTGAGACTTCTCTCCACATTCCTTTGAGGATATGAATATAACTATTTCCTCTCTGAAACAGAATTAAGAGGGTTCTTATTATTGGGGCAAGAAAATGAGGAGTTGTGAATAAATGAGTACTCAGAGATGGGATGTCATCAGAGGCTGCTTTTTCAGACACTGATATTGGCCCTCCTAGGGTCTGACCTGAACACTGGGTAATTGCCAGTGTCATTCCCCTGTGGGTGTTTCCTTTGTTAGTATTAAATTGCTTCTTAAAGAGCCCCTGGTTTATCAAGACCAGCACTTTAGTTTCCATTTGGGTCTAGGTAGCCTGTGTACCTTGAGATATAAATGAAAACTCAGTTCAGTATATTTCTTATCATTCCTGCTACCTAATTAATGAAAGAAGTAAGGGACAAAGAAGTAAAGAGTGTAGGTGATAAGTACAAGGGGGGTTTCTGTAAAAAGCAAGAAAAACTAACACTTGGCTCTGATTGCAGCAAAGGACAAAGGGGAAAAGAAACTCTTTGGCTTTGCATTCTCACCCCTGATGCGGGATGATGGCACCACCCTCTCAGATGATATCCATGAGCTCTATGTGTACAAGGTATGGGGCCTGGCTATCTCTCACCCCAACCCCCACTCCCGTGAGGCCACTCTCACACATGGGCCTCAGTTAGGTGGTTTTCATTGGATGGGCCAGAGGATCCAGGGTAGTGCACTGGTGGGTGACAGCAGGACAGCTCTGAGCAGGCTTTTGTCTTCTAAATACAGTGGCCTTCCTCCCACAAGTAATGCCAGCAGGCCCTCTGTTTGCCACCTCCCACTTCACTAGTAATGGAAATCTATTACCAACCCCTCTCTGCCATTGTGGCCTTGGCTAGTACATTTGGAGACCTGCTATTTGAGATCTTGTTTCTGTCAGCTGTCACAGCATAGCTGCCAACCAAGGCTGTCTGCAAACCAGGTGGAGACCACATGCCCTGCTATGTTCTCTTTAAAAGGCATGTGAGCCATTCTGGGGAGTTTCTTAAACAGAAAGCACTCTTCTAAAAGGACCTGAGGCCCAAGGTCCAGCCTCGGAAAGATGAGTGCAAATGTCAACTCAGAAATCCCCTACGACCTGATTTTTAAATGTGGCATGGTTCAGAAAACATACTGTATTCTTTACTTTTGGCCTACAGTGTGATGAGAATAGCACATTTAACAACCATGCTCTGTACCTGGGCCTGCCCTGCTGCAAAGAGGACTACAGTGGCTGCCCTAACATCCCCTCCAGCCTCATCTTCCAGCGTAGCACCAAAGAGTCTTTCTTTATTTCCACACAGCTCTCCTCCACCAAACTCACCCAGAACGGTAGGTGATGGTGCCCTCCACTGTCCTCAGTTGCCGGTTCCATGTTGCTGATGTATATTAAGGGAGACAGAACTTATTGCTTTTTCATATCACAGTGAGGGGATTCTTTGCATTCAAAGATGAATAGATCTCTTGGCAATAGCAGCCTTTGAAGTTTCTCATGGTTTTAGCAGCTCCACAGTATACATCCAGAGTTCACAGATGTGTCTTTGGCCTTGATCTCAGCACTAAAAAGGCTGTTGTAATACAGCTATTTCTGTTCCTCTAGATCCCACCTGTTCTTGTCTGGGAGAGTCTGGGCTTCACTTGTCCTTGGCATAGCCAGAGTTCACCATCTTTTGGGCTTGCTTTCTAGTGGACCTCCTTGCTCTGCTGAAATGGAAGGCATTTCCAGACCGTATCATGGACATCCTAGGGCGGCTCCGGCATGTCAGTGGGGAAGAAATTGTTAAGGTATGGCTTGCACGCAATTTGCACATGCTGCCTGAGCAAGCAGCTAGGCAGAAGGCCTTACTTGCCCTTCTGCCAGTAAGTCTCTAAGTCCATTTTTCAAGATATATAATTAGATGAGTAAGAATAAAGTTTTGTCCCTTTTTTTTTTGTTAGCTTCTTTTTTAAAAGTAGGTGTCACAATAGGTTTATTACCTTTTAGAAACTATATTTAGGTTATAAACCCTCTTTTCTGACTCGTTTTTCTTCTTAGAAAGCAAAACGATAATTAAAGGGTAATGGTAAGAGCACCCTCTCAGAAACAATCCCAGTGCTTTGTGCTGCCTACATTCCTTTAGGTCTCCTCTTTCTTCCTTCTCTTGCTCATTTTCCTTACTTTGTAACCCTCTTACCACAAACCCAGCCTGATGTCTTTCTGGCTCTACTTGATTATAAGAACTCTAAATACTCTCCATTAACTTGTAGTTGCTGATTTTGCCCAGTCTTTCACTTAGAGTCCATACTAGGGAACCCTTCCTTACTCCCTGCTTCAACTGCTTTCTTCAGGTACCTTGTAACATTTCCCATCTAATGCTTTGAGCAGATTGACAGCAATACTACCAGTCCCCAGTTGTTTTCTGTAGGACTTCTCTGCAGTATGTAGAATATTTGCCCACCTGGTTTTAGCTCAAGAAAACCTCCAGGTGCTGCCTGATGGTGAAAGCCCCACAGGTGGATTCTGCAGAATGGACTGAACTCTACTGAGGATAATCGAGGTGCTTTTGGTGATCAGCAAGAGCAGTGGAATGTAAGATAGAGATTAAACGTCAAGAAGGCAACTTGTCCATCAATGAGCATTCTTAGCTTTATCATTGCAAGTATCAAATCAGTTAGAAGGGATGCACTGTCTATACTTTCATTTTACAGCTCCATTGACTCAATAATACACAACATGGTGTCTCCAAATAAGGAACAGTTTTAAAATCTGTGTACCTCTTTATACTTTCATGAAATCTTGTATGGATTTTGTTTTAATTTATTGGAGTATCATAAATTTTAAAAAGAACTCTTCACAAACAAGCTAATACTAGTTTTTGAAACTTAAGATAAATTCACACTCAGGGCATTCTTTTCCTTCTAAACATATTAAAAATATCAGCCAGTAAACAGATAACGTATTAAGAGAAGTCTGTAATTTTTTTAAGCCTAAGTCGTCGTATTCTTTACAAGAGAACATCCTATCAGCATACCTGGTTTTAGCATCAGTAATTTCTCTCAAGCCAGCCAGAAGAGAATATGCTGGCATTTTAAAGTGTTTTTTTACTTT
This sequence comes from Diceros bicornis minor, assembly GCF_020826845.1. Lineage (NCBI taxonomy): Eukaryota > Metazoa > Chordata > Mammalia > Perissodactyla > Rhinocerotidae > Diceros > Diceros bicornis. The sequence continues at coordinate 52,048,027 of NC_080741.1, forward strand.
TTATTGGGAGATTTAAAACATAACAGAAAAGTAGACAGAATAGTATCAAGAACCCTGCATGTACTCATCACCCAGCCCCAACTATCATTAACCAATGGCCAATCCTGCCCATCAACTCCTCTGTCCGCACCTTCCACCTTATATTGTTTTGAAATAAATTGTAAACATTGTATCATTAATTTGCATTTTGACCAACAGAATGTTAGATTTTAGTTTTAAAGACTGCAAGTATCTATGAATATTCATTATTCTCTCCCTTGGTTTTTGCATCTTAGAAGGAAAAAGGCACATGCGCAGAAAAACAAACAAACCAAAACCAGTGCTTCGAAATCTTTTACCCTCATTGACAACCCTCATCAGCTGCATTATTCCTTCTTCTGGGATGCTAACTTCTGGGATACTAACTTCTAGACCAGAAAATAGTTTCTGTGGATAAGGCCTAGTTTGCCGCACTCTCATCCAAATGTCCTCTATAGAGTTAGGCCACAGTAGAGAGAAAGGAACTGTTGAACTCCTCGGGGTCCCAGAAAAGTGACCTCTTTTTCTCAAAATGAATTTGGCATCAGAATCACTTAGATTGTCTTTATTTCAAGATTGCTATTCTACATGGATGTCCTATATTTTTTAGGTAATTGTCCTTTCCTTAGAAGTTTAGCACTTACCCAACAGGAAGAGCTTCTCTAGGTCTCTCTCTCGAGGTCCTTTGGACTATAAGCAAACACTCCAAGTCCACCTAGTTATTTCTTAGCTGGGTGGAGGGTAGGGTACTAGATTATTTTTAAGTGGTGGTTTGAGATCTTAGGAGATCTTTGACTTTGTTCATTGGAAGATAATTTCATTGATGTATGCAAGTTTAACCATGTGTACAGGGTCCAAAGATATGAGCCCTCTGATTTTAATGATGTTGCAGTTTCTGCAGGACATCTTAGATACGCTCTTTGTGATTTTGGATGATAATACAGAGAAATACGGCCTCTTGGTATTTCAGTCTTTGGTAAGTCTCATCCTTCCTGACTTTCCATTTTTATTAATTATTCCTGTCACATATTTTTAAAAATCTAGGGGAAGCAATTTATTAGAGTGAGTCAGCACAAAGTGTAGAAGTTTCCAATAGAAAAGGGACTGAGGAGTGTCACCCAAGGAGGATAAACTAACCAACCTACCAGGCAGATCCCTATAAGATCAAGTTTGAAGAATTCGGCATGGTCAGGTCCAGACCTCAACTTTGTAGTTTTGATACTCAATCTCATCACTATTGCAACGTTGCTTGGCCCCTGAAATAGTGACCTACACCAACAAAAGACCCAGAGACTAACATAGAAAACCAGACAACTCATTTTTCACTTACAAAGTAGGATATAACCACCAGGAAAAGCAGAGACTCACTCATGCTGGTCTGAGCATGACACTCTCTCCCTCTGCACAGTTGTTGGGAACCAGAATCTCAGAAGGTTGCTTAGTGAGAATGGACAGTGATTTGAATGTTTAGTGCATTTGCTTAATATGTCCAGTCCCATAGGAGGGCTGTATGTTCAAGGAGAACCAGATACTCTAAGTCTACCTGATAGGTGAGGAGCAGAGGCCAGAGTTAAATGGCATTTGCATAGTTTGCCTCTCTGGCTTTTCTTCTTCCTTGCTTCCCTGAGCAGCCAGCCCCAATTCTGAAGGTCACAGCCTTTTGTAGCTGATTTGGCGCAGAGGACAATCTTTTTTTTCTCTCTTTTCCAAGTTTTTTGAGACAACTTAGTGTTTATGCCACTTACATAGGTATTGTTTTGCCTTCTCTGGTCCATATTTTACCACCCAGCATTATTGTAAAGAGAGAGTAACACTGGCATAAACAGGTAAGTCCCAGACCTCTGTTGGAGAAGCTGGGCGTGGCAAGAATAGAACAGACAAGACAGAAATACAGACACAAAATAGAAATCTTACATTCACTGCCCGTGGGGAACACTAGAGAAAACACCTATAGTTTGCCTTTCCTTGAAGAAGCAAGAGTTCTGTTTCCTGCTGAGGATACATCTGAGGCCTCCAGTGAACCCTGGTACCCTCCATTTCTCCCAGGTATTCATCATCAACCTGCTCCGAGACATCAAATATTTCCACTTCCGGCCTGTAATGGACACTTACGTCCAGAAGCACTTTGCTGGAGCCCTGGCATACAAGTAAGTTATGTTTGGCATCATGAATAGGACTTGTGTTTGAATACAAAGACAGGCTTAAAAAAAGCTCGGTGGCAGCCACCATTCATTCAGCTGACCTTTTTTTTTTAACTTCATTTATTTATTTTTTTAATTGTGATAAAATACACATAACAAAAAATTTACTATCTTAACCATTTTTAATGTACAGCTCAGTGGCATTAAGTACTACATTATTATACAACCATCACCACCGTCTGCCTCCAGAACTCATTTCATCTTGCAAAACTGAAACTCTGTACCCATTAAACAATAATTCCCCATTTTCCCCTGTCCCCTAGCTCCTGCTCAACCACCATTACACTTTCTGTCTCTATGAATTTTCCTATTCTAGGTACCTCATCTAAATTGAATCATACAATATTTGTCTTTTTGTGACTGGCTTATTTCACTTACCATAATGGCCTCAAAGTTCATCCATGTTGTAGCATGTGTCAGAATTTCCTTCCTCTTAAAGGCTGAATAATGTTCCATTGTATGTTTGTACCACATTTTGTTTATCCGTTCATCTGTTGATGAGTATTTCGGTTGCGTCCACCTTTAGCTATAATGAATAATGCCACTGTGAACATGGGTGTACAAATATCTCTTCAAGACCCTGATTTCAGTTCTTTTGGATATATACCCAGAAATGGAATGGCTGGATCACATGGTAATTCTACTTTTAATTTTTTGAGGCACCACCATACTGTTTTCCACAGTGGCTGCCCCATTTCATATTCCCACCCACAGTGCACAAGGATTCCAATATCTCCACATTATCACCAAGACTTGTTATTTTCTGAGGTTTTTTTGTATTTTGGAGTTTTTTTGATAGTAGCCTTTCTAATGGATGTGAGGTGGTATCCTGTGATTTTGATTTGCATTTCCCTAATTATTAGTGATGTTGAACATCTCTTCATGTGCTTATTGACTATTTGCATATCTTCTTCGGAGAAAAATCTATTCAAGTTCTTTGCACATTTTTGAATCAGGTTGTTTGGTTTTTTTGTTGTTGAGCTGTAGGAGTTCTTTATATATTCTGAATATTAATCCCTTATCAGGTATATGATTTGCAAATATTTTCTACCATTGCCTTTTCATTCTGTTGATTGTGTCCTTTGATGCTCAGAAGTTTTCAGTTTTGATGTAGTCCAATTTATCTATTTTTTCTTTTGTTGCCTGTGCTTTTGATGTCATATCCAAGAAATCATTGCTTAATCCATTGTCACAAAGCTTTTCTCCTATGTTTTTGTCTAAGAGTTTTATAGTTTTAGCTCTTACATTTTGGTCATTACTCCATTTTGAGTTAATTTTTGTTCATTGTGTAACATAAGACTCCAACTTTATTTTGCATGTGGATATCCAGTTTTCCCAATACAATTTGTTGAAGAAGATTGTCTTTTCCCCATTTATTGGTCTTGGCACCCTTGTTGAAAATCATTTGACCATATATGCGAGGGTTTATTTCTGGGCTATTTTATTCTATTGATGTGTATGTCTCTCTTTAGGCCAGTACCACACTGTTTTGTTTTGTTTTTGTGTGTGTGTGAGGAAGATCAGCCCTGAGCTAACATCCGAGTACCACACTGTTTTAATTACTGTAGCTTTATAGTAAGTTTTGAAATCAGGAAGTGTGAGTCCTCTAACTTTGTTCTTCTTTTTCAAGATTGTTTTGGCTGTTCGGGGTCCCTTGAGATTTCCATCTGAACTTTAGGATGGATTTTTCTATTTCTGCAAAAAATGTCATTGGGATTTTGATAGAGATTGCATTGAATCTATAGATCATTTTGTGTAGTGTTGACATCTTAACAATATTGTTTTCCAATCCATAAACATGGATGTCTTTCCATTTATTAGTAACTTCTTCAGTTTCTTTCAGCAGCATTTCATAGTTTTCAAAGTACAAGTCTTTCACCTCCCTGGTTAAGTTTATTCCTAAGTATTTTAATGTTTTTTTTTAATTGAAGTGACATTGATTTATAACATTATATTAGTTTCATGTGTACATCATTGTATTTCATCTTCTGTATAGATTGTATCATGTTCACCGCCAAAAGTCTAGTTTCCATCCATCCCTGTACAAATGTGCCTTTTTACTCCTTTTGCCCTGGTCCCGCCCCCCTTCCACTCTGGTAATCACCAGTCTGTTCTCTGTATCTGTGTGTTTGTTTATTTTGTTTTATCTTCTACATATGAATGAAATGATATAGTATTTGTCTTTCTCCATCTGACTTATTTCACTTAGCATAATACCCTCAAAATCCATCCATGTTGTTGCAGATGGCAAGATTCCATCTTTTTTATGACTGAGTAGTATTCCATTGTATGTATGTTACCACATCTTCTTTATCCATTCATCTGTCGATGAGCACTTAGGTTGTTTCCAAGTCTTAGCTATTGTAAGTAATGCTGCCATGAACACAGGGGTGCATATATCTTTTCAAATTAGTGTTTTCGTGTTCTTGGATAAATCTCCAGAAATGGAATAGCTGGATCATGTGACAGTTCTATTTTTCATTTTTTGAGAAATCACCATTCTGTTTTGCATAGTGGCTGCACCAATTTACATTGCCACCAGCAGTTTATGAGGGTTCCTTTTTCTCCACATCCTCTCTAATGCTTGTTATTTCTTGTTTTTTTATTTTTATTTATTTATTTTTTCCTTGAGGAAGACTGGCCCTGAGCTAACATCTGTTGCCAATCTTCCCCTTTTTGCTTGAGGAAGATGGTCCCTGAGCTAACATCTGTGCCAGTCTTCCTCTACTTTGCATATGGGACACCATCACAGCATGGCTTGATGAGCGGTGTGTAGGTCCATGCCTGAGATCTGAACCTGGGAACTCCAGGCTGCTGAAGTGGAGCACGAGAACCTAACCACTATACTATTGGGCCGGCCCCTTCTCTTTTTAGTAATAGCCATTCTGATGGGCATGAGGTGATATCTCATTGTAATTTTGATTTGCGTTTCCCTAATAATCAGTGATTTTGAACATCTTTTCATGTGCCTCTTGGCTAGCTGTACATCTTCCTTGGAAAAATGTCTGTTCAGATCCTCTGCCCATTTTTTAAAAGTGTTATTTGTTTTTTTTGTTGTTGAGTTGTATGAGTTTTTTATATATTTTGGATATTAATCCCTTATTGGATATTTGATTTGCAGATATCTTCTCCTTCTCTTGGTAGGTTGTCTTTTCATTTTGTTGATGGTTTCCTTTGCCATGCAGAAGGTTTTAGGTTTGATGTAGTCTCACTTGTTTATTTTTTCTTTTTTTCCCCTTGCCTGAGGATACGTATCCAAAAAGATATTGCTCAGACCAATGTCAAAGAGCATACTGCTTATGTTTTCTTCTAGGCGTTTTATGATTTCAGGTCTTATATTCAAGTCTTTAGTACATTTTTAGTTAATTTTTGTGTATGGTGTAAGATAATGGTCTACTTTCATGCTTTTGCATGTGACTGTCCAGTTTTCCCAGCACCATTTATTGAAGAGACTTTCCTTTTTCCATTGTATGTTCTTGGCTCCTTTGTCAAAAATTAGCTATCCGTAAATATGTAGGTTTATTTCTAGGCTCTCAATTCTGCTCCATTGATCTGTGTGTCTGTTTTTTGCCAGTACTATGCTGTTTTGATTACTATAGCTTTGTAGTATATTTTGAAATCAGGGAATTTGATACCTCTAGCTTTGTTCTTTTTTTTTTCAGAATTGCTTTGGCTATTTGGGGTCCTTTGTTGTTCCATATAAATTTTAGGATTCTTTGTTCTATTTCCATCAAAAATGTCATTGGGATTTTGATAGGGATTGCATTGAAACTGTAGATCGCTTTAAATAATATGAACATTTTAACTATATTAATTCTTCCAATCCATGAGCATGGGATATCTTTCTATTTCTTTGTGTCTTTTTTGATTTCTTTCAACAATGTCTTATAGTTTTTAGTGTACAGGTCTTTTACCTCCTTGGTTAAATTTATTCCTAAGTATTCTTTTTTTGATGCTACTATAAATGGATTGTTTTCTTAATTTCCTTTTTGGGTTGTTCATTGTTAGTGTATAGAAACACAACTGATTTTTGTATGTTGATTTTGTATCCTGCAATGTTGCTGAATTTGTTTATTACTTATAACAGGTTTTTTTGTGGAATCTTTAGGTTTTTCTACATATAAGATCATGTTAGCTGCAAATAGTGACAGTTTTATTTCTTCCTTTCCAATTTGGATGCCTTTTATTGCTTTTTCTTGCCTAATTGCTCTTCCAGTACTGTGTTGAGTAGAAGTAGCAAAAGCAGGCATCATTCCTTTGTTCCTGATCTTAGAGGAACAGCTTTCAGTCTTTCACCATTGAGTATGATGTTAGCTGTGAGCTTTCAACTGACATTTTAAAGTATAGTTTATTACATAGTTATCATACTTTTCCTTCTAAGAAATGATGGCAAAGCTGCTGAGAATAAGTCTTGCTCTTCCCATAAGAAACATGTGAATAGCTAAATATAGTACCCACAAATAAATGTCAAAGAAAATTTAAAAACAGTCTATAAAAGAGATATTATGAATAGTAAAGATGGGAAATACTCATGGGTTATCTAAGCCATTAAAGTCATAAAAAAAAAGTCAGCATTTTCTTCTATGGAATTAGCACAATTTTTTAAAACATAAATAAAACCCAAGGGTGGCGAGGCTGTGGAGTCACTGGAACTCTGACACTCTGATGTCACTTTGAAGAACAGGCACTGTGCTATGTGCTTTACATGTGTCATCTCACTAGTATTCACAATAACTTTGAGATACACTATTGTTTCCTCCATATTTTAAATGAAGAGAATGAGGCACAGAGGGATCAAATAACTTGCCCAAGGATATAGAGCTAGAAACTGATAGGCCCCAGATGTGAACCCTGCTGTCTGACCAGGGCCTGCACTCTTGACCTCTGTGCTCTATTGCCACGTAAGTGTTCAGGCCTTCTGATCCTGTAATCCTATTCCACTCAGATGACTTGGTCCTAAGGAAATAAGATAGTTGGGATGGAGGTGGAGCGAGGAGGGACACACGAGACTATATACATTTATTCAGAGTCTACTATTTACTAGTAATTGTTGTATGTTCTGGAGACATAGCAATTTTAGACAAAACAAAAATACACATCTAGTCCAAGACTTTGGGAAAACTTTCTTGTATCAAAGAAGAAATGTGTGTCAGAAAGAGTGGGAAAGAATGATTATAATTGCTAATTAAAATGTGGCAACTCTTTATGGACAAGGAGCGTTGTCTGGTCTCAAATGAGCAAAGATTTTACAGCTGTAATGGATGTATCACTCCATTCCAGCTCATCAGCAGAATATATTTCCTGTGTGGCTAATTCAGGGCTCCAAATATTTCAGGCTTCATTGCTTTTGGATTAAAGTGTGGTTTCTGGAACTGTTTTCTTTCTCAGGGAGCTTATCCGCTGTTTGAAATGGTACATGGACTGCTCAGCAGAACTGATTCGGCAGGACCACATTCAGGAAGCCATGCGGGTAACGTACTGAGCTTGCTGCACAAGGGCCCACCCCTGCAATTATTTCTGTGTCATCTCAGTGGTTTAGTGTGCAGGACAAGTGTAGACATCCCAATACACTGCCCTGCTTTCAGAAATAACTGCCTTTATTCATGTAATTCCCCTTTCCTCACCTTGATTTTGTCCCAGAAGATTTTTATTCCTGATAATTTTATCTTAAAGCAAGAGGGAGGGATGATGTGCACATGGCTCCTGGCCATCCTCCCTGCCTGGTTTTTACCGACAGCATCAGTCTTTGCTTCACTGGCTAAAGTAGCATATCTCCTTCTAAGCCAATGTTGGTGGCAACATTGATTAGAATTAAGATCTTCCAATATTTTTCCCTTCTTCAGTAGGTACTAAACATTATTTTTTAGAACTATTTTAAATAAAAAGAGCTGAATGGATGCACTATGTGTGGATATATCGAGAAGAATATAATCCTAAAACCTTCACCTTTTGGAGGAACCCAGAGACCCCCATGACAATACCCCTTCTTGGACAGGTTCCATGACCAGGCAGCCCTTTGCATTGCTAGGCATCTCCAGTTTACAGGGGGCCATCCTCATTGTGAGTTAATTCCACTTTCTGGTAACTTCTTTTCACGGCTACTGCTTCTGCTATAGAGAACCACCTATGAGAATGTTGATCCCTCCTTTGCTCGGTAGTTTTTCAGGTAGCTATTTGAAGAAAACTGTTGTATCCTCTGTGAACTCACTTAAAGCAAGTCCATGCTTTCTCTCTTTCTATCCCTGTCTTTTCTTGTTCTTGAGTTACTTTTCTTTTAGTTGCTTTTTACCCATGTCTTTCCCACCCTTTCTAGCTGGCAATAAAAGAAGAATGGCAGCAAAATAGTTCTGTTTTTTCTCTGTCCACTTTTAGTGTCACAGCATCTGCTCTAAGTACTACAGGGCCTATGATTTCGTTGTTTTTGTCCACATGGTAACAGGTGAAACAGATGATTCTCAAGCATCATCAGATCAAACAGGCAAAATCAAATCATAGATCTGTGTTTCCCTTCCTCTTCTCTGCACATTCTGTAAAAATCTAAGGCCACAAGTCTCATTTCTATCCTCTTTCATACATTACATGTCTACGGAGCAGTCAGCATCTGTCGTGGGTGCTAAGATGCAAAGAGGAGTAAGTTCAGCCTCTCCACTTAAAAGAACACCTTTGCTGTGTCCTGAGGGGAAGCAGGTACAAACACAGGTATAGAGCAGTGTTCTGAGTGTGATATGAGGGCAGGGCTTGGGTTCTGTTCTCTGAACCCCAACACCTGTCAGATGCCTCACACAATATTTGAGGGGATAAAAGTTGAGTTAAATGCAAAAGGTTCTGGTGAATCCATAAATTAATTGCTTGAGGATACTAGAGGAGGCATCACAGAAGTTGTTTTCTCCTAAGAATCATTCATTCAGTCATTCATTTAGTCAATGTTGCTTCATACCTACCATGTGTCAGACACTGTATTAGTCACTGGGGATTCAGCAGGGGCCCAAGCAGAAAAGGCTAGGCCTTCATGGCACTTCCATTCAAGTGGGGGAAAGACAGGCAGTAAACATGTAAAAGAAATAAATAAACAAAGTCAGTGAGAAAAAACACTTCTTGAATACTATGAAGGAAATAAAGAGGATCATGGAATAGACTAGCTGGAGAGGAAGATTTACTTCAGATCAAAAGTCTAGGGAGCCAGCCCTGATGGCCTAGTGGTTCAAGTTTGGTGCACTCCACTTTGGCGGCCCAGCTTTGGTTCCCAGGTGCAGAACCACATCACTCATCTGTCAGTAGCCATTCTGTGGCAGTGGCTCACATAGAAGAACCAGAAGAACTTACAACTATGTCCTGGGGCTTTGTGGGGGGAAAAGAATAAAAAAGAAGGAAGATTGGCAACAGACGTTAGCTTAGGGTGAATCTTCCCCTGCAAAAAAAAAAGTTTAACGAAAGCTTCTCTGAGTAGGTGACCTTTGAGTTGAAATCAGTGTTAAGAGCTGGGGGATTCCAGACTGAGGAAACAGCATGTTTAAAAGCCTGGATGGGAAAGAGCGGGAGTTTTCAAGTGACCAAAAAGTGGCTGATATGACCAAAACATAGGCTTTAAAATGTTAGATTGGATGTGGGAGGTGACAGAAAGGGAAATCTGAGGCTGAGTCCAAGGGGTCTGGCTAGATCAGCTGGGTTGATGGCAGGATCACTTATGGAGGTGCAGAATTCCTGGAGAAGATCAGGTTTGGGTGGAGAGAATTGGAAGAGTTCCATTGAGGAGTACTTTCCTGAGGTACTTTCATACTTGTTCTTACCATTTCAAACTTGTTTGAGTGGCAACTAATACTAATGCATGTAGACCTAAGGTTTTATCAGGCCATTTCCCATTCTTCATCAAATTTCAATTTACAAGACCTCTTGACCAAACTAGTAAGTCTCCATCCGATCCTGTTTTCATCCTTCTTCACAGGATGTATATCTCCTGGCCTGACACCTCTTATTCTGGTATCATAAGCTTTGGACCAAGAAAACACCTCCTCTTTATTGCTCTTGATTTAATTGCTCCTCTTTATTGCTCTTGCCACTCATAGTCCATCTCTTCCCTTCACTTTCAGAGTCCATGACCTTTCCAAAAAAGTTCTTCTGCTAAAGAAGATGAAAATAAAGAGTCATTTATTTTCTTACTTGGTTATATTATTTGTTCCCATGTGAATGACCTGTAGTGGGTATCCTTGGTGGGTTTGAGGATGGCTTTTGGCAAGGTGTTCCCAAAAGACAGCTCAGTTTTCACTCCTGAGCTGCATCAGGTCTTTACCAGAGAGCCATGAGGAGGAAGGAGGAGGTAAAATGGATCTCCTTGGTGATAGAAAGGTTGTAATAACTTTTAGGATCTCTTTTCCTTTCAGGTTTATTAACTTAAGTAGAAAAAGAGCAGCTGCGTCAGCCACAGTTAAGTGTTCCATCATCTCCACACAAGGTTGGGAGCACCCTTGAACTTTGAACAAATTCCATGGGATCTACCTGTCACTTTCTACCCCACTCTTCTGCCCTCCTCTCCTTCCCCAGCTACATCTGTCACAGGCAGCTAGCATCACCTAGTCCTGGCCAAGCTGGTGCTGAACATAAAAATCAAGAGGACTGGGAAAGGGGAATGTCAGGTGGTGAAGGATGACTGGAAATGGACCTATTTTCCATGCCCTTGTCCAGATTTTCACAGGGCCGACTTCAGCACCAGCCTTGTGCTTCTCTGCAAAGTGTTTTATATTTTAGAAATTAGTGGAACAACTAAACCCTCATGCCCAGGAAGTACAAGCGACTTTGCTGTCTGGTTCTGCCTCTCACTTTGAAACTAGTGGATGTTTCAAGCTACTCAATACATCTCTTGTTGTAGTCGTTTTAAACTGAAAAAACTGGTGATGAGGAAAACATTTTTCTTTGTAACATTAGTGTATGTAGGACAGACTTGCCAGGTTCTTCACTGACCAGGCATTAAAAGACTACGGCCTCATTTATGGAGATGAGGCCACACACTCTAACAATCTTCTGGTGCAAGTGTTAGAAGACACATTTTTCTAAACTAGGCATTTTCCAGTGCCAACTTAGTTTATCGTGGGCCACACACAAAAGAAGTTTTGTCAAACTTTCTGACAGATGGATAGATCATGAAAAGTAGCTTGGGAATTGTTTCCTGTTACATATTTTAAGTAACTGAGCTCCATTTGTTTCTTCCTTGGATGAGTTTCTCCCCAATGTCTCTGCCTTTCCAGTGTCTTGGAAATCTTTGGCATTTCTTTAATTAGAAAGCATAATGTTGGATCTTGAATCTGTTCTCTTAAAAGGGAATTACTCTTTTGATAAGCATGGGCCAAGCTGGAGGGACTCCTCAAAATCAGATTCTGCTCCCAAAACACGTTATGGGAGCTTCCTCTTCTGTATTGTTCATGAACTGTTTATGGCAGATGTCCTGGTCTGGAAGAGGATGAAGAGTGAGTGTGTCAGGTCCACCAGCTGCTGTGCAACTGGGGGCGAGTTTTTGCCAGACTTGACCCCTGGTGAGAAGGGTAGCACTGTGTCAGGCCCCAGCTATTTTTCAGAGATGCAGAAGACTCCTTAAAAGACTCTTCCTTCTTGGAATAAATTCAAGAGAGGTTCTTACATCATTGCCTTTGTAGCCTCTTATTTTCAGACCTGAAAAAAAAGAAACAGAGAAACTTAATTTCCTTTTGATCCTGTATATTCTTGAATTCAGCTGCTTTCATAATAGTCTATGGTTCCTCAATTCCAGAACCTGAAAAACAGTCATGAAATAATTCGATGATTCTTTCAGTAAGAAGACAGCTGCTGCTTGGTGACCATTTGAACTTTTGAGAAAAAGTTTAAAAAAAATAAAGGGCTTGTCTCCATAGTTGGAATTGTCCATCGCCTGATTTTGGTGTAGAATTTGCTGTTACTTTGCCCTTTATTCCCTGCTATTTTAGTTCCTAGCCATCTTTAACACCTCTCCATCTCTTTTTCTCCCATACCTCCAGGCCTTAGAGTACCTTTTTAAGTTCATCGTTCAGTCAAGGATCCTGTACTCACGAGCCACCTGTGGGATGGAAGAGGAGCAATTCCGGTCCAGCATCCAAGAACTTTTCCAGTCCATCCGGTTTGTGCTCAGTCTGGACAGCAGAAACTCAGAAACACTCCTTTTCACTCAGGTCTGTGAGCTGCAGAGAAGTTTTGCTGCTGGATTCTTGTCTGTCTTAGGAGGTGGTTTCTTTGTCCTCTGGCTTCCAAAGTCCAAGAAGCCCTGTCAGGCTCCTGTGTGTTGGGTAAGGGGTGATTTATAAGGAAATACCTAATAGAACAAAAGGCTACTTTTACTTAAAAGCCAGCTATGCCCCAGCTGCCAAATATAAAATAGCTCAATGGCTTTCTGGTGAACAAGTACAATTTTGTTCTCAGGAGCTCTCTTTAGACTAAATTTGTTTAGCTACCATACTATTAGTTGTTTATGAGCATCTTATTTACAGAGGACATTCAGAATGTGTATGGAATTTTATTTCCTAGTCACTGTATTAATTTAAAAAACCTTAGATTGTACTTCTCCATTCCAGCAGTTAAGAGTGAAATAGGTTGAAAAACAACAGAAATAACTAGAAAACTTTTGCTAAGATTTAGAGTTAGATTTCTTTTGGAAATAACACTGTGGTAGGAAATTTGCGTCCTTATATTAAAATTGTCTGATCAGCTAGTCTGTATCTTTTCTGTGTAACCTCACCCTAGAAAGGATGAAGGATGTTGTTCATTACCCAAGTCACAAGGGGGTTATTTTCTCTTATAAATAATTGTCAGCATTTTATCTAATGGATTGCACTTCTTTGATTTTTTGAAGCCAATTATCAAAACCTGTCAGCAAAGACCAGACAGCCTCTCTCATGTCCATTCATTCAGTCACTGCCAGGTCTGTTATGCAAATGTATGTTTAAATATCTCATTTAAGATTAGAATAGTCGCTTTTTTGTTTTCTACTTGCCTCTATGTTGCCTCTTGATGCCAGTTGCCCGTAGGCCCCTTGGCCCAGAGAACAGGTGAGCAACTGGGAGCTAGACTCTATAAAAGAGTAGGAATACTTCAAGGTTACCAAGTGCCTCTGTAAGAAAGGCTCCTTCCATGGTCTCTCCCCCCTAAGTACCCTAAGGAACTCATCTTCTTCCTCCCTTCCTCTCCTTCAGCCCATCTGTTCCTGCCAGCAAGGGCCTAGGACACCTACTCCTCCCCTGAGCCTGCAGAGATATGGGGAGCTGATAGAATAAGGCAGATATGTTTCCTGGGAGTTCAGCAATATCCTATGCTCAATGACATGCTCCTACCAGATCAGGATAAATAGTTTAGATCTAGTCTCAGCTTAGATCTGAGTCAGGCTCAGACCTGCTTCATTGTTGCCAGGCTCATGTTTCATGAGTTTCAGAACTCTTGGCAAGTATATTACTCAGTCAGACTTTATGTCTTTGATTCTGACCACTAGGAGATGTTAGGATGCAAGTGTTCTGCCCTGGTGCATACGTATAGGAAATTTCACCATTTAAGAAAGCAAATCAGCTACTGTTTGTTGTTGACTATGAAGTCCCTGCCTTTCCCTCCTTGTCTTTTGTATCTAGCTGCTTATAAAAATATGTTTTTGTCCTGGTTCTAATTACTGCAAAACAATCTCTTTGATATCTCAGGGAGTTATAAATCTGCAGATAGAATTTATATAAGTTCTGTACTTGGGCCTGGCCTAAACATAGACTGCAGTATGACAGACCTGTTTCCCCATGGCATAAATTTTCACTCAGTGAGTGAGTGAAATTACTGCCTGAGGAAGCAGTCAGGAAAAACACCTCCGCTCCCCTAGCTGCCAATTAGGAAAAGTGCACTCTCATCTTCTTGTCTCAAGCTGCCACTTCATTTCCCTTTGTAAATCTTGGGTTAATAGTGTAAGAGGACTTAGAAGTGGAAAAAGCCTCCTTCAGGCTGCTTCCATTTGGATAAGAGAGAGGAATGAGAACCAAGATTTATCGAAGGCCTATTGTGTGCCAGGCACTCTACTGGAAACTAACTTTAGGCACCTAATTTTTTTCCTTATACCAATACCAGGAGGTAAGTAATAGCACTGTCCCCATTTTGTAGATGAGAAAACTGAGGATTAGGCAGTAACTCACCCAAGGTTATGTGGCAGATAGTGGTAAAACTAGGATTTAAACTCATGTCTGTCTCATTCCAAAACCCATTCTCTTTCTCCTATCCTACTCTGCTTCCCAAAGCCTCTGAAACTATTATCTGAAGAGGCCACCTCGTAGGTCTCCTAGAGCTGAGATCCTAGAAGAGAAGTCTTCAAACACACACTTTTTCTTCACCCGGGCCATCTAGGTCGCTGAACTCTATGCCAACATCATCAATAGTCCTCAAGAGTTCATGGCTGACTAAATCCAAACATTCTCCATCCTTTTGGATTTACACTTGAGACTGCCAGGCATCACATATGAAGGAAATAGTTTACAAAGTCTTCAGATTTCATGGTTACAAATAAATGTCTCTATTCTGGGAAAATGGTCTAGCTTTTAGAGCTGAATTGCTGGCTGCAGGGCTGTGAGTGGAGTTCAGTTATTGCTGCTTGGAGGTGCTCACCTATCTCTGCCGTACATACTTTGAGAGGTCCCTGGCTTGAACCAAAATTGGGAAGTCAAGAGCTTGATCATAGAGACAAACAAAAAATTTTAATCCATTTTATGAGCAAAAACAACTATGGATATTAAGCCATGTTGTCCTGTTTTCTCTTTATATTCTCTTCTCTTGCCAGCAAATGCCTTGGCAAGTTATGAAAGCTTCAGATGGCCTGGGCCCCAGTAAATTCTCTTGTTTTGGTTTCCTTTTGCATTCTCTGTGTTCCATGCCCCAAGAATGCTGCAGGAATGGATAGAGTCAAAGCCCAGGAAGGAGTCCACCTGAGGCTGGGTTGTTGCAGTGCCTTCTCAACCCCTCACCACCTTGTGTCATTGTCTGAGTATGCAAGATAGACACACACCTAACTCTGAGCTAACCACGGCTTCACTTATTTCTGCAGGCTGCACTCCTCAATTCCTTCCCAACTATCTTTGACGAGCTGCTGCAGATGTTCACTGTGCAGGAGGTGGCAGAGTTTGTGAGAGGGACTCTGGGGAGCATGCCTAGCACCGTGCACATTGGGCAGTCGATGGATGTGGTGAAGCTGCAGTCTATTGCCCGGACTGTAGACAGCCGCCTATTTTCTTTCTCAGGTAAATCAAGTTGAGATGAGAGTCAGGCTCACCTTTCCTCCTTTCCAGTGTGTTAGCCAAGTGGTAATCAAAGGACCAGTTTTATCAACCATCATGCAAGAAGCCAGTGGCCCTTAAAATGCAGAGATTTTGGTAAACTGTGTTAGAGAATGCAGCCGAGACCTAGGCCTACTGTCTCACTCACAGTTTATTCCTAGGGACCTACATGGGGTGGTGCAGAGCAACCTCCAGGGCGACAAGCCTACCCAGCTGCCAGGAATGGGCCTGCCACACCCCTCGCAGGAGAGGAAAGCAGAAGGAAGGTGGGGGAGCAAGAGAGAAGGGTCTCGCCCAAGGTGATAAGGATAAGTCAAGGAAATAATAAAGACTCTGAAAGGGGCCCCTGAGGACACACTGTGCTTTCTCGGTTCCTTGCCTCACTAGTCAGACAGATTCCTTTTCCTCTCTTTGAAGGAGGCTCTAAGGATTAGACAAAGAGATGGACAGGGAGCCCTCCATGATCTTCAACAGGTCAGGACAGCCTAACAAATACCATCAGCAACCCAGAGAGCTTTTCAGAGAGAAGCTCTGGATTTACACCCGAAACCACATTGAATGTGATCAAGTGCAGCCTTGCAGTGGTACCAAGTATTCAATGTTAAGATGCCAAATTTTAAGATCAATATGAGGCTGATCCTTTAAGTGGAATATCACTATCATAGAATACACTTCTACGGCACAGGAATAAATCTGAAATGGTAGCAAAATTATTAGATTTTTTTTTTGCTGGGAAAGATTCGCCCTGAGCTAACATCTGTTGCCAATCTTTCTCTCTCTCTTTTTTTCTTCTCCCCAAACCCCCAGTACATAGTTATATATTCTAGTTGTAAGTCCTTCTAGTTCTCCTATGTGAGCTGCCACCACAGCATGGCTACTGACAGACGAGTGATGTGGTTCTGCACCCAGGAACTGAACCCGGGCCGCTGAAGTGGAGCACACCAAATTTTAACCACTAGGCCATCAGGGCTGGCTCTAGAATTTTTATAATTAGAATTTTTTATAGGAAAATTTTGTGTGTGTGTGTGAGGAAGATCAGCCCTGAGCTAACATCCATGCCTATCCTCCTCTTTTTTTGCTGAGGAAGACTGGCCCTGAGCTAACATCCGTGCCCATCTTCCTCCACTTTATGTGGGACGCAGGCTCAGCATGGCCTGACAAGCGGTGCGTCAGTGTGCGCCCGGGATCTGAACCTGGACTGCCAGCAGTGGAGCATACGCACTTAACCGCTACGGCACGGGGGCCAGCCCTCTAGGAAAATTTTTTAAGTTTGACTTTTAAAGTATAAGAACAGTAGTTTCTCAGGCTAGTGGTATACACATTTACAGTACGAAATAGGTGTTCTCTTTAACTTAACTCTGCCAGTGTAGAGTATTGCTGACGGTAAAGCTGCACCAAGAAAGTCAGCTTTTCTCAACCGGTAGCTATTTATGGTAAACGTTTCTCACTTCACTAGTTCCTGGATTGAAGATTTTATCAATGGTTTGGACACGCTATCACTGAGGTCATTGCACACACTCAAGCTTTGTGTACAGCTTAAAGAAGATACTTTCTGAATGTATGGGAACAGGGACAGCAAACTACCCTCATTGACATACTTTATTTCTAATATTTATATGTACTTGCTCCTTCCCATAATCACTTAAGAAAAATTTTTATTAAACTTTATGTAGCAGTGGAACTATGTAATTGGATTTTGAGGTAACAAGTCATCGCCAGATTTTCATTTGCATCTCACTTTCATTGACTGCCTGAGTTGCAGCATCTTCCCTGAAGCAGAAGGATTTTTACCAATGGTATCATTAAACCAACAGTTATATTCTCAGAGCACATCAGTTTGGTCTCTTCTTCAGCAGGTTCTAGTAACAAACTACTATTTTGTCTGCAGGCAGCTATTGGTTGTTATAAATCCTGCTATGTTGGTATTTTGATCTACAAAATACAGTATGAACTCTTCTTTTATCCAAGCATCCTTTTAAACAGAATAGCTGTCATGCCATTTTATTTGAACATATTTTAAGTATTTGACAAGGCAGTCCCCCAAAGCTCTTGTATGTCATGCAATTTGTCTTTGGCTGAGAAAGATTTTCTTTCTGAATTTTATCTGGAAGAAATTTTAATTATGGTCACATATGAACAATAAATCCAAAATGCCATGGCTTACATTACTGTTACTCTGACTGAATCACGCTGGCCAGGTATGAAGGTACCTGCAGAGTTACACAGTCACTGACCATATAGGAGTGCAGGGCACCAGAAATATGTTGACACTTGTATTTCACTTTGTCTTCTCACCACACCTATGAAATAAATGTGGAAGAGGCCATTAGTACCTCATTCTACAGATGGGGAAAATCAAGCCCATTGGAGGAGTCAACCTGCCTGAGGTCTTAGAGTGAGTTAATAGAGGAGCTTGAACTAGGATTCAGCCTTCCTGAATTCAGGGTTCTAAATATAGTCACCTCCTGATGAAAATACTATTCAGGTAATATTGAAGAGAAAATAAGAGAAAAATATTTGAATTTATGCAGTATGATTGACAATAAGGTTTAGCTAATTATCGAAGTCTTATGACAAAAGTCCTGCTTCTATTCCGTTCATTGCTGTGGACACACCTAGCCTCCCACAGGCCTGAGGGGCAAAAAGAGGCAGGCCTAATGGCTGCCATAAAGTAAGTGCGCGTGGGGATGGAAGTGCCAGGCCACCTAGGCAGGGCATTGTGAAGAGGGACCATTTATAATCAATATCAAGTCTGTAAGTTCAATCAATATAGTTCATAGAAGTAGCTGTAACATTTAAATGGAGTTTTCACTGTAAGCTGTGCTTTTAATTTGGAGTTGTCATTAAAAGAGATTTTTGTTGGGAAGCAATATCCTAACATCCATCCTGCACAAAATGCCATATATACTAAGGCTTGAAATGAGAAAGAAGGAAAGAGAGATGGAAGGATAATGCTGTGAAATGTCTTAATAATAATATCCAGAATAATGCTGTGAAATGTCTTAATAATAATATCCGCAAAGTGGGCTTTTAGGCCCACATAAGGTAAGGGGGTGACCTCCAGCTTGGCCCCAGTCCCAGCCCCATCTGCTTTGAGACCGGCTAAGTCCCACAGTGCCACTGGCTTCTAGAAGTAGCTAGTTCTTCTCTGAAGGACTTCTTCACCTTTGTCTTTTCTCTCCCAGAATCTCGCCGCATCCTGCTTCCTGTGGTTCTCCATCACATTCACCTTCACCTGAGGCAGCAGAAAGAGCTGCTAATCTGCTCAGGGATTCTTGGCAGCATCTTCTCCATCATCAAGACAAGCTCTCTGGTAGTGGCCCCATACCCACTCCATCCCCCACCCAGCTATACCCTAGTTTTGTGTTTCTTTAGCCTGACACAGACCAACAAAGATCACTTTGTATACTTCTCAGTCAGAGAAGCTTTTGTCAGTGACAGGAAGGTGCCCAAGTGAGTGGAGGCCTGTGTGTGTCCAGCAGGCTTCTCAGGATAACACAGTCTTCCTATTTTAAAAAGTTACACTCTGATAAATCCACCCAGAAGCATAGTTATCTGTAGTACCAGAAAGCCCCATCCTGTGCCATACTCTCTTTCTATCAAAAGGTATTAATTCTGTGTTCCTGGGAGTGTTCTGAGGATGCTCAGACATGAGCACAGGGAGGCAGACCCAGGCTGAGAGACACCTTGCTCATTCAGACTTCTCTGTCAGCTTCCTGGCAGCTTTAGTCCACCCATATGGCATTCCTATAGCAGGACAGATGAGGTCAGGATGTACAAGAGATAAATGTTGCCCACAAGAGCTCTGAGCCTTCATAAGATGGTAGAAGTATACTTTAGGAGTCAGGTTTCAACTAGTGGTGCTTTTGCCTATTGTCTTTCCTCTTTATTTTTTCTTTTTAAAAGAGATCTGTGGTGGGAGGGGAGTGAGGAGGATAGGGAAGGAGGGAAGAAAAGACATGTATCAGGCATGGATAGGGTAGGAATTTATTTTAATAATATTTATTTTATATATTTATGATAATAGAAATGCATATTTCTTATAGAAAATTTGGAAAGTATAAAGGAAGAAATTAAGAACAGGACTGAGTTTTTATTACACCATCTTATTAAGTTGAGATAAGGTTTCTAGAGAATAAAATTTCAAGTGCATTTAAAATGAAGACCAGTAGCCAGGTGATAAGAACATATGAGGTTAGGCTATCCATGTGGACCAGGAGAGGTGCAGAAAAGAAAAGAGTAGGCTTGGTTTGAGTAGGATGCAGGGATCCAATAAGGTACTCTGGTGTCCATACTGAAAGTACCATCTGGTGACGGGGACCCAGCTTGGCACAGTGACTGTGATGGTTGTAGTGGCCCTGTTGTTTTCTCTTGGCTGCAGGCAAGGCTTGGCAGCTCTCCTTCCCACCAGGCCTCAGAAAGGCAAGACCAGCACGTAAGGTCTACTAGTAACCCAAGGTCAGCCTCGAGGAGGTGGGAGTCTTATTGCCAAAGGAAAGACAGAAATTGAAGGGAAAAAGAAAGGGGAAGGAGGAATGGAGAGGAATGGGAACAGGTAAAAACCTTGAAGGAGAAGGTCTGGTTGTATTTGTGGGGCTAGAGAGTCAGGTGCAATTAATTGCTTACAACTACTCAAAGAGGTAACATAGGTAAGAGTGTTATGATCAGTTCAACAGATGAGAAAGATGACTTTGGCCCCAAGAGCTGCTCAAATTCTCCATTTGGAACGGGCCACAGTATAATTATATTGAATGGATGGGTAGGGGGTAGATGAAATTTAAGTTCCATGAGAGCAGAGATAATCTTTCTTGTTCACCTCTGTATACTTAGGTTCTTAAACAGTGACTGGCATATGGTAAATGCTTAATGAATGGTGGATTGATGGAGGGAGGGACAGATGGACATTTGGACCAGTAATAGTATAAAGAGGCTGGAGAAGGGGCAGTGGGAATCTCTTTGTGAGATAATTAAAATCAAGCTGCAGGATTCGAGACTGAATCTAAGAAGTCTATGAAAGGATAGCACAGACTCTTCCTAAATTCACAGCCTGGTAGCTGGGAAATAGCCCTTAGTGAGGAGACATGCTCCATTGTTTTTGTGAGGCTGCCCGAGAAAGGTGCACTGAGACCCGAGTCCTTCAGATGGACCAGGGAACACAAGTAAAAATGCTCAGGAGTTAGAAGTGGGACCCAGGCATATCTGGGCAGCAATCAGGGCTGGTAAAGATTAAGATCACCCAAGGAGAAAACCCTGAGGAGAAAACAGTCTTCAGAAAGACTGAGATACTTCTATGTGCGTTAGCAATAGTGAAAGTGCTGCCACCACACCCTGTGCTGTGAATACTTACCATTTTCTCAAAGTGTTAGCAGTGTTATGCTTTCCCCTGACTTTTCTAGGGAAATCAAAGAAAACATTTAACTCAGGACCTTTGCTTCTGCCCTGTATATTGAAATTAATGTATCTGCCTGAGGATTAGAATTGTGGATGTCAAGGTGCTGCTGGGTTAGGGTCAGGCCCCAGCCACCACACCAGTCAGCAGTGGCAGCTATGCCTCACCTCCTCTCAGAGCTGTTTTCCTGAGTTCCTTGACACTGCATGCTAGTGAGGCTGAGAACTCAGTGTGGAGAATCCAGTCAGAAGACGACTCCTGACATGACGGATTTAGTAAGTGCTGCCAGCTGCATATCAGCCTGGCCTGATGCTAATGGTGTGCTCTCTTGCTCCTTGCTCCAGGAGGCAGATGTCATAGAGGAGGTAGAAATGATGGTGGAGAGCCTCCTGGACGTGCTCTTGCAGACTCTCCTCACCATCATGAGCAAATCGCACGCTCAGGAGGCGGTAAGAGGGCAGCGGTGCCCGCAGTGCACAGCTGAGATCACTGTTAGTAACTAACATTCAGGTTTTCTTACTTTCTTTTCTAACCTGGGGCTCTTCCACGCCAACCCCCATCTCACCATCTCATCAGCCTCCCTTCCTGCATGGTTGTCAGCATGCTGCCCTCTTCCCTCCTCAAATCTGACTCCCTTCTCCACTCTGAAAGCTCTAGGCTCATACTTCCAGGAATCTACTTTAGGGCAGATTCAAGGAATGCTTCTTGTCCTGTTTTCCTGCACACTGTCTCCAATGGCCTTTGCCTTTGAGCCAAGTCATTTTCTATAATGTGGAATGAAGCAGAGATGTAATAAGAGGTTGAAGGTGAAAAATAGACTATTACTTCTAAAAACAGGCTTTCCTAAATGATGTGAGAATAATTTTCTCAGAATTTGCTTGTAACAGATTAGTTGCTTTTGTCCATAGTGTTTGTATCTAAATGTCGAGCATCAGGAAAAATGTGATGAGGTAGGATTACACTGGCATTACTGGATAATGATCTCCCATGATCTAGAGAAGCAGACTGGGAAAGCCTCTCAGAAGGGGCACAGATACAGGCCCCAGAGCCCCCTCTCCTCTTCCTAGGGTGGACTTCTTAGCCCTGATGTTGGAACATGATAAACAGATTGCATGGAATCTTCCAGTTGGCAGATGGGAGATTACAATGATCTCTTTGAAGAAAACCCTCTAGGGAGCAAGCTAAGCTCCAGCAGGCTAGGGAGAGCAGGGAGAGGAGAGACTTGTCATGTGTTCTGGAGCATTGGGCTTGGAAAGAATATCTGCTCCCTTAGGAGCTCCTATTGAGGGCACTCTCACTGTAGGTAAAAACATATGCACTCTGGCGTGTCCTGGTAACCCATCCTTCTAACCAACAATGACATAGTTCTTGCTGTGGGCCAGACCCTGCTTTATGTGCTTTACAAATATTAACTCATTTAGCAGTACTTACTAATGAAGTGATTTATTTTATATAGATTTAATGAAGATGATAATTTAGTGAGTACTTCTTTATGTACTGGACTTTTTACTTAAATGCTTTATGTACATTAATTCATCTGATCCTCACAACAAATCTGTGAATTATGGCTTATTATGTGCATTTTTCAGATAAAACTGAGGTTCATATACATGTATATATTTTACATGCATATATGTATAATAATTTCATGGGTCTAGAAAGGATTTGAGAGACTAAAAAACTGTGATCAAATTCCCTTGAGTTTAAAACATTTGAAAATTGTCCAAATGAAGTAATTTTCCTCCATCCCTTTTGAAGAGACAACCTTCTACGAGGAGGCCATGCTTGGCTGCCCCATGCCAAAAACTGTCATAAGATGGTAAAAGTCTTTGGAGTCCTTAAAGCAAGGTTTTCTTCCGTGTACCCCAGTTGGGACTTGAAGAAATTTTGAAGACTTCTTTTTTATCCTTAAATTTTTACTTGCATTAAAGCCCATAGCTCGTCTTCTCATAAAAGTCAGTTTTGACTCCTCTGCTTTCCGGACACTTATGTTGATCTATATGTTCCATCTGCCTGGGCCGGTAACCACACATTAGTTCTGGGAGATCCCCAAAGAGATCCTTGTAGAAGGGCTGCTCCAGCCCAGTAAGATGAACAGAGTCCAAATTCTGTCCAGTGAAGGCTGAGCGCCCTTTTCCGAGTAGCCTCTCCAGATTTCAGTACAGTGCCTTTGCAACATATGATGACAAAGGACTTTTTAGCCAAAACTTTCCTAGCAAAAAAACTAGACTATCTGTCTCACTTTGCAGTACTTCTTTGTTATAGGTTAAGGTTTTTCAATTAGCTCCGTGCTGCAGAGGTCTTATTAAAACTCCCGAGCCCTTCTGGCTTCCGTTAGCAGAAAAGAAAACTCATTTTCAGGGCCAGAGTTGTCACCTTCCGTTTCATGATCATTGGGGCCATCTCAGACCCTTCCTTCTCTCCTTGCCCTCTGTGGATCGGGTGGGTGGGGTGACGACAATGTCCTTGTGATTGGCTGTGCTAAGTGTTTTTTTGTTGGTCCTCAGGGTGAGTATGTATCGTGCCTTCTCTCGCTGCTCCGCCAGATGTGTGACACCCATTACCAGCACCTCCTGGACAACTTCCAGAGCAAAGATGAACTCAAGGTAGGCATTGAATTCAAAGCACTTGACCTTTCACCCAGGAAAGGAAGCGTGCAGCTAAGACTGCCCAGGGGCTTTTCATCTGCCAGGGGGCAAGTGCAAGTGACCAGCACTGCCAAGGGTGTTGCCCCACTTTACAGCTGAATGTATAGCTTTCAGGACCTGAAGCTGGCAATGTCCCCATACAGCCAGAACCCAATAACATTGGCAAGTTTTCCCTGACTGATAGCAGCCCTGTGACCATGTGCCTCAATGAGAGACTACTCTGGGCCACACTGGTTGTCAGCAAACCACTTCTCCTCCCTTTCTTACGAACTCAACAGTTGCCTTATATTTTCCCTCTACAAACCAGGCTTCGCTGTTTAATAACTGTAATAATAATAATGGTATGGCAACTAGACTTTTGGTGGGGAACAAGATGTGGTCTATACAGAAGGCAAAATATAATAATGTATACATGAAATTTATACAGTGTTATATAAATCAGTGTTACCTCAATAAAAAAAACTAATGATGGTGACAACTTTTCATTAAAATGTATTTCTGGAAGATACCTGTAGAGAGCAAAAGTAAGCACTGCCTATCAGCTGCCTTACTCTGGATCCAAACACTGAGGGGCAGATAGTGCAGAGAAATGGGCTCATGATCCAGACGACGGGAGAGCATTCCAAAGCTTGTTGTGGTATCAGCTGCTGACAGACTCCTGGAGCTTTTGTCTGCTGCTCAGTTCATCCCTGGATAAAAGAACTACTGCAAACTTTAGGTCTATGCTCTGCCTCCATTCAGAGCCAAGTCACTTGCATTTGCTAGTAATGCGTTACACCGTTTTTCATTTGTGTGATGTTTATTAATCATATGTTTCGGTTAATAAGTATCACTTGCCACTTTCTGGTATGTGATCCTGCCTGCCTTTCCACAGACATGGGTCTCTGCAGATTGTTAGCATTAACTCGTTGCAGTGAGGCCAGCCTGTCATCTCAGAGGATGAACTTGATAGCCTTTGAAGCAAGCCACAAGTTAGCCAGAACTCAGAGCTCACATCCAGGTCAAGTAGTGCTTGAGCTGGGGTGTGGAGCCTGAAACCCCAATCTTGGCTGTTCTAGCTCATTTTCATCCTGTGTGTTCGTGTGTTATATACTAATTGATTCTCAATCAGAAGCTCAGGCTGGCATCATTCTCCTACTTTTTAATTAAATGTTTATGTATAAAAAATGTTTTTGTATAAACAATGTGTATACATAATTTTAAAAGCCAAAGTATATTACAAAGCTTGTAACATAAAACAGTGATTCCCTGGCTCAACTTGGCCTGTGTCTAGTCGCTGCTCCCCAAGAGCAGCCACTTTAAACTCTTTTGCTATTCTTCAAGTAGCTTCTACTGCCATTTTAAAATTTTTGATTGTTAGTTATTATCTATTTTCTTCTTCCCATGGAAAATGAGGATGTTTCTCCTGAGTCATTCATCTCTCACACATACATGTCCTTCTTCTTGTTCTTTGAATATAGTTTACATACATTTTTGTTTAAACTGGTAATCAACTCTTTATACTCAGCTAGGTGAGCCACGAGTTGTACTATTATACTTCCTTTCTTGTAAAACTTTTTGTTTTTCCTGGAATTAATTGCCTCTTTTGTTGTTTGCTTGTTTGTTATTTTCTTTTGGTTTTCAAATCTGGCTAGGATTTCCAGCTCCCTCTATCTTCTCTATAATATACCTGTTCTTCCAACTTTCCTCATGGTCAAATCTGTCAGATACTGTTAGGGCACTTTTATTTCCCCTGGAGACTTGCCCTGGTTTTATTTGTTTCAGTCTCCGTCTTTCATGGTAGAGACTTTCCTCCTATATGTAGAGACTCCCGGATGTCAGTCTTGGTCTAAAAGTGAGGTCCTTTGGTGTTCCATGTGTGTGTCTCCAGCAGGCTTCCCTGTAGATGACCAAAGAGGGTCTGGTCATTCGGTCAGAGCATCCTCTAATTCCTGTATCTGTTGGCCTGTTCTCTTAGACTTGTCTGTTTCCCAAGAGAGGAATCTTTTACACCTCCTAGGGATGGAGTAGCCTGCCAATATTTTGGGAACCAAATAGCAAAAAGAGGCTGGCAGTCTTCCAGTACAGCAAGTCAACCTTCTCTCAACACCTGTTTTCATTTTGGCATCTCAGCCCTCAGCTGTTGCTGTATCCTTGAGAACAGATCCTCAGTGATCAACTACTCCAGAGAGCACCCCTCAGTCTTTTGACAGTGTGGGGAAAGGCCCTTCACCTAATGACATGAGATGGCAGAGGGGATCTTGGGGAGACTGTAAACCAATCTTCCTGTTTTTTAGCCCTCATACCCGAGTCTCAGAGGTGTCTGGTGATGCCTGCAGTTTCTGAGAGTCTTGCTTCCTGTTGCTGTCACCTCCAGATTCTCTTGGATATCGGCTTCTTAAGTATACTAAGTTATTTACCATGAAAGCTTTCAAAATTTATTGACCTCTTTTGATTACTGTGTTCTCCTCTCCTGTTTTCTTTGTCTCTGTGGGCCTATGTATTTCTGTTGTTTGACTGTCATTTTAGAGTATTTAAGGAGAAACAGAGATGAGGGGACATGTTCAATCTACCACACTGGATATGGAATTCTGTACATGTGTTCTTTTTTTATGACAGCATTATTGAGATATAATTTGTATACCATAAAATTCACACTTTAAACTGTATAATTCAGTGTCTCTTTGATTATATCCATCTTAAAAGACTTATCACAAGTACCAAGATCAAGTTAATAACTTAAAACTTCCCAGAAAGAAAAACCCAAGACAAAATGGCTTTGTTGGTGAATTCTATCAAATTTTTAAAGAATTAATACCGATCCTTCACACCTCTTTCAAAAAATGAAGAGGAGGAACACTTCCCAACTCATTTTATGAGGTCAGTTTTACCCTGATGCCAAAACCAGATAAAGATATCACAAGAAAAGCAAACTACAGACCAATATCCCTTATGAATATAAATGCAAAAATCTTCAACAAAATGCTAGCAAACTGAATCCAGCAACGTATTACAGGAATTACACACCCTGATCAAGTGGGATTTATCTCAGAAATGCAAGGTTGGCTTGACATATGACATCAGTCAGTGTAATACACCATTAAATAGAATAAAAGACAATAACATGATCACCATAATGGATGTAGAAAAGGCATTTTTTAAAAATCCACCAACCTTTTGTGATAAAATCATTCAACAAACTAGAAACAGAAAGGAACTTCTTCAAACTGATACAGGGCATCTGTGAAAAACCCACAGCTAATGTGATACTTAATAACAAAAGACTGAATACTTTCCCCTTAAGATCAGGAGCAAGAGAAAGATATCTGCTCTAGCCACTTATATTCATTATGTTGGAGGATCTAGCTGGGGCAATTAGGCATGAAAAAGAAATAAAAGCATTTAGATTGGAAAGGAAGAAGTAAAACTATCTCTGTCCTCAGATGATATGATTTTGTATACAGAAAATCCTAAGGCATTCACAAAAACACTATCAGGAGTAATAAACAAGTTCAGCAAGGTTGCAGGATACACAATCACTGTACAAAAATTAATTATATTTCTTTACACTAGCAATAAACAATCCAAAAATGAAATTAAGAAAACAGTTCCATTTACAGGAGCAACAAAATGAATAAAATAATTAGGGAAAGAAATTAAAGAATACCTAAATAAATGGAAAGACACTCCATGTTCATGGATTGGAATACTTAATATTTTTAAGATGACAGTACTTCACAGTTGATCTACAGGTTTCGCATAAGACCTATCAAGTTCTAGCTGCCTTTTTGCGGATATTGACAATCTGATCCATAATTTATATGGAAATGTAAGAGACTCAAAATAGCCAAACAATCCTGAAAAAGAAAACAAAATTGCAGGATTCACACTTTCCAGTTTCAAAACTTAGAACAAAACAGTAATCAAGACTGGTACTGGGGCCAGCCCCGTGGCTTGGCGGTTAAGTGCGCGCACTCCGCTGCTGGCGGCCCAGGTTCGGATCCCGGGCCCGCACCGACGCACCGCTTCTCCAGCCATGCTGAGGCCACGTCCCACGTACAGCAACTGGAAGGGTGTGCAGCTATGACATACAGCTATCTGCTGGGGCTTTGGGGGAAAAATAAATAAATAAAATTAAAAAAAAAAAAAGACTGGTACTGCCATAAAGAGAGACATATAGATCAATGGAGTTAGATTGAAAGTCCAGAAATAAACCTTTATATTTATAGTTGATTGATTTTCAATAATGGTATCAAGACGATTCAGTGAGGAAAGAAGAGTCTTTTCAACAAATAGTGCTGGGACAACTTGATATTTACATGCAAAAGAATGAAATTGTACCCCTACCTGACACCATATACAAAAATAACATGAACAGGATCATAGACCTAAATGTAAGAGCTAAACTATAAACCTCTTAGGAAAAAACATAGGAGAATATCTTTATGTCCTTGGGTTAAGCAGTGGTTTCTTAAATATGACACCAAAAGCACAAGCAACAAAAGAAAAATTAGATGTTAGACTTCATCAAAATTAAATACTTTTGTGTTTCAAAGGACACCATCAAGAAAGTGAAAGACAACCCACAGAAGGAAAGAAATTATTGGCAAATCATATATCTAATAAAGAATTTGTATCTAAAATATATAAAGAACTCTTATAATTCAACAATAAAAAGGCAAAAACCCAATTTAAAAATGGGCAAAGTATTTTAATAGACATTTCCCTAAAGAAGATACATAACTAGCCAATACACACATGAAAAGATGTTCAACATGATTAGTCATTAGCGAAATACAAATGAAAAGCACAATAAGGTATCATTTCGCATTGAAAGTGGATATAATAAAAAATATTGACAAATATTGATATTAATTCTAATTTAAACATTTGGTAGAATTCACTAGTGAAGCCGTCTGCTCCTATACTTTTCTTTGTGTGAAGCTTTTTAATTATTAATTTGATCTCTTCCCTTATGATAGGTATATTCAGATTTTCTGTTTCTTCTTAAATGAATTTTAGTAGTTTGTGTCTTTCTAGGAATTTGATTGTTTCATCCAGATTATACAATATATTGGCATGTATTTGTTCATAGTAGTCCCTTATAATCCTTTCTAGTTCTGTAACATCGGTAATGATGTCCCTTCTTTCCTCCCTAATTTTAGTAGTTTGAGTCTTCTTTCTCCTTTTTCTTTTCTTGGTCAATTTAGCTAAAGGTTTGTCGATTTTGTTGATCTTTACAAAGAACCAACTTTTGGTTTCACTTATTTTTATATTTTTCTATTCTCTATTTCATTTATTTCTGCTCTAATTTTTATTATTCCCTTCCTTCTGTTCACTTTAGGTTTAGTTTGCTCTTCTTTTTCTAGTTTCTTAAGGTGTAAGGTAGGTTATTGATTTGCAATCTTTCTTTTTAATATAGGCACTTACAGCTTTAAGCTTTAGCTTCATCCCTTAAGTTTTGATTTGATGTGTTTTCATTTTTATTCATCTCAAAGTATTTCCTACTTTCCCTTGTGGTTTCTTCTTTGACTCATTTGTTATTTGGGAGTGTGTTGTTTAATTGCACATCTTTTTTATTTTACCAAATTTTCTTCTGTTATTGATTTCTTTTTTGTTTTTATCACACAACAGTTATTTTATTTTATTTTATTTTATTTTATTTTATTTTATTTTATTTTGTTTGTTTATTGCAGTAACATTGGTTTATAACATTGTATAAATTTCAGGTGTACATCATTATACTTCTATTTCTGCGTAGATTACATCATGTTCTCATGTTCACCACCCAAATACTAATTACAATCCATCACCACACACGTACCTAATTATCCCTTTTGCCCTCCTCACCCCCGTCCCCTCTGTTAACCACCAATCCAATCTCTGTCTCTATGTGTTTGTTTGTTGTTGTTATTATCCACTACTTAGTGAGATCATGTGGTAATTTGACCTTCTCCCTCTGACTTATTTCACTTTGCACAATACCTTCAATGTCCATCCATGTTGTCACAAATGGCTGGATTTCATAGTTTCCTATGGCTGAGTAGTATTCCATTGTGTATATATACCACATCTTCTTTATCCATTCCTCCCATTATGGGCACTTAGGTTGCTTCCAAGTCTTGGCTATTGTGAATAACGCTGCAATGAACACAGCGGTGCATGTTTCTTTATGCTTTGGTGTTTTCACATTCTTTGGATAAATACCCAGCAGTGGAATAGCTGGATCATATGGCAGTTCTATCCTTAATTTTTTGAGGAATCTCCATACTGTTTTCCATAGTGGTTGCACCAGTTTGCACTCCCACCAGCAGTGTATGAGAGTTCTCTTCTCTCCACATCCTCCCCAACACTTGTTGTTTCCTGTCTTGTTAATTATAGCCATTCTGATGGGCGTGAAGTGATATCTCATTGTAGTTTTGATTTGCATTTCCCTGGTAGTTAATAATGTTGAAATCTTTTCATGTGCCTTTTGGCCATCTGTATATCTCCTTTGGAGAAATGTCTGTTCAGGTCTTTTGCCCATTTTTTAATTGGGTTGTTAGTTTTTTTGTTGTTGAGATGCATGAGTTCTTTATATATTTCGGAGATTAACCCCTCATCGGATGTATGGTTTGCAAATATCTTCTCCCAGTTGTTAGGTTGTCTTTTTCTTTTGTTGATGGTTTCCTTTGCTGTGCGGAAGCTTTTTAGTTTGTTGTAGTCCCATTTGTTTATTTTTTCTATTGTTTCCCTTGCCTGGTCAGACATGGTGCTTGAAAATATGTTGCTAAGACCAATGTCGAAGAGCATACTGCCTATGTTTGCTTCTAAAACTTTCATGGTTTCAGGTGTTAAATTCAAGTCTTTAATCCATTTTGAATTAATTTTTGTGTAGGGTGTAAGGTAATGATCTACTTTCATTTTTTGCATGTGGCTGTCCAGTTTTCCCAACACCATTTGTTGAAGAGACTTTCCTTTCTGCGTTGTATGTTCTTGGCTCCTTTGTCGAAGATTAGCTGCCCATAGATGTGTGGGGTTCTTTCTGGGCTTTCAATTCTATTCCATTGATCTGTGTGTCTGTATTTTGCCAGTACCATGCTGTTTTGGTTACGATAGCTTTGTAGTACATTTTGAAATCAGGGAGTGTGATACCTCCAGCTTTGTTCTTTTTTCTTAGGATTCCTTTGGCTATTTGGGGTCTTTTGTTGTTCCATATAAATTTTAGGATTCTTTGTTCTATTTCAGTGAAAAATGTTGTTGGAACTTTGATAGGGATTGCATTGAACCTATAGATTGCTTTAGGAAGTATGGACATCTTAACTATGTTAATTCTTCCAATCCAAGAGCACGGAATATCTTTCCATTTCTTTCTGTCTTCTTCGATTTCTTTCAGCAATGTTTTATAGTTTTCCGTGGACAGATCTTTAACCTCTTTGGTTAAGTTTATTCCTAGGTATTTTATTCTTCTTGTTGCAATTGTAAATGGGATTGTATTCTTAATTTCTCTTTCTGCTACTTCGTTGTTAGTGTATAGAAATGCAACTGATTTTTATATGTTGATTTTGTATTCTGCAACTTTACCATATTCATTTATTACTTCTAAAAGTTTTTTGGTGGATTCTTTAGGGTTTTCTATATATAAAATCATGTCATCTGCAAATAGTGAGAGTTTCACTTCTTCCTTTCCAATTTGGATCCCTTTTATTTCTTTTTCTCTCCTGATGGCTCTGGCTAGGACTTCCAATACTATGTTAAATAGGAGTGGTGGGAGTAGGCATCATTGTCTGGTTCCTGTTCTTAGAGGGATAGCTTTCAGTTTTTCACCATTAAGGATGATATTAGCTGTGGGTTTGCCATATATGGGCTTTATTATGTTGAGGTACTTTCCTTATATACCCATTTTATTCAGAGTTTTTATCATGAATGGATGCTGTATCTTGTCAAATGCTTTCTCTGCATCTATTGACATGATCGTGTGATTTTTATTCTTCATTTTATTAATGTGGTGTATTATGTTGATTGATTTGTGAATGTTGAACCATCCCTGCATACCTGGAATAAAACCCACTTGATCATGGTGTATAATCTTTTTAAGGTATTGTTGTATGCGATTTGCTAGTATTTTGTTGAGGATTTTTGCATCGATGTTCATCAGTGATATTGGCCTGTAGTTTTCTTTTTTTCTGTTGTCCCCGTCTGGTTTTGGTATCAGGGTAATGTCGGCTTCGTAGAATGAGTTAGGGAGCTTCCCCCCTTCCTCAATTTTTTGGAAGAGTTTGAGAAGGATGGGTATTAAGTCTTCTTTGAATGTTTGGTAGAATTCACCAGGGAAGCCGTCTGGTCCTGGATTTTTATTTTTGGGGAGGTTTTTGATTACTGTTTCGATCTCCTTACTGGTGATTGGTCTATTCGAATTCTCTATTTCTTCTTGATCCAGTTTTGGAAGGTTGTATGATTCTGAGAATTTATCCATTTGTTTCAGATTGTCAAATTGGTTGGCATATAGCTTTTCATAGTATTGCCTTATAATCTTTTGTATTTCTCAGGTGTCCCTTGTAATTTCTTCTCTTTCATTTCTGATTTTACTTATTTCTGCCTTCTCTCTTTTTTCTTGATGAGTCTAGCTAAAGGTTTGTCAATTTTGTTGATCTTTTCAAAGAACAAGCTCTTGGTTTTATTAATTTTTTCTGTTGTTTTTTTGGTCTCTATTTCATTTATTTCTGCTCTGATTTTTATTATTTCCCTTCTTCTACTGATTTGGGGCTTTGTTTGTTCTTCTTTTTCCAGTTCCTTTAGGTGCATTGTTAGATTGTTTATTTGAGATTTTTCTTGTTTGTTGAGATAGGCCTGTATTGCTATAAACTTCCCTCTTAGAACCACTTTTGCTGTATCCCATAAATTCTGGCATGTCATATTTTCATTTTCATTTGTCTCCAGGTATTTTTTGATTTCTTCTTTGATTTCTTCATTGACCCAGTCGTTGTTCAGTAGCATTTTGTTTAATCTCCACCTATTTGTGGCTTTTCTGATTTTCTTCCTGTAGTTGATTTCTAGTTTCATACCGTTGTGGTCAGAAAAGATGCTTGGTATTATTTCAATCTTCTTAAATTTATGGAGACTTGTTTTGTGGCCTATATGTGATAAATCCTGGAGAATGTTCCATGTGCATTTGAAAAGAACGTGTATTCTTCGGCTTTTGGATGGAATGCTCTGTATATATCTACTAGGTGCATCTGTTCTAGTGTGTCATTTAAGGCCACTGTTTCCTTATTGATCTTCTGTTTGGATGATCTATCCATTGGTGTAAGTGGAGTGTTAAAGTCCCCTACTATTATTGTGTTACTGTCTATTTCTCTTTTTATGTCTGTTAATAATTGCTTTATATTTTTAGATGCACCTACATTAGGTGCGTAGATATTTACAAGTGTTATATCCTCTTGTTGGATTGTTTCCTTGATCATTATGTAATGCCCTTCTTTGTCTCTTTTTACAGTGTTTGTTTTAAAGTCTATTTTGTCTGATATGAGTATAGCTACCCCAGCTTTCTTTTCATTGCCATTTGCATGGAGTATCTTTTTCCGTCCCTTCACTTTCAGTTTGTGAGTGTCTTTAGGTCTGAAGTGTGTCTCTTGTATGTAGCATATATATGGGTCTTGTTTTTTTATCAAGTCAGCCACCCTCTGCCTTTTAATTGGAGCATTTAGTCCATTGACGTTTAAAGTAGCTATTGATAAGTATGTACTTACTGCCATTTTTTAACTTTTTTTTTTCTCAGTGTTTTAGTAGTCCATCTCTGTTCTTTTCTCCTTCTATACAGTATTGATGGTCTCTTTAGTTTGACCTCTGTCTGAAAGCTCTACTCTTTAACGCCCCTCCTCCCTCATTTTATGGTTTTGATATCATATCTAACCTCTTTTTTGTGCATTTGTATCCATTACCCTCTTATCATGGAAATAGATAATTTTTCCTATTTGTGGTCTTCTCTCTTCCCTTTATGTCAGTCCCTTTAACATTTCTTGTAGCACTGGTTTCTTGGGGACAAACTCCTTTAATTTTTGCTTGTCTGGGAAATTTTTGATCTCTCCTTCCATTTTGAATGATAACCTTGCTGGGTAGAGTATTCTTGGCTGTAAGTTTTTTCCTTTTAGCACTTTAACTATATCGTGCCACTCTCTTCTAGCCTTTCTGCTAGGTTTCTGCTGAGAAGTCAGCTGATAGCCTTATGGTGTTTCCTTTTTATGTAACTTGACTTTCTCTTGGGGCTTTTAAGATTCTCTCTTTATCTTTAATTCTGGACATTTTGATTATGATGTGTCTTGGTGTGGGCCTCTTTGGGTTTATCTTGTTTGGGGCTCTCTGTGCTTCCTGTACCTGAATGTCTGTTTCCTTCCTTAGGTTAGGGAAGTTTTCATCTCTTATTTCTTGAAATAGATTCTCTGCCCCTTTGTCTCACTCTTCTCCTTCCGGGACACCTATAACACGGATGTTAGTGCGCTTGATGTTGTCCCAGAGGTCCCTTAGACTGTCCTCACTCTTTTTAATTCTTTTTTCTTTTACCTATTCAGCTTGGGTAATTTCTTCTAGTTTTCATCCAGCTCGCAGATCCGTTCTTCTGTGTCCTCTACTCTGCTTTTGAGTCCCTCTAGTGAATTTTTCATTTCCAGTTTTGTATTCTTCATTTCTGAGTGGTTCTTTTTTTTTTTTCCATTTCTTTGTTGACATTCTCACTCAGTTCATCTGTTCTTCTCCGCAGATCAGTGAGCATCCTTAACACGCTTGGTTTGAACTCTCTGTCGGGTAGGTTGCTCATTTCTGTTTCACTTAGTTCCTTTTCTGGGGTTTTGTCCTGTTCCCTTACTAGGAATGTATTCCTTTGCCTCCTTATTTTGCCTCTTTCCCTGTGCTTGTGTGTACTTATTAGGTAGGTCAGCTACGTCTCCTGCTCTTGGATAGGCGACGTTATATAAGTGATGCCTTAGGAGGCCTTCAGTGTGCTTCCCTCAGTTCTCAGTGTTCCAGGGGTGACCCCTATGTGGTCTACGTGTGTCCTTCTGTTGTGGTCTGTTTGCTCTCCCTGTAGGCGCCCAGGTAGGCTGAGTTATGCTCCTGGCCAGCTGTTGTAATGCTCAGCTGCTTGTAGTTGTCATGGGCCCTTCAGTCTCTTTATCGGGTGTGGGGAGCCCCAGCACAGTTGGCTGCAAGTTCTAATACCACATTTGTGTTGCAGTATTTCTTGTAAGTGAGTAGGCCCCCAGCGTGGCAGGTTGTTAGGCTCATGCGCTTACAATTGCTGTAAGCTTCCAGCCTTTAGGTCTCTTATCAGCTCTCTGAGGATTGCAGCTGGGTGGGGCTGGCCTCAGGCATGGGAGCACCCAATTGTTTCAAGCTTTGGAAGGTGGGGCAAAACCCCTATGTGGCTCTTTGAGAAGCACAAGTCTTCTACAGCTGACAAGCCCTGCCGCCCACAGGTCTGCACACACAGTCAACACAGTCCTGCCCCGTGTGCGCGCCCCAACCTCCTAAAGTGGACCCAGTCTCTCCACGGCGGGAGCCCCACACACTCCACCACCGCTCCACACTCTCCATCCACTCCTTGTGCATGCCCTGCCCCACTGAAGCCAGCTCAGTTGCCAGGCTGCAGAGAATCCAGTCACCAATCTATGCAGGCCTACAAGATGCCTGAGGGGTTGTTGGTGGGTGGGGCCGGTCTGTAGGGTGGGCTGCCTGCCCTGGCTGAGCTGGATTAAATCAGTGCTCTAGTGGGTGGGGCAGACCCTGGGCTAGCAGGCCACAGGGAGAACTCCAATGGCGTCTGTGTCAGCACACCCACAACAATGGCCACCACCAATGTCCCAGTCCCTGGAGAGGTCTCACCTTTCACTGCAATGCACTCAGAGCCTATCAGGTGAGTCTCTTTTCACCAAAGCACTGTGCACCTTTCTTTCTGCTGATTTTAGGTTGCCTTCTGAAACGGGTGAGTTTGTGCATGGGCCCTTTAAGAGCCGGTTTCAATTTCTTTGTGAACCAGCTTTTCTTGGGGTACTCCCCAATGTTTTAGTAGTAGGCAAAGTCAGATATTATGCCTCTCCTCTGGATTGTGCTGGGTCCACAAAATGCCCACAGCGGGGGCACTGCCTGGCTCAGGGCCCCGCTCCTCCAGGGAGGGCTGCGTACCTGTGGGTTGCTCCCAGGTGGCCGTGAGGTGCTGCGGCTTGTGAAGGCGGAGTTTCTGCCTCTTCCACCTCAATTAAGATTGTCCTCAGTTGCAGGAGTTCCTCTTAACCAGTTTTCAGTTCTGTCTCAGGGGTAATTTTTCCACAAGTAGTTGTAAATTGGCTGTGTCCGCGGGAGGAGGTGAGTTCAGAGACTGCTTACGCCGCCATCTTGACTTCTCCCCCAGGTTTTGTTTTTAAGTCTGTTTTGTCTGATTTAAGTTTTGCTACCCCAGCTTTCCTTTCATTGCCGTTTGCATGGAGTATCTTTCTCCATCTCTTCACTTTCAGTTTGTGAGCGTCTTTAGGTCTGAAGTCTGTATC
Organism: Diceros bicornis minor; assembly: GCF_020826845.1. NCBI lineage: Eukaryota > Metazoa > Chordata > Mammalia > Perissodactyla > Rhinocerotidae > Diceros > Diceros bicornis. The sequence continues at coordinate 52,084,069 of NC_080741.1, forward strand.
TCTTTTACGCCGCATATATATGGGTCTTGTTTTTTTATCCAGTCAGCGACTCTAGGCCTTTTAATTGGAGCATTTAGTCTATTGATGTTTAAAGTAGCTATTGATAAGTATGTACTTACTGCCATTTTTTAACTTTTTTTTCTGGGTTTTTTAGTAGTTCTTCTCTGTTCCTTTCTTCTTCTCTTGCTCTCTTCCCTTGTGGTTTGTTGACTTTCTTTAGTATTATGTTTGGGTTCCTTTCTCTTAGTTTTTTGTGTATTTATTATAGTTTTCTGGGTTGTGATTACCATGGGGTTCATATACAGTAACCTACATATATAGCCTGCTGTTAAGTTGGTGGTCTCTTTGGTTTGACCTCTGTCTGAAGACTCTACTCTTTATCTCCCCTCCTCCCACATTTTATGTTTTTGATATCGTATCCCACCTCTTTTTTTACATTTGTATCCATTACCCTCTTATCGTGGAAATAGATCATTTTTCCTATTTGTGGCCTTCTCTTTTCCCCTTAAGTAAATCCCTTTAGCATTTCTTGTAGTACTGGTTTCTTGGTGACAAACTGCTTCAATTTTTGCTTGTCTAGGAAACTTTTTATCTCTCCTTTCATTTTGAATGATAACCTTGCCACGTAGAGTATTCTTGGCTGTAGGTTTCTTCCTTTTACCACTTTAAATATATCGTGCCACTCTCCTCTAGCCTGTAAGGTGTCTGCTGAGAAGTCAGCTGATAGTCTTATGGGGTTTCCTTTGTATGTAACTTGTCTTTCGCTTGTGGCTTTTAGGATTCTCTCTTTATCTTTAATTCTGGACATTTTAATTATGATGTGTCTTGGTGTGGGCCTCTTTGCGTTTATCTTGTTTGGTGCTTTCTGTGCTTCCTGTACCTGGATGTCTGTTTCCTTCCTTAGGTTAGGGATGATTTCATCTCTTATTTCTTGAAATAGATTCTCTGCCCCCTTTGTCTCTCTCTTCTCCTTCCGGGATACCTATAACATGGACGTTAGTGCACTTTATGTTTTCACAGAGGTCCGTTACACTGTCCTCACTCTTTTTAATTCCTTTTTCTTTTATCTGTTGAGCTTGGCTGATTTCTTCTGGTCTTTCGTCCAGCTCACAGATCCATTCTTCTGTTTCCTCTACTCTGCTTTTGAGTCCCTCTAGTGAATTTTTCATTTCCAGTATTGTATTCTTCATTTCTGATTGGTTCTTTTTTATATCTTGCATTTCTTTGTTGATGATCTCACTGAGTTCATCCATTCTTCTCTCCAGATCAGTGAGCATCCTTAACACTCGTTTGAACTCTTTGTCGGGTAGGTTGCTCATTTCTGTTTCACTTAGTTCCTTTTCTGGGGCTTTGTCCTGTTCCCTTACTTGGAACATATTCCTTTGCCTCTTCATTTTGCCTCTTTCCCTGTGCCTGTGTGTATGTATTAGGTAGGTCAGCTAGATCTCCTGCTCTTGGAGAGTTCACCTTATATAAGTGATCCCTTATGAGGCCCAGCAGTGTGCTTCCCTCTGTTCCTAATGTTCCAGGAGTGACCCCTGTGTGGGCTACGTTTGTCCTTCTGTTGTGGCACCGTTGTTCTTCCCATAGGTGCCCAGAAAGGCTGAGCTATGCCCCTGGCCAGCTGTTGTAATGCTCAGCTGCTTGTAGTTGTTGTGGGCCCTTCAGTCTCTTTATCGGGTGTGGGGAGCCCCAGCACACTTGGCTGCAAGTTCTAATAGCACATTCCTGGTGAAGTATTTCTATTAAAAGAGTAGGCCCCCGGCATGGCACGTTGTTAGGCTCGGCAGCTTACAATTGCTGTAAGCCTCCAGCCTTTAGGTCTTTGTCAGCTCTCTGAGGATTGCAGCTGGGTGGGGCTGTCCTCAGGCACGGGAGCCCCCAGTTGTTTCAGGCTTTGGAAGGTGGAGCTGATCCCCTATGTGGCTGTTTGAGAAGCACAAGTCTCTGCACCTGACAAGCCCCACTGCCCACAGGTCCACACAAACAGTCAACACAGTCCTGCCCCGTGCACGCGGCCCGACCTCCTGAAGTGGACTCAGTCTCCCCACGGTGGGAGCCTCAGACGCTCCACCACCACCCAACACTCTCCACCTTGTCCTTGCACACGCCGTGCCCCACAGAGGTAGACCCAGTCGCCAGGCTGCAGAGAATCCATGCACCAATCTATGCAAGCCCACAAGTTGCCCAAGGGCTTGTTTTCGGGTGGGGCCTGTCCCTAGGGTGGGCTTCCCACCCTGGCTGAGCTGGATTAAATCTGTGCTCTAGTGGGTGGGGCAGACCCCGGGCTGGCAGGCCCCATGGCGAACTCCAATGGCGTCTGCCAGCGTCTGTGTCAGCATGCCCACACCAGGCCACAACAAGGGCCACTGCCAATGTCCCAGTCCCTGGAGAGGTCTCACCTCTCACCGAGATGCACTCAGAGCCTATCAGGTGAGTCTCTTTTCACCAAAGGACTGTGCACCTTTCTTTCTGGTGATTTTAGGTTGCTTTCTGAAATGGATGAGTTTGTGCCTCAGCCCTTTAAAGGCCAGCTTTAATTTCTTTGTGAACCAGCTTTTCTGGGGGCACTCCCCAATGTTTTAGTAGCAAGCAAAGTCAGATATTATGCCACTCATCTCAGTTGTGCTGGGTCCAAAAGCCTACAGTGGAAGTGCTCCCCCGCTCAGGGCCCCACTTCTCCAGGGAAGGCTGCGTACCTTTTGGCTGCTTCTGGGTGACCATGAAGCACTGTGGCTTGTGAAGGTGGCGTTTTTTCTCTCCAAATGGAAATTTCTGCGTCTTCCACCTCAATTAGGATTGTCATTTGTTGCAAGAGTTCCTCTTATCCAGTTTTCAGTTCTGTCTCAGGGGTAATTTTTCCAAGAGTAGTTGCAAATTGGCTGTGTCCGTGGGAGGAGGTGAGATCAGAGTCCGCCTACGCTGCCATCTTCTGTTGTTGATTTCTAACTCCCTTCCATAGTGGTTGGGGAACATGATTTATATGATTTCAATTCTTTAAATTTGTTGAGACTTACTTTATGGCCTAAAATATGAGCTGTCTTAGAGAAGAGAATGCACATATCCTTCTATGTGCATTTGAAAAGAATCTGTGTATTCTGCTGTTATTGGATGGCATGTTCTATAGATGTCTCTTAGGTCTAGTTAGTATGTAGTATTGTTCAAGATTTCTTTTTTCTGTTGATCTTTGATTTAGTTGTTCAATACATTTTTGAAAGTGGTATATTAAAGTCTCTAACTGTTTTTGTTGAATTATCTATTTTTACTTTCAATTCTCTTGGTTTTTGCTTCGTGTATTTTGAGGCTTTAAGTACATATATGTTTATAATTATGTCTTCCAGATTGATTGGCTCTTTTATCATTATAAAATGTCCTTTTTTGTTCTCTAATAGCAATTTTTGTCCAAGTCTATATTGTTGATGTTAACATAGCCACACCAGTTCTCTTTTGGGTGCTATTGTTATTGTATATATTTTTCTATCCTTTACTTTCAATGTATTTGTGTCTTTGAATCTAAAGTGTGTATCTTATAGACACCATGTAGTTGGATCATGTTTATTTTTTGTCTCTTCTTCTCATCTCTGCCTTTTGATTGGAGTGTTTAATCCATTTATGTTTACTGTAATTACCAATAAGTTAGGATTTACACCTGCCATTTTGTTCTTTGTTTTATATCTGTCTTATGTCTTCTTTGTTCCAGTACTCCTCCATTTCTTCCTTCTTTTGTGTTTTATAAATATTTTTAGTATGCCATTTTAATTCTCTCATCATTTCTTTTAGTATATTTTTTAAGTTATTTTCTTAGTGGTTTCCCTGGGATTTGCAATGAACATCTTAACTTAAAACAATCTAATTTGGATTCATGCGAATTTAATTTTAGTAGTGTACAAAAACTTTGCTCCAATATAGCTCCACTCTTCCCCTTCCTTTGTGCAATTACTGTCATACAAATTACATCTTTATATATTATATTCTCATCAACACAGTTTTATAATTATTGCTTTATGCAATTGTTTTATAAATCAAATAGGAGAAGAAAAGAGTTACAAACATACATATATACTGTCTTTTATATTTACCTATATAGTCACCTTTCCTGGTGGTCTTCGTTTCTTCGTGTGGATTCAGGTTACTGTCTAGTGCCCTTTTATTTAAGTCTGAGAAACTCCTTTTAGTATTTCTTGTAGGTCAGGTCTACTAGTAACAAATTCTCTCAGTTTTTTTAATCTGAGAATGTCTTAATTTCTTCATTTTTGCATGATTGTTTTGCTAGATGTAAGATTCTTGGTTGACATTCTTTCAGTACTTTGAATATTTCATCCCACTGCCTTCTGGCCTCCATCGTATCTACTGATAAGTCACCTGTTAATCTTATTGGGAATCATTTGTACATAATGAGTTGTTTTTTTCTTGTTGCTTTTAGGATTCTCTCTTTGTTTTTGGCTTTGATGGTTTGACTATGATGTATCTGTATGTAGATCTCTTTGATTTTATTCTGTTTAGAGTTCATTGAGCTTCTTAGATATGTAGATTAAATCTTCATCAAATTTGGGAAGTTTTTTGCCAATATTTCTTCAATATCTCTTCCTCTTTCTCTCCTCTCTTTCTGACACTTCCATTATTTGTATGTTTGTACACTTGATGGTGTCTCACAAGTCTCTGATCCTCTGTTTATTTTTCTTCATTTGTTTTTTTCTTTCTGTTCCTCTTGATAATCTTAATTGACCTGTCTTTAAATTCATTGATTCTTCTGCCAGTTCGGATCTGCTGTTGAGCCCCTCTCATGAATTTTTCATTTCAGCTATGGTACTTTTCAACTCCACAATTTTTATTTGATGCTTTTAAAATAATTTCTGTCTTTTTTGTTGATATTCTCTATTTGGTGAGATATTGTTCTTATACTTTCCTTCAATTCTTTAGGCATGGTTTCCTTTAGTTCTTTGAACATATTTATAAACAGCTGATTTAAAGTCTTTTCCTGGTGGGCCGGCCCCGTGGCTTAGCGGTTAAGTGCACGCGCTCTGCTGCTGGCGACCCGGGGTTCGGATCCCGGGCGCGCACCGACGCACCACTTCTCTGGCCATGCTGAGGCCGCATCCCACATACATCAACTAGAAGGATGTGCAGCTATGACATACAACTATCTACTGGGGCTTTGGGGGGAGGAAAATAAATAAATAAAATCTTAAAATATAAATAAATAAAAAATAAAGTCTTTTCCTGGTAAGTCCAGCATTTGAGCCACTCCAGAGAAAAGTTTCTATCAAATTCTTTTTTCCTGTGTATGGTCCACACTTTTCTGTTTCATTTTATGTCTTATAATTTTTTTGTTGAAAACTGGGCAATTTAAATAATGTTGCAACTCTGAAGATCAGATTACCTCCCCTACCCCAGAGTTTTTTGTTGTTACTTTTTGTTGTTTTGTTTTTGTTGATGTTTGTTTGCTTGTTTAGTGACTTTCTTGGACTACTTCTTTAATGTCTGTATTCTTTGTTGTATGCAGCCACTGAAGTCTTTATTCAGTTAACTTAGTGACCAGTTAATAACTGGACAGAGATTTCCTTAAATGCCTTGAATTAATAAGTCTCCCACATTTTTCTGAGTGGCTCTGTGTATGTGTTGGGGCTCCAGCAGTTTACATTTCTGCCTTAGCCTTCACTTTCTGCTTGCATAGAGCCTCAAAGTCAGCCAAATGTGAGAGATTAGGCTTCTTAGCTCTTTCCTGGGAATGTGTATAGCCCTGCACGTGTGTGTGGCCTTCTAGATTCCCAGGAATATGTCAGAGCTTTTCAAAGCCCCCCATGGATATCTCATCCCCCAGATTTTTCCTTTAAGTGTTTTGATCATTCTCTTATTTACTCAACTGATATGGCTGCTTCATGCAGCTGGGATGTTAACGTATTATGGCTTATTTTTTTCAACAAATGCCTAGGGATAGGGGTTTTCTCAATGAGTGAGCTCTGAGTCAGGTCAAATAAGCCCTCTGAATAAGGCTTTCCCAGGGAGCTGCCAAACAGATCAAAAAGTAACAGTTCTCTGGGGATGGCACTTTTTCGCAAGCTCCAAAACTGTTTTGTCCCTTCCAGTGACTGCTACGCTGCTGGTTTTTGCTACTACCATGGTTCCAAAGCTGCTTGTTTTCAGGGCTACCATGGAGGTAGGGAGAGAAAGAGGATGGGAATGGGCAAGTTAAAACGCAACAAAGATCACTGTTCTTATTGAGATTCTACCATTTTTCTTGAATAACACTCCTTGGATTATTGCAACTTTTGATTCACCAGTCTTTGCCACTGTTCTCTCTGCTTTCATGAAGTAGCAAATTTTTGGAGGTCCTTACTCTGCTATTCCTAAAGTGCTTCTCCTGTCAATGTGTTCTTAACATCCAAGAAAGCAGGTTCTTATGATCACGTGCTCGGGGCCATGCTCCAAAGAATGAGATCCATGGCCTTAGTTGGTTACCAGTTCTGCTGGACTCTAACTTTCCTTAGCTTTGGGCTTTAGACACTGGGCTGAGTGGGTACAGAGCTGCCTCTGTTCTGCCCAGTTTGGGTCTGCCCCCATCTGGCCTTTGAGAGTGCCTAGAACTCACTCTCATGCAGCCCTCTAAGAGAAAAGCAACCCACAAAGGGAACCAAAATTGAACCCACTATTCCCACCCGTTCTCATGGTCTAGAGGTCAGGGGGGCCTTGTTGAGGAAATGCGTGCTGCGGTGGTAGTAGGGGTGTCTCATTCATGTCAGATTTTCCTCTTGGATCAGGAATTCCTGCTGAAGATTTTCTGTGTGTTCCGGAACTTGATGAAGATGAGTGTCTTTCCTCGGGACTGGATGGTGATGAGACTTCTCACAAGCAAGTGAGTGTAGAAGGGCCCTTCACCAACATCCACAGAGCTGTTCTCAGACTAAGGAGAGTGTGTGCATTTGTGAGAGAGAAACTAAGACAGAGATCAAGGCAATGAGGAGAGAGCGGAGAGAGTAAATGGGAAAAATGTTTGCAGGCACAGTCACCAGGACTTGACCACTTACCATAAGTTCAAGAAGAAGAAAGAGTCAAAGATAGTTCAAAAATGGATTCTAAATGCCTGGCAGATGGTGTCATGGCGAGGATAGAAAAGGAAATATTAAGAACGTGAAATATAATACCTAGAAAAGGGTTCCTCCTTGAGGAAGACCTGCTCCGTGGCCCGTTGGCCTCTGTTACTCTCTAGTTTCAGGCAGTATCCCAAACCTTCCTTTTGAGTTGATTTGTGATGTCTGCCAGACACTGCTTGCCTCCCACAGCTAGTGCTAAATACCCACCTGAGTCCTGGCTGTGAGGCTCTGGCCACTTCTCCCTCCAGCCTCAGAATTCACTGTAAGGCTGACCCCAAATTTCCTGCCCCATTTATATTTCTAGCCTCTGCTGCCTCTTTGCAAACCAAACAAGTGATACAGGTGGTAAGGTGTTGGCTCATCTGGTCTCCCTCCACTCAGGAGAAGGCCACTTGGCCTCCACTCTCTAACCTGCTGCCTCCTCCCACTGATCTGCCTTTTATGTTGGCATTATGCAAAATGTCGTGAAATTATTTATGTTAGATATATTAGCAAGATATCAGCATGGTCTTTTCACTTTGTACCTTTTTTCTTTTTTCAAAACTGAAAACTTTTTATACAGAACAGAAGAATGGTTTTAAACGAAATTGCACAGACAGTGGATTTTCCATTTGACTTCCTCTTGTTTCTGTCTCTTAGCTCTACTTGGAGCACTTCAGGCTCCCCAGCCCATCCTGCAGGAGCAGCCTCTTCTTTCAAGTCTTTTACTTTTCTAATTTGTCACCCCCGCTGCTGATGGGCTGGTCTCTCTAATGCAGCTTTTGCCTTGCCCCTCTTCTGCACCAAAGCCCAGTGGTCATTGTTAGGCGTAAGCTCCTTTGCCAGGCAGCCAAGGCCCTCTGTAATCAAACCCTTACCTGCCTATCCCACCTTACTTCCTCTCTACCGCAACCTGTGCCCTTGGTTCCAGAAAGCCAGGCTCCTATTGCCCCTTACATATGCCCAGGCTAAAATTGAGAGTGATATTCTAGACAAAAGGCTAAAATCAAATGACTTATAAATGAAAAAAGTAGTATATGACAAAAGTAGGGATTTAATAACTATAAACCCCTATTATCAAGTAAAATAATAAAATTATACTTCAAGTCCTCTGGTATTCATAATACATGTTCGTTACCCAAAAGTCCTCAATATGCTAAAATCACTCTTTGAACTGGAAGAAACCATAAAGAACCATCAAACTCCACCCTCCTCCTTTTATAGTCAGGGAAACTGGGGCCCAGAGAGAAGTCATACCAAGGCCAGGTAATGGCAGAGCTAGGTCTAGAACCCACTGATGTTCTGTGCTGTTCTGCTAACTATGGGGCATTTCTCCAAGACTGGTTTTCTGTAGTGTTTGTGCCATCCATCTCTTTGTTTTATAGTCACATCTTACATGAGAGCAAGTCGTATTCAAGAAGTTCGTGCACAGGCCATAGACAGTTGACCCTTAGCTGTCGGATGCTATTTATTAGTCTTTTAACTCTGCCAATACCTTGTTCCCTTACTTCAGTATTATAGTCACTACTGTCCAGTACCTGTCTTCTGCACTGCACAAGAATTTCACAGAGACAGACTTCGACTTTAAGGTAGGAGCTCCTGAAATCCATCACTATCTTCGTAATAACCCTAGAAAGCCAGAAACCAAGCTCACTATTTTTGTTTTTCATTTACTTAGAACAACCATTTTATTTTGCTCACAACTTTGCATATCGGGAATTTGAGAAGGACTCAGCTAAGTGTCAGATGGGTGGCTGGGGCAAGCTCACTGGTTTTTGCTTCATTAATATGTTCATAGTATCAAACAGCTTCCAAGCTTGATAGTGACTAGAATATGACATAGGAGCTTCCCTATTGGAGGTGTTGGGAGCCAGACATTCATGAATATGCTTTCTAGTCCAGAATCAACGCTATTGGCTTCAGAGAAGTCAAGAAAGAAAAAAATAAAGTCCTATTTGCAAAGATATTTAAAAAGGAAAAAAAATAAGGTCTTAAAATTGCAACATGAATTCTGTGCTACATGCATATGTTTAGAATCTCTCTTTGCAAGGTTAAGGACTCAGGCTGTCACATGTTTCCTCTTTCTCTGTCTCTCTAGGTGTGGAATTCTTATTTTAGCCTGGCAGTTCTGTTCATAAATCAGCCAAGCCTCCAGCTAGAAACCATCACTTCATCTAAGAGGAAGAAGATTCTAGATAAGTAAGACATACATCTCTGATTCACCTCCCTACCACATGCCCAGATGGGGTTATGTTTCCATGAGAGGTTCCTTCAGAAGTCCACAAGGTTCTCACCGAGTAGCTTCCCAAGGAGCCAAGTGTGAGAATTCCGTTGAGAGCCAAATGACTTAGTATTTTGGGAAGCATTAGAAACAGTGCTGAAGTACGGGCCTCACTGGGTTTGTAGCCCTGTCTTCCTGAACCTTCTCCCACTAATAGCTGGCTCCTGTGTTACTATTTCCAGGTATGGGGACATGCGTGTGATGATGGCTTATGAACTGTTCAGCATGTGGCAGAATTTGGGTAGGTCTTTTCTTCCTATTTTTCCCTTCCACACATTGCATAACCAAATAAAAAATGACAAGACTAATAACTTTCCCCAGGTTGTATGAATGTTAATTCAGACCCAAGAGATCTTTACTTATCTTTAACATAACACCTCAGATGGATGGTGTAGCACATGTGCACAAAGCCCTTGGCAGGAAGAATTAGGCTGAGAAGTAAGACCCCAGTAATACATATGTATAGTTTTTGTCTTTTTTTTTTTTTTAAGAACTAAAGTCAAACGGAGAAAAAAAGATGAGGACTCCAGTAGCTTTTCCGAATTTGAGAACTCATGCCCGTAAGATCGTCTGTGCTCTTCGTGTCCCAGTCCGGATGTTGCAGGCTCAAAAGCCTAGATTTTGGAGACACTCAGCACATAAGCAAGGGCAGCTATTCATTTTAATAAAGATTAAAATACTTCTTGGGTCTCTGGTATTCAGGCATGCAAATCAGGTTCCTGACATCAATTGCATGAAGGTTGCGTATAAAAAGGGAATTACAGCCCCTAGGTGAGATTGATTTTAGCTTTCTTTCTTTTGACAGCTTCTCTTTACAGCTTCTCTGATATCCACTGCTTTGGATCTGAAATTGTTAGAGTTTTTGGTAGAATTCTTAGAATACCCTGGTGACTAAGTGGGCCCTGCTTTGGTATTGTAGGCTTCTGAGTAGCCTGTTGGGATGCTAGAGAAGCTGCTGTTACTCTTCCTAGTGAAGTCTGCTTTCAGCTGAGCTCGTGGCTCTGAAACCTTAGGAATGATGGTCATAAAATCTCACAGTCCTCCATTAACCATCCCAGTCACTAACCCTAGAGGCAGCAGGCATGGTACGAGGCATTCCTGCCAGCAAGCACTAGGGCCTTCCACCCATAAGTGGGGATGCATTTCCCCAAGAAGGCTTTCCAGCTTCAGTACTCTTACTCCCTGCATCCAGCACAATTTGAGTATAGATTTTAACCCTGAAGTTGACTCTGAAATTCCCAGGGACACAAGGGACTAGTAGCTGTACCAAATACCAAGATTGGAATATACAGAAATATACAGAATCAGCCTCAGGGCTAACATTTGCTCCTTAGATAGGCTTTTAAAATGGAAGAAATCAAAAAAGATGCCAAATTTACCTGATAGAGCCATTCCTGCCTCATTGTTTTTGGTGGAAATGGCATTTTCTATTCCCCAAGAACTGATTTTACTTGGCTGTAGCAATCATTGCACAGGCCCAGTTTGTCTCCTTCTTAGTCTCTGAAGGACTGAAAGCAAGGCTCTGGAAAATGGTTCACTCTGCACCAGTGCAAGGAAGAGAAAAATTCTGTCCCAGGGTCCTCAGGACTGGCTCTGGCTTCTGGGAACATGTCCCAGATGGCAGGCCAGTCACAGGGAAACCCATATCACCCACTTCCCGTGGAAAAGCCTTATTATGAAAGTTGAGGGATGAGCTGAGCTGGTCTGAATAGATGTAGTGCTACCATCAGAAATGCAATGTGAAGACAAGGGGCGGGGGACAGGGAGGTGGCACAGAGAGAGTCTCTAAGCCAGTCTGTTGGAGAAGGGCTGTGCAGGAGGCTCCTGCTAACTCAGGAGGGGGCCTCTTGAGTATACAAGAGTGCAGGCAATGAAGAGGCCCATGGACTTCAGACTTCTAGTGGCTGGATCAGGGACTGAACACCTTTACCACTTAAATGCCTCTGAGCCAGAGATAGAAACCCCAGGGATAGCGTGTTGTGTTTAAGCACAAATAGATGGATTTTCCTTGCTAAATAAACACTTTGAACAGACTCTCTGAAACTATCACAGGTTACTCAGAAATCCTCTTCTGTCTAGAGTAGTGAACTTGATTCCTTGACCTCAGAATGATTTTCAGGTAGTTTGTGAACCTCCCAGTAAATTCTTTGGAAAGGCAGTTTGTGCTTGTTGAACATTTGGTTTAACTGGGCTGGGCCAGTTTTACCTATGAGCTCTAAAAAGCCAAGAGAGAGAGTATCTCAGAAAACCATAGGGGAGAGCTTGCTTTGTTCTCATATGCTTCCAGTGAAGATCAAAACATGTGCTGTGGCCCCATTTGAGAAGCTTCCATGGAAGGAGAAAAGCAAGCATAAATTAATATCTGTTGGGTTTTGTTGTTCAGGTGAACATAAGATCCACTTTATCCCGGGAATGATTGGTCCTTTTCTGGGTGTGACACTGGTCCCACAGCCAGAAGTGCGAAATATCATGATTCCCATCTTTCATGACATGATGGACTGGGAGCAGAGGAAAAATGGCAACTTCAAACAGGTAAGACGACACCTGGCAGTGTTCAAGGTGCTCTCCTCTGGAATGGACCCTTTCTGCCCAGGCAGGTGATGCAGATAGCCAGGCTGTGGTTCCAGTGGGAATTGGCTATGGCTTGGCCATCTTGAATCCTGTTCAAGGATTTTCTCTTACTTGCTGGCCAGAATTGATTTGTAGATTTTCTTCATGAAGTTAGAGGCCAGAAAACAATCAGAGGAAAAGAATGAACATCATGTAAAAGGAACTTTCTGATCAAGGAGAAAATGGCTGAGGCTGTAACCTACCAGCTTCATTCAGGAGAGGTTTCTGGGAGTGTGCCGTTCTTCCTCTCTGGAGGATCCCCAAGGTATGATCCAGGCATTTCTAGGGCTGGAACCCAGACCAGATGACTTCATGGCTCACGGTCGCCCAGAATTTCACAGACTCCTGCACGGAGGGATGGGTCCAGCAGGTGTAAGCCCTTGACTTCTGACTGAGTGGCATCTGGCTGTCCCTCTGTGCAATTCTTCAGCCACCCCTAAGGGAGAGAAGATGGTCCCTGCCTTTATATCTGTAGCTCCAGGAAATAGGACTAGGACCAACAGGGGTCAGTGGTAGGGAAGCCGGTTTTAGCTAATAAAAGAAATAACTTGGGGCCGGCCCGGTGGTGTAGTGGTTAGGTTCACATACTCTGCTTCGGCAGCCCAGGGTACACGGGTTCAGATCCCGGTGCAGACCTACACACCACTCATCAGGCCATGCTGTGGCGGTGTCCCATATACAAAATAGAGGAAGATTGGCACAGATGTTAGCTCAGCGACAATCTTTTTCACCAAAAAAAAAAAAGAGAGAGGAATAACTTGCTAGCTACAAGAACTGTCTGTCCACTGTAAGTTGACCTGCATTTGGGGATGGGGAGTTTCTCTTTGCTGGTGGTTCTCAAGCGGAGGCTCCTAGGAGGCCTCTAGGGGAAATTTCTATATTGGCTTGGGACTGTACTAGTTCCCCACTAAACTCCCTCCCAACCCTGTGGTTCTGGGATAAACCACTGGTCTTAGAGTGAGTGATTGTAACAGTGAGGAGCAGATTAGACAAACAGTAATTTTTAAATTTTTGTTTATTTATTTTTAAATTTACAAAGAGTAAAATTCATTCTTTTTGATTTACAGTACTATGAATTTTGACAAATACAAAAAGTCAGGTAACTACCACCACAGTCAAGATTTTTTGAATTCCTCTACTTTCATCTTGCTGCCTCTTTATACTCAGACCCTTTCCCTACCTTTAACCTATGGCAACCACTGATCTATTCTCCATCGCTATAGGTGTACCTTTTCCAGAATGTCATGTAATTGAAATCATGTAGACTGTAACCTTTTGAGACTAGCTTCTTTCACTTAGAATAATGCCTTTAAGAGATTCATTCATGTTGCGTGTATCGGTTTTTCTATTGCTGAGTACTATTCTGTTGCAGTTTATTCATTCACCATTTGAAGGACATTTGAGTTTTCACTTTTTTGGTGATTATGAATAAAGCTGCTAAAAAACACTTCTTTACAGGTTTTTGTATGAATATAATCTTTCATTTTTCTTGGGTAAATACCTAGGAATAGGATTGTTGAGTATTGTAAATATTATGTTTAACTTGATAAGAAGCTATCATACTGTTTTCCAAAGTGGCTATACCATTTTGAAGTCCCAGCAGCAGTGGTGTATGGGAGTTCTGGTTGATCTATATACTCACCAGCATTTGATATCTCTTTGTTTATTTTAACCGTTCTAATAGGTGTATAGGTGTATATCATTGTGGTTTTAATTTCCATTTCCCTAGTGACTAATAATATTGAGCATCTTTTAATGTGTTTATTTACCATCTTTATATCTTCTTTGGTGAAATGATTATTCAAAACTTGTGTGTTTTTTTTTGTTGTTGTTGTTGTTTTTAGTGTTTCTCCCTTGGTTATTTCCTTTCTATTTCTTTGATTTTTTTTATTGAGGTAACTTTGGTTTATAACATTATATAAACTTCAGGTGTACATCATTATATTTTGAAGTTTGTGTAGACTACATCATGTTCACCACCAAAAGTTTAGTTTCTGTCTGTCACCGTACAAACGTCCCCCTTTAGTCCTTTTGCCCTCCCCCCACCTCTTTTCCCCTCTGATAATCACCAATCTGTTTTCTGTATCTATGTGTTTGTTTTTATTATTGTTTTTTTATCTTCCACATATGAGTGAAATAATACTGTATTTGTCTTTCTCTGTCAGACTTATTTTGCTTAGCATAATACCCTCAAGGTCCATCCATGTTGTCACAAATGGCAAGATTTCATCTTTTTTATGACTGAGTAGTATTCCATTGTATATATGCATACCACATATTCTTTATCCACTCATCTATCAGTGGACACTTAGTATATTTCTGTGTCTTGGCTATTGTAAATAATGCTGCAATGAACATAGGGGTGCATATATCTTTTAAAATTAGTGTTTTCTTCTTCTTTGGATAAATACTCAGCAGTATTTATACTGGAATAGCTGGATCATATGGTAGTTCTATGAAAACTTGTGTTTATTTTTAATTGGGTTGTTTGTTTTCTTATTGGTGAGTTTTAAGGGTTCTTTATATATCCTGGATGTAAGTCCTTTGTTGAATATATGATTTACAAATATAGTCTTCAGTCTTCAGTTTCGCAGTCTTCAGCTTGTCTTTTCATATACTAAATGATATCTTTCACAGAACAAAAGTTTTAAATTTTTATGCAGTCTAAATGTTTTTCTTGTATGGATCATGATTTGGGGATCATATCTGAGAACTCTTTGCCTAACCCAGGACCACAAAATTTTTTTTCCTGAGTTTCTTCAAGAAGTTTTTTGATTTTATATTTAGATCTATGATCTATTCTGAGGTAATGTTTGTATAAGGTATGAAGTATGGATCTAGGCTCTTTTTGTGTGTGTGTGTATGGATGTCTAGTACCTTTTGTTGAAAAGACTTTTCTGTATCGAAAAGTAATTGACCATATGTGTGGATCTCTTTCTGGACTTCTAGTCTTTCCATTGATCTATATGTCTAATCTTTCACCAATACCACATTGTCTTGATTATGGTAGCTTTATGGTTAATCTTAAAATTAGGTGGTGTGAATCCTCTAACTTTGTTCTTTTTTTTTTCAATATTGTATTAGCTGTTCCAATTCTTTTTCCTATAAATCTCGGAATCAGCATGTCAATATCTAAAAAATTCCTGCTGGGATTTTGATTGAGATTGCATTGAATATATAGATCAAATTGGAAAGAATTGATATCTTAATAATACTTCTAGTCCATGAAGACAATATATCTCTCCATTTATTTAGGTGTTCTTTGATTTTTTTTTTAATGTTTTGTAGTTTCAGCATATAGATCGTACACATACATTATTAGATTTTAAAGTATTTCCTGGATTTTGGTGTTATTATAAATTATTCTGATTTTTAAATTTTGTTTTCCAGTTGTTTGTTGCTAGTAGATAAATACAATTGTTTTTATATATTAACCTTGTATCCTGCACCCTTGCTAAACTCACTTATTAGTTCTAGAAGCTTTTTTGTAGATTCCTTGGGATTTTCTATTTAGATAATCCTGTTACCTGTGAATAGAGACAATTTTATTTCTTCCTTTCTAAACTGTATGCCTTTTATTTCTTTTTCTTGCCTCATTGCGCTGACTAGGACCTCTGGTCTGATGTTGAATAAGAGTGATGAGAGTGGATATCCTTGCCTTATTCTTAATCAAAGGGGAGAGCATTCAGTGCTTCACAATTAAGTATGATGCTAGCTCTAGGTTTTTTATAGATGCTCTTTATCATGGGTAAATAGTATTTAAGATAAGAACCCGTTTTTGGAGTGTGCACTTCTAATGCCTTCAGAACTTCAGGAAATAGTAACTTCAAACAGAAAAGAACTGTTGCTTTGCTATGTTGTCACAACCTGTGCCTTCTAATTGTGTGAAATGCACAACTGCCTGATGAGAGAACCCAGTTATCAAGAGGTAGATGACATTGCAGAACTGTATCATGGGTTATCTGAGTCTCCTAAGAGAGAGGCTGGACTTCATCACACCATCACTAACACTGAATAAAGAAGGTTAGCTTTGTGGAAGACTATGTTGGAGTTTGTTTGTCTAACACTTCAAGACTCAGCTGATGAGGTGTGTTCTTTCCCCCAATAAGACTGTCATGAATAATTGATATCCAGCAAACCATGTAAACCTTACTATCCTTGGTTCAAAAAAATCTTGCTGCTGCTTCCTTTTGCCATCAGATATCTTAGAAGAGTGGTCTTCTCTCTCTCTCTCTTTTTTTTTTTTTGTGAGGAAGATCAGCCCTGAGCTAGCATCCGTGCTGATCCTCCTCTTTTTGCTGAGGAAGACCGGCTCTGAGCTAACATCTATTGCCAATCCTCCTCCTTTTTTTTTTTTCCCCAAAGCCCCAGTAGATAGTTGTATGTCATAGTTGCACATCCTTCTAGTTGCTGTATGTGGGACGCGGCCTCAGCACGGCCAGAGAAGCAGCGTGTCGGTGCGCGCCTGGGATCCGAACCCAGGCTGCCAGTAGCGGAGCGCGTGCACTTAACCGCCAAGCCACGGGGCCGGCCCAAGTGGTCTTCTCTTTTAACACCCACATTTCCACTTCCCAACTTCCTGAAATATCCTATTTCAATCTAATATATATTGTGCTCCCACTTTTGTTGAAACTGTTCTCTTGAAGGTCACCCATAACCTTCTAATCTCAAAATCCAATGATTTTTTGGTCTTGATTCCAAGTGTGCTTTCCACAAGCACACTTTGGCTCTGTTAACTACTCCCCTACTTCTTACCACCTACTAAAAATACTTCTTCTAATTATAAAAACAGTACTTATTTAATGTAGAAAAATTAAAAATGCAAATATGCTATAATGAAAAAATTTAACCCATAATTCTATTATTAGTAACTTGTAGGGGAGGAAGACAGGGTATCTCTTTTTTAAACTTTTCCAATGCATAAAGTTTTTTAAGTTAAAAAAATGGAATTATAGTGTATATTCATTTTTTCAGAACCATTGTGTATATTGGTTTTTAATCTTCCTTTTTTAGTAGCACCTTGTCATACCTATCTCTTTGTGTTAGTTAATGCTTCTCTGCGCTACACTGTCAGTTTAGAGGCTACATGGTATTCCATTGCATGGCTGGACCACAATATATTTAGTCAGGCTTCTAGTTTTAGAAACTTAGGTTCATTCAAAATTCTTGTTGTTAACATTGCAAAAAACATTTACATTCCTAATTTTTTTCTTAGGTAAATTTCTTACCTGTTTGCTGGATCAAAGACCAAAAACATGTCTTAAATTTTTACGACACTATTTCTTGAAACTCTGTTGTTCATTGACTTCTCAGACCCCAGTCCACCCTTTCTTTGTGTGCCGTTTCTAAGCACTGACCACGCTGAGCTGTGTCAGCTATTGTCCCTACCTCCCCTACCAGATGATGAACTATTGGGAACCAGGACTATTTCTTACGCTTGTATTTCATAGGACCCAACATGGTGCCTGAGACATGGTGGGTTCCTGGAGATGAAAGTCAAAACTAACATTCATTGAGCACTTCCCAAGAGCTAGGGCACAGTGACACTGAAGAGGAATGTTAACCCCCATTACCATTTCACAAATGAGAAAACTTAGGCTTAGAGAGATAAATATTTTGTCCAGAAGTAGGCAGCTGGTTATGTCACAGGACAAGTATTTGTTGCATGAATAACAAGGTGTCACTTCAGGAATCTTGGTTCTATAAAATAAAAGTAACTCTGCAAACCTAAAGTTGTCAATATTACCCATTATGACATGATATATTTGAAGAACTTAACATTTCATTTCACTTAGAGACATTGATTTTGCATACACTGATCTTCAGTGTCCCCTGTTTTGGATTTCTCAATTTCTCCTAATACCTTCTTCCTGTATCAGCACTATAGGGGGTAATGAAATAATGTTGCCGTATCCTTTCATCACCAGCTCCTGTGCCTAATACAGAAGTTTAACACTTGAATAAGCATCAGACCCACTTGGGGGGCTTGTTAAAACACAAATTGCTGCCTGCCTGCTGAGTTTCTGATCCATTGGGAGCCTGAGAATTTGCGTTTCTAATAAGATCTCTGGTGACTGATGCTGCTAGCCCAGGGACCCATTTTGAGAACTCCAGGGAACTGGTGCACCCTTGTTTGCACTGTTCTACTTTCTGCTGCTCCAGGTCCCCTTCCCACCTTTGTGCTGTTCTGGGAAGCACAAGCTTCCTGTACCTGCATATTTGAAGAGAGATCCCTTGTAATAAACAGACCCTTTTCCCTTTGGGAGGCTTCTAGCCAGCTGATTGACCTGGTGAGGCAAGACTAGCTTTGAACTGGGAATGAGACACCTTTTCTTCTAGGCCCAGCTCTACCTGACTTTACTTGACTCCAGGCAAGTCCCTTCTGATGCCTCGTCTCTACACAGAGAGAGGGATGACATCAATCGCTAAGGACCTCTGGTGTCAGACTTTCTATTTCCTCTGAAATGTATATTCAAGCAGCTGACTCATCAGGTTAAACATAAATGTACAGTGGTCCCCATTCTGGCCATGTAGCAGACCACTATAAAAAGGGCCATGTATTCATCCATTCTCATTTTGTGCTGATGGGATTTCAGAAACCATAATTAGCTTCAATGAATTTCCTAATTCAGTTATTCTTTTATTGCTTCATTTCCTTAGGACTCTTTGGCCCTATGTGGAGTGAGAAAATGCTTCTGTTATAGTTCATTATTAAATGCAGCCATGCCATTTTTTGTTTATATGAAATGTCCATATAAATAATACCACAGTACCACATTTCTAAGGCTAAGGAAGTGTTTAAAAGACTTTATCTCACATCACTTACAACTAATTTCTCACCTCAGAGTAAATCCAGAGAGGCCTATTAGAAAAGTGGCTTCACAGTTTAGGAATCTTATAACAAATGCACGGGGCCCCAGTGATGAGGCAGTGGCAGGGGCAGCAGCCCCAAGGGCTTTAGGTCCTGTGGGGACAAACAGTGGAGCTTTTTATCCTGAAAGAGAATCTCTAAAGGAAACATTCACATCTTGCACAACCCAGCCTAATGCCAGCCATTAGTGTGAGGACCAGCCCCCCAGCAAGCTTGCTTTGTGACTGGCTGACAAGAGGGTAAAGTTCTAACCAAATGTATTTTATACATATAAATTTTTTTGAATGAACATTTTTTAAGAAAGAAAAACACTTGACAAAGGCCTCTTTTGGATCCAAAATAATTTTCTTTCCAGGGAATCCTTGCTTTTTGTCCCTAGACTAGGAAAAGAGTATCTGTGGTTTTTAAGTTTTTACTTAAACCAGCTAGAGTGGAAGGTCTTTCTGACTGGGGAGGCAGGGTGGTTTCTTGGTGCTGTAGATGAGATCCTGCCTTCCCTAGGATTTTTTTTGGTACAAGCACAAAATCAGGAAGCAGTTTCCCACCATCCTCACCTATCTGAGGGGCTGAATATCCCATCATTCCTCTGAGGTCAGCTCAGGTTTACGAAGTTTCTGCTTCCCTCTAGGTGGAGGCCGAGCTGATTGACAAGCTGGACAGCATGGTGTCAGAAGGGAAAGGCGACGAGAGCTACAGGGAGCTCTTCGGCCTGCTGTAAGCTGCTTCAGCCCCAGGCACCCCGTGTTGGGGGAGGGGGTGAAGTGGGCTAATGAAGGGTAGGGGTACAACCCACACTGGGCAGGCTTCAGAGGGTGGGTATCAGGAGAGACCCAGTTTGTTCCTGGCAGTAGTAGTGCTCACCTTCTGTTAATAAGAAAGTGGCATCATGACAACAAGCCCTTTTAGGGATTGCCATAGTTGACGGAAGAGGTAGCGACAGGTGATAACTCTGAGCTCCTAGATTTCCTGATAGGAAAAGGATCATCGTATGTCTTCATAGTATGCACTGTATCCAGTTGGGCAAACAGCTCATGGGGACTCAATGAGGGCTCAATGCTGGCATTTCTGAGGGGGGGAAAAGTTAAATCCCTGCTTTGTAAGACCATACAATCAGCTTGAAAAACACTACCATGGATCTTGTGACTTGAACGAGTCATACTCCCTCTCCAGGCCAGTTTCCCTGTTTGTGAGACAGGGTGACTGTACTAAATGAATGACATCAAAGGTTCTCCCAGGTCCACCATTCGTGATTTCTGTCTTGAGTTGATAGAGGCCAAGAGACCTTACAGGACTTGCCACAAGTCCAAAGGAGGGACTCAGGGGAACCATGGTTCTCCCAGATAGATAGTGATTTGGGTATTTTATCTTCCTAAAAAACAAAATCGTAAGACATTTACAGCTCTAGAGTTCTCCCATCTCACTCATTATTTCCAGCTTTGAGATTTTCTTTGTTTTAGTGCCATTTTGAAGATAAACCTGTAACATTTTTCCAGTAATAATACTATGCATTTGCTTAGAACTTTACAGTGTACAAAATGTGTTGATATTTGTTATTTAATCCTCACAACACACCCATAAGGTGGGCAGGGCAGATGTTATCCCAGTGAATAGAGGTGATGAAACTGAGCTCAGAGAAGTGTTAGCATGCCCTCAATTGCATGACCAGTAAGAAGCAGCTTTTAGGGGAGGACCCAGATCTTCCGATTTCAAGAGGGGGGAATCTTTCTGCTATATCATGCCCACTTTTACCATCATGACCCTGATAAGTCATGCAATAAAATGTGAATTTATTTGAAACTTAATTGTAATTTGTAAAAATGAATTCATACTTTAGTATTTCTCTTTTAGCTGAAGATGTTTCTAACTGTGGAAATAAGGCAGAGAAATCTCTTTGTAAGCCATTAATAGATGACTTTACTACAAAGGAAAAAGCACAGAAATAACTTGCAATTACTAATTACCTGACCAAACAGTGTTTCATAAACTTTTCTAAAATCTTATCTGAGAATTGAAAGCCACTGATAACCATGAACAGCATTCCCCAGTTTGTGTTTTGGGGAAGATGTTTGTAGGTATGCTGGAAAAAAAATAAGTGAATCAAGGGCTAGTCAGTTTAAAAAGACTCAAAAACAAAATTGAACAGGCCTCTGTATTGTAGGCTTTCTTAAAATCTTTAATGTGCAGAAAGATGTGAATTATCTCCAAAATGAAGGTGTAGTGACCAGTATTTACCATGCTTAATTGCCCACAGAACACTTCTCCCTGTCCTCCAAGACAGTAGAGCTCTGTAGAACAGTTTGAGAAACGCTGACACAGTGGCTTTATCCACGTAGCTTAGAGGCCAGAGCCAGTGGTCCCTCCTTCTCTCTCTACTAATATGGATCACATGGGAAACCCTCACTTTCCCAGAAGCCTTGGCTCAGGCTGGATGCTCTGGGCAGGAAAGATCGTCATCGTCTTAGCAGCATTAACAGCAGCCGGGCTGTGAGCGTGAGTCCCTAGTACTGGGCCCCTAGCTGGGAGCTAGGGACAGTGTAGAAAGGAATCAGGAGTGAGACCTAGACCTGGGCTCATCACTGGAGCAAGCAGAAAGAGTCCAGGTCATTGTCTCCTAGGAAAGACCTATGGGAAGGCAGAGAATCTCAGAGGCCAGGCTCTTTAGAGAAGCCAGAGGCTGCCCTGAGGTACCAGGAGCATGGGGCTGAGTGAGAAAAGGATTTAGCAAACACCTAGGCATTTAGCTCTTGGCTCTGGCACATTTTACATAGAAGCATCTCCTGACAGTGGAGATGGCCGTGTATAGCTCCTGGATTCACTCAGTGTCCCTCATGCTGGGCCCTCGAGACTGTTAGGAATCTTTCCTTTGGTTTACAAGAAAAGGTTGGTGTGTATGTTTGAGGATGGCTCTAAGCAGTGATGGAGGCAGTCAGCCAGTTGGCAAAGCCAGATCCAACCCTCAGTGGGCTTTTAATCAGCTGCCTTTTTAGAACAGCCCTCACTGTGATGGTCTGTGAGGGCTGGGGCTTTGAAACCCCTCTCTCAGTTCAGTGGTATCCTTAGGAACTTGTACAGGAAAATGGAAGATATGTTCATTTGTTGCTGCCAGTTCAGTAATTGCCTTGTCTTTGCTTTCTGCTGCATGGAGTAGAACCCAGCTGTTTGGGCCCTACCCCAGGTAAGACTGTAGTTTGGTAAGTCTGCTGTCTCCAGATCCATCACAGGCCCCATGGGCTCTGGGACCTGACTTTTGAGCTCAAGGAAGGAAGGCTCATGAATTGTCTATTGTGTTTGCTTCCTCTGCCTTTGTACCAATAGCCTGCTGGAGAAGGTTGAACAGGAAACATGGCGCGAGACCGGCATTTCCTTTGTGACCTCAGTCACCCGCCTCATGGAACGCCTTCTTGACTACAGGTATCTACTCAGGCACCTACCTGACCTCGTCTCTAGTCAGGATACTCTCCCCAGCAAGGACATCCATTGACCTTAAAACTAAGACCATGTGCCCTTCAGGGGGAGGACTATTCTAGTGTTGGGTGCCCTCACCAATCATTAGGAATCTACTGATGGCCAAGGAGAGAAAGGGAGAGAGCCTTCTCCCAGGGGTAAGCCAGGGCTTCCTAGGATCCCCCTGATATGTGGGCACATGTACCCAGGAGACATCCCAGGGACATGCAGCCATCTGGCTTTCCATCCAGAAAGGTCAAGGCCCAGAGGAAGGGGCACAGCAAGAGGGAAGAGAAAGGCTGTCTCTAGAGCAAAGCAGGGGAAAATTGTAGGTCCTTAGTGCAAACCTTCCTCAGAGCCATATGGCAGATAGGCAGGGAAATGTCATCTGGTACAGAAGTGAGACCCAGGAGGACTTTCAGTTGGCTTTTCCAGGGACCAGAGACCCCACTTTTCCATACCTCTGTTCTTTGCCTAAAGTCTATTTATTTCTGTCCCTTCGTCCTGGCCATGAGTAGATTAGAGGAAGCAGCCTGTGAGCTTAGAGATCTTTATGTTATGTTCAGTCTGAGAGTTCATGTGAAATTAGTTTTTTCATGAAAGCCTGCCTTCTCAGTCCTATCATGGTTTTTGAATTAGTCCAAAAGTAACAATGAAGCTACCGCTGCATGCTTAGCTGTTCTCTTATCAGAGTTCAGATGGTGGCTAAGAGTGCCGTTAGGGAGCCTAGAGGAACGTAATAAGGAATGAGGAAGAATGATAGAGGAACCCAGCCCCAAGCAATAGTTTTTGGTTTTTTGTTTCTTTTAAATGTACTTTTAGAACTTTATTTTTTATTTTTTGCTGGGAAAGATTCGCCCTGAGCTAACATCTGTTGCCAATCTTGGTCTCTCTTTCTTTTTTTTCTCCCCAAAGCCCCAGTACATAGTTGTATATTCTAGTTGTAAGTCCTTCTGGTTCTTCTATGTGAGCTGCCACCAAAGCATGGCTACTGACAGACAAGTGATGTGGTTCTGCGCCCAGGAACCGAACCCTGGGCTGCCAAAACAGAGCGCAATGAACTTTAACCACTAGGCCATCACGGCTGGCTTGTAAGCAATAGCTTTCTTCTCTGTGCTACAAGATATGCAAATGCCAAGGGGGAGCATTTTCAACCCATGGATCAGGAAATTAGGGAATTTAGGCCACCTCCAGTTGCTGCTGATCAGAAGGTGCTGCTATGCCAAGACTTCTGCTATGCAGAAGACTCAGGTGTCCAATGCGCTGGCCTGGGTATGCAAATGGAATTCCTGAGAAATGTGCTCACATCTTGAGCATCCCCTCTTCCTGTAGCACAGTTGTACTTGTGTGAGCTACAGCACATTTTTCTTGGGCCTTATGAGGTCCCCCTTTTTGGGGACCCTTTTAGAACAGGGGACTCCTTTGCTCACACCATATTCCTAGCCTCTCCTGCACCTGCCATCAGACAAGAAAGAGGGGTGGTCAAAACTCTGTACCTCCCCCTCACTGCAACGTTTACTAAAGGTTGGCCCTATTTTCTGTGGCCTACTAGAAAAAGTAGAAATTAATTTCTTAGGCTCCAAGGCCTAGTTCCAGCTGCCTGTTTGATTTTTCTGCCTACCTTGCACAAGCGACTCAAACTCGTGGCCAAAACCAATTTCATTGTCCTCCATTTCTTGTCTCAATGATGGTTCCTACAAAACAAAGTTCAGACTCTTTCACATGGCATCAAAGGCCCTTTGTAAACTGGCCTTTACCCACCTCTCTAGCCCTATCTCCTGCCAGTCCCCACTACCCATGCCCTGCATCCCAACCTCCCAGTGTTGCTTCTTATTATCATGAAAAGAAACACCATGATGTTTACGATGGCTCTCATTTATTAAAAATATGCCATATGCTTTGTGCTTTACAAACATTGTCTCTAATCCCATAAGCAGCCCTGAAAGATTATCCTTGTTTTTACCAATGAGGAAACACCATTGTGGTAGAAGTGCCATTGCCAGGATTTGAGACCACATCTATCTGACTCAAGAGCAATGCCCTGTCTCCTCATCTGTGCTGTCACCACATCCTTCCCTTCAGGCTACTCTATATGCTGTGTCCTCCCAAGACTGGCCTTCCAACCCACCCCCATCAAGGAGTCTTTCCCAGCCAGGAGCTTACCTGGCTCTCTGTGCACACCTCTTGCAGAGCGTGAGTCACTGTGGATGATGATCATTTGTGACATTTCTGATTGATCCAATAGAGGAAAGCCAGCTCTTTGAGGATAAGGACCTTGTCCTTATCTCCCTGGTCCCCTGCATGGAGGCGTGATGATCCCCTGGCAGGTGTGCAGTATGTATTGATTGATTGGATGAACTTACTGGGAAGACCATGCAGGAACCAAAGAAGTCTCTTCTTCTACCCCAGTTCAGTTTAGTTCAATAATAACTTACTAAGAAAATAGTTGTTGAAAGCTAAAAAATAGATATATTGATTATAAATAAGCAATCAGTAGGTTGTACTGCAGAATGACCTGAGCCTAGAGTGTGAGACTCAATTTTAGACTAACTCAAACCTTAGGTACTCAGAGGAGTACCTCTTCAACTTTTGTGTTAATGTCTTCAACTTTTGTGTGAACCCCAGACATTCTGTGTCGGATATAAAGATGCTCATTGGTAGCAACTGTATTTGCCAAGTTAGGAAGCAAAGCTCTAGGGGGGTTTTCTTAGTGCCTTAACACAGACAGGGACAGAGTTAGGGTTGCCAAGCCCTTGGGGCTCTAAGTGGAACCTCCACCTGGAAGAGGCAACTGGAGGTTATAGAGGCTTCCTTTCCCAGGCCCCTCCAGTCACACTGAGAGCTGCCTGGCCACTGGTCTAGGCCACTGCCAGCTCACTGCACACAGCTACAGCCAGATGCTTTAGAAGCCTCTTTCAGGAGAGTTTTCCCTGTTCATCCTCCAGAGAAAGAGTGAAAGAGGGAGCAATGGCTACGCCCAATTCAGAGACTTTAAAAGGTGTCCTCTCGAGTAGCCATACAGAAGTGATGCAAAGCCACACAGAGGAGAAGAGTCTGCTGTTAGCAGTTCATGGGAGAGGCAGTCATGGAGCACAAAGGTGTGTAGGAATGCCCCTGGCATCACAGTGTTGAGGCCAGTGCTTTTCTGTTAAATTGATTTGGCTGTGAAGTTCTGGTTGTGACTAAACAGAAGGTGATGCTTGGTAAATGTTTCAGATGCTATCCAGAAAAAAACAAACCATTAAATGCCAAAGTAGCTAGGTGAGATCTCACTGCCCACCATGGGGCCAACTTATTGGAGAGACAGATGCCTCCTGCCACTTTGTGGGTTGCTTGGAACAAGTTGACCATCTGGCCCTTAGGTTCATTCCTCTTGAAAAGTCACAGCAGTTTCCTGTCCCTGTTAGCACTTAAAGGACAGGTTCTGCAGTGGCATGTTCAGGACCCCCATGTCTGGCTACAAAGGAACCAAATGCTTGATGGGGTGAATGTGCTGATAGGGCATACCTAGAGAGGAGGGCCTTAGTTCCAAACCCCATAGAGCTGCCAACTCTGACAATAGCCCTCCATAGGAGGAAGGACACTTGGCTTTGCAGAATATGGTGAGTGGTGTGGATTCTCAGTATTCCTTTCTTTCAAAGAAGTCACCTCAAAGAAGTCATCCTTTTGTGTGCTGGGATGCAGCTGGGAAGGTGAGGATAACTGAGTTTGTCAAATGACCATCCAGAGGCTCAGTGACTTGGACTAGGGCTCCTGACTCCCAGCTATGATGCTCGTAATGGGGCCCCATGCCTGTCAGTGGAGCAAAGCCAAGGCACACTCTCCACCCGACCCTAATGGTCCATAAACCCCCCTTATGCAGCCTTTCCCCAGATCTGCTAATGCACGACTGCATGAGGAACTATATCTTCTCCAGAGCGGTGTGGGGTACGACAGAAGGAGACACAACAGTCAGATGGGACTCTGGCTGGCCGTGTGTACAGGAGGCTTCTTACTGGATTTACCAGTCTGGTTCTCATTCTCTTTCATCGCCTTGTGCCAGGCCTCTGTTCTTCCCAGAGGAGCTTGGCTTTGATGAGTCCCCTCTCCCTTGGGAAGGATCCATTCTCAGTGTTCCCATTTTTCTGTGTCTCACAGGCCAGCCCTGACCCCTCCTACACCCAACCCTGCACAGCATGAATGCAGCTCAGCCCTGGGTGAAGCTACCTCTAAATCAGAAAGAAGCTCCAAACCTGCTGCTTCTAGTTAGAGGGATTCCAAAAACTAGTGCACAGAAAGAAGAACATAGGGAGAAAAGCCAATGAGGTGGTGAATGTGGCAGCCATGCCACGTTTGCTGTGGTCAAAGGGTCCTGAGCTAGATCCCTGGAGTGGAGCATCTTGGGTTGTATTCAGCACTATCCTACAAAATGAAACTTATCCTTTAAGGAAAGCTCTGTGCCTATCCCTTTGGGAACTTGAGGAGTCAACTTTCTACTTTACTGACACACTCTTCTGTGCTGAGGACAATGGTAGGTATCACTTAATGCCCTGATGTAGCTCTACACTCTGCCACCAGAACAAAGGGTTCAGTTGAACAGAGATCTTTGAATCCCAAGAGTGGGTCCAAAGCTCAGAGGGAGCTCACAGTATAGTCCTCATCTGTGGAAACAGTTCCTGTTGGAGAACATCTTAATCTTGGGTTTGGTCATACTTATGCCTCAATGACACTGCAGTTCTGTGTGTTCTCCCAGAGACACCGCTTCGTGCCATGGGACACTCATCTGCACTTTCCCTTCCAGGGACTGCATGAAAGGAGAGGAGACAGAAAATAAGAAGATCGGCTGCACTGTTAACCTGATGGTGAGAGGACATGGGCTCTTCCTCCTATCTGTCTAGTAGAATGGTTTCTGTCCTGCACTGTGATTGGCTTGGCCTTCCTACAATACAGGGCTGTAAGCCTAAGAGTTTGAATCAGGACATCAGCTCTGTTACTGGTATCTTGGAGACCAGCACCTCATCAGTCACACTCCCACTTGGGAAAGGAATGAAATGAGCTTCTCTTTGGGTGGAGCTCTAGCCTGGCCTCTTGGCAAGGTCCTGCTAATCCTGATGTAAACTAATACCCAATCGGCTCTGATCCCCATTCTGCCCTAGCACTCTTCCTCCTTCTTACTACTCAGGGCTCCTGCAGATCTGCCAGTGGTTCTACTCCCAGCAGGTGTGCCTCTGGCCGGCCCTTTCTCTTTCTGGTGCTGGCTGCCTCCATGGCCTGCCATATCCCTCCTGCCCAGCACACCCAGGACTTTGGCCAGCTGCCTGGAGCTCAGGTATGGCCTCCACAGGTGGCAGCCTCTCTCATGTTTATGTGTACTTCCTTCTCTCTTACAGAACTTTTACAAATCTGAGATTAACAAAGAAGAGATGTATATCCGCTATATCCATAAGCTTTGTGACATGCATTTGCAAGCCGAAAACTACACAGGTGAGTGGGAGGGGGAAAGCCGTGCCTCCTCATGAGGACAGACTGCATGAATATGCACCGCTGACAGAGAAAGGCTCTGGGCTGGTGCCTGCCAGATCTTAGCAGAGTGTTGGGGCCCTTGGTGCCCCCTCACGTTGCTACTTTCCCTCAACTCCTTTGTAACATATGGTAGAGAGAAAGCAGGCAGAACTTCCACTTGTGCCTTTGTGCCATGTCCTCTGCTGCCTGAGGCTGTAACACTCTCCTTGCCTACTATCCACTCCCATCTGAGGCTTCAAGAGTGACTTCCAAATTCTGGTGTGCCAGGTTCAGAGCATCCTGAGCTCACTGTAACTCCTCATGAGCAGAGCCTTTCTTAGGACCTTCACAGCTGGAGCTAAGTGAGGCCATAACACAGAAACATCTGCCTAACCCTGGGCCTTCTAGAACTCTCTGGCAGACCTCCCTAGCAGTCTAGGCTCTTCCTCTGCAACTGCACAGCAGCCCCACATTGAGCTCCCAATGGAGAATATGGAAAGTGTTCATCTGACTTTCTGATGGTCCCCTTCATTGTATCTACAATTTAATCCCTTACTAAGGCCTTTTCTAATAGAACAAATTTAAAAGCATTTCAATGTTCCTGTTACTCTCTGTTTACTGAGCACCACTCTGAGTCAGGAGGGTATGTGCATACATGTGTGTCCTACTTGATAACCTTGTGTCATAGTTCCCCCAAAATAGCCACTTTCTTCACTGTAGTGACCAGCCACTACATCTTAGCCCTTGGGCCATAGGACTTAGATTTGTGTGATAGACCAGGAAATTGAAGCTATTCTTGTCCACAAACATTACTAGAATTAGATGGATTTGTAGAAACATAGAATCCTCCTTCCTTATCTCCAGATGTTAGAGAGTGTTTGGCATAGATGCCACCTTTTCTGACAACACAGCTTGGCAAGAATTAAATCTGAAATGCCTGGGCTGAATCTGCCATTCTCCACATCCACTTCCACCCATGATCTCAGCAACCCTCTGAGAGAGCAGCAAAGTGACAGACTTTGATAAATTCCATGTATCAGTAGAGGCCTTTACTAAACTCTTGGAGGACTGGGCCATGATAAAGAGGCCATGTCAGGGATTTAGATAGAGAGAGGGTGCTGAGCCTTGTCTCTGGTGACCTCAGGAATGACATCTGAAAAGAATATAGGCAGGGAAGAAAAAGATTTCATATGGCTTTCTAAGCTCCAGAGGGAGGCCTTGAGTGCCTCAGGGGCTTGTACCCTGAGAGAAAAGCCTTCCTGGATCTAGTGAGTAGGTGTGTGCATCCCTGGGCAGGAGAGTCCAGTGGCCAGAGCACAGGCAGAGAGACAAGAATGAGGAGAAGCCTGGAGAGTGGCCACAGGCAAGTGGGCCTGGCTAAAAATGGAAGTGGGTCACAAAATAATTAGAAATAAAATTCTTCATAGTCCTGGGGAACAGACTTGAGTAGGGCAAAAACTAGAGCTAATTAACTTGCCAGTATGAGATGCCCACTAAAAATGAGCAAATAGAGCAGGAAAGAGCAGACTGTGTAATGAGGACCCTGAGCAGTGACTGTAATTCAGTGTAATTCATTCCTTGGAATTTAGGAAGCCACAGTATTTAGCTACTGTTGTTTTATATAACCCACTCTGACCGTTCTACAGGTAAGATAAGGTGTCACTGGGCCTCTGCCCTGGGCCCAGCATCAACCTCCAGGAATGGAGCTTCTGGCTCCGGGCCCATCACGCAATTACTACCATTCACACTCCTTCTCTCTGGTACTTTGAGAAACAGTAGAAATGAAGAGAAAGGGTCATTCCCAGGGTCGTGCTGAGGTAAGAAAATGGAGCTAGAGGCATTGAGGCTGGCTTCGGGAGGGCTGAAGAAAGCCTTGATCAGTGCTCACCCCTAAGAGCCAGTTCTGGTAAGCTTAGAAAGGAAGCTGTAGTCAGTTGAGCAAAAAGGAACCCAAGAGCTCTCTCTGACATGTCAGTGTCTCCCAAAGCAAGGCAACCTGTGCACAGACTCTCAGGTCGACTCTCTGGGCCAACTGTATCTGGATGCCAGAACAGGTGACCAGGCCATGAGAGGAAGGTGTCTACTAGAATCTTTGACTCCTTCATGCTGTGGTCAAGAGTTTTTGGCTGGCTGGGCAGCCCCTCTGTCTCACTTTTGGTATCCAATGTCCCTGACCTGGGTTGCACATGCCTTGTACTGGCATGCTGCTTAGCCCAGTCCCCTGCACCAGGCTGCTCTTGGACCCCTGAGGAGAAGCCCATGGACCTCTCTATTGCCTCCTCCCACAGAGGCTGCATTCACTCTTCTTCTCTACTGTGAGCTGCTGCAGTGGGAGGAACGGCCAC
Organism: Diceros bicornis minor; assembly: GCF_020826845.1. Taxonomy (NCBI): domain Eukaryota; kingdom Metazoa; phylum Chordata; class Mammalia; order Perissodactyla; family Rhinocerotidae; genus Diceros; species Diceros bicornis. The sequence continues at coordinate 52,114,171 of NC_080741.1, forward strand.
TGCGGGAATTCCTCCACTACCCATCTCAGACAGAATGGCAGCGGAAAGAGGGACTGTGCCGCAAGATTGTCCACTACTTTAACAAAGGCAAGGTAGGTGTCATTAGTCAAGTCTTTCAGCCCCTCAGCTTCTGTGGTAATGCATGGCATCTCGACGCTGTAGGAATGGCAGCAACTGCAGAGGGTAGTGTGTGGGATGGTGAGTGGGTGGATGCCTGTGTGTGCATCAGATTTGGAGGCAGCATGATTTTCTCTGGGGAAAAAAAAATAACAGCTTAATTCTGTGGCTTGGAAGCCACTTCCAGATTAGGGATTAAGAGACAACCCCACATACCAGCTTTGCACATCTGTAAATGCTAGTGCTTCTACAGCAGAGGCTTCTGGGCCCCCAGCTATGTTTATTAGATTTACTTAAAGAATTGATGTGGCTTTCTAATTTTCCATAGAAAAAATGAATGGGTTTTAACAATAGCCAAAGAAGGCCTGTACTGCCTCTTACTGGGACATGTTCTTGTCTTGGATTTCCCTTCCTCACAGCACAGCCTGGGCTTCTCTCATTGGGGTTATTCTCCATCAAACTCAATTCTGTAGGATTAGCAGGCACTGTCAGCATTGGTTCAGGCTTCCTTGGGGATTTCTGACCATCCTGTGTCCATCTCTGGGAGAGCTCCTTGTGGGGCCGTGGGAGCACTTATTTTTGGATGTGGGCCATAGTAGCCTGAGATTGTGTAACTTGTTGAAGCTATTCTTTCATTCCTGAGCTTTGAGTATATTTTAGAAAGCTGAAATAGGACCGTTCAGGGAACTGCAGTGGCTGAGCCCCTGACTCGAATGGAAATGGTTTTGAAAAAGGAGTTTTTCATCATAAAAAAAAAAAAGTTTAAACATTAATGATTTTTGCCCATAAATCAGAAAACATTCATCAGTTTTACATAACATAAGAGACTTCTGTGTTTGTCAAAAACATTCACCCATGTAGAGAATGCACTGGTAAGCAAGAACCTTTCCAAAACCCCAGGAGCTCTCGTGTAACGCAGCCCAGAAAGGATGCCCATGCTCAGCTCTCAGCCAGCCATATATGATTAATCCACAGTGCTGGCCCAAAGCCTCCTCTCCTTGCTAGTCCAGGGCTGGACTTACGGCCCCATGCTAGCACACTTTTAGGGCTATCTTCCTGGCACCCAGTTCACTTGGAACTGCAGCTTACCCACATACCCAGCAAGCTCTCCCAGCTCAGAAGGAACGTCGTAAGCATGGTAGAGCGTGCATGAGTGCTTTTATTGTATTAGTTCTCTTCTTTTTCCATGGGCACAGAGTGGAGTATTATCCTCATCTGATTGAGCCTGCCAGTGGGACATATGAGCATTAATGACACCTTCTTTATCCCACACTACAGTAGTATTTAGAAAAGCTGGTTTAAAGCTTAGTATGGACAAGGAAATGAAATGCAAAACCTGCCTGAGTATTGTGGATCAGCAAGAGGGGGAGAAGGATTGGGAGGCTCCATAGGCCACTTTCTCAGGGATCTCCCACTCCTTCTAGTAAACCTGCCTTTGCTGTGAATTGCTGAGGGAGCAAGTTCTATGCTAAGTACAGACCACTCAGTGAGCCCTTTCATGAGCTCATCCTCAAAGGGATGTTTATCAGATTCATTCTCTTGGGCTCATACAGAAGGTCCAACTTTCTGTTTCTGTGCCTCAGCACCTAATGGAATCAGTGAATAGGGCTAACCAATTCTTGAAAACATTCCGGGTTCTTTTTAATGGTTCCAGAAAGCAAAACCTGGTTGCTGCAGGAAAAGTGCTCCTGTAGGCTTCTTAGCACGAGGAGAAAAGCTACCTTCGCAGCAGGAGGAGGGCAGGAAAAGGAGAAGACTCCAGGGAAGGGGCAGGTAAAGGGGTTCTGGCCTTCAGCACTGCCAGCGCACCCTGCCTCACAAGCCACGCCCTCCTGACTTTTCTTCCACACACTCCCAGATAACTCTCTGTTATCTGTCTTAGACAACTCAATCTCCTTTGGTCTCATGTTTATTTCCTGAGTACCCAGAGGGACTGAGTCAGAAGTTCAACTCATGGCCATAGCCTAGCCCTGAGCCATTCTTTCCAATGGTGAGGTGGTTAACCTGGGAATCTGCTCCAAGGTAAACTGGGCTTTGGTCCACAGATGGTCAGCTCTCCCGGGCTACCAGGGAGAGAGGGACACTCCAAAGGGTAGGGTGTGGCTGAGTGGGAGTTGAAAGAAGGAAGGGAAGGTGAGAAGATGGGAGCTGGTCCTTCATCACAGGGCAGAGGGATCAGATAGGAAGAGAAGCTAGACAGAGTCCTCTGGCCCCTATGTATCTGGCATACAGACCGTCAGGACCAGAACAGCCTTCTCTTTGGGGGTGAGCTTGGGCTCTCCTGCCTGAGGGTTGCTATTTCCCACGCTCCTTTGAAGGAATGATGAGTCTGTTGCTTCTAATATGTTGTGTGTAAACAGAAATACAAAGACTGCCAGTCTGGAGTCCCAGGCCTTTGCCTTCCTTTCCAGTTTGATTAAAGTGAGCCCTAAGTCAGTGCAACTTTTGTGCCATCCCTGTCAGGGGGCAACTAAGATTTGTAAAAGCACACATCTGCCAGAGCTGGTAGAAGTGATTAGATTTCAGACACTGGTAAGGAGTTTTAGAGTTGCTTTGCCTCCTGCCAGAAGGAAGGAAATCAAGGGAAAAGATGTAGATAGATGGGGATGCATTGTACCTGCAGCACATTCCCTACCTGCATTCAAGATTTTTATTTATTTATCTTTTTCCCCCCAAAGCCCCAGTAGATAGTTGTATGTCATAGCTGCACATCCTTCTAGTTGCTGTATGTGGGACGCGGCCTCAGCATGGCCAGAGAAGCAATGCGTTGGTGCGCGCCCGCGATCCAAACCCGGGCCGCCAGCAGCGGAGCGCGCGCACTCAACCACTAAGCCACGGGGCCGGCCCCCTACCTGCATTCAGAGGCAGCTCTCAAAGCCCCCAGCCCACCAGTGTTCCAGCACAACCCCTCAAGGCTGGCAGAGGGTCTTAAAACTCTTAGTCCTGGCTCACTCTAAAGATAAGTTGGGGGTTGAGGGAGGGCTTAGAGCAGCAGGGCTACAAATTAGAGCAGAGATACCAGCAAGGCAGGTGATCATTGATCCCAGTAGGGGAGAAGACTTGCTTTACTGGGAGCTACTGTCAGCAGACAGAATGCCTTTAGCCCTACATGGGGCTCTCATCACCTAAATGAGCAGTTCTCCACGGCGTGCTCTTGGCAGGCTGGCCAGAAATCTGCACACAGCTCAGCTGGTTAGCCAGCTGCCTGCCGGGCAGACACTGTTGTGGACTCTTGGCTGAAACCTGCCCAAGCAGCTCTTGGAGCCAGGCAGAGGACTGACGTGTGCCCCCTTGAAAGCTGTAATGTGGGGGTACAAGAGGCTTTCTAGCTCACTGAGGCAGAGGCATTGTATTGGGCAAGGAGACAGGGTCGATTTGAAATTCTCTTTGGTTTGTTTCAATGTTTTTAATTGGTCCTGCAGTTTCAATCCATATGGCATTAATTTCTTCAAAGGATAGAAATAATATGCTCTTTTTGAGAAACACTGTCCCAAATGAAATAGTATTGTTCTTCTCTTTGATGCTATTTCAAATAGTATTTTTAAAAAATATAGTCCAGGGGCTGGCCCTGTGGCATAGTGGTTAAGTGCACGCGCTCCGCTGCTGGCGGCCCAGGTTCGGATCCCGGGCGTGCACCGAGGCACCGCTTGTCAGGCCATGCTGTAGCGGCATCCCATATAAAGTGGAGGAAGATAGGCACAGATATTAGCCCAGGGCCAGTCTTCCTCAGAAAAAAGAGGAGGATTGGCATGGATGTTAGCTCAGGGCTGATCTTTCTTACAAAAAAAAAAATATATATATATAGACACACACATGTATATACGTATATACATATATACATGTATATATATATATAGTCCTTATTGTTTAAACATTCATACTGAAATATTTATGGGTGAAATTACATGATGTCTGAGATTTGCTTCAAAAACTATGGGGAGGAATAAGTGGATGGAGTATTAATGATACAGGACTGGCCATGAGTTGGTCATTGTTGAGGCTGGGTGATAAGTACCTAGGGGTTCATTCTTCTATTCTGTTTTTCTATATGCTTAAAATTTCCTGTAATAAAAAATCTTTAATTAGTGTTTAGAAGTTGGGAAGCAAAACGTGGCTAAAATATCAAGCAAACTGATGATTCCCAATCTAACCAAGAGAGAAAGCAGTATATTAAAAAGAGAAGGAAATGAACAATATTGCCCCTTAGTGAAGACCACTGCAGCCCTCCTCAGGCACCTGTTAGATGGGCCTGTCACCGTAACAGGAGCCACACCACAGAAACAGCCTGGGACCTGACTAGGCAAGGATCATCTGAAGCCTACTTTAAGATTTGAATCTTTCTGTAGAGGAAATTGGCAGTCCTACTATCAAGTCCTTGGGTAGCCACTTCCTGCTTGGTTTCCATACTTGTTTCTGAGCTTAAAAGATCTTAATTTAAAAGTCATTGTTTCCTTCATTAACTCATTAAGTAAATCTTTATTGAGTACCTGCTTATGCTTGGTACTGTTCTAGGCTCTGAGAATAAAGTAAATAAACAGGGTCCCTGCCCTCATGCAGTTTATCATCTGATTGAGACTAATACAATAAAAAAGTAAATACTTTTTTTAAATAAGATAACTTCAAAGTAATGAAACAGAGGGTGAATGGGGAAATGCCTATCCTTGACAAGGTAGTCAGGGAAAGGTCTTTTGGAGGTGGAGACGTTTGAGTAGAAACCTGAAAGCTGTGCCTTGAGCTAGAAAGCCACAGTGCTGTGTGTTGTGCTCCACAAATTGGTTTTGAGCATACGTTCTTTGTGACATATGAGTTGCAGCAGGCCTTTTGTTGTGCTCTCTGATGTGTTTGATGTGGGCTTGGGCTTTCCAAGGATGCCCGAGGTGCTGAAGCTTTGTTCCTATTTCTGATGCAGAGCTGGGAGTTTGGGATCTCACTGTGCAGGGAGCTGGCTTGTCAGTATGAGAGCCTCTACGATTATCAGAGCCTCAGCTGGATTCGGGTGAGCTCTGCCCCTTCCCCTACCCTAACCCTGGCTGGAGGTGCCAGAACTCTCCTGGCATCAATTTCTGAGTAAGCATTCACTGCGGGCCCAGCCCTTGGTTTAGTGTTATGGACAGTAAAGAAGCAGAAGCCAAGGTTCTTGCCTTCGAGATGCTTACAGTCTGACTGGGGAAGCAAACACACACTTGATAAATAATTGTATGATCGAGACCCAAGGGCCACTGGTGCTCAAGGAAGGGAGAAGCAACATACGCAGGATAGGATGGGGGTTTCAAGGAAGAGGTGGCAGCTTGACTTCATGAAGAAGCTTTTCCTGAAATGATTTTGTTCAGGGATGCTTCATCTGAAAACTTTGTAAGATCTTTCCCTGTTTTGGCTTGTGGTCACTTTCAAGCACCTTGTTCTTACTCCTTTCTTTGAAGCAAAATATTCAAAAATTAAGCGAAATGCCCCATGCACGTTGAAGGTCTCCACCAAATTTTTCCTGATTCCTGGTGCCAGGTTCTGAATCCTAACAGCTGGTGAGTTCATTGGCAAAGAGAGGTCAGCAATCTCAGCTCACCCTCTTCCTGTACCCTTGTCAGTGTGGCTAGCTCTGCTGTGTGCCCTGATCCCAGTTGGGATTTGGGCCTATATAATAGGTATGGTTCTCTAGCAGTGACCTCTTGACTGGTCCTTGAAGGCCTCTGTTTCCTGGCAGGCTGGCTTGATTGAATGCATTAGAGCTACCTTCCCAATCAAAGTTGGGTGAGTTTTTCTGAGTGTAAAGCCAGGTCAGCCAAGACTAAAAAACTTACTGACCTTGGTAATGCCAGACATTATGGATATTAGTTCAACCTTTAAAGTTTAAAATCTCCTACATTGTAACTAGTACCAGTGATGCTGGCAATTGAGCCTTCCTCACTCTATTAGCATCTTTAGTCAGATAGTAGATGAACAAGAGCAATGCAGTTGGACTGATGCAAAATGGTGCTGAGAATTGCTGTTAGCCACCTATAAGCAACACTAGCCAGGGGTCAATTGGCATAGTGAATATCAGTCAGAACCAGAAATACCTGGAGAAAAAAAATCCATGTTAAACTTGTGCCCCTGAAAGTACAGGAAGCCTGGGTCTCTGTGGGGCCAGGTCCATCAACTGGGAAGGACATTCAGAGCAGCCTCTCAGGACTGCAGTAGGCAGGCCTGTCCCCACCCCACCGTCAGATGACAATAGAGGAGGACGGCTTGCTCTTCCATCACGCAGCTTCCTTGGGAGAGGCTGATCATGGCTAGGGGCTCACTCTTTATCTAGACTGAGTTGCCATGTTCTCTTTCCAAAAGACAATGTCTACTTGGGCCTAGAAGTACTTGCTTTGGACACCGCTAGCAGTCAAGTCAACCTGAAGGCAACTGCCTTTCTCATTCACAGAAAATGGAGGCCAGTTACTATGACAACATCATGGAGCAGCAGCGCCTGGAGCCTGAGTTCTTTCGAGTTGGCTTCTATGGCAGGAAGTTTCCTTTCTTCCTTCGGGTGAGTCCATTCAGATAGTCATAAGAACTTACGTCATTTACACATAATTCATTTATAACCTGTTTTCTCGTTTTTACGTTTTTCCCTTTTCTACTGAATACTTCTTTTTTTGAAGGACTGACCAGTCAACAAAAGGCATTTGGCTTTATTTGACTGAGCAGCCTGCCAAGTTTAGACTCTATTTAACTCTGCTGTACTATTTTGTAGCTGTCTGTAATGTATGAGGGTGGTTTTCTTACCAAATCAACCAAGTTCCTTCAGGAAATGACCAGGGTCTGAGAATGTCCCATAGTAATATTTAGTAATCTTCCAACTTCTGCCTCCAGTGCCTAGAATCCTCCATTGTGACTGTTCTTAGCCAGACAGGACACTAGTACAGCCCTGACCTCGACAGCAGGCTGGCCTCTTGAGGTTTGTCCTTTAAGATTGATGATTCTTCCCTCTGGCTGCACTGTAGGCTGTGCAGCCATGACAGAGAAGTGTTGATTTGAGAGAACCCAGAGGACATTCCCCTTTGTTCCTGGGGCTTGTGAGAGCTGCCAAACATTGGATTTGGCTGTGGAAAGCCTTTTCTAGGCAGCCAGTTCTCTGGCCCAGGATGATGACAGCCATTTCTCTCCACCAATCCCTAGAAGGCTGAGGCGGAGTATAAACCGTGAAAAGAATGACTCAGCACAGACATATTAACACCAATTGAACAGTTGTGATTTTCTTCTTTATTCAGCACCACCTAGAGGCTCCTCGAGGAGTCAGCCTAGGATTTTGTAAGCTGTAGCCCATAGGGATTCATTATTCTCAGATGACCTAAATGAATCTGTGCTGATGAAAGGGCCCTGGAGCTGCAGTTGAGACTAGCTCTGATTGTCCCCAGTTCCAATATCTTACTGAAGTTCAGTGTCCACAAGTCTCAACCAGCAGCTGGGAAAGTTCATGGGATCCCTTTGATATGTTTGGGATCCTGTCTTATTGGAGAAATTGCTTTAGCCAATGAGCACTAATAAGCTTGGTATCACATTGAGGGGCAACTGGATTTAATGACTACTTTAAAAAAGCCAGTCTGCTAGCAACAGAATCCAGGCTAACCACATTTCAGATGTAAGGTAGGTCAACTTGCACATTTCCTGAACAGTAATCATTCTAGTGTAAAAGGAAAAATAATTTCTGTAGGAACTAGTAATACTGACAGGGTCAGCAAGCGCATTCTGCCTAGTTGTGATCCCCAGGAAGGCTCTGATTCCATTACACAGGAGTGTTTCTGGTAGCAGAATGTGAATGAGTAGAGGACCTCCTTCACTCTTTAGGGATCATCCAGTGCAGGCATTTCAGAAATGGCATATTTGTTGCCTTCATCAGCATAGATCATACCACACCAGTGGAGGTGGAGGTGAGCAGAAGAGGAAGAAGGAATTTTATAAGAATTAGAAACCAAAAGCATCTTTAGAAAGTCCTCTGATAAACTAATGATCCTTGCCTGGTAGCTTATTTCTTTCTCATTTTATCTTTGCAAATTATGTTTTATTGTCATTTTATTTTCATTGTTTAGTCCCACAATTGTACATCATAAACCAGATTTTACTCTAGAACAACATTATTTTGGATATTACAAAATTACGCCTTGGTGGCCCCCATTTCTGTTCCTGCCAAACAGGAGGTCTCCATCATAGTACAATCTGGCTCCCACCCCTCATGCTCATGTCACAGGACACATCAGTGTCTCAGGGCTCTCAGAGCTTTCTGACGGGTAGGTCCTGACATAGAACCTGCATCTGAGCTACCCAAAGAATGCTTGCAAGTGACAGTCTGAGTGTTCAGAAGTAGTTTCAAGGGTGCCAGTAATGGAGGAAGAATAACAACGTGTGTTAGGAAATGTTACCGGTCAGTCCATGCCTATCGCCATGCAGGGCGCAGTCCCTAGGAGCTATGTTTCAGGCATACAAATCTGCCTGGTCTAGCCACATGCTGCCTTCCCTTCCCTCGGCTGCTCAGTTTGTCTGTGCCAAATGGAATAAGTCCCAGTGGAGGTAGCTGTTTGCCTTGTAGACGGCAAGGACAAAGTGCAGAGCAGTGGCAGCCAGATCTGTCTTGTGCGGGGATGCTGGGGCTCTCACTCGAGCACACTTGAAACTGACAACCATCCTCAAGGTCAACACTATGTGCCTTCCTTCTGCTGGGTCTTCCCCAGAAGGCTAGGCTACTCCCTCACCTTCCGTGAACACATAGGCCATCTATTGCTTTAGCTTTGTCAGCTTGGTTTCTCTGGACCATCTGCCTACCTCGCTTCACAAATGTAATTATCTACTAATCTGCACAGAGAGAGGAAAACATCTAGCCCTCCCTTCTTGGGGGAATTTCTGTTTCTCTTCATTTGACCTATGAACAGACACTGGTGAGGATTGTACATTTGTGAGTAGATATGAAAAGACAAATTCTTGACAATTACCTTCTTTGTCAGTTCTGTTTATCAATCAAGGGACTTAGAAATGTCTCTGCCTTTTGACTTGTCTATTCGACTGGAGAAGCCAGCCTGCTCCTCCTGACCTTGACTTCCCTTCTGGTGTTGCCATTCTGTTCTTATCTGTCTGGACATGTGGCCCAGCCTTAGCTGAGTTCTCCCATAGTAAGAGGGGAAGTGAAAAGGGAGCAGAAATCCTATTCCAAAAAGGCTGAGGTCCTCCAAGGCCTGGCCTGTGATCATCCCTGTACCGGGAAACATAGGCTGGCCCTGTGGAACTTCTTTCTCTCTATTCCTCTGAAGGCATGCCCCAATGCCATAGCTTGACACCACTTTATGAAAGTGGATCTGGTGAGGCAGCTGGATGGGCAGACAGATGTCACCAGAGGGCTTCAGAGGAATCTGCAGCCACTCGCTCTTGACCAACTGTGAGGTAGACAAAGCAGCAGAGTTGAGGGTGCCTTGTCTTGGCTTCAGTCCACAGGGAGAAAAACTGAGACCTAACCCAAACCAAATATGATGTAACACAAGGTTTTACAAAATACGTAGTTAGAATGATATCAATTTGTTCTGCTGACACATTTGCAAAGGAATTGCTGCGATAATTAATCTCTGAATACCTACTGGATGCTGAGCAATGTTTAGACTGTTTCTCCCAGCTGATAAAAGGGATCCTTCAAAGCACATACCTGATCACCCTCCCTTTTTAAAATTATTTGATGGCAACGCCTAGCAATCACCCCTTGGCACACACCTGCAGGTCTCTTCAGTCACCCTCCCACCAGTTCTCCACATGCACTTTCTGTCTAGCTGCACCTTTTCCTGTCTTGGCTGTTGTCCTTTGGTTGTAACTGCACCCACATAGATTGCCCTTCCCCACTCCTCTCTATGAAGCTAACCCAGGTGGACATTTCAAGACTCTTTTCAGGCCTGGTTTTTTCCAAAATCCCACTTCCCACCTTGCACCCCTTCCCGGATAAGGTGCCCTCCCTCCTCCAAGCTTTTGCAGCCTGAGCCCTGCCCCTGAGGCTGCCACATCACAATGCAATTCTCCCTTCTTCTGTCCCTCTCCCTTCTTGACCATCATTTCCCTTAGGACAGGAACTGAGTACTGTGCCTCATGCCTGCCACAGGGACTCCTAGGACATGTTTGTGAAATGAGTAACTACTGACACCTTTGAGGAGGTGGGGGGCTACAGGCAAGGCATAGAGTGTGCTCTCATGTTTGTGGCAGAACAAAGAATATGTGTGCCGTGGCCACGACTACGAGAGGCTGGAGGCCTTCCAGCAGAGGATGCTCAGCGAGTTCCCACAGGCCGTCGCCATGCAGCACCCCAACCACCCTGACGACGCCATCCTGCAGTGTGACGCCCAGTGTATCTTTCGACACTTGGTGGGGGAAGGAGGGCTGGGGCCCTGGGAGGTGAGGCCCACCTAGTCAGCTGCCCCTCTGCCATGTTGTTGCCTTACAGGCTAGGTTACCAGTAAGTCCTGAACCAGAGTATACCCTCATCACTAAGCCTATATGTAGTAGGGCACTCGTGCCTTACAGAGGAGGCCATGGCATGCCTTTAGCCATGGGGGGCCTAGTCATCAGCAGGGCTTCAGGGGGACCTTCATCCCTCAGGCTGGCTGCTACCAGCACCTTAGTCCCCCCACCCTGCCTTGTGAGGGTCCTGCCTAGGCAGCCAGGAACAATCACTGTACAGGGTGATTTGAGGTCATACCAGGACTCTTGCCATGGGGATACCACCAGTTTTGTGCCCTGTTCCACTCCCGTGTGCATGTTATTATCTCTCATCTTTATGAGGAGGACTGAGGCAGAGCCCCAGGGATGGGGGCAGAGGGAGTGGGGAAAGAGACGGAGGGAGATGGCACTTGGAAGTCTGAATGCAAACACTGGCCTGCCTCTCATCCCCCTCACACGGCTTCCTTGGAAGCCTCTTGACAGTCGCCATGTCTGTGGCAAGTTTATTCCAGAGAAGGGAGGGCAGAAGAACTCCCATATGTTATCTCCCCACAAAGACCCCAAAGAGCATTTTATTAAAAGGTTGTTTTGCAGTAAATACAGTTTACCTCCAGTGGGCAGGCTCAGGCCCTTGCAGCTTTCTCACTTCTGAGGAGTGGTCACCTGCATTCTCCTGACCCTTTTCCCCTTCTTTCTTAAAGGGGCACTGGAGAACACTTGGCTGTTGACATCTTACCTTGGCTGAGTGCTCAGGAGACTCACCACTGTAGCAGGGAGGGGTGCAGATAGGGAGATTTGGTCTAACTGTGCTTGGATCTGATCTGACCCTTGAGATGCTGCTGCTGCCGGTAGGGAACTCAGGCAACTGTGCTCTTCTCTCCTTTGAGGGGATGACAGGGGTCACCCACTCAGGTCCATCTCTCTGGCAAGTCTGGGTTTCCCCTTCACTTCCTGCCCAGACTTGCAGATCTATGCAGTGACGCCCATTCCAGATTATGTGGATGTCCTACAGATGGATAGGGTCCCGGATCGCGTCAAGAGCTTCTACCGTGTCAACAATGTGAGGAAGTTCCGGTATGACAGGCCTTTTCACAAAGGCCCCAAGGACAAGGAGAATGAATTCAAGGTGAACAAATCTAGGAAAGCAGGGACAGGGCTTATAGCGAGGCCGGGGGCAAGCCTCACTTTCTTGGGAACTTGTTACTGTCTCATCCTTCAAGCAGGTGGGGTGTGGCAAAAATTGCCTAATGGCCTGTACCTGCCTGTGCCCTCCCTGCAGAGCCTGTGGATTGAGCGTACCACACTGACCCTGACCCACAGCTTGCCCGGCATCTCTCGATGGTTCGAAGTGGAGAGGAGGGAACTGGTGAGACACGTTTCAGATGGGGCTGATCTTCACAGCTGCTCCCTCAGCTCTGGCTTTTAGGACCTTTCTCTAAGGACTGAAGAAAGAAAGAAAGAACTTTGGCCACCTGCCTGGCCTAGGCTCCCACAGGCCAATCCTGTTCGGGGGGCTTTGTACACCTTCTCTCATTTAAACCTCACAACACCCTTAGGCAAAAGATGTTTTTAATCTCCCAGTTTACAAATGTGGAAACTGCTCTCTGAGGTTCAGGAAGCCAGAGCTCTCTGACTTCAGAACTGGTGCTCTTCACTTCTAAGTGCTACAAATCAGAAGAGAACATTAGAAACAGGGAGTCTCAAATCCACAGGAACAAGGGTGGCAATCAGCATCCCAGGTTTTAGCTCCCTGCTGTCAGGACTGTGATGAGGGAGGGGTTATCACTGTGCCTGGGATGATACTGTGTTCTGTGTGCCCCCAGGTGGAGGTGAGCCCTCTGGAGAACGCCATCCAAGTGGTTGAGAATAAGAACCAGGAGCTGCGGGCCCTGATCAGCCAGTATCAACACAAGCAGGTACATGGCAACATCAACCTGCTCAGCATGTGCCTGAATGGCGTCATCGATGCAGCAGTTAATGGAGGCATTGCACGCTACCAAGAGGTGAGCTGGGGCCCTAGACCAAACCCAGGCAGCCCGGCTGGAAAGGTGGTTCTCAGGCTCCTCTTCTTGAGATTCCAGCCTCCTAGGGCAGCCTTCCCAGCTAGGCCTCTCCCGGCTGTGCCTCAGCTGACTGAGGATGGTCCTGGGATGAGGCTTTAAGCTCCCTATTTCTGTGGCACAGCTCTCTGGTAGGGCCTTTTGTTCCTTTTTATTCTCTGAACTTGGACAGATGAGTAATCCATCTGATTATGGAAGGATGTTAAGTGGCATCCAGGAGGAGCCCTGGAGCCCAGCACTTAACAAGAAGCGAGCTGTGGGCTGTCTAAGAAACTAGACACCCTGGCCACTGGCTCTGCCTGCCCTTCTGGCTCTGACCACTGGCTCTGCCTGCCCTACCCAGGCTATCTAGGCTCCATGAGGGACTGAGACCAGCATTCAGGCTTAGATGACTTGGCCACCATCAGTCCTTATTAAATACAAAAAACTCACCTATGACTGCAGGAGGTTCAAGCAGGCCAGGCTAGAGGTGTCTTGATGTGTGTACCTGTGAGGAGGCAGCCTGGCTGCCTGTCAGGTGGCACCTTCAAACTCAAGCTTCTTGGGCCCCATCTAAGTAGTAGTTCTGGGAAGAGTCTTCCTGACTTCGCCTTTCCTTTCACAGGCCTTCTTTGATAAAGATTACATCACCAAGCACCCAGGAGATGCTGAGAAGATCACCCAGCTCAAGGAGCTTATGCAGGAGCAGGTATGTCTTGCAGGGCTTGGAGGCCAGGGGCCAGGAGGAAAAGGCTATGCATAATAGGATGGCTGCAGTTCTCAAGGGCTGCTCCCTGGCTAACAGAGTGGCCTTGTCTGTCACTGTAATAGGTCCATATCCTTGGAGTTGGACTGGCAGTTCATGAGAAGTTCGTGCACCCAGAAATGCGCCCTCTGCATAAGAAACTGATAGATCAGTTCCAGATGATGCGGGCCAGTCTCTACCACGTAAGCTGACCCCTGTCTTGCCCCTGCTGCAGTAGAACCAGGTGTCACTTCCTCCAGACCTGTGCAATAAGCGAAAAGAAAAGTGGGGGACGGGGAAGGAGAATGTGAAGGAAAAGCTATCCCTACCACAGAGGGGCAGAAAAGAGGTGGGTGCTCTATCCAGGGGAAGGATGCCCAGGATCCCCTCATTCACTCCCTCACTAAGAAGAAGTCAGATGCAAGGGCAAAGAATGCTTTTTCAAGCCACTGTGCTGGTGAAGAGAAGTTTTCACATGAGGAAGAAAAGAGCTAAAGTATATGGCCCACATATAGGGGTCTCTTTGGAAATATTTTTCATCCCAAGAACCTGCAGAGGTAAGGCATAGCCTGAACCACCCCTCTCTCCTCATCTCCCACCTTCTCTCTCCCTTCCCATCTTCATAACCTTTCCTCCCTCTCTCTCTCTTTTCCTTCTCTTTACCTTTCCCCTTTAGCTCCCTTCCTTCCCTCCCTCTTTCTTCCTCTAACATGTCTGGCGAGCCAGGCTCACGTCTGAGAAAGCCTAGGGCAGGCAGTACTTTCGTGCTCTTAGAGGAGTCAGGCAGGTTCTGGGGCTGGCCCGGGCCCTGGAAAGTCTCCCTGACTCTGGCCTGGCTCTTAGGCCTCCATTGCAGGATTTTGCCCAAGGACTCATGCACACAAACAGAAGCAAGTGTTCAGGACTAGTTTCCCTTCGGAGTTCTTACAGGGAATACCACTTGGCTGAGAATAGGGTTCAGGTAGTCTTGAGCCCCCTGTTCACATACCCTCACCCCATTTTCAATCATGGGGCTGACTGCAAGTGTTTTCTAGGGAAACTTACCTGTTAAAACAGGCTGGCTGCCAGATCTCAAGGGTTGTGAGCCCAATTACCTGGTGCTCTCTTCTCATCACCCAGGATCAGTAGGTAGAAGTGGCAGGGAGGCAAGGGAAGTAGAGCTGTTTGGTGTGGGGCAAGGCCATCATGGACAAGAAGTTGCCCTTTAGGGATGACCACTGGCCACAGAGGCTCTGGGGAGGAGGCTGGACCACTCAGATTCAGTGGGCCTGGCATGTTGGGGTTGACTTGCTTTGTTTTTGGATGCTGGAGTTCTGGTCATCTCAGTCCCTCCAAGCCCCTAGTGCAAGTCTAAGCCTGTTTCTGCACAAGTGTGGACAGCAGGAAATGTAGAAAGAGAAAAAGAAGCTTGTCCGCAGTTTGAGAAGTGGGCACATTTTCCAGAGAAAAGCCCATAGTGCCTGAAATTTCTCCTTACTGTAATGATTTCTCCATGGTATTTAAAGGTTAAACATGCAGAGAAAGTCTACATTTTCCCCTTAAAATTAGGATGTCCATTTAGTAAAGAACTTGGGTAGTGTCACTGAATCTGAAGGGTATTCCATTACCTCTCATTCTACTGTGTCTCTTGCTGGTATGGCTGCTCTCTGCTGTGTACAAACTTCTCCATCACAGCAGGTGGCCCAGACAAGCTAGAACCTGGCCATTAGGAGTGTTCTCTGCCACGCAGCAAAAAGCACAAAATGCTCGGCCACATTTGTCAGGGTCTCCGGGGCACACATGGAGGTGTCCTCTCCAGCTGTATAAGCACATTTGAGCCTTCTGCATGCTTTGGAAGTGGGGGTGGAAAACCTGCTGCTGCTTCAGGGCAAGCTCAGAAACATCCCCAGTGGACTTAGGGTCCACAGATTGTGAAGGACTTAAGAAAACCTGGATAGTTGTGCTTTGTTTCCTCAGAGTCGCAAATAGGGACACGAACCAATGTGCTGTCACCCAAGAGGGTTTGGGATCAAAAGTTTCTGCTGAGATGTCTTCATACTTAATAAGAATTTGATTAAGCTAAAATAGAACTGTACTGTTTTTCAATTACTTACATCGGGATTGTGTGTCCTATCTCCCATAGACTGTGTCACAGACAACTTAACCCAGGTCACAAAGAGCTGGGCCATTTAGCAATCCAATAAAACCCAACCCCAGTCCTTATGTAAGAGGTGCCCACTGACTGACAGCTAATAATCAGCTCTTTCTCTCCTGTTTCCCAGCTCTTGTTCTACTTATTCTGTAGTGAGAAAGCCCGTTAAGACACTCCTATGAACTCAGAGCGACTCTTCCAGATGGGTTCTCTTAATAGGGTCAACCTAGGGCCTCACAGCCTCTAGTCTAGGCTCCATTGCAGTTAGGAGGGTGTTTTAGTCGTGAAGAGGTCGTTGCCCAAAAGAAGTCAGCAGTTCCGATTCAGCCAACAGTATACAATTCTTTTTTTTACTTTTACATTTCTACACCAGCCTGTTCTTCCCTCTCACCCCTTAATTATTTATTTATTGTTTACTCTCTGGTGAAGGGGGCATTAATTTCTCAACAGGAGTTTCCAGGTTTGGACAAGCTAAGTCCTGCATGTTCAAGCACCAGCACCCCACGGGGAAATGTCCTAGCATCCCATAGCCCCATGAGCCCCGAGAGCATCAAGATGACCCACCGGCACAGGTACGGCCTTAAGACTGGGGAGGGTCCCCTCCACCGCAGTAAGTCTGAATGTCGAGAGTCAGAGAAAAGAAGTCCAAAATAGTGCTTGTGTGTACTCACTCACATGCCCTCTTACCCATGAATACAGCAAACACTTACACAGCTCCTGACGCAGGACCCATGCTCTGCATCCAGTGCATCCCTATCCTGGGTAACAGGAGAGTATACATGGTATTGTGGGAACACAGAGGAAGGGGCATTTGGGGTAAGTCTTGAAGAATAAATAGAAGTTTGCTAAGCAGAAAAGAGTTGGGGTTAGGAGAGTTATCGAGCAGGCAATGTGACTGACATGTGCAGACGCCTCAAGATATGAACAAGCCAGCCTGGTCAGCACTACAAGTAGAACCAAGTGGCTGGAGTACAGGATTGCAGGGCATGGAAGGGGGCCAGGACCAGCTCTGAATGGGCATTGTTCATTTAGGCCTTTGGACTTGATCCCAAGGTGAGTGAGGATCACCAATCAGTTTTAAGGAAGAGAACAATATGGTGATGTAGACATCAAGGTGTGGCTGCTCTGAACTCAGGAGTCCTAGTCTGCCTGGGCTCAACTGAGGATACTCAAGGCCTCCAAGGCAGGAAAGCCAGGCCAGCAGAGGAGCCAGTGAGAGGAGCCCCTCACTTGGGTTTGTTTTCCAGTGTGAGCAGCAAGTCAGCACAGAGTGAGCACTCAGCAAATGAGAAGGAATGAATGAATGAGGGCTGCCTAGTATTGCTAGAGGAGAGCTGTTGGCAAGCCTGTGGCCACAGATGTGGAAGGAATCCGACAGATGGGTCACATCCAGCTATTTTGATAGCTTCCCCATACCGGGAAGACACCCCTGACATAGGAGCAGATCCCGGGGGGTTGGGCGCTTGCTCAGATTAATACCCCATAGCACGGGGGATCAGGGATTCTTGACCTGATTCAGCATCTCTCTCTCATTCCTCCTAATTGAGAAACTGCTGATGTCATCAGACTGAGTAGCCACAAACAATTTAACTCTAAGTAGAGACTATGCCAGCCTACCCTTGGCCCTCCCAGACGAGGGGCCCCTGAGCAGCGGGGTGGGGTTCAGAACTGCTCCAGGCCTCAGATGGGTATGAGCATTAGCTGTGGAACTCTCCAAACCAGTGGTGGCTGAGGCTGGGGATGACTGTTTCGCACACCCCCTTCTACTGTCTGCCCACCACCTAGGATGGTTTCTCAGCTCCAGGCCTGACTTCTCCCTATTTTCCACTCTTGTTTGCAGCCCCATGAACTTCATGGGCACAGGCCGCCATTCATCATCCTCTCTCTCCTCACATGCGTCTAGTGAAGCGGGAAACGTGGTGATGCTGGGCGACAGCTCCATGGGCGAGGCTCCCGAGGACCTTTACCACCACATGCAGGTACCAGAGCTGTCCAAGGAGAGTGGGCCAGGGCATTGTACCTGGAGAACTCACCTCTCTGCTGGCTGATCTGATATGAGGGCTGGCAACTCTGCCTAGTTCCCTAGTTGCTGAATTCAGAACATCCAGAGCTAGCAAAACTGCCTTCCCTCCACACTATTCCCATGTCACAGTTCCCAGGCCTAATTTCCCAAGAAGGAAATCCAGCTTCAGTCTTGGCTGCTCTTAGAGATCCCCGGGGGAGAGATCCTCTGCTGAAGTGCCCTCCTGCTTGGCATTCCTGATGGCTAAGTCCTGCTTCCTCCATGGGCACCATCACTAGAGCCAACCCAACAGCCCTGCTCCATGGGTGGTGTGGGTGACCCTTAGTGCTGACCATCAGCCTGGCTTCCATCAGTTCCCAGGGTACAGCATCATATACTGGGTCTGGGCACTTCATGGCATGAAGATGCCAACTCTGGGCCAGTCCTATAATCCTGGCCATACAGACCTCTATCCTGCTGATTTTTCTCCCTTTGCAGCTCGCGTATCCCAATCCCAGGTACCAGGGCTCAGTCACCAACGTCTCTGTTCTGTCCTCGTCCCAGGCAAGCCCTTCTTCCTCCAGCCTGAGTTCCACTCACTCAGCACCATCCCAGATGATTACCTCTGCCCCTTCCAGTGCCCGAGGTAAGGATGGCAGGGCGCTGCTTGCAGAAGGGAGAGGAGAGGGCCTCATGTACCTCACTAGACCTCCTCTCCTCTGTGGCTGTGTCTGAAAGTGGCCTTGTGACTGAGAAAATGTTCACCTTTGCTTTCAGCAGTAAGGACTCAGGGTTCCTACCTCCAGTTCTCTCTGGCTGGCTTCAGACCCTGCTTTGATCACTGGTGGCAGGCGTGCTGCCTCTGAGGTCACCAGCCATCACATCTCTACCTCAGTTAAGGGGACAGACAGCCTAGGAGAAAGCTCAGTTCTTTTCCATTGAAATGTTTAAAGAATAAAGATCAAAGTTAAGGCAAAAGTGAGTCTTGTCTTGAGGAATCAAGTATGATGACAAAGTATGAAAATTAAATTTGAAGGCTAAAATTAAAATGGGAAATGTTATTCTAAAACAGTAACAACAACCAAAAAAACTTTCTTCAGGTGGGAAAGGCTTCATCAGGAGAGATGGCTCTATAAAAAGCTATTTACTTTGCCAGTTATTGCTTGATTTCTTATTCCATTGGATAAATATTGTTCTCTGAGAACTAGCATCTTTTACACATTCTGATCCTTGTTCCCACGTTACAATCTGATTCTCTGTCCTTTTAGATAGGAACATTCGCAGTGGAATGGAAATTAGCTGTGGTAACTAAGATCTAGTGCTTCCCAGGTTTGGCTATGCAGGGTAGTAACAGAAGAGAGTGATCTGAGCTTGCCAGCCAGCAACTGGCTGTTGCTTCCAGGCTTCAGAGGGATAGAGTCTCTTTGTTCTCCTCATTATTATGAAGACAAAGAAATAGCACAAATTTATGACATGGGGAGTCATTAAGGAAAAAAATCTCTTTCTTCAAAGCACATAAACCTCTAAGGCCCAAAAAAGGAGTGATAAAGAGAACAGGGACAAAGTGATGGAGAGATGCAGTGGCCCACCAGGAAAAGCCTCAGCAGACAGCAGAGGGGGATAAGGTTGCAACAGGTGCAGCCACGTACTTGCACCTGAAGCGTCCAGCCCAACCCCTCATTTCCTGTTGGGGAAACAAGGCCAGTGAGAGAGGTTTAAGGCCATCAAACAGTTCATGGCCAAGCTGAATTTGAAGTACAAGTCTTTACACCCTCCAGCCCTCAGTCTGATGCCCATTCCACTTCCGTGGTTGCCTTCCTAACATGGACTATGGTACTCAGAAAAGGGGAGCCAGCATTTGGAAGCAGGCATTCCTAGTGTTAAAGAAGATAATTGAACCAACAAAGGGGTACTTGTTGAAGATCTGTCCATATGTGAAGGCTGCAGACATAAAGAAGGAAGAGTGATTTGTGTTATAAAGAAGGCACTTTCAAAGATGGCTTCGGGAATAGAAAAGAAGGAAACCCTGAGAAGTTAGCCATGAATACTGTAGTGTAGAGGTCAGCATTTGCAGTGTCTTAAAGTAAATGCTCCTGAACAGAGGTACAGAAACAGATTTTGTAATCTAATCTGTTGTGTGGGTTTTTTCCTAACCTGAACACTCTCTAAGATATACTCAGCCATCCCTAAGTCTTTGTCTGGGTATTCTCTGAACCGTGATTGTTGATAAAGAACAGAAGGCAGCAAAGGATGACACTGCTCAGATACTTCTCTAGGCTGTGCCTGGTACTCAGTGCCCTGGAAAAATAAGGATGCCATCAGGGACCTCATAGGCTGGCTGCTACCACCTTTGTCCTTCCAGCTAACTGTTTAATAATCTCTATTCACTCATCAAGCTATTGTGAGTGCTCCATGAGGAATCTGCATGGTTCTTGCATCGTCAGAGTTGAATAGAGAGAAATTATTTTCTCCCTGTTTGGAAGTAATCCCTCTTTATTTCAGATGGCTTGGTTATCTGTTGCTGCATAATAACCCACACACACACACCGAAATCTTAGTAGCTTAAAACAACAATTTATTATCATCTCTCATGGTTCTATGGGTTAACAGGGCTCACTGAGTGATTCTCACTTACATTCTCTCATGAGCTTGTAGTCAGATGTCACCTGGGGCTGGGATCATCTAATGGCTCAACTAGGCTAGACATCCAAGATGGCTCACTCACATGGCTGGCAGTTGATAATAGCTATCAGCTGGGAGCTCAGCTGGGGCTGTCAACCTGAGTCCCTACATATGGCCTTTCCATGGCTTGGGCTTCTCACAGCATGCAGCTGATTTTCCCCAGAGCAAGCATTCCAAGAGACCCAGGCAGAAGCTGCAAGGCTTCTTATTACCCAGTTTTGGAAATCCCAGAATGACCCTTTTGCCATATTCTGTTGTCTAGTCAAGTCACTAAGGCCAACCCAGATACCAGGGTGGGGAATGAGACTCCACCTCATGATGTGAGGAGTGGCATGTGTGTTTTGGGAGGGAAGGCATTGATGGTTGCTGTCTCTGGAGACAAGCTATCCCAATGGCCAAATTCCAGGTTATCATAGAGAGAAAGGCTGATAGAAGCCCCTTCCCTTCCTGGAATAGACACTAAATACACTGGTGGCCTTCCTCGCCATGCCCATTGACACTCTTCTGCTGTAGTCTCTGTTGCTTTGGATACCTTCAAGACAAATGGCCTGCAAAGCACAGTCTTTTAAGTCTTGTAAGTCGGCAGCACCCCCTGGTGGTCAAAAGACTGATTGGGGCTAGGAAACTTGGGGATTGTGATGGATCCTCCTAAAATAATTCAGTCATGCTGGGACTTAGTGGCCCTGGGGTTTACCAGACTACAACTCAAGTAGTTCAGAAGTCTTGTGACGTGAAAGCCCTTGTGGTAATTAAAAGTTTTCATGAACAGTAGCCATCACTCTCTCCTACCATGGGATTGGCTGCCCAGGGCGGAGGGCCGTGGGAGGGAAGTGAGATGGTAGAGTTGGAAAATTTAGTGGGTAGCACAGACCACCCTTTGTTGTAGCACCAAATGGCCTTCCATAACAGATACAAATCCTCAGCAGAGCCCCTGTGGCCTGCAGGCTGCTGTCCCTCCATCCTAGCCCCTCAACGTGTATCAGGATATTGGGTACATAGATCTGAGGTTGGCTTGGTGAGCCAGGCTGTGAGCTCCATGAAGTTAAGGACCACAGCCAGCCTAAGCAAGGCAGTATACCATGTTCCAACTGCATGCCTGATGTGGAATGGGTATTAGATATGAGTTTGATATAACTGAGTTTGTGTAAAGGTGCTGTGTCTCTTTCTATGCTTCTTTCTGTGCACGCTAAGTGGAGGGTAGCCCCATCCAGAGCTGTGACTCGCAGGGCTCAGGGAGCATTTGGAGTTTCTTGCTGGGAAGGCACTATAGAAATCAGTGAGATTAGGAGCTCTTTTCCTTTTTTCTTTACATGATCATTCTCTCGATGTTGCCTCAGAGCAAAAGTTCTAAAAGAAAACATTGAAATCAGTAAAGAAAATCATCAAATAGTAGCAATTCAGGCCTAGTGTTTCAAAAAAGCATACTTTACTCGTTCCCTTACCGGTGAAGGATATTTTTAAGACTAGATCTTAAAGCCAGCCCTGAGGTTCTACAAACAGGATCACTCAGACCAGCTGTGGAAGAAGTTTACATAAATAGTAATTGCAGTAAGGTTGTTATGTATACTGACTTCTTCAAGGTGTTTAAGCCTTATCTTCTTGAACTACAGTGAGTACCAGACGAATCTCTCAAGGACTCCTGGGCAAGCTGGCTGCAGAATACCTTTTTAGTTGTGCCCTGATAGAGCCTGCACTGCAAACTCAAAGGAGGGCCCAAGAGACCCTGGGTTTCAGGGACACAGAGCCTCCGGAGCTGCAAGTTCACCTTTCAGATGGAGCCCAGCTTCACTAAAAGCACACCACAGAGAGACGTTTCAACTACTTGAGCCAGCCAGGGGCTGCCAGTGGACAAGTAGGGGGCACTAGGGTTCAGGTGATCCTTCCATGAGGAGTCCAGAAGACCCCACTAGTTTCTCATGGACAATCTGGTGTCTGGCACAATGAGTAGTGACATTTGGAGGGCCTTCCAAATTATCCATTCTCGAGGAAAGCCAGCAAGTTATTCTCACTCTTTCTGTGGAAGGTCTCCTCGAGGACCGTGGGTTGACAGGTTCCTGGGCCCATAGCTATGGCCGGCATCGATGGGGAGCTGACATGTGGCGTGGTCTGGCCCCCATAACAGCTCGTCAGGCTGGAAGAGGTCACTGCAGAGGCCTCACAAGAAAAGAACATGAACCAAGTCAACTCAAGAGCCTGGGTTAAAGACCCACAACTCCCAGACTAGCTCCATGACCCCCAAGTTCACTGAAGGGCAAGTCTCAGAAACCCTGTAGAGCCACCTGTGTGCAGGGCCCTGGGCCCCCAGCCTGTCTGGCTCTAGGGCTGCAGTAGGACAGCCAGGAAGACAGAGGCCACACACTGGGGGCCTGGAATCTGGGAGGTAGAAGCCTCTGGGAAAAGCTGGTAGGGGGCCAGCTGAGAACAGGGCCAGTGGTGTCTAGAGAAAGTAAGTGTGTAGAGACACAGTGTCAAGTAAGAACTGTGCCGCTATGTTATCTGAGTGTCTCTGTCTCTGTGATGGCTCCATTGCAAGCTGGCCTGTGCCCATGCCTGGGCCCCCTGAGAGAGCCCAGCATCCAGGCCATACCCATCTGCCAAGAGTGCTGGGTGTAGGGGGCCACAAGGGCTTGGTTCCAGTCCTCAACTGTCCTCATGATCTGCCTCTGAGTATGGTGAGGGGGCTCTGTCAGTGGGTCTGCATCACCCCAGTCTGCACTATGTCTGCCTTGGCTGGGGCACCAGGTGCAGCCCCCACCACCATGTAACCACCAAGCTCTGCTTCATTCCTTCTGTGCTTGCCAAGCTCATCCTCATCCCAACTGCAAGGGGACACCTTCCCTGGTTCCCTGGCCCCAAGGATGCTTGCCCACTGGGCCCTCCATCTGTGGCTTGTCATCTGTGCGTGATTGTTCTCACTTGGTTACAGGCTCTCCCTCTCTGCCAGATAAGTACCGCCACGCCCGGGAAATGATGTTGCTGCTGCCCACCCACCGGGACCGCCCAAGCAGTGCCATGTATCCAGCAGCCATCCTAGAGAATGGTCAGGTAGTACACCCAGCCTACTGACTGCCCTCTGCTGCAAATGTGTTGGCCTGGGACTTCTTTCATTGCATTTGCTAGGCTTTATGCATTGTTCTACATTCCTCCCTCATTCTGCCATAAGACCCTCAGAAGGCTGCTGAGCTCTTAGATGGAGACTGCAGTGAATCTGAGGACCAGCAATCCTGGCGGAGTATAGTTGTGGGTAGAATGGCAGCAGAGTTGGAACCACCATTGCTTGTGTGGCTATCTGTGTTTCTGGCCAGCCTCCTGGACTCCTAAACAGTCTGACAGAGGAAATTGGTTCTTTCCTGTCCCTAGAAGGCAGTGGTGGACATGAGTCTGGAGGATGGCCTTCATCGCTGAGTGTGTGTGAAGGGCATCCTCACTGGAGCAAACTGCCTCTTTCATCCATCCATCCACATGAAGCCCCTCACTACCTGCTGGGACTACTCTCCACACCATTTGCACAGCTCTCCAAATACCCTGCCTGGGGACTTTGAACAAGAAACTGCAGGGATTAACTCCTTCCCCTATCCAATCTGCCCCACCCTTCAGTCAGACTCCATGAAAGTCACCTCCAAGCAACTGTTTACCTAGTACCAGAGTGCCAGGAGTTTCTTAGCGGTACATCCCAGTGCCTGATCAGCCCTGCCAGGTAGAGGGAGCAGGTCTGCTTGGCAGCTGCCCATCAAAACAGTGGGTCCTGTCTGTGACTCTAGGCTTGAGTGCTGCCCTTTCCCCTCAGTGCTAACATGGGCCTGTGTGGTGGATCTCCAGGAGGCTAAACTTGTCAGTGCTCAGGGGTAAAAGGGTCCCTAAAACCTTTCTGCCAGTGGGTCTCTCTCCCTGGCAGGACAGAGGGTGCAGTTAGATGCCCTCGGGTGCCTATGTTCTTTTTCTTGGCCATGCACAAGAGAGCCTGGGGCCTAGCCAGACACTGGAGGGTGGTGTCTCAAATGTTGCATGTGGCAGCAGTCAGAGCCAGATAGCACTGGACAGTCTTCCTACAGCTGGCCTGAAGTTCTCAACACATCTCAAGCATGAGCCATACCACTGCTCTGATGTCCCTGTCTGATCTTGGACTGTCCTGCCTACTGTGGCCCACAACACTGCCCCGCAAGGTGTAACTGGTTGTTTTTACCCTCTTTGATGTTTTTCTCCTTCTCTCAGCTGCCAAATTTCCAGCGGGCCCTGTTCCAGCAAGTGGTCGGAGCCTGCAAACCCTGCAGTGATCCCAATCTGTCTGTGGCTGAAAAAGGTATTGTTCCTCTTCCCAGGTGGCCTTCCCCCATTTCTGTCCCCATCCTGAGTGTCTGACCCTCGTCTCTAAGCAGCTGGCCAAGGCTGAGCCACACTCCAACACCTAGTCCTGTCTATCTGTCCAGAGTCCTGACCAATTCCTGTGCTCACTGTTTAACGCACATCTGGCTTGGTGCTAAGGTTTGGATCCTGTTAGTTTGGATCCTAGTTTGTATCTCTCCCTCTCCAGGGCCCACCCTCAAAGAGGCCCCAGCTGCCAACTGCCCTGAGCCCACCATTATGGAAACTCAGGCTGCTATGTGCAAACTGTGGGCCACTACTCCCCTGGGTTCCTCCCAGCCAGCCCCAGAATTCAGCAGGCCCTGTTGCCCCTTTAGTCCCTCTCAACTTGAGCCCTCAGGGACCTCTCCTTGTTGCTCAGAATAGGTCTGCAGCCAAGCAAGCCCCAAGAAGTAGGGAAAGGACAGGCCATGGCAAAGTGAATTTCCCAGAGACAGTCCTCTCCAGGGGAAGCCCTGGGTACCCTAAGGGAGTCCAGTCCTCTTTGAGTCCAGCCACTCTGGGCAGCAGCTGCTTTGAGTCTGTCTTATACATCGCAAGCCCATCCAACTATACTGTGAGACTGGGCAATCCTTAGAACAGAGGCTGTTCAGATAGTGGCGTTTTACCCTGTGTTCTGCTCCACAAGCTGATGGAAGAACCAGGCTCGGACCCATATGACCCTGGCCCAAAGCCTCAGACATGGAGACCTGAGTTAATTTTAACATAGAGCAATACCTGTATGAGGACCATGCTAAACCTACCTGCCACACAGAACCTGGCCCCATATCAGTCCCTCTCCTTATAGGTTCCCCCCCACCTCCATCTGTTGGAGTTAGGGCACACTCAGTCCCCAACGATACAACCTGTTGTCCCATCAGAACATGTCCCTCCAAAGCTGTTGTCATTGCACCTCCCCACTAAGTGCTGTCTGCTGTCCCCACTTCCACTGTTCCTCACTTGCTCATCACAGAGGACATGGCTCTGTGTCCTCTTTTTTTTTTTTTGTGAGGAAGATCAGCCCTGAGCTAACATCCATGCCAATCCTCCTCTTTTTGCTGAGGAAGACCGGCCCTGAGCTAACATCTGTTGCCAGTCCTCCTCCTTTTTTTCCTTTTTTCTCCCCAAAGCCCCAGTAGATAGTTGTACGTCATAGTTGCACATCCTTCTAGTTGCTGTATGTGGGACGCCACCTCAGCATGGCCAGACAAGCGGTGCATCGGTGCACGCCCGGGATCCAAACCTGGGCTGCCAGTAGCGGAGCACACGCACTTAGCCGCTAAGCCATGGGGCTGGCCCCTCTGTATCTTCTTCAAGGACACCAAATACTGAGTCCATGACCTCAGTGCCTGGTAGGCATCAGCACCAGGTGCTCAACCACAAAGGTCATGAAGACTCTGGCTGAAGATGCTTTCCTAACCTCAAGGTTGCACATGCCAAAACCATGTGGCTTACCTGGACCCCTGCACCTGTGCCCTCAGAGTGCCCTTTTGGCCTCAAGGGCCAGAATCATCAGTGGCTTTTCTTCACCTGAGATGTGGAGCAATCTCAAAACTAGCCAAGAGCACAGATGGGCTCAGAGCTCAAATAGGTGCTGGTGGCCAGACCAGGACCCTATGCCAACTGGACACAGAAGAGCCTCAGGCCACAGACCAGGTTGCAACAAGAAGCTGGACACACACCCCCAGGTGTGGAAGGAAAGAGAGTTGTCTCAGAACAGAGGCTGAGCCCAGAGCAAGCATGTCCACGCCACAAGGCCTGCGCTTAGTGGACAGCAAATTAGATGTTTGCCTAGTGGGAACACATAGGCCAGAGTAATAACTCCCTAAGTCTTTACCTGGATCCTCCAGGGCAGGAACTGTACATACTTGTCACCATTCTCTTGTCATCAGGATCCTGAGTCCCACAAGGGCTTTACTTCTCATTTGCAAGTATCTTTCTTTGCCAGGCAGTGACTCTCAAACCAGGCAAGCCTGCTCTCAGGGCTATGGGCTATGCACTGGGGACCTCAGGCCAGTGCTGGATCATGGTTAACAGAGAGAGAGAGAGAGAGAGAGAGAGAGAGAGAAATGGCCAGGACACAGTGAGGATTGCCCCTCTTCTCCTAGAATAAGTCACTCTATCATAGATTTTCCACTAGCCCAGTGCACGTGTGCTGCATGGCAAAGTGCTGCAAGGCCACCTGCCTCATTGCTCACCAACATCAGGCTATGGGGTGAGCTTGATGATTTCTGGTTCACATGGAGTGGCTCAGGCAGGCACCCTTTGTAAATCACTGCAGCCTTGCCAGCTTTCTTCCCCCGTAGCCTTCCTGCCTACAAGTTCCTTTGGTCCCTTGTGGGTGAACTTTTGCAGCCCCACAATTCTTCCAGGGCCTAAATGTGCTTTTGAGATCTTGGGCTGTCAGAACCTCTTTGGGGAAGCTGCTTAGACCCACCTCCAAGCTTCTTATTCCCTGAGATTTGGTGGCTTTTTATGGAGACGGAACTTTTCTTTTTGGGGAGAGGGAACTTCAATGCTGAGGACCGGGAAGCTTATGCTGCATCTTGGGGAGAGCTTGCATGAGAATGGGCCTGTCCTGTTCTTGGGGTGGCTCAGGCTCTCTGAGGAGGCCTTCTGGTGGAATCTACCTGACGCTCATCAGATTCGGAATTCTTTCCTCCCTTCAGGTGACAGCTGAGTGTCTGCTCACCCAGTCACTGGCATACCCTCCCTCCTGTCACTAGCCATCAACCATCCCATGAGACTGATCAATCCTTCTTAGAACTGAGGTTGTTTAGATAGTGGAGTTCTACCCTATATTCTGTTGCAAGCCCATGCCAGTTCCTGACCAGTGAGGAAGAAGAGGATGGACATAACCTCCTCATCACCTGGACCATGTGGGGCTCAGACCCTGCTGGCCACATCCACCTCGAAGGCTAGATTCCATTTCCTTTCCTTCCAGAGCCTCTCAGGTCCATTAGGCCCTGGCATTCCCACTCAGTACGTGGAGCAGGAAGAACCCAAACCCCAGCCTTCTCAGGCTTACTTTAGCTACGACTGCCTCGGAACAAAGCCAGTGGCTAGGACCCTGGATTGTGAGCTTCTTCCCTGCTGCTGACAGCCCAAAAGAGAGACTGTGCTTGCCTGGTTCCATCAGAGAAAGGGCATATTTCTTCTTGGTGGTATTTGTTCTCTAGAAGGAGTTGGCCAACAGGATTCACACGTCCCCTGCTGCTCCTGCAGAATGGCACCGTCACACCCCAAGGTCCAGCCATTCCTCCTCTCCTGCCTAGTCCTACAAAGTAGCTCACCCCAGCTGTGGCTGAGGGGCCAGTATTCTGGTATTGGACTCCTTCCTTAGCGTAGGTGGACATGCTGTGTTCCTCTTTGTCCAGAACCCACTCTACCCTGCCTCCATGGTATGTGGGTGCCAGGAACTGGGCCTCTCTGCATGCCCTAAAGCACCCATGGGCTTCACAGCCTTCCCTCCTCTTGGGAAGCAGCAGGTCCAGCTGCACTTGGACCACGACTCCTGGGCTTTATACTCTTTTCTCCAACGGGCACAGTAAATACCAGTCCTCGCGTAGAAAAAACCCCTGTGCATCCCAAAACCAGCCAGTGGGCACAGAAGGAATGTAGATAGGCAAAGCTTGTACGTTACCACAGGCCCTTTGTGGGGCCAATTGGAGGCAGCTCCTGCCCACTTGCTGGCCATACACTAGCTCTAGAAGAAGGCAGTCTCTGCCTCCTGCCCATCCTGCTCCATGCTTTTCCCATTGGGCTGAGACAGTAAGAGAGCCCTGACTCTTGACTTTGTTGGAAAGCTCTGTGGCCTGCGCGCTCTCTCTATTCTCAGTCTCATCAGCCTGTTCCACGCTCCTCACCTCTTCTCTTGTCTTCTCCTCCTGGCAAATCCCGGAAGCTACAGATGTTCACTCCTTTCTGTACTTTCTCTCAGCTTGTCTCATCCTAAGTACTCTTCAGACATTAGTTCACTCTGTTGCCATCCTCTTAAGCAGCTTCTGTCGGTGGCCACTCTCCACTATGGGTCACAGTGTCTTGGTTGGCCAGTGTTTTTTTTGTTCCATGGGCTGGCATGCCACCCCCACATGTGCTGGGTACATAGTGTACACCTGGAGAAGCCATATGCTGTACGGTAGGCTTCTCCCAGAGGGTAGCTCCAGAAGTAACCCCCCTTCATGCCATCTCTTTCCACCCTTCAGCGGTGCCAGCAGCCCCCAGCAGCTGGAGCCTGGATAGCGGAGCCCGAGAGGCCCAGCCCTTCCTGTCTGCCCACATGGGGCACATCCTGGCCCCCCCAGTGCCTCCCCGAAGCCTGCTGCATGGTAAGAAGACCTCCAGCGGGTCCCCCAGATAGTCCCTGGTCTCAGACTCTGCTCAGGGACAAGGGCAGCAGCCCTCAAGTCTGAGAAGATGGGCCATTCTCTGGGCTGACTCAGCCAAGGAAAAAACACCCCTGCCACAGAAAGGATCCTGCTGGGCTTTGGGGTCAGTGAGGTTTCTGACTACAGCAGGTGAGCTCAGTAAGGCCTTCCCAACCAGAGAGGCTGAAGACAACAGAACTGACTGTGCACTCAACCTTCTTGACCTCATGTGTGGCGTAGATATCTTTTACTCTAGCAGCCTGTGTTTTGGAGAACTTCAATGAAAAGGGAGGTTTTTCTGTGGCCTTCAATGCTGAGGGGTCCCCAGGAGACTCTTCCCACACCTGCCCAGTTGGCCCAGCAAGATGTGCTGGTATGCAGCCCAAGAGCGGCCCCAGCTGAGGCTCTGGTTCTGTTCCCTTTGCAGGTCATTACTCCCTACACTTTGACACCTTCCACCACCCCCTGGGTGACACCCCCCCGGCCCTCCCTGCCAGGACCCTGCGCAAGGTAATGTACTGCAGTGACAGCCCCACCAGGCTGTGAGATGAGTCAACTCATCTGCTCTGGAATCACCCCTGGGGTCTACAAAAAGAACCCGAGCCCTCCCCTGCTCCTCTGTCCCTGAGAGCCCAGCTGGGCAGAAGCTGGGGGTGGCCCGAGGCACATTTGAGATGCAGATGACCAATGTGTCCTGCAACAAATGCAATGGGGACAGGAAGGTCTGAGGGTCCTGGAGATAGCAACACACACAGTACCCAGAGCGTGTGGGCAATGAGCAGTGGGAAGCCAGGGGGCTCTCTGCTAGCACCATGAGGTATCAACACACCACAGTTCAAGAGGTAAAGAAACATTCCTGTGGTCCGTTGT
Organism: Diceros bicornis minor; assembly: GCF_020826845.1. Classification (NCBI taxonomy): domain Eukaryota; kingdom Metazoa; phylum Chordata; class Mammalia; order Perissodactyla; family Rhinocerotidae; genus Diceros; species Diceros bicornis. The sequence continues at coordinate 52,143,896 of NC_080741.1, forward strand.
AGAGCATTTTAAACTAGAGTCCAGTCAAAGCAAGAAGCAACAGACACCAAAGCTTTATGAAAAACTCATTAATTTTTCTGCAAATTGGAAAAGACTGACTCTATCACAGATTTTAGCAACAAAATGCACTCATCTGGTCCATGGCCCACCTCAGCGAGGTTCTTTCTGCCCTTCCCAACTGGCCTGATAACCCAGTCCTTCTGTCAGTACGCCAGAGCCACATCCAGCAGCCAGGGCAGGGCCATTTTTTGGCCCACAGAAATGTAGGTGATTCTGGGGTTCCATTGGCTTGCTGAGGGCAGCAGGGAGGTGAGGGGGTTGCTATTGAAGAAACAAGAAACATGCAGTTGATGAGTTTTTTTTTTTTTTTTGAGGAAAATTGGCCTTGAGCTAACATCTGTGCCCATCTTCCTCTATTTTGTATGTGGGACGCCACCACAGCATGGCTTAACCAGTGGTGCCTCAGTCCACGCCCGGGATTTGAACCCACAAACCCTGGGCTGCCAAAGCAGAGTGCACGAACCCAATCACTAGGCCCCCGGGCTGGCCCCTCATGAGAGTTATTTTAAAGTTCATTGATAAGCATACTGTTCGTCTTCTCTTCACATGGTGGGCCAGTCAGCCTGTCTGGAGAGGATTCTAACATACCCACCCTTTCTTTTGCAGTCTCCTCTCCACCCTATCCCAGCCTCCCCCACAAGCCCCCAGTCAGGTCTGGACGGCAGTAACTCTACACTGTCTGGCAGTGCCAGCAGTGGTGTGTCCTCCTTGAGCGAGAGTAACTTTGGGCACTCCTCAGAGGCCCCACCTCGAACCGACACCATGGACTCCATGCCGAGCCAGGCCTGGAACGCTGATGAAGATCTTGAGCCACCCTACCTCCCTGTCCACTACAGCCTCTCCGAGTCTGCCGTCCTGGACTCCATCAAGGCCCAGCCATGCCGAAGCCACTCAGCTCCAGGATGTGTCATCCCTCAGGACCCTATGGACCCACCTGCGCTGCCACCCAAGCCCTACCACCCCCGGCTGCCGCCTCTGGAGCACGATGAGGGTGTGCTCCTGCGCGAAGAGGCTGAGAGGCCTCGGGGCCTGCACCGCAAGGCCTCACTGCCTCCTGGGAGCACCAAGGAAGAGCAGGCCCGCATGGCCTGGGAGCACGGCCGAGGGGAACAGTGAGGGGCAGGGAAGCGGCTGGGATGCCGACCTCAGCGAGCAGCTTGCCCAACCACTCCAGGTCTGAAAAGCAAGTCCCCCCCAGGGAGCCAGAGAGGCCTGGCACTCAGGAGAGAACCACCCCGAGTCTATGTTCTACTGCCGTGAACATGTGTGTTAACATGTACAGAGGCCACAGCAGCATGTAGGGTTGTGGCTTCTCTTTTTATTTCATTTTCTACCTTTCCATTTCTATGAGTTTTCTTCCCTTTGTGCAGTAGATGCTTTCTTTCTCCTGCAGTTCCAGACCACGTGGAACTATATGGAGATATTGCACAGACAGAATCGCTTTGCAGCTCTGCAGGGCCCAGGGGTAGAAGCCCAGGCCCTCCCTCCAGGGTAGAGATGCACAGGATGGAAATTGCACTAGGGATCTCTTCCTTTGCTGTGTGGACAGAATAACTCATGGTTGTATTCAGGGATTGCCAGGACCACGTGGACTACATGTCACAGGTGGACAAGGGGACTACAAGCCGTTTTGCACAAATGCCTGCTCACTCTTCCATGCAGGTGTGTGCAGCTGAGGGGATGGCTGGGCCAACCTGCCAGCTCAGGCATGTGACCTGTCCTACCTGCACACCCAGGGCACACTGCCAGGCTTCCATGGGCCAGCCCTGCCTCCTACTCTAGCTTGGATTTTTCCATCACTTTTATTTCTGACCATTCACTCCCTTCTGATCTCAATACACCTCACGCCCTGCAGGAGCCCCCTTGGCAAATGGATTTGCAAAGGTTATCTCCCATCCTCTGGGGCTTGAGTGAGGGTGTGGAGCCAGGGACTCCCCTAGCCACCTTCTTCCCCAGGGCCCAGGAGGCCATGTGTTGAGAGATGAGCTGGTATAAGAGTGAGGCTGGGGTGTGGCAGGGGCCAGAAATCCTCTGAGCTTTCAGAAGTGGCTAGAATGCCTGTCATCCAGTTCCTGAATCAGGGATTTTCAGCACTACCTCCGAGCAGTGGGGTTGGCTGCCCAGCCAGGCTTCCAAGCCCTGAGGATTCGTGGTCAGGTTCAGCAAGCTCCTGGGTAAAGAGGGTGAGAGGGAGCTTCTCCTTTTGGAAGCAGAGAGCTACGCAGGTTGAATTATCCTCTCCAAGTGGCCAAGTGCAGGAGCCCCTCTCCTGCCCTGTGGGGACCACCACTCAGGGTTCAGGGCAGGCAGGAGGGCAGTTTCTCCAGGCTTCCCAGTCTGTTGGGCAAAGCGCAGTGGTGTCTTTATAGGAAAATTCTTTCAGGTCAGGGCACTGATTTTCCTCTTGGTTTATTATTTGCGGGGATAGAGTGGGGTGGTAACAGTCTTTTACCAGGGTGCTTCTAAGTTACTTAAAAAAAAGTCTACAAAATATTTTTTTCTTTCCTTTGCTTGAGTTCACAACTTGGATGGTCACAAGGCTGCCTTCTCCTTGTTGAGCTGGTGTTCTCCCCTAGTTCCTCTTCTGCTGGCCTGTCTGACCTCCATGGCCAGGCCCTGGGCCCTAGCCGTCCATCCCTTCCCCACACCCCCTCTTTCCAGACAGACAAGGCTATGGTCAAGGTGTTTTTCTCTTGAAAACAAATGCCAGCTTGTTTAACAGGAATGCCAGCAAGTAACCTATTAGGAAAGGTGGAGGGCCGCGTTACCTTCAGGGCATCTGGGGGCGTTTATCACCAGTGTGGGTCTTTTCGGATACTGTAAGGTTGACCCTAGGCAGGGTGGGTCAGTCATGGCAGCACCAACCTCGGAGGACAGGCCTGGACCATCTGGTATTCACAAGTGTTAGAGGGTCTGGGGCTAGCTTTGGATTTGATTCTTAGGTAGGAGGGCATGTTTCGATTTTAGGGCACTTCTGAACCTCAGTCCCTGGATAAGGCAGTCATCACATAAGAACATCAAACTTCTCCACCTGGTGGCTCGGGAGGGTAGTGTGGGTTCATTTGGCCTTGCTTTAAGCAAGGTGAGCCAGGTTTGTTTTCCCTCTCCATTTTCCCTAACTGGATGAAAAGGACATATTCCAAATCCCTTTTGTTGGAGAATCAGCCAGTTTGAGGGGAAGTGGGAAGCCAGAGATAAGAATCCTCTGAAAAGATTGTGAAATACTGATTTTCATTCTTTCAAGCTTATTTGTAAATACCTATTTGAATGCTGTGTATTTGTACAGGAATTTGAGCAAAAAATGTATAGAGTGTGATGTCCAATTGGTATTCAGCCCTATAAATGTGTTTTTAACCTCTGGCATTCTGTGCTTATTTAAAATAAGAAAAGTTCTAACCATTTCTTTTATGTATTTATGTTTTAAAAAAATGATTTAAAAATGATCTTACCTGTACCAGAAAACAAAGTTAAAAAAAATTTGTACTAGTGTCCCAAGAGGTATTTTACTGTATATATTGTGCTAGCATGTTCTAAATCCAAGTAATGTGAATTTTAGATGTAAATATCTGCCATTTGATTTTTCCCCCTTTCCCCACTCCCTTGACTGCTGTGATGTGAATTAAAGATGAATACCTGACACTGACCCACTGAATTCACTGAATGGGAGCAGCACAAGTGCCCCTCTCCATCCCTGGTCGCTGGGCTCCAAGTCCTTTTAGCCCCATACAAATGTTTCTGCACTGACCACAGCCAATCTTTCCCACGTCCTGCCTTCAAGGACAGGAAGGCAAGCCTTGCACTTGAAAGGAGAGCAGCCAGAGGAAACGTCCTCCGATGCTTGTTCGCTGACCCAGAGGACTCTACTTCAGGAGGTGCTCTCAGCAGCCAACCCCCCCCCCCCCCCGCTCCCGCCACTGGGAAGCAGGAAGGGGCGGGCCAACCACCTGGGCCAGGCTTCCGGAAGTCGTGAGGAAATGCAGAACTCTTCCAAGAGTGGGGGACAAACCTCCTAAGCCCTCTTATTGCGAGGCGGGATGGTTCTGATCCCAAAGCTACGGCACCTAGCCCCGGCGCTTTCCTGGGTCTAAGACGGCAGCCCGAGGTGAGCCCTTCCGGTGGGAGGTCCTCCAGCCCAGAGCCTGCAAGTTGCCTCCGGTCAGCCGGGGGTCAAGCGAGCGGGCCCCTGAGCTGATAGGGAACTCCGGGCTTGGGCAGCAGGCCTCGCAGACGCTTCTCCCCCCGCCCACGAGATCGTTTAAAAAAAGAAAAAGGAGAGAAACCTCTTCCGAGCCTTGCCTGCGGTCGGCCGCCCTCCCTGCCTGCCCTTGGGTCGCGGGTGAGCCCAGAACCCCTGACTTTCGCGAGTCGGGGCCCTGGGCGGGAAAGTCCGCGGGGTTCTTCGCGCATGTGTGGGGCCCACAACAGCGGATGCGCGAGACAATTCAGCAGGCGCGGCCGGCGTCCGAATCCGACTCCATCCCGCATCGCCCGACTTCGTCCAAAGCCGCTGCCCCAACCCAACATGGCGGCTTTTACCGCTTCCGCCGCCTCCGCGGCCGCTTCCTGAGGACGGCCCTGATTCAATCAGCGGCCGACAACTGTCTAGGGCCGGGGGCGGTGACGCCGCCAGCCAATGGGGAAGGGCAGCGTGGAGCTGCCCGTCTGGGCTCCAAGGCGCGTGGACCAATGGGAGTGAGGCGTGTGGGAGGGTGCCCGGGGTCGCCCGCCAATGAGGAGCTACGGCGCGCGGCCGGGACCCGGAGGCTGCGCAGCGCGGCGGGCGAGGTTCACTCGGGCGGCGGCGGCGGCGGCGGCGAAGCTGGAGGATGTGGGCCGCAAGGGGGCTAGCGGTGGCGCTGGCCCTGAGCGTGCTGCCGGGCAGTTGGGCGCTGCGGCCGGGCGACTGCGAAGGTGCGGCGGGACCGGGGTCCGAGCTCTGTGGCCGGCATGGCGGCGGCGCTGAGCCCAACCAATCCACGGAGCGGCCGAGAGGCCGGGTCTGGAACGGGCGTGGGTGGCGGCGGCCGGCCCCAGCGGGGTCTGCCTGAGGAGGGCCAGACGCCGGGCCTAGAAAACATTTCGTGAGTCTAGAAAACATTGGTCCGACGCGAAAAAGTTGGGACTAGATCATGCTGAAAACTTGGCCTGAAATTGAGATAACGCCGGAGTTTTTGTCCCTTCCCGTCACTAGACAGAGACTTTCGGGAGCGGCCCTGGTCCGGATCGGCAGTCCTGAGGGCCGGCCGTGGGTACCTGGTGGGGTTGCGAGGCTGCACCTCGGGGTTCGGTGTTGTGTTTGGAAATGAGCAGCATTTGGATCGTTTTACTCTTAGGCCTCCAGTTGGTCTATTTATGAGGTCACAGTGAGTCCATCTCAAGGACACGTGTTCAGTCTCGCTTTAAACTTTATGGAAGAAGCAGGGGAGAGTTTGTGGGTCATGGGGTGATGCTCGTTCCCCGCATGCCCTGGGTGTACCAAGGGACCCCAGCAACCTGGAGCTGGGTTCTGCCCACCTGTGGGCACCTGAGAAAAATCGATGATGGAAACACTCGCCTGTCTCTGTCTTTCCTATTAAATTTGCTGACGGGTTTCCCTCCTGGTGGATTGGGGTGCAACTTGGTGATTGCTGAGCATCTCACTTCCCTCTCTTTTCCAGTGTGTATTTCTTATCTGGGAAGGTTTTACCAGGACCTCAAAAACAGAGATGTCACATTCTCACCAGCTTCTATTGAAAAAGAACTAGTAAAGTTCTGCCGTGAAGCAAGGGGCAAAGAGAATCGGTTGGTGAGTAGCTGGTGACCCTCCCCAGCTGGCCTTTCCTCTGCGTCAAAAGCACTGCCCACTTGTCTATTTAGGGGGCCAGCTATCTGTCAGTGAACTAATGCGGGAGTAAACTGCTTTCATATATTCTGCAGTTGTGATGTTTTTCATCCTGTTAATATTGATTAAGCACCTACTGTGTGCTCGGCACTGGGGATATCGGGAGAGAAATGACAGTCAGGCAGACAAATGATGCAGTGGGATGGGTGTCATGAAAAAAAAAAACAGACCAGGATAGTATGGTAGAGAGGGCAGGTGCTGATTTAGACAGAGTAGTCAAGAATCTATCTGAGGAAGGATCATCATTGTGGTGGGGCAAGAGCATCCCAGGAAGAGAGAACAGCCAGTGTGAGTACCCAGAGGCCAGAAGAAGATAAAATGTGCACAGGGTAGTCCAGGGCTGAACTGAGGACAAGAACTCTAATGAAACGATGGCTTTTGTAGCTTTAATTTCCCGGCAGTCTTAGTTTGTCTGTCTCTGTTTAAATGTTTGAACCCTGATGGCTCTCAAACTTATATGGTGGTTGTCAGCTCTGGGACCAAGCATGTATTAAGAGCCGGGGGTTTACACTGATAGAATCTGACTGCCAGTACAGGCAGGGCATGGGGAATTGAGGCCCTGGCAGAGAAGGAAGATGTTTTGAGATGTCAATGTGTTTTGGAGGAGATGGCTCTCGAGTGGCACCTCCTGAAAGGCATTGTCTTTTCTTGCTGCAGTGCTACTACATTGGGGCCACAGATGATGCAGCCACCAAGATCATCAATGAGGTGTCAAAGCCCCTGGCCCACCACATCCCTGTGGAGAAGATCTGTGAGAAGCTCAAGAAGAAGGACAGCCAGATCTGTGAGCTAAAGTATGGTGAGTGTGGCCAGGCCTTATTTAACACACTGTGCCCTCTCTGTGCTGAGGCATTATGGAGTTTACTTTATAGCTGGGAGAGGCGGGGGATAAACTAGAGCCGTCGTGAGTGAGTTATGTAGCATAGTAGATGGTGCTAAAAGAGGAGGTGGGGGCGCGGGGGGGATCTTGCATCATGGTGGGTAGAGGTCAGACTGGGCCTCAGACTTTGAAGGAGGTGGGAGATTAGCCAAGGGGACAGCTAATGGAAGAGCATTCCAGGCAGAGGAAATAGCGCACAGGCAGCCAGTGGCATGACAGATGGGTGGGCAAGTCACAGAGGGCCTTGCAGGTTGGTGAAGATTGGGCTTTTAGTCTGAGTGAAGTTGGGAACATTAGTTTTTGAGCAGAGAAGGGATGTTTTCTGACTCGGGTTTAACACACTTGTCCTGGCTGCAAGCTCTGAAGGCCCAGCAATCTTGATTATTTTGAAAAGAAATGCTGTATCCAAACAGGCAAGCCCAAGAGTTTTGGGCACTGCAGCATCTCTCTGGCTGAATAGGTCTCTGGTAGAAAAAACAGTGTCCAGGTCTTTAGAAGGAGTCAGGGCCAGAAATAGTTGTCCTCTTTTGCAAAATTTAAACAGCACCAACATATTTTATTGTGACCTAAGTGTCCAAGGGCCTGTGTTCCCCTACTTGTATCAAGGATGCCTGGTTTTCTGAGAGTGATCCTTGGACAGGTGCAGTTGACTCAAGGTCTCTCTGTGATCACAAATGGTCATGAGAGTAAGCTCCTGGCTCAGGGGCCTGACCAGGGCCTGTGTTGGGAAGTTGGGGCTAGGGATCTGTCTGCTCTGTCACCCTGGAGTTTTCATGCTACAGTGACTTGGCCTGTACCGTGACTATGTAAGAGGCACTTGGGAGAGTGGGAGCCACATTTCTCCTGTAAGGTTCTTTGTGGCCTTCATCCCTGTCCCTGGCGACACTGCATATCTGTGGTGGACACTGCCAGCATGAGACCAACCTTCCTGGTGAAGAGGCCCGAGCCTGTTCCCCATCTTGGGGGCAGTGGACACTAGCACACCTGGGTGTGTCTGGATATGTCTCTCCCCTCACGACCACTAGGGTTGCTTGTTTTAAGGGGTGATTTGGCTGTGCAGGGGCGATCCATCTTGGGACTATTGGGGGTCCGTGGGTGCTCCCACCCAGCTACTTACTCTCCCTTCTCTCGCCTCCAGACAAGCAGATCGACCTGAGCACAGTGGACCTGAAGAAGCTCCGAGTTAAAGAGCTAAAGAAGATCCTGGACGACTGGGGGGAGACGTGCAAAGGCTGTGCAGAGAAGTCTGACTACATCCGGAAGATTAATGAACTGATGCCTAAATATGCCCCCAAGGCAGCCAGTTCACGGACTGATTTGTAGTCTGGCCGATCCCTGCTGCACCTGAGGGAAAAAAACAGTTCATCTGTGTCTTCCCCAAACAGCATTTTTGTAATTTATTTTTTAGGCGGCTCCTGACAATGTCAGTTGTGAAGCCTGGAGCTTTCCTGATGATGCTGGCTCTACAGTGCCCCCATGGCGGGATTCACTTCGTTCTGTTGCTGGTTTACTCTAGGACTTCAAAGTGTGTCTGGGATTTTTTTATTAAAGGAAGAAAATTTGTAGCTGTCCTTGGAGAATTAAAGTGAATACTGAAATAGGGTTTTACCCCTAATGAAGATCCCACCAGTTTATGCTTTCCGGTTTACAAAGAGTTTTCAGGTATATTCACATTTGTCCCTCAACCACAGGGCTGGACCAGGGGCTGAGGCATGTGGTGTTGTGCAGGACTAGAGGGGAGCCCTGGAGAAGGCTGGGCTTGATACCCGACCCTGCAGTGACTTACCGGCAGGAGGGGCTGGAGGCTGCACAGCTGCTTGCTAGGCATAGGGGATTGAGTCTGATGTACAAGGGAGGGGCTTACCTCAGGGCTCGGTACCCACAGGACTGAGGGTGTGTTTAGTGTGGTTTTCTGGGATGATGACTTCAATAACTGTATATTGAGTGCTGTCATATTTCTAAAGATGCTCTTGGCCTGTCTACCTCCACCAGACACTGTCCAGATCTGGCCATCTACTCACTCATCTGAGTTTGTGGTCTAGTGTCAGTCCCAAGCTTCTAATGCCTAATTGGGGTTTTTGTAAGACTGGCAGGAGTCGGTTTGTACAAAGAGCCAGTGAGAGGCTGCCTTTTGCCTTTTTTACCCAAGATAAGTCTAACAGTTGAGGTCCTGATGGCTTGTCCCCAGAGTCTGATTTTTTAGTTGCTCTCTGTGGGGTTGGTGCTTGGGAAACCCAGTTGTCACCATGAGCTGTGGCTTGATGGAGATACCTCTGTTCCTTGGGCCTGCAGACACTGAAAGGAAGGAGTAAGAAGCTGTGCTTTCCAAGGAATTGGTCTGACCTCCGATCACAGCATTTGTGCAGTTCCTAAATTCAGTTTGACCATAGAAGGGGCCTCAGCTGCTGTGGAGTCCACTAATGCTTGGCAGTGGCAGTCCCACGTTTTGCACCTCTGCAGCACTGTTTCTGAGGAAAGCGAGAAAGTTGAGCCACTTCTCTGGCCAAGACGATCTGAAAAGCACAGTGTCTGTCCTAAGCCCCTGAAAGGTGCTGGGAAAATCCATGGCTGGAGCCAGAAGTCTTAGGAGATGGAGCTGTCTCAGCTTACCACCCTAATCTGTGATCCGGTGGCCTCCGTGCCCTCCAGGCCGCATTGAACAGAGGAACAGGGAAAACAGCCCAACTACTAAGCTCTAGGGCTGACCCCCAAGGTTATCTGAAGAGGTTAACTCCCTTTCTGGAAGCAGATTTCAGGAGGTCGTGCAGTGTTATAGGTGTTCCTTCCAAGACCTCTCCCCTCGCACCTGCCTGAGTTGCTCCAGGAGCTGCTTTATGGTTGTGGGAGGAACTGTGGTGCACTCTTCCCCACCCCATGGTTTCTGTGGCTGATGCTGGGTCAAGTTCTCCGATGCCTCTAGCAACTCTCCCTGAAGAATGAAAGCTTCCTCAAGGGGCTTGGGCCCCTGGACAGGATTCCCCCTCACCTCGAGAGAAGAGGTCCTGCCCCTGGAGGTGGATAGGAGGGCACTGGGCAGCGAAAGGTAAGTGTGTCAAGCTGTGGTAGCTACTGGGTTTGGCCATCTGTTCGCCCCTGGCTCCATGGCCCTGCCGTTACGGCCCGCCGTCTACTCGGATGCCCACAGCATAGTGGCTCAGTGGCGCCAAGGAGCTTATTCCCATCCGTAAACTGCAGATTGGTTCTCGGGTCTCTCTTCCTGGGCCCAGACAGGTATCGTCTTCTGCATGCATAGTCATGGTCATGGCCTTTCGGGGGACCGATGCAGGTGAACCTGAACGCAGAGAATGCCCGGACGGGGCCTAGGGAGCAGGGTTCTTCTGTCCTCGGGGTTGTCAACTCCGGACTCCAGTCAAGAGATGCTGTGGCGGGGAGATGGGAGCCACCCAAGCCTAGTCCTAGTCCTAGTCCTTTTACACCACATAAGAGGCCGCTGGGTCAAGACCCAGCACCTGGGCGCCCAAGGAGGTTGCCTGCCACTCCTGCTCCAATCAGCACGGGCCCCAGCCAGGAGCGGCTGGCCTAGGTCCTGCCTCGCCTGCTAGGGTCGTGGGCAGTGCGAGCCAGCCCGGATCTCGCGTGGAATCCCATCTCTCCTCGTAGCCGCGGCCGCGCGGTGGCGACAAAGCTCACTGCCCGGCTGCGCTTGCCCGGCTGCGCTTGCCCGCCTGCCATGGAGTCACGTGGCGTGGGGCGGCGCAGCCCGATGACGTACGCTCAGCGTAGCTCTCGCCCCGCCCGCCTCGAGGTCACGTGGCGCGGCCGGCGCAGCTTGATAGCGCGACGCCCAGCCCCTGGGCGCCGCTGCTGCCCCGCCCCGCCGTCACCGCCGCACCGAGTCCTTTTGTCCAAGATGGCGGCGCCGGGGGCGCCGCTTCTTCGGCCGCCGCTGCCGCCGTTCTGAGGGGCCTGCGGGCCGCCCGCCCGCCCGCCGCGCCGGCGCCATGAAGAGGCAGAGCGAGCGAGACTCGAGCCCGAGCGGGCGCGGCTCGTCATCTTCGGCCAAGCGGCCGCGGGAGCGCGAACGGGAGGCGGAGGCGGGCGGGCGGCGGGCAGCGCACAAGGCCTCGGGCGGCGCCAAGCACCCCGTACCGACGCGGGGTCGCGACAAACCCCGCGGTAGCGGGGGCGGCGGGGGTGGGCATCGCGACGGCCGCGGGGCCGGGGACGCGAATCACCGTGCGAGCAGCGGCCGCTCCTCGGGCTCAGGCGCCGGCGGCGGGGGACGCGGGGGCAAGGCCTCGGGGGACCCGGGCGCCTCAGGCGCTTCGCCCCGCGCATCCCCATTGCCGCCACCTCCGCCGCCTCCCGGAGCCGAGCCCGCGGGTCCCGGCTCGTCGGCGGCCGCGCCCGAGTACAAGACGCTGCTCATCAGCAGCCTGAGCCCCGCGTTGCCCGCCGAGCACCTCGAGGACCGGCTCTTCCACCAGTTCAAGCGCTTCGGCGAGATCAGCCTGCGCCTGTCGCACACGCCTGAGCTGGGCCGCGTGGCCTACGTGAACTTCCGGCACCCGCAGGACGCGCGCGAGGCCCGCCAGCACGCCCTGGCCCGCCAGCTGCTGCTCTACGACCGCCCGCTCAAAGTGGAGCCCGTGTACCTGCGCGGCGGCGGCGGCGGCGGTGGCGGCGCCGGTGGCGGGAGCAGCCGGCGAAGCAGCAGCAGCAGCGCCGCCGCCTCCACGCCGCCCCCCGGGCCGCCCGCGCCCGCCGACCCGTTGGGCTACCTGCCGCTGCACGGCGGCTACCAGTACAAGCAGCGCTCGCTATCCCCTGTAGCTGCTCCGCCACTGCGGGAGCCCCGCGCCCGCCACGCCGCTGCAGCCTTTGCCCTGGATGCCGCCGCTGCCGCCGCCGTAGGACTGTCCCGTGAGCGGGCCCTGGACTATTACGGGCTGTACGACGACCGCGGGCGTCCCTACGGCTACCCAGCCGTGTGCGAGGAGGACCTGATGCCTGAGGACGACCAACGGGCTACACGCAACCTCTTTATTGGGAATTTGGACCATAGCGTGTCTGAAGTGGAGCTGCGACGGGCCTTCGAGAAGTACGGCATCATTGAGGAGGTGGTCATCAAGAGACCTGCCCGTGGCCAGGGCGGTGCATACGCCTTCCTCAAGTTCCAGAACCTGGACATGGCCCACAGGGCCAAGGTGGCCATGTCGGGCCGGGTGATTGGCCGCAACCCCATTAAAATAGGCTATGGCAAGGCCAACCCCACCACTCGGCTCTGGGTGGGTGGCCTGGGACCTAACACCTCATTGGCGGCTCTGGCTCGGGAGTTTGACCGCTTTGGGAGCATTCGGACCATTGATCATGTCAAAGGAGATAGCTTTGCCTACATCCAGTATGAGAGCTTGGATGCAGCTCAGGCCGCCTGTGCTAAAATGAGGGGCTTTCCCTTGGGTGGTCCAGACCGCAGACTGCGTGTGGATTTTGCCAAAGCGGAGGAGACTCGGTATCCCCAGCAGTACCAGCCCTCACCCCTTCCTGTGCATTACGAGCTTCTCCCAGATGGATATACCCGGCACCGAAACCTGGATGCAGACCTGCGAGTGCGGGATAGGACCCCCCCACACCTCTTGTACTCAGACCGAGACCGGACCTTTTTGGAAGGGGATTGGACCAGCCCCAGTAAAAGCTCTGACCGCCGAAACAGCCTGGAGGGCTACAGTCGCTCAGTGCGCAGCCGGAGTGGTGAGCGCTGGGGAGGAGATGGGGACCGGGGCCTACCCAAGCCCTGGGAGGAGAGGCGGAAGCGGAGGAGCCTTTCCAGTGACCGCGGGAGGACAACCCACTCCCCTTATGAGGAACGGAGCAGGACCAAGGGTGGTGGGCAGCAAGCGGACCGAGGCTCTGACCGCACCCCTGAGCGCAGCCGGAAGGAAAACCATTCCAGTGAAGGGACCAAGGAGTCGAGCAGCAACTCCCTCAGCAACAGCAGATATGGAGCTGAGGAGCGGAGCCACCACCACCACCATGAGGCTCCAGACTCTTCCCACGGGAAGAAGACACGAGAGAGCGAGCGCAATCATCGGACCACTGAGGGTGAGCCCAAGCCTCTTGAAGAGTCAAAACACGAGACCAAAAAGCTCAAGAATCTGTCAGAGTATGCCCAGACACTGCAGCTGGGTTGGAACGGGTTTCTAGTGTTGAAAAACAGCTGCTTCCCAACATCTATGCACATCCTAGAGGGGGACCAGGGAGTTATCAGTGGTCTCCTCAAAGACCATACTTCTGGGAGTAAGCTGACCCAGCTGAAGATTGCCCAGCGCCTTCGACTGGACCAGCCCAAGCTCGATGAGGTCACACGGCGCATCAAGCAGGGGAGCCCCAATGGCTATGCAGTGCTCCTAGCCACCCAGGCAACCCCCAGTGGGCCTAGCACTGAGGGGATGCCCACGGTAGAGCCAGGCCTACAGAGGCGGCTTCTCAGGAACCTGGTCTCCTACTTGAAACAGAAGCAGGCAGCAGGGGTGATCAGCCTGCCAGTGGGGGGGTCCAAGGGCAGAGACAGCACGGGCATGCTCTATGCCTTCCCGCCCTGTGACTTTTCACAGCAGTACCTCCAGTCAGCACTAAGAACATTGGGCAAGCTAGAAGAAGAACACATGGTGATAGTTATAGTAAGAGACACTGCCTAGCCCAAACTTATCTTTTCAGCTCCATGTTTGTCACAAAAGCAGTTATTTTAAAATCTGATCCCCCCTCTATTCTATCCCCTTGGTTGCAATTCTCTGCTAGGTTATTTTGGTTCATTTGGTTGGGGACCAAAAAGTCCTGTGCCCCACCAAAACTAAGGTCTTAGGTTTTGGGTTTTTTTTTTTTTTTACAGCAATGAGAAGGGAATCCTGTCATGTTGATTTCTAGTGTACAAGATACTGTCTGCTGTGTTGTGTATTTTTTTATTTTTTGACTAACTGTATGGAAAGTTGTCAGTAAAGCCTTTGTCAGAGGATGGATTTTTAATCCTGTTCAGAGTCCTGGTTAAATCAAGTTTTTTCTCAGAGAATGGAAGACTTTTCCCCACTGCATGCATGCAAATGCTGTATGTCGTCTTTCCAGCACTGGCATTTCTCAAAGTCCTGCTGCATTGATGCCTCTCAGTCCCTCGGCTCTTTGGGCTGAGTCAGAACTGTGTTCACATTTGTTGTTAATCTTGAGAGCAGGTAGGCTTCAATCTAGGCTCTGGACCCTGCCATACCAGCCTGAGCGGAGCCCATGCAAAAGGGGGTGAGCCTAAGGTCTGTAGCCAGCGGCCGTGATAGTTTAGTTTGTGGTTTTTGTCATCCTGCCCTAAACAACCTGTGTGTCTGTCGGTTTGAGCTGTGGGTATTAGACAAAGCACCTAATCTTAAGGCCTTTTTGCAGGTAGTCTTTAGCAGTTGTGTGGTCTTGCAGTCATGGGAAGGAGCAGTGCAATACTGGTGCCAAGGGGTCTTGGTGCCACGGGTCCGTGTGGGCTCCCTCTCTTGTTCAGCCTCCCTTCTAGCCTTAATGCGGCGGCCCTGGGATACCCAGTTGGAGACAGAGCTGCCCCAGATGCCCAGGGACACCAGAGGCCAAATGCTGGAATGGAGGGCAGGAGGCAGCTTTCCTTGGTTAATTCTTGAACTTTACCTGGTGTTTGTGAATTCTGGCTCTTCCTTTGGTTGGTTGGGGCTGATGTGTCAATGGAGTGGGGAGTGTGCCAGGTCACTAGAGCTTTGTGGGGAACACTGAATCCCTGGACCGAAGAATTTTTGCAATACTGTATGGGAGTGCAGCGGGTTAGGAAGATGTTCTTGTTAGCTGACATAACTGTTTCCCAGGTGCAAGGTGAGAATGTTTGCCTAGGCCTCTTGCCCTGATACTAAGAAAGTTGAGACCGCTGGGACATAGGTGCTTCTGTGGGGAAATGATATCAGTCGCTGAGGTGTTGGGCAGTGCTAGAGCTCCAAGCTATTCAAGCCACGCTGGGGAGGAAATGTGGAGGCCTCGAACTGGGAGAGAAGGATAGCTTCAAGGAGCCTTCGTTTCTGTCCATGCTTGTCTCTTATAAGGTAGTATGGCCAGCACTGGCAACTGAAGCCAGCAGTGTCAGGGACCAGGGAGCTATATGACTCTCGGAGCTGTATGACAGAGTCATACAGCTGTTATCACCATAGAACCTAGCCCAAATACTATTATTCAGGGTGTTTCTGTGGCAGTTGGATGTTCCAAAAGGATCGTTGTCAGGGCTGAGGGAGAAGAGAAGGTCCAGGAGAGAAATGAGCCCCCAAATGACCAGGAACTTCAGGTTCTGTTGGCCATGCCATCCTCACTCTCCAGGTCTAGTGCACTACCCCAGCTGGCACGGGGCAGCGCAGGTGACATCTGGGACGTTTTGAGAGACAACTCATGGGGTGGAGGCTGGGCTCAGTGCAGACTGCATGGAGAATACATACCTCTCCATAAGGACAGTGAAAGAGGTGTCTTTTCAAGACATTGGAGATTTAAAATGAACAGGGGAGGTGCCTGGGAAGTACTGCTCACTGAGCTTCAGCTGGTGCTCATGAGAGAACAAGCATGTTCATGACAGAAAACATTAACACAAGGAAGTGTTAAACAAACATGTTTGTCTATACTTGAGCTGTGGTCACAACTGCCAGCTATCTAGCTAAGCAAATCAAGGGCAGTTACAGCAGGCCACAGCTGCACCATTCCAGGGCAGTTGTACTGCCAGAAGCAGGAGTGGGCCTCTTGTTCAGAGCAAATGAGGTAGGGGTGGCTTGAAGGCATACTGAAGGGTTTCGAGTGGGTGCTCAGAATAACATGCCTCCTAGCTTTCCCAGACAGAACCCTGCTAGAAAATCTGGTTGGAGAAGACACTTCAACCCTTGCCTTGCCCACCCTTCTTCAAGGATAGGTGCTCTCTGGCCCTAAAAAGAGTTACAGAGTTTTGGTGAAGAGCCACAGGCCACTGTGTGGCCTTTCTCCTCCTCCTCTTCCTTGGACCCCCTTCTCAGCCACTTCCTTCTTTTGGCTTTTAAGACACAGCAAGTTCCGTAACCTCGCAGAAAGGCCTTGGCCAGCACTAGTGAGGGTAGGTCAGGTGGTCAAGGCCCTGGTTGATCTATGAGAGAGACTGCCCTGGGAGAGAAATAACTAGGTGTCCAGTGCCTCCACCTGAAGTTCAGGTCCTATCTGAGGTGTCACTTAAAGGCAAAAAAATCAACAAAAGTCAAAATTTGCCTCACTGGTGATTTGCTACTGTTCTACATGTTTCTTCCCAAGTGACTCAGCTCTTGAGCCCTGGCAGAATAAGAAAGAGAGCTGATGTTTCCTTAGCCTCTTGGCGCTCTTCCCTAAGGGTGTGTTGTCGAGTCAACCAGAATCCTCCTTTCCTACTAGAGGTCCCCATCTCTACCCAAGAGACCTGTGGGTGCTCCCAAGAGCTCCTGGCAGAGTTCAGGGAGACAGTGGCTCAGTTAATGACTAGAATATTGTGCTTTTACTACTTCTTAACTTTTAACTGTTTTCTTCTAATGCATTCAGCACCAGCAGTCAAGACTATTCCACTAGTTAGGTGTTAGCAACCCATTTAAGCTGAAGCATGAAGCAACTTAAGAGCTGAGACCTCTGATCTCTACAGGACCAAGAGGTACCTGGGTGACACAGGTCCGCTTCAGTGTGTGTGATAAACTGTATGGTGCTCCAAAGCCCAGCAAGGCTTTACCAGCCCCTGGTGACTTTTAGCTGTCTTGTCTTGTTCACTTCACAACGAAATTTGTCTCTTCTTCTCTCGGCAAAGGGAGAAAAGTCTCTTTAGCTATATAATACCTATATAATAGAAACTAGGAAGCTGTTCCTTAGGCAAACTCAAAGGAAGAAAGAGACTAGGGTGTCCTGTTTATTGTGGGAAGGAAAGGGGGTTGAGGGAGGGGTGAGGTGGGTGAAAAGGTAAGAGCGCCTGGTACTTTCCCTGGCAGTAGCAGAGTTTAACCCAGGCCAGTTTTAGAGGCCTGTGAAATTATCTGTCAACCTAGCCTGACCAAGCCCCAGCTGCCCCTCAACTGCCAAACGTGAAGAACTGCTCAAGTCCACTGTTACACTCCCTTTCAGGAAACAGTAATGACAGTCCCCTGACTACAGGTATAGCCAAAATGCTTTCACTCCTTAGCTTTGCCAGCTCTTTCCTCCAAAACTTCTCAGGACCCTTAACTTGCCAAAAGCTCCACCGGATCTGTACTCTGGAGCTAGCTTCTTGATTCAGAACCCGGGGATAGAAAGATGGGTCCACAGTGGACAATGCCCTGAGCGCCTCCCTCCACCTCGTGTGGTACTCTACTCTTACAAAGACAGATACTCCCTCTGGGGGAGAGCTGCAGACCAGGGTTAGACGCTGTGACTAAGCTGCTTTCCTCCCCAGAGTCCTTTATTTGGGCAGAACGTGTTCTCACCACCGTCCTGGACTGCCTCTCTTGGAAGGCGTCTTCTCTAGTGCCTGGCTAGAGCTGCAAAGAAAGGGACAGACCCCACTTTGGTAAAAGAGAATAGGGTAAGGCTATAAACAAACAAAGACAGACTTGTAGTTTATTTTGTATTTTTTTTTTAAATAAATACACTTTACATTAAAGAAAAAGGCCTTTGATTTATAATTTCCACATTGGGGAGAAAGCGAAGAAAAAAAGATTTTGAAAAACTGAATCACAAAGAAAAATAGAGGGAGTGAACTTACATCCTAAGTTCCCTCAACTCCACAAAACCAATATCCACAATGACCTTGCTGTCCCCAAACCATGAAGGTGGGTGAATCTAGGCATTTACTCAACAAATAAGCAGTGCCTTCCTCCCCGCTCTGGCACAAAGGAAAACAAATTAACCTGACAGCATATGAGGCAACAAAACAGGTTAAAAAATCATATATTATATTTATAATAAAATATTCTTAATCCTTATCAATTTAAGAAACCACGATTTTCCTTTTCATTTAAATACGTATGTAAAAATGCCTCTGTATTGTTCTTTAGACATCATTTTCTCCCATAGAAAATGAAGTGCAGGGACAAGAGACCTGGTGGATATAAGTTCATACCCTCAGTTATAAATGCCTGTTTTTTTTCTTTTTAAGTTTTATAAAAAACTACTTCTTGTTCTTTAAGTAAAGAACATTATACAAAGAAAATATATTGTGAAATAACCCCAGAGACATTTTTTTTTTTTTTTCCCCTTGAGGAACGATATGTCCATCCTAGGAGAAGGGGGAAGCAGAATAGGGCCTAACCTCTGTTGTCTTTTTTGTGGTTGTTACTGTTTTTGGAAGGACCCTCAGATTCCAGTGAGATTATCTAAAGCCATAATCCTCTGAATACAGGGCATGCAGTTCCTTAAAAGACAGACAGCCCTGGGAGAAAGGGAAGGGAAGGTGTTCTGAATTCATTTGACTCAGTTTCTCGCCTGCGAAGAATCTCTTCCATGTGGTGATGGCTCTCACTCATTCAGAGATAAGATGATGTCATCTTCCAAATCAGAGTTGTCAGAGCTGTCGGCTGAAAGGTAAGAAAAGGGAGAAACTAGATTATGCACTGGGCTTATAGGAAGCTTTCAGGAAGGAAGCACCTGTATACAACATACATTTATGCCTGAGCAAGGCTAATTACCAGTTTCCAGAAAAAAGAAAACACATCAATTAACTCTGTGGAGCTGGCTCTGGAGAATATACTTGTTGGCAACCGTGGTCACCCCTGGGATCTCCCGCTCTCTTACCTTTCAAAAGGCCTGGATGCGGTGCCCTCTGCTTCCTAGAGGTTCTTCTTCCTGACTGGGAGGCCCTAAAGGAACCAGGCAAGCCCACTCTGAGGCTTCCACCCATGGTGCCTTGAATGGCTGCAAAGGGGCAGGGTAAGGGGAGCAATAAGTGAGCCCCCACAGCCCTTTCGCCTCTGGAGTCTTTCAGAGATGAGTACAGGCCTGCCTGACCCAAAGGACCACTAAAAAGGTACGCTGAGCCCAATCAAGAGTGAGATTTCTCTTTTCCTCAACTCCTTAGCCACTCTTCTCAGAAGACCTCATAAAGGCAGAGATAGTCAACCTAGGATTCAATCCTCTGCAATTTCTGAATATAATCTGCAGGGAACGAATTCCCAAAAAGGTACAGGCCAGCTCGCAGCAATACCAGAGAAGGAAAACCTAGAAACTCTAGGCTGGAGGCCAGCAGGAAGTAGCTATGATGCCCTGGAAGGTGGCAGTGTCTGGCAAACAAGGAGCCCTCTGCCTGACCACCTGCCTTGGCCAGTGGAAAGACCACATTAACACCTCTGGAAGGATCCATTAAGGGGTGAAACTGTCAGTAGCAAAAAGAACCCTCAAAATGAGGCAGATACACACCATGTCTGGTTGATCAAAATTGGAGAGAAACATAGTACCTGGCTGATAAGGACTCTAGTTTTTGCTGAGTGAAGGTAAGGGAAAGGTCTTACTGCCCATTTTGATTACTCACAGCTCAGAAAGCTGAGAAATGATTTTAACAAGGTCCTCAGGGAAGTGAGCAGACTGATCCTGAGCTGGAGCCCTGCAAATGCCCATAGGCCCTGAGGTTCCCATGTGGAGAGGGACAGGTACTGGTTGCAAAGAATCTCTCATCAGCCTTTCCCAGATACCTGAGAGAATCAACTCTCGGGAAAGCTGAGGTAGAACAATACATGTTCCCAAACCTTCCTTCATTAACTACAGTCTCCTTTAGGAAGACAACTGAAGTGGATCAAGTAAAACCAAGAAAAATGTGGCCGTAATACAAAAAAATCCTGAAAGTACACAAAAGAAATGGCTGGAAAAACCAGTGTTCCTGGGTCTAAAAGGGTGCAAGCATGGCCTGACTGTACTGGTGAGGAGTGGGGAAAACAGGATGGAGAGATCAAAGAACTAGTACCTGACACAGCTGAACCAAAGTCTCATCAACTTCCTCGCAGCAAGAGCTCCAGGAGGAAGTGCCAGCAGGGACGCGTAGGGCCTGCTCCCCAGAGCCAAGCACTTCACTGTGTGCTGGGCCCACGGTAGAACTCCGGAGAATCCCCCAGTGCTCATACAATCTATGAGCCAACAATGCTAGACCCACCTGCCTGAGATCTGTCTGATCATCATCTATATGGCTAACAGTATGAACAATTCTGCCTCACATCTAAGGACTGTAAATGCAGCTAGACAAGGATCACAGCACTATCTTCTTTAAGCAAATAACTGTCAGGAGCAGAGTTTGAGAGAGAACCTTCAGTGTTTGGGCACTGACTCCCCTCCTGGTGGTCAGGTGGCAGGATTTCCCTCTCTACCTTCTTTAGGCTTTTCTTATCCTCCAAGTGTTGAAGAGACCCAATCCCAGATCCTGGTCAGGACCTTTCTTTCTGGAAGGCCCTTTGAGGCAAAGGCAGTCCAGATATAAATAATTAATCCCTGCAATGTTGAATCTGTTGCTCTACAACATATGGGCCTTTTGGAGGGCAGAACAAAGAGACACAAAGACCTCAGAATCAAGGTGTTTCTCTTCCTGGGGCTGGGGTTCTGCATCTGGAATCAATCACTGGGTCTCTTGGGGATCCGGGGCCTATGCAAGGTTATGTGGGGGCACGTGGATATGATTTTCTATAGTCCAGATGATTTTCATCATATCCTAAAAGGGCTCTATAAACCCAAAAGGCTAAGAGCTACTGCTCTAGAGGATTAGTGTGAGGCAAAATATTGGCAAACCATACAGAGAATGCTCCGTCTGCTCTGTTGCGAGCTGCTGGGGGCCTCTAAAAAAAAGAAGAGCGTGGAGTACACACCACAGATGGCTCCTCTACATCACCACCTCAATTCTAGAGCCCAAGCTGAAATGTCTTCAAGTTGTCATTTATTACAGCATTTTCACATCATAAATATTCCCACTAAGTTAAATTCATTCTCACTGCTGACAGAATTAAGGTTTTCCAGATTACTTCTTGGGCTTGAAAGAAGGAACTTCCTAAACTAAACAGTTAAAGACTAATAATTTTACAGGCCAAATACAAATTTAGTGGCTTTATATTCAATTAAGAAAGGAAAAATTAGCGATACTCTCTTATGTCAGGGGCACTGCCACCAGCTGCTCCCCTTGTAAGGAGCTCCTACCTTATTGTAATTGAAGGAAAACAGAACTTGCGTCCCAAGTGTCACTATTCATAGATGATAAAAAGGTTCAGTAGAACTTGCCCTTTTATTCCCATCAATACTGTCATGTGTCCCTTGCCCCTTAGTCCCTCTTACTTGGCTCTCTGACCATGGCTAGGGATAAGGCAAGTCCTCCTCCACTGAATCACCTCAACCTCCAAGTACGGAAAAATGGAAGCTGGTAAACAGCAGATGGGCAGATTTAAGGCACTCCCTCTCAGCCCCCACAGAGCTTCCTCAAAATACTACTTCAGCAAGAGGACTTACATAAAAAAGACAGTCTCACCTAAGCCAACTGCCTTCAGTCTTGAGGGCTAGAAGCACATATAAGATTTACCCCAAAGAAAATGGATTCAGATTTGGAATAGGAGAATCTTTTTTATATATGCTTAAATATATACTGCCACTCACCTCCTACCATACATACACACACTGTCTGTCTCTCTCTTCTACCACCAAACACCAATGATTATAAAAACTAGTAATCTACGAAAAGGCTTGGCATTTGTTGGGCCTAGGCCAGCACAATAGAATTTTCTGTAATGATGTAAATGTTCTATATCTGTGCTATTCAATATGGTAGCCACATTTGGCTACTAAGCACTTGAAATGTGGACATGAAAATGAGGAACTGAATTTTTAATTTAATTAAAATTTTAATGACCACATGTGATTAGTGGCTTCCATAATTAGGCATAATACCTACCGTGGTTGTGAGAATGCTGGCTGGGTTAGCTACATGAAAAATGGTTGGCTATCAGAGGGATTACTCCCTAACTAAGCAGGGCAGCAGTAGAAGAACCAGGACCACAGCAAGCTTGAGTCTGTTAACAGTGACACACATCACAGTGATGCCAAATATGTCCTCTTGAAACATGCAGAGCATAGCTGCAGAACTAGAAAACTCTTAGAACTACTAGCTGATTTATTCAGGATTCCTCAGCATAGTCAGGAGACGACTTGATTTCAGAAACCTGTCCGAATGGGAAATTACTAGAAAAATCGGAGCTTGTTCTTCATAACTTAGAATAAGAAAGGGAAAAGAAAGGAACAAAACAGAAGCCAAGAGAAACATTTGTCCCCCCTGGCCTTTAAGAGGGATTAGGCAAAAGCAGACAGGAAAGGGCTCCACCACAAAAGGGCTTTTATTTCTTCATAACTTTAGAAGGGAGCAGGCATAGCACCCCATAAGCAGCTGCCTCTGACAATTCCAGCTCTGACCTTCGGAAAGAACTACACTTTAGCCTTCCACTCAAAGGCTAATCCTCTAAAGTAGGGGTCCACAAACCACGGCCCATGGGCCAAACCACACCCATCACCTATTTTTGTAAATAAAGTTTTATTAGGACATAGCCACAATCATTAATTTACGTCTTGTCTCTGGCTGCTTCTGCACTACAACAGCAGAGTTGAGTAGCTGCAACAGAGACCATATGGCCCACAAACCATAAAGTATTTACTGACCAGCCTTTATAGAAA
This sequence comes from Diceros bicornis minor, assembly GCF_020826845.1. Taxonomy (NCBI): domain Eukaryota; kingdom Metazoa; phylum Chordata; class Mammalia; order Perissodactyla; family Rhinocerotidae; genus Diceros; species Diceros bicornis. The sequence goes on from NC_080741.1 coordinate 52,166,353, forward strand.
AAGTCTGCCAACCTCTGTTTTAGAGATAAGAGGTAACAGCCATTTGGTTACATAGTCTGACGGCAGAACAGATGATCAGAGATGTGAAACTGCTTTTCCTCAAGGGGCCAGAGTGGTGAATCTACAGCTATGGGGCACAGTAACCTGGTGTGGCTTCCCTGCTGGGCTGGCACAGGGAAGGGACCTTTCCGTGGGTGCCAAGGCTCAGCCTCATGGTTGGCCCTAGACTTACTGTCCCCCAGGATCAGTTCCACTTCCTCGTCTGCATCAGAGTCTTCGTCCTCCCCGTCCTCTCCCTCCTCTAGAAGGTTTGCTAGCTCCTCGTCAGAGGGAGAAAAGTCATTGTCCCCATCCTCCCCTGCGTTCTCGTTGTTGTCATCCTCCAACTCCGCCTCCAGCAACTGGTCAGTGTCAAGCTCATCTAGATCATCAGTGTCGTCATCATCTTCATCATCATCTTCTTCCTCCTGTTCTTCCTCTTCCTGGTAAGAAAGCATGAGGTCCATTAGGACAAATACAAAGGCCTAACCCATGTGGGCCACATGGGGAGTCTTTCCCTCCTGACCAAAGGACAGGGGAGGAAACTGTCAGTAGAGAGTGGTAATCTAGGTTAGCACAGACTTCATGGGCCAGCCACACTTGTCAATGAAGGCTGAAACAGGCACATACATGTTCCCCAGGACACTCGAAGCACCCCTCAGACAAGGATTACTGGTCACTCCACAAAGGCATTACTGGTCACACAGCCCTTATCCAAGGAAACAGAAAGCTCACTTCACAGAGGCCTCTGTCATCAATATTTTAGGTTCCTAACTAACTAATAATAAACCCAAGGGAGCTCTTCTCTCTCTCCTGCATCAACCAAACCAAGAGAAATCAGCTAAGGCACTGAAACAAAAGCTTCTATCTGGAATCTAAAAAGCAATGCTTTAACAAAACAGAGGAAGAACACAGCTGCTAAGTCATTAGCTCCTAAGCCCTTCAAGTTCTTGCCCTTGACCTTATAACCAAGAATGTGGGTAAACCTTTGACAATGCTATCATAAGCATCTGATGATCTGAACATCCAACAAAAGACTTTTACAATATAGAACATTAACAGATATCCACATATTCTGTTTCAAGCCACACACACACACACAAAAACTGTCCATCCCTCTGTTCTTAAGAGAACTTCCCAAAGGAAGAAAAACTACTAGAAAACTAATGAAATACATGATTCTAGGTACCCTGGGCTTTACAAATGATACATCCTGGCATCTGCCACAGATTTAAACTTTGCACTAGAATCCAAATTGTTTCCCTTCCAGCAGGAGAGGGCACAAAGACACCTCTTTGCTAAAGATGACAGCTATTCCCAGGTAAATGTGACCAACATTCAATCACTTATCCTGCTCAAACATCAACTGTCAGCCTTGCCAGTAGCAAAAGGATTCTAATTCCTGCAATAATAAAATATAAAATCCAATTAATATATCAGCTTAATGAAAGTCAAGACAGAACAAGCCCAACATAAGCAGAAAAAATATTTAAAAAACATTCTTCAAAGTTTTGCAGCATGCCAATCACTTAAAAACCAAATATTTTGTGCTTATGCAGCCACTAGTATTCATCAGCTATAAAGTAAACTAGGCTCACATTCAGCAGAGTAGCTCTGCTTTATGAACTTTTGACCATTTTGGAACCACTATTTAGAGATTTTTTGATATAATGTTTGACCCAGTGATTTAGACTTTTCAACAATTTCTACCAGCTATATGGGAAAAACCAACCCCTTTAAATACCCAGTAATCCTAATGCCCGTACAAGTGTGTGTATGTTCTATACCAGAGTTTGTGTGTGTGTGTGTGTGTGAATTCACACATATGATGGCCTGAGACCACTGTTCCACAGCCTTGGCCGCCCATTACCTCCACATGGATGGCTACTAAGCATCCACTCACTTGAAAGGAGGTGAGACTACTTGGAGGCAGTATTGATAAGCTGAGGCACAGATAAGCTCCTAGGCCCTACAAGCACATCAGCTCATAGAAATAACTGGGAAAGGAGAGGAAGGTCAAACTTCAGGGAAATAATCCAAAGTGCTTACCAGATTACAACTTTTGCCTCTTTTTTCCAGGCATATTTTCATGGCCTTGACCAAAATTAGTTCTAATCCATTTAATAAAGTACCACAGTTAAAAACAAGTACACTAAAGAAGAGGGTATCCAGGGCCCTGTGTTTCTGAAGCCTCTATGGAAAAGAATAATTACATTTAAAATTTAAGATAGCTTAACTTTTTAAAATTTTTAATACATAGTTATTGATATGCACATTCATCATTGGTGGAAGAGTATGGGATAGGAGAAAATGCCCAGGCATTGGGATCAAACAACCAGGGTTAGAATCCTGGCTCTGCCAACTACATGTTGTGTGAATTTGGGCAATTTACATAAATTTTCAGTATCTCAGGATAGCATAACTTTTAAAGGTCCACAGTTGAGTGGATATGTAAAAGCTTAGAGTAAACTGTTCAAATAGGCATCTGTTAGCCAGCAAATTTAGGAAGACCATTCTCTTTCATTTCTGAAAACATCAAAGCTTAGCTGATCCAGGAGAACTGAGGAAAAAAAGCTCCCAAATCAAGAGCAATCCTAGAAAATATGTCAACCAGGGTCTAAGCTTTGAACTACAGACACTATTCAAAATTCTTCCAGGACCCTACAAACCCAACCTTTATTTAATCTTGTAGCAGGAGAAATAGTTTATTCATCCCAGAAGACCACGAGGACATACTACAACCATGACAGGGGAAGGGAAATGAGTAGGAAGAGATCTACCTGACTCTCATGCAGAACACATCACTTCATGATTTACACTCTGTATTTAACGACTAACACTGGTTTAACATGTATTTTGTTACCTAGAGACATGGCCATAAACTCACTTTCTAAATTTTAAATCTGAAATCTGGATCATGAAACAGAGGCTCACAAGATCTGTCCAAAGTGCCGTGGTAGAATCTAAACTGAACCCAAAAGAGTCTAGGAAGCAATTTTAGGAACACTCTTTGCTGGTTTAAGTACTTGGTTGGTAACATGAGCCCCTCTCCCTCATATCTAAAGAATACAGCTTTCATTAATGAGTGGTCAAAAAAAGTAAAAACTAAAAATTATTACCCAATGAATAAAGCAAATCTTACTAGAATCCTGACTCAACTCCAGCAACATTTAGGTACGGTTTTGGATCTAGGAATATTGTTTTTTTTTTTAATTCTCTAAGAGTTCTCTTTAAGGGCTTGGAAACAGAATTAGAGGACTTCATGGCCAGGCTAAACTACTAATAAATTTCCCTACAGAAAGAATTCCAAAACTTTTCTCAATTCCACCTTAAGTCAATTTCATGGTTACCCTAAACCCCTGCAGATAAACCAATCCACTCCCCTCCTGTACAGAGAACAGGTCAACTGGCATGAGCTCCCTCAGCCGCCCTCTAGTTCCCTCTCCACATCTAAACCTGACTTCAACCCTGGTCTGAGGAGGAAGCAAGCCTTCCACTCCTGCTCTGGAGCTCAGTCCACCCCAGGACCTCGTTACCACAGCTGTACTTTTCTCATTCCCACTCCACTCACCTCTATCCTCACATACATCTCCAACGGCTTCTCACCTTCTCTGAAGAGGTTCAGCTTCCCCAAACCTAACAACTTCTCGATCTACACAGGCTTCAAATTCCTTCCACCTATAGACTTTTTGACCTAAACCCTGTTCCTGGCCTCCAGGTACTCAGCCTTCACTCGCTCACTCATTCATTCATTCACTCTGTTCCTTGACAGTCTGGCTTCTGCCCACACCACTCCATAGTGTAGCAGTTAATGGTGTGTGCTCTGGAGCCAGGCTGCCTCCACGGAATCCAAACTATTATCACTATGAATGACTTTGGGGCAATTTACTTAACTTCGTGGGGTTGTTATTAGGATTTAAACGGGGGGAAAAATAGGTATGCACGTATGTATATAATAAGCTCTTTGGAAAGTGCCTGGCATATACTAAGGGTTCAACAAGTGTTAATTTGTTGTTCCTATTACAACGACTGAACTCTTCCTAAAGGAATACAAAGCCCTGAATGGCCAACCACAGGGCTTCTCTACAGTGAATGACACTAATCAATCCTGGCCTCCACACTGGGCTGCTGGACTGAGCTTTACCTGGTCTCTTCCAGATCTCCTCTTCTAGGCATAGGGGTGCCTACAACTTTTATTTCTGCCTTCATATTTCCTCTCATTCATAAATCTTGAACTCTCATTAGATAGCTCTATACATCTGTACCACAGAAATTTTAAATCCCTTAATTCTAAAACTAAACTCAAAGCACCCCTAAACCTAGCACCTTTTCCACACTTCTCCAAGTTACCAGATGAAAATATCAAACATCTTTCACTTCTCCCACTTCTGTGGCTTCACACCCAGTTAACTACTGTTTCCCACAAATCTGAGATCCCCAGTACTCCCTCCTATCCACTCTCATTGGACTCACCTACTGCATTCTCCCTCCTCCTGCCTGTCTCATCTCTCTAACTCTCTATGGTCTTATCCCTTCCCAGATCAAAAACTCCCAGGAGCTCTATAATGCTGCCCATGTTACAGAATTACAACAGAAACAATGACCATTTACTAAACATCTATCTAATACTAATTTCTCTGAATCTCAATTTTTTGTTAAACACAGTGATTTAGTGGCTCCTACTCAGGTGTGACCATCAGAATCACCTAGGAAAACATTTTCCAAAATACACATGCCAAAATTCCACACAAGGTCCAGGTTGACAGAACCAATCTTTACAAAGGAAGCTCACACAGGTGGATTTTAGAAAGGTTCCTCTGGAATTGTGAAATGCACCCATAATGAAGAACCTCTGAAGGTTACATAAGATGACATAAGATGCCCTCTGAAGTACCTTCTGGTTCTAAAGTTCTACTTTTCTGTAATAATATACATCCTATCCACAGATTCCCAATGACAGAACCAAAAAGGTGAGTCCAGATATTACCACTGACTTTCTTGGCTACATTAAACTGTATTGTTCTCTAGGACTTCAACAATTTGATTTTTTAAATTAGTGCAGTATTTGATTCTAGACCATTCAAAATTCTTCTTGAGTATATGTCTGTTTTTCAAGAGAAATAGCTTTTAGCCTATACTGTCTTAAAAAATATAACCAACCTCGGGCCGGCCCCGTGGCTTAGCTGTTAAGTGCGCACACTCCGCTACTGGTGGCCCGGGTTCGGATCCCGGGTGCACACCGATGCACCGCTTCTCCAGCCACGCTGAGGCTGCGTCCCACATACAACAACTACAAGGATGTGCAACTATGACATACAAATATCTACCGGGGCTTTGGGGGGAAAAAGGAGGAGGATTGGCAATAGATGTTAGCTCAGAGCCAGTCTTCCTCAGCAAAAAGAGGAGGATTAGCATGGATGTTAGCTCAGGGCTGATCTTCCTCACAAAAAAAAATATATATATATATATAAAACCAATCTCTTAGAAAACAAACCTCTGGTCATACTTTAAGAACAGTTAATCTAAAAACTAGGATAGCTTTTCAAAAAATGTAATTAAAACCTGAGCCTACTGTCTTGACACTTCAACATGTCATATTTTGCAAAATTTAAACTCTTGCTTTCTCCTTTTTACACTTGTTCCTAGTGTTAACTATCCTTCAAAGCTATACATTCATTGCAGGGTTGTAACTGCTTGTGTTTTTCTCTCCTCACCAGCAGAATCTAACTCACGTACGCTTTAAAATTTTAGACCAAAAAAAAAAGCCTTTCAGGAATCACTGACCAGGCTTACAGCAGGTGTGTAATCAGTCAAGACTCTTACCATCCGCTCCTAGGCAACGGAGAACACACAGGAAGCACAGCACACAGTGTGTCCCAGATTTCAAAATGGCGTGGAGAAAAGAGAACATTACTATTGTCTTGGTTTTTTGGGGTTTTTAAATAAGTTTAAAGTTAACTATAATTAGCTGAAATGTATTGGCTTTTCAAAAATCTAGGAACAATGATCAATTATTAATCTTCTGTTTTACAATTTTCCTAAAAGCCAACATCAAAGTTGACTGAAATTGATTTTTAAAAACAACACAGATACCAAAATTCTAATGGATAATATGAGCTTTGATAAGTGACCGGCTTATCTCTGCTTTCATCAAATGCCTAAAGGCAGGCAGACTAGCAGCTCCAGAAACTAAATATGTATGGCTGTCAAATATGTTGTGTATGTTTTCATTCAACAATATAGTAGTACAGTTCATCCCTTCTTGTTAATCTCCATACTTATTTAAAAATAAGGGCAAAAGACAACTATTTTTATGGTATGTAAATTAAATCTGAATAAAGCTTTTCAAATAAATATATAGGTTCTTTATGCTGGACCATTTTATCAGATGGCAGCTGATTATTCAGGCTTCTGAGTTTATTTTGCTAGGGTGAAAAGGCAAATTCAAAAGGTGTCAGTCACAGGTGCCTGCATCCCTGAGCCATATAAGTCATACCTGGAACATCTGAGAAGACCTGAGAGCAGATATCTAGACTAGGACGAAATTTTGAATAGAAAATGACTCATATGAAAATGAAGTCTCCAGTTTTAAAATCAGGTGAGGGATACAAAGAAAAATGAGTTAAAAAAAAATCAAGCTGGCACAGGGAAGAGGTGGTGAGGAGAAATCTGGTATGGATAGTAAATACAGCAAAACACTACTGCATGATTCCAGGAGGACATGTGAATCAACAGAATTAAGGCTACAAAGAAAACTTGCTTAAATAGATATGGTATTATCCCACTAAACCATCTCTAAATAAAAAATCAAAACACCAAGGGCTTACAGGTGAAAACAGTTCTCTAAGGGATGTCCTTCAAACATGAAACACACCAGATGATCCATAGGAACTGTGGTATCAATAAGCAGTGAAATGTGCCTTGATCCTGAGAAATCCAGAAGCAATGCTAACTCACCCATATTGCACACCTATCCACACAACTAGTCCTCTCCCAGCTAGAAAGTTTTCATGCTCTTCCAGACTGCACTTTAGGGCCACTCATTAGGGCCCTCTTGAGCTTGCCCCTCTCAATCTTGGCTGGCCATGCCAAGGAAGCCTCTATTTTTCCTTCCTGCATCAGACAGTCGTAAGTCCTAACAACCACCCTAACTCCCTTTCTAATATCTTTTTCCCTTAATCTCTCAAAAGGAAAGTTGAACAGAAGCAGAGAAAAAAAATTAGTCTTTTCTCTGACCCACACCTCCCTGGAGAGGGTGGGGTAAGAAGAGAGGAGCACTTAAGTTGTTCCTTTATGCTTGCTTCCACAGCCAGCCACTGAAGAGTCACCTCTCATCACTCCACATCTGCAGGAAGAATGAGGCCAACTCCGAGAACAGCCCTCCAGCTCCCAAGGTGTCTAGGGCAACGCTAGCTTCTTTTTTCTTGACCTCCTCCTCTTAGACAGACAACAGGTATCACATGGACCCAGGTGACAATCCCCAGAGAAGATTTCTGCTCACTGCCTCATAAACTGTAAGGACGTGGGAGGGTAGGGATAATGGTAATGATAAAAGCCAGTTTTTGCTTTAGATTTACAGTTCAACATGTAACATGCAAGAAGCTTAATACCCAACTGATATTTGGGTAGTGACATGTAGTGACAGGGATAGTGATGATTGAACCCATAGAGGACGAGACAGTCTGCAGCCACCTGTACCACTGTAATATACCAACAAACAGCTTGACAACATCACCTTCTATATCTACTCAAGGATAAACCACATCTTATTTCATGATAGCTAAAGTGGAAAAGAGCATGCATTAAAGGAGAGGAAGGGGTGTCTAAGGTAGCAAAAGGCCACAAGAATAAAAGAACAGACACACTATTAAGAAACTGACCAAAGGCAACCACACGATGTTAGGAGGATCTAATACCACTTGCGAACTCTGGTACCAAGAAAGACTAGCAACACGTACAAGTTAAATAGTACAGCACTCAAGAAAACATGAAGATCCATGTCACAAAAAAATCGAAGATCTCAAGTATCCATCTAAAGACCTCTCCCTTTTACCCATATCTGATAAACTAAATGAGCTTTAAACATTGCCAGCTCGTCTCATCCATGAAACCAAGGAGATCACTGAGAACCCTATAGGCCATGCAGCTAGAAAGCATTAAAGGAATCCTTTCTATACTTGGGAATCCCTGGCACCATTTGGTGAAGTGGTTTAAACTCTGAAGGCTAATTGTCCTTTATAATAAATATGGTGTTTAGAAAACTATGGTACTGCTTCTGGTTTCCAGTTTGGCATGTAAAGAAGCTTGAAGTCGCCACTCTATGCTAACACAAGTAAAATCAATAACTCTGGGGGCTGGCCCAGTGGCATAGTGGTTAAGCTCATGTGCTCCCCTTTGGCAGCCCAGAGTTCAGAGGTTCGGATCCCGAGCATGGACATACACACTGCTCATCGAGCCATGCTGTGGCGGCATCCCACATACAAAATAGAGGAAGACTGGCACAGATGTTAGCTCAGTGACAATCTTCCTCAAGCCAAAAGAGGAAGATTGGCAACAGATGTTAGCTCAAGGCCAATCTACCTCACCAAAAAAAAAAAAAAAAACCAATAAAATACAATCAATAACTTCTTCAAATCAACAGACAGGTAGGGTCACAGGGCAAACCACTACTCCCAAAACTGGGGAAACCAACAGGCAAATACAGAGAATTGCAATTTGCCAGAGCAGAAACCCAGGAACACAAACCTCCACAGGGTCCAGTGTTAAGGTAGGGAAACCTGAACTATAACTGATGAATTGCTGGAGACAATTCTGAGGAAAGTCTGAGAGATAAAAACTCCAGGGAGAACCAGTCATCAGGACGCCCATGCTTTTTTGAGTTTTACCTCCAGGAGCTTGACCAGGTTCTCACGGTGAATATCAGAGAAAAATCCCCTCCTGCTTCTGGCAGAAGAAGGGAAAAGGGACCATTTTGAAATACATCAGAACATTCTGTTCTTCTTAATAAAGCATGCCCTCAGAAGAAACTATTTAACCAGAGCCTAATCTGCTGGGCTTTTATGAGAGCCTAACTGACTTAGGAGAAGGAAAATACCCTACTCCAGCCCACTCTAGCCATCCTGTCCCATTGAAAGCAGATGGAAAAAATTGAGGAGCGCATGTGAAGTTCACAGTACAGAGGTATAGACTCACTAAAAGACTGAGACCTAGTCATAGGACTACAGAGTGCTTCTCCTTCCCCCCCACCTCACTACCACATTACTAAAGGCCTATTTACAACAGTTCCTTTTGCCCAGCACATCATGTCCAGCTATCAAGAAAAAATTATAAGACATACTAAAACAGAAAAAAGAACAGTTTAAAGAGACAGAGCAAGCATCAGAACCAGACTCAGATATGGCAGGGATTATCAGACCAGGAATTTAAAATAATTATGATTAAGATGCTAAGGGCTCTCTGATGGATAAAATAGACAGCATGCAAGAACAGAAGGGCAATGGAAGCAGAGAGATGGAAATTCTAAGAAAGAACCAAAAAGAATCTAAAACACTGTGACAGAAATAAAGAATGTCTTTCATGGGCTTTATTAGTAGACTGGACACAGTTAAGGAAAGAATCTCTGAGCTTGAGGATATCTCAATAGACATCACCAAAACTGAAAAGCAAAGAGAAGAAAGACTGAAAAAGACAGAACAGAATATCCAAGAACTGTGGGATAACTACAAAAAGCATAACATACATGTAATGGGAATTTTAGAAGGAGAAGGGAAGAAGGAACAGAAGAAATATTTGAAACAATAATGACTGAAAATTTCCCCCCAAATTAATGTCAGATAACAAATTACAGATTCAGGAAGCTCGAAGAACCCTGAGGAGAATAAATGCCAAAAAAAACCCACACCTAGGCATATCATTTTCAAACTATAGAAAATCAAAGACAAAGAAAAAATCCTGAAAGAAGCCAAAGGGGGGGAAAAAATACCTTACCTACAGAGGAACAAAGATAAGAATTATATCCCACTTCTCCTCAGAAACCATGCAAGCAAGAAGACAGCAGAGTGAAATATTTAAAATACCGAGAGACAAAAACCACAAACCTAGAATTCTGTACCCTGTGAAATTATCCTTCAAAAGCAAAGGAGAAATAGACTTTTTCAGACAAACAAAAATTGAGGGAACTTGTTGTCAGTAGACCTGCCTGGCAAGAAACGTTAAAAGAAATTCTTCAGAGAGAAGGAAAATGATCAAGGTCAGAAACTGATCTATATAGACAGCACTATACAAGGAATAAGTGAGGGTAGAATAAAAATCTTATTTTTCTTTATTCTTAATTGATCTAACAGATAGTTTGTTCAAAATAATAATAGCAACAATTGTATTCAATTATGTATGACTGGGGGTGTGTGTGTGTGTATATATACACATACACACATGCTTATGTATGCTTGTACATAAGTGAAAGGAATGACAGCATTGAAACAAGGGACAAAAAGAAAGAAATTAGGATTATTTTGTTATCATAAAGTACTTGAACTACCTATGAAGGGTATAGTGTTATTTGAAAGTGGACTCGGATTACCTGTAAATGTATATTGCAACCTTTAGGGCAACCACTAAAAAGAGTTAAAAAAGAAGTATAACTAATATGCTAATAAAGGAGAGAGCAGAATTCTATAAAATGCTCAACTAAAACCACAGACAGCAGAAAAAGAGTGAGACAAAAACAGGAACAAAGAACAAGGGCAACAAATAGAAAACAGTACCAAATATGACAGACATTAGTCCAACTATATCAATAACCACTTTGAATGTCAATGTCCCAAATGCATGAATTAAAAGACAGATATATCAGAGTGGATCAAGAAACAAGACCCAACTATATGTTGTCTATAAGAAACCTACTTTAAATATAAAGACACATATAGACAAATGAATGGAGAGAGATATACCACACTAACATAAATCAAAAGAAAGCTGGGGTAGCTATATTAATCTCAGGACAAAACACACTTCAAACGAAGGAAAGTTATCAGGGATAAAGAAGGGCATTATATAAGGATAAGAGTCAATTCTCCAAGAAGACATAACAATTCTTAATGTGTATGTGCCTAACAACAGAGCATCAAAATATGTGAGGCAAAAACTGACAGAATTGCAAGGAGAAATAAATGAATCCACTATTGTAACTGGAGACTTCTACACCCCTCTATCAGAAACAGATACAGCAGGCAGAAAATCAGTAAGGACACAGTTGAACTCACCAACACGATCAACCAGCTGGATATAATGGACATCTATAGACTACTTCATCCAACAACAACTGAACACACATTTTTCTCAAGCTCACATGGAACATTCACCAAGATAGACCATATTCTGGGCCACAAAACACACCTTAACAAATTTAAAAGAAGAGAAATGATACAATGTCTGCAGACCACGATGGAATTAAACGAGAAATCAGTAACAGAAAGATAACTACAAAATCCCAAAGTACTTGGAGATTAAACAACACACTTCTAAATAACACATGGGTCAAAAAACAAATCTCAAATTAAAAAATACTTTGAACTAAATGAAAACACAACCTATAAAAATTTGTGGGATGCAGCAAAAGAAGCACAGAGGGAAATTTATAGCACTGAATGCATATATTAGAAAAGAAGAAAGATTTAAAATCAATCACCTAAGCTTCCATCTTAGGAAACTAGAAAAAGAAAAGCAAATTAAATCTTAAGTAAGCAAAAGAAAAGAATTAACAGAAATTAGAGCAGAAATCAATGAAATTGAAAAGAGGAAATTAATAGAGAAAAAAACAATGAAGCCAAAAGCTGGTTCTTTGAAAAGATCAATAAAATCAATAAGCCTCTAAGCCAGGCTTACTGAGAAAAAAAGAGAGAGAACACAAATTACTAGTATCAAAAACAAAAGGGAACATCGCTACAGAGCCCATGGACATTAAAATAATAATAAAGGAATACTATAAGCAACCCTACGCCCACAAATTTGATAACCTAGATAAAATCGACCAATTCCTTGAAAGACACAATTTGCCAAAATGCACAAAAGAAGAATAGATAATCTGAATAGGCCTATATGTATTAAAGAAATTGAATCAATATTAACCTTCCAAAGCAGAAAGAACCAGGCTCAGATGGGTTCACTGCTCAATTCTACCAAACATTTAAAAAATAAATTATATCAATTCTCTAAAATCTCTTCTAGAAGACAGAAGCAGATAGAATACTTTTTAATTCATTTTATGAGGCCAGCATTACCCTAATACTAAAGCCAGACAAAGACACTGCAAGAAATGAAAACTATAGACCAACCTTTCTCAGGAACATAGATGTAAAAATCCTCAACAAAATATAAGGAAAACAAATCCCAATGTTTTGGCCAGAGCAATTAGGCAAGAAAAAAGAATAAAAGGAATCCAAATAGGCAATGAAGAACTGAAACTCTCGCTGTTTACAGACGACATGTAGAAAACCCTAAAGAATCCATCGGAAAACTATTAGAAATAATCAACAAGTACAGCAAAATTGCAGGGTACAAAATCAACTTAAAAAATCGGTTGCATTTCTATATTCTCATAACAAACTAACAGAAAAAGAAGTCAAGAAGACAACCCCATTTACAATCGCAACAAAAAGAATAAAATATCTAGGAATATATTTAACCAAGGAGGTGAAAGACCTATACAATGAAAACTTTAAGACATTATTGAAAGAAATCCATGATGACATAAAGAAATGGAAAGACATCCCATGCACATGGATTGGAAGAATAAACATAGTTAAAATGTCCACACTACCTAAAGCAATCTACAGATTCAATGCAATCCCAATCAGAATCCCAATGACATTCTTCACGGAAATACAACAAAGAATACTAAAATTCATATGGGGCAACAAAAGACCCTGAACAGCCAGAGCAATCCTGAGAAAAAACAAAGCTAGAGGCATCACAATCCCTGACTTCAAAATATACTACAAAGCTATAATAATTAAAACAGCATGGTACTGGTACAAAAGCAGACACACAGATCAATGGAACAGAACTGAAAGCCCAGAAATAAAACCACACATCTACAGACAGCTAATCTTCGACAAAGGAGCTAAGAACATACAATGGAGAAAGGAAAGTCTCTTCAATAAATCGTGCTGGGAAAACTGGACAGCCACATGCAAAAGAAAGAAAGTAGACCATCTTCTTTTGCCATACACAAAAATTAACTCAAAATGGATCAAAGACTTGAAAGTAAGACCTGAAACTATAAAACTCCTGGAAGAAAATATAGGCAGTACACTTTTTGACACTGGTCATAGAGGGATCTTTTTGAATTCCATGTCTACTTGGACAAGGGAAATAAAAGAAAAAAATAAACAAGTAGGACTTCATCAGACTAAAGAGCTTCTGCAAGGCAAAGGAAACCAGGATCAAAATGAAAAGACAACCCACCAGCTGGCGGAAATATTTGCAAATCACATATCTAACAAGGGGTTAATCTCCATAATATATAAAGAATTCACACAACTCAGCAACAAAAAAAACAAACCACCAGATCAAAAAATGGGCAGAGGATATGAACAGACCTTTTCCCAAGGAAGATATACAGATGGCCAATAGGCACATGAAAAGATGTTCAACATCACTAATCATCAGGGAAATGCAAATCAAAACTACACTCAGATATCACCTTACACCCGTTAGAACGGCTATAATCGCCAAGACAAAAAATTACAAATGTTAGAGACGTTGTGGAGAAACAGGAACCCTCATTCACTGCTGGTGGGAATGCAAACTGGTGCAGCCTCTACGGAAAACAGTATGGAGATTCCTCAAAAAATTAAAAATACAAATACCTTATGATCCAGCTATCCCACTACTGGGTATTTATCCAAAGAACCTGAAATCAATAATCCAAGGAAGCTTCTCCCCGCCTGTTCATTGCAGCATTATTCACTACAGCCAAGAAGCGGAAGCAACCCAAGTGCCCCTCAACTGATGACTGGATAAAGAAAATGTGGTATATTTATACAATGGAATACTACTCAGCCATAAAAAAAGACAAAATCGTCCCATTTGCAACAACATGGATGGACCTGGAGGGTATTACATTAAGTGAAATAAGCCAGACAGAGAAAGACAAACACCACATGATTTCACTCATATGTGGAAGATAAACTAACATGCGGACAGAGAGAACAGTTTGGTGGTTACCACTGGGAAGGGGGTTGAGGGGTGGGCACAAGGGTTGAAGGGATGCATTTATACGGCGACTGACAATAATGTACAACTAAAAGTTCACAATGTTATAAACTATTATGACAATAAAAAAAAAAAATCCCACAATGTATAAAAAGAATTAAACACCACAACCAAGTAGGCTGTATTCCAGCTATGCAAGGCTGGTTCACATTTTAAAATCAATTAATGTAATTTGTTACTTCAACAGACTAAAGAAGAAAAATCACATGATCATATCAATAGATACAGAAAAAGATTTTAACAAAACCCAACACCCATGATTAAAAACTTTCAGCAAAATAGGAATGAAGGGGAACTTCCTCAAGTAAACAAAGAACATTTACAAAAAACCACAGCTAACATCACACTTAATGGCGAGAAACTCAAAGCTTTCCTGCTAAAATCAGGATCAAGATCAAGTTCACTGCTTTTCAACATCATACTAGAAGTCTTAACTAATGCAATAAGACAAGAAAAGGAAATAAAAGGTATATGGATTGGAAAGGAAAAAATAAAGCTGTCTTTGTTTACAGATGACATGATCACCTATGTAGAAAATCCAAAAGAAGTGACAAAAAAAACTCCACAATAAAGCAAGTCACACACATTTTTTGGTTTCCCAGTGCATATAAAAGTTATGTTTAGGCACCAACCCGGTGGCACAAGTGGTTAAGAGCGCGCGCTCCACTTTGGCGGCCCAGGGTTCACAGGTTCGGACCCCGGGCATGCACCAAAGCACTGCTTGTCAAGCCATGCTGTGGCGGCGTCCCATATAAAGTAGAGGAACGTGGGCATGGATATTACCTCAGGGCCAATCTTCCTCAGGAAAAGAAACAAAAAAAAAGATGAGGATTGGCATTGGATGTTAGCTCAGGGCTGATCTTCCTCACATACAAAAAAAGCTATGTTTACACTATACTGTAATCTATTAAGTGTGCAATAGCATTATGTCTAAAAAATGATGTACATACCTTAATTTAAAAATACTTTACTGCTAAAAAATGCTAACCATCATCTGAGCCTTCAGGGAGTGATAATCTTTTTTCTGGTGCAGGGTCTTGTAAAAAAATTAAAAAGCAATATCTGCAAAGTGCAATACATCAAAGCACAATAAACGAGGTACATCCATATAGCAGCTTTCCTATATATCAGCAATGAACAAGTGGAAACTAAAATTAAAAATACAGTATCATTTACCTTAGCACCCCAAAAAATGAAATACTTAGGTATAAATCTAACAAAATATGTACAAGATCTACATGAGGAACACTACAAAACTCTGATGAAAGAAATCAAATAATTAAACAAATGGAGAGAGAGTCCATGTTTGTGGATGGGAAAACTCAATTTTGTCAAGATGTCAGATGTCCCTAACTTGATCTGTAGATTCAATGCAATCCCATCCAAAATCCCAGAAAGTTATTTTGTGGATATCAACAAACTGATTTGAAAGTTTATATGGAGAGGCAAATGACACAGAACAGCCAACAGAATACTGAAGGAGAAGAACAAAGAAGACCAACACTACCCAACTTCAAAATTTACTATAAAGCTAGAGAAAGGGGCCAGCCCGGTGGCATAGTGGTTGGGTTCACGCACTGCACTTCAGCAGCCCAGGGTTCATGGGTTCAGATCCTGGGCACAGACCTATACAGTGCTCACCGGGCCATGCTGTGGTGGCGTCCCACAAGGAAAGTAGAAGAAGATTGGCACAGATGTTGGCTTAGAGACAATCTTCCTCAAAATAAATAAATAAATAGAAAAATAAATAAATAAAAATAAAGCTACAATAATCGAGACAAGGGGTATCGGAGAAAGAACAGGTAAATAAATTAGTGGAATAGAAGCAAGAACCCAGAAACAGACCCCATAAATATAGTCAATTGATCTTTGACAAAAGAGCACAGGCAATACAATGGAAAAAAGTCTTTTCAATAAATATGTTTGAACAACTGGATATCTACATGCAAAAAAATGAATCTAGGCACAGACCTCACACCCTTCACAAATACTAACTCAAAATAGATCACAGATCTAAATGTAAAACACAAAACTACAGAACTCCTAGAGATAATGAAAGAGAAAATCTAAATGACCTTGTGTTTAGCAATAACTTTTTAAATGCAACCTTAAAGGCACAACCCATAAAAGAAATAATTGATAAGCTGGTCTTCATTAAAATAAAAACTCTGCAGAAGACACTGTCAAGAGAATGACAAAGACAAGCCACAGACTAGGAGAAAATATTTGCAAATGACATAGCAGATAAAGGACTGTTAGCCAGAATATTCAAAGAACTCTTAAAACTCAATAAAAACACAAGCAACCCAATTTAAAAATGGGCCAAAGACTTTTAACAGATACCTCACCAAAGATACACAGATGGCAAATAAGCATATGAAAAGATGCTCCACATCATATGTCATCAGGAAAATGCAAATTAAAACAACCAGAGAGCCTTCCAGTGGAAAAAAGCTCCCTGAAGTGGAGGAGGCGCCCAAAATGATTTGGGGAGAAAGTCTTCCTTTTAGTCTGGTAGGAGGCATCAGGTGGGGTCTCAAAAAGGCTCAGTTAAACAAGTTTCAGAAAACATTGTAGCAGGCTCATAAAACTTTAAGACCTAAATTCCTTTCTACTAAAAAAAAAAATCTTAACTATACATTTTGATTGTGTGTAGACATTGTTCAACTAAAGAAATAAATGTCTACTAATTTTTTAGTTAAATAAATAATAGGATACTGCTACACACCTATTAGAGTGGCCAAAATCCAAAACAGTGACATCATCAAACGCTGATGAGGATGTGCAGCAACAGGAATTCTCATTCACTGATGATGGGAATGCAAAATGAATGATACGGCCACTTTGGTAGACAGTTTGGCAGTCTCTTATACAATCCAGCAAATACCAGTGCTCCTTGGTATTTACCCAAAGGAGTTAAAAACTTACGTCCACACAAAACCTGTACATGGATGTTTATATGAGTTTTATTCATGATTGCCAAAATTTTATTCAAAATTATGCAAAACAAAATTGCCAAAATTATTCAAAATTGTAACCAAGATGTCCATCAGTAGGTGAATGGATAAATAAACTGTGGTACATCCAGACAATGGAATACTATTCAGCACTAAAATGAAATGAGCTATCAAGTCACGAAAAGACATGAAACAAACTTAAATGCATAAATGAAAGAAGCCAATCTGAAAAGGCTACATACTATATGATTCCAATTATACAACACTCTGGAAAAGGCAAAACTATGGAAACAGTAAGACAATCAATGGCTGCCAGGGGCTGAAAGGAGGGAGAGATGAATATGTAGAGCACAGAGGATTTTTAGGGTAGTGAAACTATTCTGTATGATACTATAATGGTGAATACGTGTCTATACATTTGTCCAAACCCACAGAATATACAACACCAAGAGTGAACCCTAATGAAACTATGGAGTCTGGGTGATAATGATGTGTCAATGTAGGTTCATCAGTTATAACAAACGTACCATTCTGGTACGGGATGCTGATAACAGGGAAGGCTATGCATGTGGGGACAGGGCATATATGGGAAATCTCTGTAGCAGAATTCTGCTCAATCTTGCTGTGAACATAAAAATGCTCTAAAAAATAAAGTCTGTTCAAGAAAAAACAAAAACTATTGTCCTGAGGATGTCATATTCAGTAAAGTGCTTTATAAAATAATAGTCCCATGGTATCCAACAAGGATCATGACTATATTCATCTGTGTGTGAGGGGAGAGGGAAGACAGAGCTGGGAAAGGGCATCCCACAGAGCGAAGCACTGAAATCATGGTGCCTCTGGGTCAAGAAGCCAGCCCTGAAGAAGGCTCTGCTCTGATCCCACAGTGACTACTAACCCCAAATATATACAAGAGTCTCCTTTCCTCACTCTGCTCAGAAACCCATTTCTGGGATTGTGAATCATCTCTGAGCTTTAATAAAACACTTGCTTAGGCAGTCAGAACATTCCACCAGAGACTGTAGAGATCAAGAAAGCACACACAGGGGAATGTTAGGTGAGTCTCTGTTCTAGTTTTTTGACCCCAGGTGATAGAGTACTCAAGGATTCGATTTAGAGGATAAACTACAGGTTCATAACCTATAAAGCCCAACAGTGGAACACACACCTAAATCGCAAACTGGCACAACAAAAGACCCTTGCTTAGTCAATACTAACTCCTGTCAGAGAAAAACATGAGTCCGTTTGCCCACAGTATTGGACTTGCATCCAAAAAATACTTTCAAAATTACCATTTTCAAAAATTTTTGCTTTTAAAAAACTCTTTTAAATCTCAAGTACAAGCTGTTTGGGAAGGATACTATTCCATTAGCCCTAACCGTTGCGCATGATTTTACCAAAGAGTAGAGGAGGGATGAGGGAGAGAGCATGTTGACAGAGCTAACAGAGGATAGTGTGCTTCCTCTTGTCCTACAGGGGCCCCTCCCCTCACCTAGAGTACCTCTGTGCCCTTAAAGAGGAGACAAAGCACCAAGACTAAGCAATACCATATTGGAAGAAAAAATAGAAATGAACCCAAGATGTGGAAAAAAGACATTTTATCTGCTTTAATATCTGCAACAAGAAGTAAAACCCTGGTCATTCATTTTCAACTTTATGTTACTCACTCAGCAATAAATACTTCTCAGGTTAGACAAAAGAATCTGGCCTGGAGAGTGTACACTTGGAAAAAAATATGGTGTGAGCCCAGTAAACAGGAAAGATCTACTGAAACTCTTCAGAGCTAATACTGACACACCACACAGGCAAGCACCAAGTATAATATGACCACAAATTAAAATTCCCTATGAAAAACGAAAACGTAAGACTCTGTGGGACAAGATACTATCTACCTACATTTTATAAATGTTTAACTTTTCAAAAGCATCCAAATCTTCTCTTTACCTGTAAGTTCCACTCTATTACTCTGAAAATAGACTATGCCATCATGCTGAGAAAATGCAAATGAGAACTTTATAAAAGTTAAGCCATTTTTATGATCTATCTCAGCAGAGTGACTTTTCTGTTTTGTATTGACAATGGGAGTATGGGGGCTGCTTATCCTGAAAGCCAGACAGGGCATTGGTCCTGAGGGTGAGCTCAAGGAAATCTCTAAAAAAAAAAAAAAAATCAGGAGTGACGTCAGCATCATGGCGGAGTGAGCTTTCCCGTGAATTCTTCCCCCACAAGATACAACAAAAGTAACAGCCACAGACCAACAATGGAATCCCAGACAGTGAAAAGCTAGAGCGGAGGGATCCACACTGCCGCACATCTGAGAGCGGAACGTGCTGGGCCCCCGGAGGAAGTGGGGAGAGGTAAGGAGAACTCCGCTCCCTCCCCATCAGATCAGCGATCCGGTCCGAGCGGCTCCCAGAGAGGGGGGAGGGGCGGCCCTCGGCGGGAAACTGTAGCTCTTCGGGCTCTCTCAGCCAGTGGGAAACTCCCGCACAGAGGGCTCAGAGGGCTCAGAGGAGCCACAGGGCTACCATCAACATCTGAGCAACCCAGAGAGCGGATAAAGAGGGGCAAACGAGAAGCCTCCCACGTCAGGGACCCAGAGGGCAAAAGAGAGAGCTCCCCCCTCCCCGCAACCCGGAGTCTGCAGCTCGACCAGATCTAGCGGTCCAAGGCAGACCTGAATAAACTGGACTGGACCCGTGGATCGCAGTGGGGAAAAAAAACAAAACAAAACAAAACAAAACTGCGGATCGCAGCAGAAAAACTGGGGCAGAGCGCAGGGGGCTTAGACTACACAGCCCTTTACCACCAGACAGTGGCGGCAGGTGGAAATTGCAACCAGAGACTTCCAGGATGAGGAAAATCAAAACCAACACAGGAACCACAATGCAAAAATATATGAAATCACCAGACCAGAAACAAAATGACAAGCACCCAGAAATCAACCCCGAAGACACAGAAATCCATAAACTAAATGACAGAGATTTCAAAATAGCTATCATAAAAACACTCAACGAAATACGAGACAACACAGACAAACAATTAAATGAGATTAGGAGTTTCTTCACAAAAGAGATTGAAATCATAAAGAAAAACCTATCAGTGCTGATGGAGATGAAGAACACAATGGAGGAGATAAAGGAGAATCTGGAATCTTTAAAGAACAGAGCTGACAATATGGAGGAAAGAATTAGTACTTTAGAGGATAGGAATACAGATATACTCCAGATGGAAGAAGAGAGAGAACTAAGACTAAAAAGAAATGAAGAAAGACTCCGAGAAATATCGGACTCTATTAGAAAATGTAACATAAGAATTATAGGTATTCCTGAGGAAGAGGAGAGGGAAAGAGGAACAGAGAGCCTATTCAAGGAAACAATAGCTGAAAATTTCCCAAATCTGGGGAAGGAGCAGGAAATACCAGTAAGTGAAGCCAACAGGACGCCTATATATATTAACAGACAAAGGCCTTCACCACGACACCTAGTGGTAAGGCTAGCCAGGGTCAACGACAAAGAAACAATATTAAGGGCAGCTAGACAAAAACAAAAAATAACGTACAAAGGAACTCCCATCAGGCTCTCAGCGGATTT
Source organism: Diceros bicornis minor (assembly GCF_020826845.1). Lineage (NCBI taxonomy): Eukaryota > Metazoa > Chordata > Mammalia > Perissodactyla > Rhinocerotidae > Diceros > Diceros bicornis. Next base: position 52,187,216 of record NC_080741.1, read on the forward strand.
CTCAACAGAAACTTTTCAGGCTAGAAGAGACTGGAATGATATATGCAAAATACTAAAAGACAAAAACTTTCAGCCAAGAATACTCTATCCAGCAAAAATATCCTTCAAATATGATGGAGAAATAGTAACTCTCCCAGATAAACAAAAGCTAAGGGAGTTCATGGCCACGAGACCGCCACTACAAGAAATACTCAAGAAGGCCCTCAGGCCTGAAAACAAGAAGAGAAAGGGAACACAAAGCTTGGAGTAAGGAGAAAAGTAGGTAGACAAAATCAGAGAAATAGTAGATCTTTACCGGAATAGGTTAGCAACCACTTAAATACTAAACTCAAAGATCAAAGGAAGAAATTCACCAAAAATAAATTTAACCTCATCACTGTAAACACACAGCCACAACACAAGATAGAATAAGGTATAACAAGAGCAACTTAGAAGGGGAAGAGGAAAGTGACTGAATTGACTTAGTATAAGGAAATAGGAGGCTATCAGATAATGGACTATCTCATACACAAGATTTTTTGCCCAAACCTCAAGGTAACCACTAAACAAATAATCAAATTAAAACCACATATGATAAACAAAGAGAAAACTAGAAGAATCATAAGACAGAACAACCAAACTGAATTGGCAGTCCAAAACAAATGGGACAAGAAACAAAGGAAATGCAAAAGAACCAGAAAATAAGTGACAAAACAGCAACATTCAACCCTCATATTTCAATAATTACCCTAAATGTAAATGGCTTGAACTCTCCAATCAAAAGATACAGAGTGGCAGGATGGATTAAAAAGCAAGACCCAACAATATGCTGCCTTCAGGAAACACATCTTAGCACTAAAGACAAGCACAGGCTCAGAGTGAAAGGATGGAAGACAATACTCCAAGCTAATGGCAAACAAAAGAAAGCAGGTGTTGCCATACTCATATCAGACAAAGTAGACTTCAAGATAAAACAGGTTAAGAAAGACAAAGAAGGGAAATATATAATGATAAAAGGGACACTCCATCAAGAAGACATATCACTTATAAATATATATGCACCCAACATAGGAGCACCAATGTACATAAAACAACTATTAACAAACCTAAAAGGAGAAATCAACAACACCACAATAATAGTAGGGGATCTTAACACCCCACTTACAGCAATGGATAGATCATCCAGACAAAAAGTTAATAAAGAAATATTAGACTTAAATGAAAAACTGGACGAGATGGACCTAGTAGACATATACAGAGCACTCCACCCAAAAACAGCTGACTACACATTCTTCTCAAGCGCGCATGGAACATTCTCTAGGATAGACCATATGTTGGGAAACAAAGCAAGCCTCAATAAATTTAAGAAGATTGAAATCATAACAAGCATCTTTTCAGACCATAAGGCTATGAAACTGGAAATGAACCAGGAAAAAAAAACTGGGAAAGTGACAAAAATGTGGAGATTAAACAACATGCTACTGAACAACCAATGGATCATTGATGAAATTAAAGGAGAAATCAAAAACTATCTGGAAACAAACGAAAATGATAACATGCCATATCAAACCATATGGGACGCAGCAAAAGCGGTCCTGAGAGGGAAACTCATAGCGATACAAGCTCACCTTAACAAACAAGAAAAAGCCCTAATAGGCAACCTTAAATTACACCTAACAGAACTAGAAAAAGAAGAACAAACAAAGCCCAAAGCCAGCAGAAGGAGAGAAATAATAAAGATCAGAGCAGAAATAAATGATATTGAGACCAAAAAAACAGTAGAAAGGATTAATGAAACAAAGAGTTGGTTCTTCGAGAAGATAAACAAAATAGACAAACCCTTAGCCAGGCTAACTAAGAAAAAAAGAGAAAAGGCTCAAGTAAATAAAATTAGAAATGAAAGAGGAGAAATTACAACAGATACCATGGAAATACAGAGGATTATAAGAGAATACTATGAGAAATTATATGCCAACAAATTGGACAATCTAGAAGAAATGGATAAATTCTTAGACTTATACAACCTCCCAAAATTGAACCAAGAAGAAATGGAGAATCTGAATAGACCAATCACAAGTAAAGAGATTGAAATAGTAATCAAAAACCTCCCCAAAAATAAAAGTCCAGGACCAGATGGCTTCTCCAGTGAATTTTACCAAACATTCAAAGAAGATTTAATACCCATCCTCCTCAAACTATTCCAAAAAATAGAGGAAGATGGAACACTTCCTGAATCATTCTATGAGGCCAACATCACCCTGATACCAAAACCAGACAAAGACAATACAAAGAAAGAAAATTACAGGCCAATATCGCTGATGAACATTGATGCAAAAATCCTCAACAAAATATTGGCAAACCGAATACAACAATATATTAAAAAGATCATACACCATGATCAAGTGGGATTTATACCAGAGACGCAGGGATGGTTCAACATCCGCAAATCAATCAACGTGATACATCACATCAACAAAACAAAGAATAAAAACCACATGATCGTCTCAATAGATGCAGAGAAGGCATTTGACAAGATACAACATCCATTTATGATAAAAACTCTCAATAAAATGGGAATAGAAGGAAAGTACCTCAACATAATAAAGGCCATATATGACAAACCCACAGCTAACATCATACTCAACGGGGAAAGACTGAAAGCCATTCCTCTGAGAACAGGAACGAGGCAAGGCTGCCCACTCTCACCACTCCTGTTCAACATAGTACTGGAGGTTTTGGCCAGAGCAATTAGGCAAGAAAAAGGAATAAAAGGAATCCAAATAGGTAACGAAGAAGTGAAACTCTCACTATTTGCAGATGACATGATTGTATATACAGAAAACCCTAAAGAATCTGTTGGAAAACTGTTAGAAACAATCAACAACTACAGCAAAGTTGCAGGGTACAAAATCAATCTACAAAAATCAGTTGTATTTCTATATGCTAATAATGAACTAACAGAAAGAGAGCTCAAAAAGATAATACCATTTACAATTGCATCAAAAAGAATAAAATACCTAGGAATAAATCTTACCAAGGAGGTGAAGGACCTATACAATGAGAACTACAAGACATTATTGAGGGAAATCTACGATGACATAAAGAAATGGAAAGATATCCCATGCACGTGGATTGGAAGAATAAACATAGTTAAAATGTCTATATTACCTAAAGCAATCTACAGATTCAATGCAATCCCAATCAGAATCCCAATGACATTCTTCACAGAAATAGAAAAAAGAATACTAAAATTTATATGGGGCAACAAAAGACCCCGAATAGCTAAAGAAATCCTAAAGAAAAAGAACAAAGCAGGAGGCATCACAATTCCTGACTTCAAAACATACTACAAAGCAATAGTAATCAAAACAGCATGGTACTGGTACAAAAACAGACACACAGATCGATGGAACAGAATTGAAAGCCCAGAAATAAAACCACACATATACGGACAGCTAATTTTCGACAAAGGTGCTAAGGACATGCAATGGAGAAAGGAAAGTCTCTTCAATAAATGGTGTTGGGAAAACTGGACAGCCACATGCAAAAGAATCAAAGTGGACCATGTGCTATCGCCATTCACAAAAATTAACTCAAAATGGATCAAAGACCTGAAGGTGAGACCTGAAACTATAAAACTCATAGAAGAAAATATAGGCAACACACTATTTGACATTGGGTTTAAAGGAATCTTTTCGGATGACATGCCTACCCAGACTAGGGAAACTAAAGAAAAAATAAACAAGTGGGACTTTATCAGACTAAAGAGCTTTTATAAGACAAATGAAACCAGAATCAAGATGAACAAACAACCAACCAGCTGGGAGAGAATATTTGCAAAACATACATCTGACAAGGGGTTGATCTCCATAATATATAAAGAACTCACACAACTGAACAACAAAAAAACAAACAACCCGATCAAAAAATGGGCAGAGGAAATGAACAGACACTTCTCCAAGGAAGATATACAGATGGCCAATAGGCACACGAAAAGATGCTCAACATCACTAATCATCAGGGAAATGCAAATCAAAACAACACTAAGATACCACCTCACGCCCGTTAGAATGGCTATAATCACCAAGACAAAAAACAACAAATGTTGGAGAGGATGTGGAGAAACAGGAACCCTCATACACAGCTGGTGGGAATGCAAATTGGTGCAGCCTCTATGGAAAACGGTATGGAGATTCCTCAAAGAATTAAAAATAGAGATGCCCTATGATCCAGCCATCCCACTACTGGGAATCTATCCAACGCACCTGAAATCAACAATCCAAAGAGGCTTATGCACCCCTATGTTCATTGCAGCATTATTCACCATAGCCAAGAAGTGGAAGCAACCTAAGTGTCCCTCGACTGACGATTGGATTAAGAAAATGTGGTATATATATACAATGGAATACTACTCAGCCATAAAAAAAGACAAAATCGTCCCATTTGCAACAACATGGATGGGCCTGGAGCGTATTATGTTAAGTGAAATAAGCCAGAAAGAGAAAGACAAACACTGTATGATCTCACTCATATGTGGAATATAAACCAACACATGGACAGAGAAAACTGGACTGTGGTTACCCGGGAAGTGGGGGTGGGGGGTGGGCACAAGGGGTGAAGGGAGTCATATATGGGGTGATGGACAAACAAAAATGTACAACCCAAAATTTCACAATGTTAGAAACCATTAAAATATCAATAAAAAAAAAAAATAAAAAAAAAATAAAAAAAATAAAAAAAAAAAGAGATCTGTTTTCTCATAGCTCTGTGAGCACAAACAAATAAATCACTAAAGCTCTCCGGGAAAGAAAAAAGAAAAAAAAAAAAAAAAAAAAAATCAGATATTGCTAACCTGCAAAGTAATCTACAAATGGAACTTACAAGACCATCAGGTACTGGTTAAAGTTTTGTACCAACAAAAATCTGCTTTCTTCTGACTATCAGTGATCAAGGGCAAATGACAGGCCTTCACAATATGCCAACAGGTAGCAAAGGCAGATCTTAAAAAAACCCTTTAGCGAACAGAAGAAGAGCATTACCTCTATAAAGCATTGTTCAGTAGAAAGAAATCTCAAAGACCACTGACCTGGTCCTCCTCTTCATCCTCATCCTCTGCCAGACGCTGCCTGCCCACTTCATATAGCCTGCACACTGTGTCCATGTTCAGAGCATCCATGCTGCCTTGGTTCTGAAACAGAACACCCAGTCCACAAGGAGCAGTTAGTTTTCAGAAGGCCCACATCCACACCTCAGCTCTGACTGGCACCCATGTAGCTATCAAAGCTTCCAATACCCAAAATTCTTGAACTGACTCTGAAAATGTTATACCTAGGACACAAAAAAGGAAAGAAAAACAGGATGAGAAGGCTTGGGCAGCGAGGGATATGGGCACAAGAGACACCACCACCCTTGGAACAAACCTGTCTTGCTCTGATGAGAGATCCAGACTCCTCTAAGAAAGGGATGACAGTGTGAGTCCAGGATAATAGGGGACAGGACTCTCCACACTGTTTTATACTGGGACTTTCTTACTATTTCTCTTCTACTGTATATCTCAAATCCCATCAAATGAGTAGGTTATCAATAATCTACCATCGGGAATGCATCAACTTTAGAACACATCTTATATCAGACAAAACATCTGTAGTATAAATTGAAAATGATCCTAAACATCAGAACAAAACAGCAGGGTTTCTGCTAGCTCCCTTTACCTCAATGACAGCAAGATAGCAGTCTTTGGTGTCTGTACACAAGTCAAAGATGTTCCGTTTCACATCAATGGTCGCTGGAAAACAGAATATGACAAGACTCGGGATTGGACTATGGCTGTGACCTTACAACCAGCTTTTCCTCTAAAGGAATTCAAGGTGATTGTTCATAAATATTTCCGTAACCCCTCTCCTTTTCAATGAAAAATTACCTTAAATAAGGTCTGCCCCTTCATGCTTACCTATAGGTTTGTAGTCAGTTGCATTAAATGTTCGGAAAGATGATCCAAAAGGGCTTTTCATCCTCTCTTCCATTAAATCATCTTCATCGTCTGCCTGCAACATAGCTGGTTGGGAAGTTGAGGGAAAGGGAGTAAGAAGCGAAATACTATTAGAATCAGAAACATTCCCTGTTCACAAGTGCAGAAAATGTTAATGGAGAATCAAGACTTCAATGAGTTTCCTCGTACTAAATTCACTCTGCATTAAGTCAGTTCCTTGCACATGCCAACGACTGCGATAAACAATATCCTCAACCTCTCATCTAGCTCCCAACAAGTATTACAGCTTAAGGTTGACAAAACTGCAAGACGACAACGCAAAGGTTTTTAAGTTCATAATGATACACATGGGAAATTACTGCATGACATTTCTTTCTAGACAAAATTTACTTGTTATCTTCAAAGCCAGTGGCCTTTGATCCTAAATCAATATTAGTTTCATCTTCTCTTTTGTCACCATTTGTACTATCATTTTATCTTTTATGTTACAACTTTCAAATGCTTTCCAATTCACATTTGAGAGATATTTCCAAAAAGGAAGTATCAAATTAAGTGAGAAGGGAGAGAAAGAGAATGACAAAGAAAAATAAAAAGTTTATTACCTCCATACATCACTGTCCCTGTGTGGTTGAACACCACGCGACACTGATCCAGAGCAGGAACTGTGTGTAAAAGATGGAAAGTGCGAAGGTCCCACTAGGAGATGACTGGTTAAGGAAAACCTTTTTACACAAAACTCCTTATCTAACATTATGGGGGAAATTCTGAAATATCACTTTTTTTCCCTCCTGCTAGATATTACTGCTTTAAAAGTCAATGAGATAAAGGTAAAACAAAAGCATGTAGCATACATATTATTGAACAACATCCCTGAAAATTTCCTACGGTATCCTCATATACATGAAAGCTACCTGAACTCCCTTCCTCTTAATAGTAGCACTTTATTTTACTTTTATGTCTAGCAATTGATTTCTATAGAACAAAAGTAAAATCCTTCTGAAGATAAAAGTCAATTCAACATCTGGGGAAGTGGGAGGCAGGAATCTGGTCACTCTTCCCAATACAAAGAAAATGTGCTAGTGAAAGTCATCAGTAATTACCAACATCAACAAGAGTCCACTTGAGATTCACTGACACTTCAAAACAAAGGAGAGGCACCAGATTACCTGTGTAGATACTTTCACCAGGTATTAATAGAAATATCAATTATTTCTGCATCACAAACTAGATAACAAACGGAAAATAAGACATGGGTGTAAAGAATACAATCTCAGTATTAATGATGACCTCCAGCCCATTCGGATGGAAAACGCCACTGATGTTCATGTTGAACTTGTCAAACTTGTGGATGGCCTGTGCAGAGCGGACATCCCAGAGGACGCCATCATTTAAGACAAGATCATCTGTAGGATTAAAGGTGGCACAGTTCCTCTTGTAGTTGTTGGCAAGATCTGGGTTAAACAGAGTCAACAGCTTGTTGCCAGTCTGAATATCATAAATCTTTAGAGAAGAAGGGGTGGGAAGAGAAAAATCAGACCAATCCATCCACTGACAAATTCAAAGAGAAGCTGCGTAAAATATCTCTCCCACGCTTTCCAAATCCCGCCAAAATTACAAAAGCCCTAATATTATAAAATAACTGGAAAGCAGAAGGACCACACCCATCGAATCAAAGTTGAAGCGCTCTGGTTCCCATTCAAAGTTCGAAAAGTCTCTTTCCCACAAGTAAGAAAATGAGAAGTGAGACTGCAATAGGGGTAAGAAAACTCTCTTCTTCCCCTCCCCCTTTCAAGAAACAGAAAATGTTTCCAAGATTGAAACTGAGAAATTCTCCATAGGGATTAACCAACAATTACCCATAGAATACTCTTAACGGTTAATTTTTGGAGAAGGGTATCAACGAAATACCCTTTTCTCCTTAAACTTTCCCAATATACATATTTTAGCCCTATAATACTAAAAGTTCCAGTCTACAATGTGCAACCCACGCAGAGACCAGATCTTTCCCATCTGCTTACAGACATGCTGTACTATTTCCAATCTTTTAAAAAATCCTCCTTTAATATAAGAACAAATAAGGAGACACCACAAGGAAACAATCAAACAAATGCAGATCATGGGACAAGACAACTAGCCTGGTCTCTTCAAAAGTCAATGTCATGAAAACTGGAGAAATGGTTCTTGGCTTTAAAACATTAGTGAGACATAACAACCAAATGCAATATGTGAATCTTGGCTGGATCCTGGTTCAAAAAAAAAAAAAAAACACATTTGAAACCAAACACATCAGGAACAACTGAGAAAACTGAGTATGGAATGGATACTAGATGATATTTGGGAATTATTATAAATTTCTTAAATTTGATAATAGAGTGTGATTATGTGATAAGAAGTCCTTATTGCCAGGATACTCATGCTGTAAGACTTAGGGATAAAATGTCATGATGTCTGCAACTTACTTTCAAAGGATTCAGAAAAACACACATTCACACAAAAAGAAAATATGGCAAAATATCAAACTGATGAATCTAGGTGGTACATATATGTACTAGTCTTTCAACTCTTCTATGTATTTTAATATTTCAAATGAAAAGTTCAGGAGAAACTCTTCCTTCACTACCCCATACCCACTCACCTCAACCTACTACCCTAATTCTCTGCTCTTGCAGCAAAACACTTCAAAAGACTTGGCTATACTCAGTGTCTCCACTTCTCTTCTTCTGTTCTTTTATGAACCCACTTTAATCAGATTTTCACCCCCGTGCATGGAACCAGCTCCTGACATGGTTAACAATGAACTCCACATTGTTAAATCAAAGGTCACCTCTCAATTCTCATTTTATGCAACTCATCAGCAGTTTCTGACCCAGCTGATCAATCCTTTCTCAAAAAAGTCTTCCCCTGCCTTCTAGGGCACATCTTTTTCCTGGGGTCTCCTGCTGCCTTACTGGCCACTCTCTTTGGTCTCCTTCTCAAGTTCCCCCTCACTTGGCAACTTCTAAATACTCGCATGTGCCAGGACTCTGTCCTCACACTTCTTCCCTTCTCTAGCCTCCTTAATGATCTCATCCAGGTTCATGACTCTAAATACTATCAACATATGGACAACTCCTATATTTATATTTCCCATCCCAGACCTCTCACCTGAACTCCCAATTTGTATATTCAATTGCCCATTCCCTACTTGAATATCTAACAGAATCACAAACCTCATGTTTCCAAAACCCCACAGCCCAGCCCCATCACCTGTCATGGCTTCCACCATGCCCACCTGGGCCTAGGTCCATTGCAGTTCTCATATGCAAGCTTGCAGAACACCCTCCCAATTGGAAAGCCTGCTCTTGCTTCTCTCACAGAAACCAGACTCACAGTTTAGGAACTTTATATCCAGTCATGTGTCCTCTGCTCACCCTCCAGTGTCTTCATCTCACTCAGAGGTAAAGCCAAAGGTCCTAACAATAGCCTGCAAGATGCTACATGATATGCACCGTCCCCCTCAGCAATCACCCTCTGCTTTCCCTCCCACCTCCCAACTAAGAGCTTATTCCCTTACCATTCCCTCTTTCTTAGAACACTCTTCCCCTAGATATCTGCATGACACCCACACTTCCCTCAAGATGCTGCTTAAACATTACCCAATCAGTGACACTGACTATCCTAGATAAAACAGAAGTACCCCACACCACCACCAAGCACTTCCTACCTCTCACCCTGCTTTCTTTTCCTAGGCAGCACTTACCATCTGACATACCATATATTTGCTTCTTTATTTACTGTCTCCCCAATGAGGCTCCATAAAGGCAGGAATTTTATTTCATCTAAAACTTAGCATTTGAAAATATCTGCTATGCTAATGACATTCTTCTCAAATTGCTAGATTAAGTTCATGTTCAGTCCTTTTACATTTTTCCCATATAGCATAGAACCACTTTATTACACTTCTAGATTCTAACTGTCACTGAGTAATTTCCAGTTGCCAATTTCCAGTCCAATGTGAGGACTTAAGTCCTCACATTCAGTCCAGAAGATTTCAGTACAAATAAATGGGCATAAAGCAGTGGATTAAGTACTTACGTGGGCAATGTCTCCTTTTGTGCCTATGACCCGATCCTGAGAGTGCTTACTGAACTCAACATAGTGATCTTCTGTGAAGGAATGCCTACAGACAAACAACAGAAGTACTGATGACGGACCTTCAGGACACACCCATTCAACTGACTGAAAATAAAGGTGATCCCCAGGCTCCTGTCCAACAATATTCACCTGAAGATTCTCAGCTCCCAAAGAGGAAAATATTGTACACTTAAAAGTAAAAAGAAAATTCTCTCCATCAGTTTATCCAAGCAGAACCAAAATAATTAATGGGAATTACTTGGTTAAAGAAATGGCTAATAGGGCACATGTGCCTTTGCCCCAGCAAAGAGTGTAGCTGTCATATGTGAACATGAGAAAATACACAGATGTGCCATTTTGGATTAGTGAAGGGTCTGCTGTGTGATGAGCATGTATATCCCTGATACGAATAGCCAGGAATTAAGAAAGATAAAATCTTATTAAACATGAGCCACAGATGAGGAAGAGAGAAGTTAACAATAATTCACAGCATTCTTCTTTTCCCAAAAGGCTTCCAGTCTAAGCATCAGATGAAGGGGGTGTAAATTAGGTAAACTATAAAACAGAAGGAGTAGGTTGTAAAACTAGATACGTACTTCATATCAAATACTGATTTCATTCCCCAAAGTGCAGACAGAGGCTGGCTCCAAGTAGCAGATGTCAGTAGCAAGGATCCATCCTAAAAGAAGAAGGAGGCCCGAGATAGATGACCATATGTTTATATAAATGCAGACAATACTATCTGCCATTAGCATTTTAAAATACAAGCTTAAAAAATGTTGTTGGATTATAAAGAAAATAGGAAGACTACCAGGAACAAAGAAATGCTTAGAAGCTGCTAGGACTTAAGTACATGCACCTGCAGTGCCCTAAAAAATAACGAAATTTAAAAAGAATATTAAATCCTCCTGAACTAGTAACATGAAATACAACAGTTCCAAGGGTAGGGGGGAAAAAAACTTGGAAAGATGACAAAGATGGTTCCTCCTTTCTTAATATTCGGGCCATATTATTCAGTCTCCCTCATGTGAGATATCAGTCAACTGAAAACATTTGTTAGACTTTCTGGATAAGGATTCAAAGGTTTTTGCAAGAGAAAGCCCAATAAAAGGTGAGCCTTCTTTACTCTAAAATGAAGAAAATTATCCTTATCATCTTAATAGTTCTGACTTTTAGAAATAGCAAAGGTGTCAATTCCATCCACAGAACAGTACTAATAAACTATGACACACTGGAATTACATAATGCTTGTTTTCCTAAAAATTCACAGTACTTTGAGATTTCTCTCTCACACAGAAAGAGAACTTTTGTGGTCACAGGTGATAATCTCAGTTTCCAACCGAGGCAAATTTTTAAAAAAATTACATACGTATATGTGTGTGTCTGTATATATGTGTGTATCTATACCTCTAGATCTTAGAACAACAGTTGGCAGACTTTCACTTAAAGGGCCAGAGAGTAAATACTTTAGGCTTTGCGGGCCATATGGTCTGTGTCGCAACTACTTAACTCTGTTGTTGTAGCACATAAGCAACCACAGACAACACATAAATGTACCAGCATGGCTGTGTTCCAATAAAACTTTATGTGCAAATACAGGCAGCCAGCTCGCCAGCCAGCCCATAGGCCTATAGTTCACCAATCCATCTTAGAAGAATGATTGAGGACAACCTAGGAAGGGGTCCTTACCCTGGAAGGTTCAAGGTGTGTGATGGCCGAGTTGTGACAGTTATAGCTAGCCTCCTCCTGTCCACTAAACACATTATAGAGCTTCAACTGCCCAGTGCAGGTGCCAAGCATCAGGAATCGCTCCCGTGCTGAAAATGCACAACAAGTGAAGCCACTCTCATCCTCATTGGCTTCCCGGAACACTGAAATAGGACGAAACCTAAGCAAAAAAAACGAGGATCAGAGACAAAGAATACGCAGGGAGTCAGAAAACTTTGGTAGAGCATTTATGTTTCAAATGGGTTCTCAGAAAATATCACAGTGACCTTCAGAGTGGTTCATTTTCATTTTAAATGAGAGAAAGGGAGCTCCACTTACAAATTTAAACAGTAACAAAAATTCCCCATGTTTAAAACTTGTGATCTCATTGAGGCCGGCCCCGTGGCTTAGCGGTTAAGTGCGCGCGTTCCGTTACCGGCGGCCCGGGTTCGGACCCTGGGCGCGCACTGATGCGCAGCTTCTCCAGCTATGCTGAGGCTGCGTCCCACAAACAGCAACTAGCAGGATGTCCAACTATGACACACAATTATCTACTGGGGCTTTTGCGGGGGGGGGGCGGGGGGGAGGAGGAGGATTGGCAATAGATGTTAGCTCAGAGCCAGTCTTCCTCAGCAAAAAGAGGAGGATTAGCATGGATGTTAGTTCAGGGCTGATCTTCCTCAAAAACAAAAAACAAAAAACTTGTGCTCTCATAACCTCTATGTAAGATTTGTACAGAGTCAGAATAGGAGACAACTTGGACCAGCACAGAAACAAGTTTGGGAGCCTAGCTAGAGACAGTGGGTTGCATGGGTTCTAGAAACACTAGTTTTAACAACAACACAGTTTATCACATCAATATATTGCCAACAATCACACATGGAACCCATGGTTGACAAAAGGGGGTACAGTCACACTGCTCACGTATTTACACAAAGTGACAATCACTGGTATTTCAGGCCAACAAAAGGCTTTCTGGACTAATGACTCTATGCTGATATTGCCTAGGCACTTCGATTTAAATAGAAGAATCATTCCAATTCCCAGGGAGTGAGGTGGCCTCTCCTTACCTGCTAAAGATAAGGTGCCTATCAAAGCATCCGCCATCCACCCCTCCATACTTTGGAAATGATGCCCTGCGGTTTAGCCTTGAGGTAAAGTTTACTGGCGCTTGCCGCCTCTGTTTTGGCTCAGGACATTGGTGAGGAGTAAAGAGAGAGAAAGGTGGGCAGGTGGCAACTGGGTTCTTGCAGCGTGCATGCTGCTCTCTAAGATATTCTGTGATGATACTGTCCAGCGTAGGTGGGGAAGGAAGATGTCTATCCAACTGCTTTTTTATGGCTGGGCTTTGGCTATAGGCGCCATGGTCCGACTTCTGCCGCAACACTCTGATTTTCCTGCCATTGCAAGGTGATGGCCTCTCTCTGATAAAACTGATCCTACCAATCAAAGGGGAGTTGCCTGCATAAGACGGGCCAGGCAGAGCTAGTGAACCCTGGGAGGGCCGTGGCTGAGGATGGGCAGTGGGGGCAGAAGGGGCAGAGGCACCCACAGCAGGATGGCTGCCCAGTCGAGTTGCAATGCCATTGGCGATGCGAGGGGTTCGGGGAAGAGAGACAGGAGAAGCAGCAGCAGTGACTGGGGTGAAGGCAGAAGAATGGGAGGCAGCAGTCATGGGCAGGTCAGCCTCTTTCGTCAGCACGGTTGCTGTCTCCCCAAGCCCTTTAGAAATGAGATGGTTTCGTATCAAAAGCAGCAGCTCTTTCTCAGGGAAGGAGATCCTTGACTGGGCAACAACATCTGCTTTCTGTAGTCGTGCCAGGGACACATCAGTGCCAATGAGAAGTGGCTTTCCTGATACCCGTTCAATGAGCTCAGCAGCATACTTGCAGAACTTGACATGGTCACTGCGCTTGTCCTGCAGCACAGGTTCCTTCATCAGCTGTTGGATCTGGCAGCTGCTGAAAAGGGGCAGTTTGCTGATGATCTGCCGGACAGTGCTACTGCGAGACAGGCCCACCAGGGCCTTGCAGGCCAGGGCCCGGATCTGGTCTGCATCTGTAATAGGCATCTTGATGGACAGTAAGGATAGGAGCACCTTGATGCCATTGTTGGACTGGACCACATTCCACATCTTGGCCAGGGTGTGCTCACTGCTTTTGGGAGTCTGAGGCAGCTTTCTCCGAGGAGTTCCAGAAATAAATTTGCCAATACTGGAAATTCGGTTATCCGGGCCACACACACAATTGATGATAATTTGAAGTGCTGACTTCTGAATTTCAGCATCATGGACAAAGAACTCACCCTCAGCCACTCCCAAAATAATGCTTATACCTATTGGGGAAAAAAACAAAACACTTTATATGATTCCTCATAAAACTAATGGCCAACTTCAAGGGTTGTTCCAGAGTCAAAATTTAGAATTCTATTCATTTTGTTCCACTTAAAAGAAAACTACCACACTTTCGTTAAGGTACAGTCATGCACCGACCACCTAACAACGTTTTAGTCAACAACAGACCGCGTATACAATGGTGGTCCCATAAGATGAATACATATAGCCCAGGTGTGTAGTGGGGTATACCATCTAGGTTTGTGTAAGTACACGCTGTGATGTTCACAGAACGACAAAATCGCCAAACAATACATTCCTCAGAATCCCTGTCCTTAAGCAATGCATGACTATACAAGGAACTGTTTTTATAAAATACAATCTGGTTCTACTACAATGTATCTTTATGATGCAATACCTCACATGCAGTTGTTAAATAGGGGAATGATGTCAGTATTACGTGCAAGTCACCAAGGTTTCACCTGCAATTTTTCCTAGGTAAGGAACAAGCAAAAATACTGGGAATAAATTAAAACCTTCACCAGGAAAGGAAAAAGCCCTCAGCCTGGCTGCTACAGTGGCAGCAGGAATCTTTCTGCTATATATGAAGAAAGTTAAAAACAAGTGGCTATGTCTTGGGCTTTCTCCCCAGAGTGGTGCACCCCAGGACCCACAGCCAGTCACATACTACTTTCCATGCTCACCTTAGCAGCAGCTCTCATCAGCCCTGCTCTTAAGAAAGTGTATTTTTCAAGCAAAGTGTATTTTCCTTTTGTTTTTGTGTATGATAGCTTCTATCCATTCTGAGCTGTTTACCAAGAAGTGATTTTTTTAGAGCTCAGATTACAAAGTTGCTTAAGTTTTTTATTCTGTCCCAGTCCATTTTTCCTATAAACCTTATTTTTAGTGCAAGACCCTACAGAGTACAAGGTTTTCAGGAACGCACATGTACCATCATAGCAGAAAACCTGAGTTTACTAACATGACTCCCTTATATGAAACTGTATGGCATGACGTAGAAGGGACAGACAAGGTACCCTCTTCTACCACCTTCTATTCTAATACTGCAAAATTAGGTCAAGTAAGTAACCACAACCAGAATAGCAAAGGAAAACAAATCCAGACCAAGCAATAACAAAAACAGCAAGGTCCAACCTACCTACAGTGGAGACAGTGGAGCCAGCCTCATCCAGCACATCCACTGATTCTGCCAACTGGAGCTGGATTTTTGGCACAACAGTAAGAATAGCCAGGACATCCAAAGCAAAGCGCACAGTGTCATTCCTGGACAGAAAGAAGAATTAGTCAGAGAAACTAGGATAAAGCCACAAAAAACAACAACAGTTAAAGAGAGAGACAGAGAGATACAACGGATCAGAACTACTACCTGTGTGGCTCTGTCCCTAGCCATGCCATCAAAAGAGGATTTGTAAGTCACCATGACATTACTTCCGAAATACATGGGAATGGAATTTTCACCTAACAAACTGCTAAGATTAAAAACAAAGGATAACCCTCAATGCTGGTAAGGACGTGTAGAGACGATTGCTCTCAAACTTTTGCTGAGGGTAGAAATTAGGACACTCTTTTTACAAAATAATCTGGAAATATGAAACAAGATTCTTAAAATGTTCATAACCTTTGGCCCAGGAATTTTACCTCTATGAATATGCCCTAAGGAAATAATCAGAAGTACAAACAAGTATTTACACATTAAGATGTCCATTATCACATCATTTAAAATAGCAAAAGAATTTAAAAACCTGCAGAGACAACAGGAATACATGTGTTAAGTTATGGTACCCTCATATGATGAATTATTCTGTGGCTACTGACAATTGTTTTCAAAGAACTCTAAAGGATGAGGGAAAAGGCTCATAATACAACATTAATGAAACAGAAAATTTAAGATATAAAATTTAAAATCTGACAATACCAAATACTGGCAAGAAGGTAGAGAAATGAAAACTCCCATATACTGCTGGTGGGAGAAGAAAATGGTATGATCATTTTCCAAGCAATTTGGCAATATCCAATAAAGATGATGTGCAAACACCCTACAACCCAGGTTGTTAAGTATCATACCCTCAAGAGAGACTCCAAAAGGAAGTTCATGGTGCCATTCATTTGACAGCAAAAAAAAAAAAAAAACAAACACTAAATGTCCATCAATAGGAGAACAAACTGTAGTATAGAAATACAAGATTTCAAATAAATATCAACACATATAAATCTCAAAAACATAAGGGTGAAAAAGTTGCCAATGATGCATACAGGACAATATTTATATAACGTAAAAACATACAAAAGAGTATTATATTATTGTTTATGTACACACACAAATGTAGAGTATAAAAGCATGAATGGAGAGAATGCACTCCAAATTCAGAAAATTGGTCACTCTGGGGAGGCAGAAGGAGGAAAGGAACTGAGAAAGAAGAAAATATAACAACACGCCAAATCTGAGTATGTAGGAGTAGTTATATTATTCTTTATACCTTTCTGTATTTTGAAATATTTCATTAAAAAGATGAATTTGATTAAATACTATAATCTCAATTATGTAATTTACATACATTATGGAAAAAACACTGAAGAAATTAACAATGGCTAAGGATAATTTTCTTTCCTCTTTATAAGGTTCTGTGTATTCTAAGCAGAAACAAGTATTTAATTTTATTTTTAAAAATAAACTTTTAGGGCCGGCCCTCTGGCTTAGCGGTTAAGTGCGCGCGCTCCGCTGCTGGCGGCCCGGGTTCGATCCCGGGCGCACACTGACGCACCGCTTCTCCGGCCATGCTGAGGCCGTGTCCCACATACAGCAACTAGAAGGATGTGCAGCTATGACATACAACTATCTACTGGGGCTTTGGGGGAAAAAATAAATAAATAAAAATTAAAAAATAAATAAATAAAAATAAAAATAAACTTTTAAAGGACATATTCCAAACATATTTATATTTTCTTAATAATCCAAATATGGATTTACCAGTCAAAAAATGTATAACCTTCCTAGTTATCTTTTGTTTTTTGTTTTTTTTTTGTGTGAGGAAGATGAGCCCTGGGCTAACATCTGCCAATCCTCCTCTTTTTTTGCTGAGGAAGACTGGCCCTGGGCTAACATCCGTGCCCATCTTCCTCCACTTTATATGGGACACCACCACAGCATGGCTTGACAAGCAGTGCATCGGTGCGCGCCTGGGATCCAACCCGGCGCACCCCGGGCCGCTGCAGCGAAGCGCGCACACTTAACCGCTTGTGCCACCGGGCCAGCCCCCCTACTTATCTTTTGAGCTTCCATCATCTGTTAAGCAAAGTTCTCCAAGTAAATATAACCTACTTCAATACTCTAGAAGAGAAGAGTGGTTGTCAAAGTGTGGTTAGGGGACCCCTGTGTGTCTCTGAGGTCCTGTGACGTAAAAACTATTTTCATAATAACATGAAGATGTTATTTTGCTTTCTCACTCTCATTCTCTCATGAGTGTACAGTGGAGCTTTCCAGAGACTATGTCATGTATGATGTCACAAAAGACTGAATACAGAAGCAGATATGAGATATTAAGCCAGACACTTTAAAAACTTGCTGAAATCATCTAGTTTTATTCTGGAAATTTTTCATAAAGAATGCTAACATGCAATGGGTTCATATTATTTTTAAATAAATTCATAAATATTTTTACATTTTCTCAGTTTTCATTTCAAGTATGGTAAATATCAATAAATATAACACAAAAACAAAAGCTCTTTGGGGTTGTCAATAATTTTTAACACAGTAAAGTGGTCCTGAGACCAAAAAGTTTGAAAACGGCTGCTCCAAAAGTATCCTCCTAGACTGAATATCCTGGTATTTAGCAAACAAGCTATATGCACCCTAAATAAGCCTCTCTTGTCTTCATGGCAATGGGTGGAGAGGGAAAGAAGGTCAAGAACCACTGTATATAAACTTTATTACTACCTCCTCTTTAGACTCCATCTCTTCCAAAATTGATGTAAAATTTTAATTCATTTTACATCATCCTCACACAGAACCCACCAAACCTCCTGATTCTATCAGCTGTCCTTTTCTGAGCCTCATCCTGCTCTGCTCTGACTGCTTTTAACTGAATTGTGAAAATCACAAGAGCAAAAAATATAGCTTTATATGAAGGTAAGATAAGCATTATATATGGCTGTCAAACAGTAGAGACACATTTAAAGTCTAAGCACCAAAGAATACTGGACTCCAGTCTTGAGACAAGACTTCAACCCCACCTCTGCAGCTGTAGCCATGTAAATTATATAACTTTTCTAAGAGCACAGATGTTCATCCCTGCCTATTGTGCAGTATTTATAATCACCAGACCATAAATATAAACAAACTCTCTGTAAATTAAAAATGATATTATCATGCTTAATCTAGTTTCTCAGATTCAAGCCCATCATTTCAACTCAGTTCAACAAATGTTTGTTAAGGGTACACTATGTATAAACCAACATCAACTTTAGCAAAAAGGAGAATCTAACTTCATTTGAAACTTCTCTCTGGTCCCACCTTGCATAGTAGGTCTTCCAATTGCAGGCAATAGAAATAAGCTGCAATAAGAGTTGGACACAAGAAAGTTTGAGGAAGACTTCAGCTGGTTCCCAGTATAGCTGTGCTGGGCCATATTCTATCAAAAACTCCATCATTTCCACAATCTGTTCATGAGTATATGAACATGCCTATAAGGAAAGACACATATTATTAAAGAACTCTACCACCTGCTTGCTACCTTCTCCAGCACAGCTCAATGGCCAACAGGTTTTAATAATAAAGCTAAGTAATAACAGCTTTCAAATTCCGCAATTCTTGAGTTAATAGCCCACATGTGAAATAATGAATACATGTTCAATCTTGTGTTTTATTTATAAGCAGACTCACATTTTGCCCAAAAAGGTAAGAAAATGTTCAATTTGTTGGTACATAAACTTCACAGCTTAAGAAGAGAAAGCAGCACTATATAAAATAATTGGTTTCTTTTCAATTTGTGATTTTTAAAATATGCAGACACTAATCTTCACCCCAAAACACATCAAGTAAGTTCAAAAATGACAGAGAAGTGGAGTTATAGACACACCCTTTCAGAAAAGAAATTCCACACAGGAGGTAGGATATCTAGTACTTTTCATGAAAGAAAGCCCTTTGCACATACTTCAGGGCTTTTAGTTCTAGTATCCCGGAGAAGTAGCAACTTACAACTGGGAACAAAATAAGTTCTTGAAATTCACCTATTACATCCATTTTCAAGTATTCTGCATCCACACAGGGCAAGTATAATCCAACCATGTACATCTCACACAGACTCTACTGATCTGAATGTGAGTGTCAGGCCCAAGATTGCTATAAAGAGTATTAATAACTTTTCCTTTTAAGACAAGGCCCTCTCACCTTGTATGGCGGTTGAGGATGGACAAGAATACCACCCTCAGTCCTCTGAAGTGACTGCTTCACTTGTTCCAATTTAATGGCCAGGTGAGCCTCAAAGTACTTGCGCAGGGCCATGCAGGTATGCTTCCCAGTTTGGCGGCTAGCAAATATTTCATCATCACTCAGAAGCGCACCCTGATCTTCTAAATTCAGAATCTCCAAAGTACTGATCTATTAAGAAGCAAAAGCGGGGGGTGGGGGGGACATACAGGAAGAGAAAAGTAAGAGGAGGAAAAAGATTTCAGTAAACTTTTATGCTCAACAAGACTGACAAACATCAAAGTACACCTGTCTATACAACATGCTAAGATTAGCCATATGAAAGCAAACTGAAAATGCATATTGAAAACGTACAGAGCTTTCAATCATGTTGTAAGACATACAGGCACAAAACCATTGCTGTTAGATCAAGATTACTGACAGCAATTCCCCCTATAAGATTACTAGATTCAAGGCATGTCTACAATGGCACAGAGTCCTCTAACCACTTAAGAAGAGAAACTTGTGAATGAAGAGGGGAAAAAACATTTCATCCACAAAGAATCATAGCAAAATTCCTCCAGTCAGAAGCTTCTCTCAATGCTGCTGAAGGGCAGCCAAGACAAGCAGGACCCCTACTCCTTGCAAAGAGAAGCCACTGAAGAACCTTACCAAGTTTACCAGACGACGAAGACCATCATAGCGGTCAAAGAGCTCCAACACGGCCCGGAAGGAGAAGCAGATTGAGAAAAACATGGTAGCATGGCAGCAGCCTGAGGCATGAGAACATTCCATTAACCACAGGGTATAGTTCACCACATCAGACAGAACATTGTGGGGATGCATGCAAACCTGCAAAAAATAAAAATAAAACATAATTTTAAAAAATTTTGGGTAAAGGAACCTTTGAAAGGGATGAAAAATCCACCAGTGCAGACAGAGATTTTTGAAGAATACAACAATCTTTCCTGGTCAAGTCGATCTGAGTTTAAAGCTTAAGTTATAAATGAAATTTTGTAACAATCTATTCCAAATCTGAAAATAATCTAAACTTAATTATTTAAATTTGACCTATACTTAGTGAGTGCCAAATTTTGCAAATACTTACATCCTTTAATGCTCACAATGCTCTGTTACACAGGTATTAGGATTATTAGGATTCCCACTTAGATAAGGAAGAGGCTTCAGAGGGGTAAGGGACTTCTCCAAGGTGATAAAAATGGCTGAGCATTCTGATACTAAAAGTCTACAAGTTTACTATCCATTCGCTCTCCGATTGATTCACATATATTTTGATGTCTCCTATGAGTCAGACAATGAATTCTAAAGCATTCCCCAGGTTTGCTTGGTACTTTTTTCTCTATCTTAGCCATAACTGATTTTGTGTATATGCACACGCATTAGGTTACGATGCTCAACAAGACTACAAACTCCTACATAATGTTGATCTCAAAGGGGAAAAAATTAAAATTAAAACGTTATTAATAAATATGCAAAGATGAATAAAGACGTAGCCCAAGAAGAATTTACCAACTTCACTCTACCATAAAAGCCACACCACATATAATACTAGAAAAATGTTCCAGGCATAGAAATGACAAGAGTTTTCCTAGGGGTGTCTGGGGACCCATTACTTTTCAAATGTACAACCCACTTAAGCTTTTTTTAAAATCACTAAATAAAAACACCTTAACTGGAAAAACAGAAGAACTAGAGGGGGAACGTCTGGAGCTGTGAGAACAACTGGAATGATTTTACTATCTCCACCACAAACTATTTGTTAACATACATAAAGCATCATCTGTTGTTTTTATAATAGATTGACTAAAAAAATGCAAACTATAACTCCACTGAGGGACATCTGAAAAAAGCCTGAAGACTAATCCTAATGCAACCAAAATTGGAAAAACTAAAATAAAGCTCCCAGATCCCAATCCATCTTTTTTTTTCCCCCACAGGCAGGGGAAAAAACGACCTTTCTAAACAATTTTACATTTTTAGACTGCTTTGTGAGAACCAGACATTCAGGGCCAGCCCTGGTTGCCTAGTGGTTAAGCTCAGCGCACTCTGCTTTGGCAGCCTGGGTTGGGTTCCCGGGCACGGACCTACACCACTCATCTGTCAGTGGCCATGCTGTGGTGGTAGCTCACATACAAAAAGAGGAAGATTGGCAGCAGATGTTAGCTCAGGGTGAATCTTCCTCAGCGAAAAAAAAAGAAGGGGGGGCGGCCCGGTGACATAGTGGCTGGGTTCGTGCACTCTGGCGGCCCAGGGTTTGTGGGTTCGGATCCTGGGCACGGACCTACACATCGCTTGTCAAGCTATGCTGTGGCAGTGACTCACATACAAGATGGAGAAACACTGGCACATGTGTTAGCTCAGGGACAATCTTCCTCAAGCAGAAAGAGGAAGATTGGCAACAGATGTTAGCTCAGGGCCAATCTTCCTCACCAAAAAAAAAATAAAAATAAAACCAGACATTCATGCCTCTTGCTTCTTTCATTAAAATTTACTCCAACTATTCATTTTTTCTTATCCAAAAGTCATCCTGTGAATGTGCTAGACACCCAATCCCACTACCATATACCTGAATGGACTGGACTTACTCTTTCCATGGCATCCTGGTTGTAGGACAGGTAATACAAGCACATAGATACACCAGTTGCAGCCATAGAAGGACGAGGAATTTCCAGTAATTTCTGTACTCCACCATGTGCAACAAATTCTGTGGCAAACTTGTTATGAAGCAGAAGAGATGCTAGGTGCTAAATAAAGAGGACTCAAGTTACTGTGGAACAATCTAAAATAATCACACAATCTCTTCACAAAATATTATAAACTGGCTAAATACAAGGAATCCTCTAAAGTAGAAAACAACTCCTTTACAACAGAAACATAAGTAAAACCAACACTGCTTAAGGGAAACAAAACAAAGAAACTCTAAGATTCCATAACATTTCCTTCGAACATAAAAGGTTTTCATGAAGGTGAAAAATAAGAAATGAAAAATATTTGCTATAAGTAATGACACAGTTCTACAACCATTTTATTATTACATAGCTTTTTTGTTTTTTGTGGGGGATTTTGGTGAGGAAGATTAGCCCTGAGCTAATGTCTGTTGCCAATCCTCGTCTTTTTTGCTGAAGAAGATTGGCCCTAGGCTAACATTCGCACCCATCTTCCTCTACTTTATATGTGGGATGCCTGCCACAGCATGGCTTTTTAAGCAGTGCGTAGGTCCACACCTGGGACCTGAACCTGCAAACCCCAGCCGCGAAAGTGGAGCACGCAGACTTAACCACTATGCCACTGGGCTGGCCCCCTTATTATTGCATAGCTTCCCTAAAGGATTTTTGTTAACCTTCCCATTTTAATCCTTTTAACATAATCAGCTCTATGTTCTAGCTTTGGCTCAGTCACTGACTCATCATCTAATAAAATCTCAAATTTTGCCTTCTTGTAAATTGATCCTCAATATCTCCCCAGAGAACAATCTTCAGCAAATTATCAAAACTAGTAAATTCTTAGAACTCATCAAAATGCACTTTAAACAGATCTTTAAAAGTTTATCTTTTAACTTTTGTTAACTTCCTGTTTAATTCCCACTAGCCTCTCTGGGTGGACCCTATCTCCTGGGCAATTTTAAGGGCAGGGAATGCAATGCAAGGAGCAGATGGCCGGATGACTCTGAACCCAAGCCAATGAGAACGGGGCCTCGGGAGAGCTAGAGCTCCCCCCTCCTGTTTCTCATGCCAAGGTGTCTTACAGCTGGTGATGCAGGCACAAGGTACAGACACAACAACACAGATTTACAATGACAGTAGTCCCCCCTTATTGGTGGTTTTGTTTTTCAGGGCTTCAGTTACCTTCAGTCAACCAAGGTCTGAAAATGTTAAGTGGAAAATTCCAGAAATAAACAATTCATAAGTTTTAAACTGCACACCTTTCTGAGTAGCATGATGAAATTCTCATGCCGTCCTGCTTTGTCCCACTCAGGACACGAACCATCCCTTTGTCCAGTATATCCACACTGTATACACCACTCACCTATTAGTCAGTTAGTAGCCATCTGGGTTATCAGATCAACTGTCACAGTATCACAGAGCTTGTGTTCAACTAACCCTTATTTTACTTAATAATGGCCCCAAAGCACAAGAGCAGTGATGCTGGCAATTCAGATATGCCAAAGAGAAGCGGTACAGTGCTTCCTTTTAAGTGAAAAGGTGAAAGTTCTCGACTTAAGGAAAGAAAAAAAATCATATGCTGAGATTCTCCCGCGTAGCCGGAAGAGGGACGCGGGAAAGAGAATCTCAAGATGTGAAATGAATGTGTTGAAGTTTTCAGCTACCAGATCCTGGCCAGGGAGCATGAAGTGTCGATGCAGAAGTGTCTGCAGCACCTGCTGCAGATCGTGGCGACAGAGAAGACAGTGGCCAAGCAGCTACGGCAGCCGATCGAAGATGGGGAGATCAATATTGAGCGGCTGAAGGCAGAAGACCAGCTAAATACTTTGCTGGGCCCAGTGCAAAATGAAAATGCAGGGCTCTTAAGAATTTGAAGGCAGCAACAGCAGAGCTTTAAACCAGGCATTAGGCCCTTCTAAGCGGGCTGTGCACAGGTCACACATTGAGGACACCGGCCCTGTCTCTACTCTCTCTATACTCTCCACCCCAAGAACCCTCACTCGCAGCCTTCTCTCCCTAGAGGTAACAGGAGATCACACCCAAACAAAAGTCTGCCCAAAATTTATTAAGAAAACTATCCAGCTCTGGAGTGACGTCAGCATCATGGTGGAGTGAGCTTTCCCGTAAACTCTTCCCCCGATAAGATACAACAAAAGCAACAGTCACAGACCAACAAGGGAATCCTAGACAGCGAAAAGCAAGATCGGAAAGATCCACACTGCCGCACATCTGAGAGTGGAACGTGCTGGGTCCCCGGAGGAAGTGAAGAGAGGTAAGGAGAACTCCTCTCCCTCCCCATCAGATCAGCGATCCTAGTCCGTGCGGCTCCCAGAGCGGGGGAGGGGCGGCCGTCTGTAGGGAAACCACAGCTCTTCGGGCTCTCTCAGCCAGTGGGAAACTCCCACACAGAGGACTCAGAACTGCTACGGTGTACCATCAACATCTGAGCACCCCTGGAGAGCAGATAACAAGGGGCGAATGAGAAGCCCCCCACGCCAGGGACCCAGGGGGCAAAAGAGAGGGCCCCCCCTTTCGCCACAAGCCGGACACTGCAGCTCAGCCGACCACATCGGACCAAGCGACTGGTGGATCGCAGTGAACAGCCAGGGCAGAGCGCAGGGGGGCTCAGATTACACAGCCCTTTACCACCACACAGTGGCGGCGGGTGGAAATTGCAACCAGAGATTTCCAGGATGAGAAAAAACAAAGCCAATATAGGAACCACAACGTAAAGGTATATGAAATCACCAGACCAGAAGGAAAATGAAAAGCACCCAGAAACCAACCCTGAAGACAGAAATCCATAACCTAAATGACAGAGATTTCAAAATAGCTATCATAAAAAAACTCAATGAAATACGAGACAACACAGACAAACAATTCAATGAAATTAGGAGTTTCTTCACAAAAGAGATTGAAATCATAAAGAACAACCAATCAGTGCTGATGGAGATGAAGAACACAATGAGATAAAGGAAAATCTAGAATCTTTAAAGAACAGAGCTGAAAATATGGACGAAAGAATTAGCATTTTAGAGGACAGGAATACAGATATGCTCCAGATGGAAGAGGAGAGAGAACTAACACTAAAAAGAAATGAAGAAAGTCTCCGAGAAATATCTGACTCTACTAGGAAATGTAACATAAGAATTATAGGTAATCCTGAGGGAGAAGAGAGGGAAAGAGGAACAGAGAGCCTATTCAAGGAAATAATAGCTGAGGACTTCCCAAATCTGGGGAAGGAGCAGGAAATAAATACCAGTAAGCGAAGCCAACAGATCACCTAAATACGTCAACAGGCAAAAGCTCACTCGACAACATCTAGTGGTAAGGCGGGCCAAAGTGAATGACAAAGAAACAATATTAAGGGCAGCTAGACAAAAACAAAAAATAACGTACAAAGGAACTCCCATCAGGCTCTCAGCGGATTTCTCAACAGAAACTTTACAGGCTAGGAGAGACTGGAATGATATATTCAGAATACTGAAAGACAAAAACTTTCAGCCAAGAATATTCTATCCAGCAAAAATATCCTTCAAATATGATGGAGAAATAGTAACTTTCCCAGACAAACAAAAGCTAAGGGAGTTCATGGCCACGAGACCCCCACTATAAGAAATACTCAAGAAGGCCCTCAGGCCTGAAAAAAAGAAGAGAAAGCTTTGAGCAAGGAGAAAACTAGGTAGACAAACTCAGAAAAACAGTAGATCTTTACCGGAATAGGTTAGCAACCACTTAAATACCAAAATCAAAGATCAAAGGAAGGAATTCACCAAAAATACATTTAACCTCATCACTGTAAACACACACCCACAACACAAGATAGAATAAGGTATAACAAGAACGACTTAGAAGGGGAAGAGGAAAGTGATGGAACTGACTTAGTATAAGGAAACAGGAGGCCATCAGATAATGGACTATCTCATACACAAGATTTTTTACACAAACCTCAAGGTAACCACTAAACAAATAATCAAAACAAAATCACATATGATAAACAAAGAGAAAACTAGAAGAGTCATAAGACAGACCAACCAAACTGAATTGGCAGTACAAAACAAATGGGACAAGAAACAAAGGAAATGCAAAAGAACCGGAAAATAAGTGACAAAACAGCAACATTAAGCCCTCATATATCAATAATTATCCTAAATGTAAATGGATTGAACTCTCCAATCAAAAGATTCAGAGTGGCAGGATGGATTAAAAAGCAAGACCCAACAATATGCTGCCTCCAGGAAACACATCTCAGCACTAAAGACAAGCACAGGCTCAGAGTGAAAGAATGGAAGACAATACTCCAAGCTAATGGCAAACAAAAGAAAGCAGGTGTTGCCATACTCATATCAGACAAAGAAGACTTCAAGATAAAACAGGTTAAGAGAGACAAAGAAGGGAAATATATAATGATAAACGGGACACTCCACCAAGAAGACGTATCACTTATAAATATATATGCACCCAACATAGACGCACTAATGTACATAAAGCAACTATTAACAAACCTAAAAGGAGGCATTAACAACAACACAATAATAGTAGACCTTAATACTCCACTTACATCAATGGATAGATCATCCATACAAAAAGTCAATAAAGAAATAGTAGACTTAAATGAAAAACTGGATGAGATGGACCTAGTAGACATATACAGAGCACTCCATCCAAAAACAGCTGACTACACATTCTTCTCAAGCGCGCATGGAACATTCTCAAGGATAGACCATATGTTGGGAAACAAAGCAAGCCTCAATAAATTTAAGAAGATTGAAATCATAACAAGCATCTCTTCAGACCATAATGCTATGAAACTGGAAATCAACCACGAAAAAAAAACTGGGAAAGTGACAAAAATGTGGAGATTAAATAACATGCTACTGAACAACCAATGGATCATTGATGAAATTAAAGGAGAAATCAAAAACTATCTGGAAACAAACAAAAATGAAAACATGCCATGACAAACCATATGGGATGCAGCAAAAGTGGTCCTGAGAGGGAAACTCACAGCAATAGAAGCCCACCTTAACAAACAAGAGAAAGTTTACACCTAACAGAACTAGAAAAAGAAGAACAAACAAAGCCCAAAGTCAGCAGAAGGAGAGAAATAATAAAAATCAGAGCAGAAATAAATGAAATTGAGACCAAAAAAACAGTAGAAAGGGTTAATGAAACAAAGAATTGGTTCTTTGAGAGGATAAACAAAATCGACAAACCCTTAGCCACGCTTACTAAGAAAAAAAGAGAAAAGGCTCAAGTAAATAAAATTAGAAATGAAAGAGGAGAAATTACAATGGATACCACGGAAATACAGAGGATTATAAGAAAATACTATGAGAAATTATATGCCAACAAACTGGACAATCTAGAAGAAATGGATAAATTCTTAGATGCATACAACCTCCCAAAACTGAACCAAGAAGAAATAGAGAATCTGAATAGACCAATCACAAGTAAAGACATTGAAACAGTAATCAAAAACCTCCCAAAAAATAAAAGTCCAGGACCAGATGGCTTCTCCGGTGAATTTTACCAAACATTCAAAGAAGATTTAATACCCATCCTTCTCAAACTATTCCAAAAAATAGAGGAAGATGGAACACTTCCTAAATCATTCTACGAGGCCAACATCACCCTGATACCAAAGCAAGACAAAGACAATACAAAGAAGGAAAATTACAGGCCAATATTGCTGACGAACGTAGATGCAGAAATCCTCAACAAAATATTGGCAAACTGAATACAGCAATACATTAAAAAGATCATACACCATGATCAAGTGGGATTTATACCAGGGACACAGGGATGGTTCAACATCTGCAAATCAATCAACGTGATACACAACATCAACAAAACAAAGAATAAAAACCACAAGGTCATCTCAATAGAGGCAGAGAAGGCATCTGACAAGATACAACATCCATTTATGATAAAAACTCTCAACAAAATGGGAATAGAAAGAAAGT
This sequence comes from Diceros bicornis minor, assembly GCF_020826845.1. Taxonomy (NCBI): domain Eukaryota; kingdom Metazoa; phylum Chordata; class Mammalia; order Perissodactyla; family Rhinocerotidae; genus Diceros; species Diceros bicornis. The sequence continues at coordinate 52,215,411 of NC_080741.1, forward strand.
ACCTCAACAAAATAAAGGCTATTTATGACAAACCCACAGCCAACATCATACTCAATGGGGAAAGACTGAAAGCCATTCCTCTGAGAACAGGAACGAGGCAGGGCTGCCCACTCTCACCACTCCTGTTCAACATAGTACTGGAGGTTCTGGCCAGAGAAATGAGGCAAGAAAAAGGAATAAAAGGAATCCAAATAGGTAACGAAAAAGTGAAACTCTCACTATTTGCAGATGACAAGATTTTATATATAGGAAACCCTAAAGAATCCGTTGGAAAAATATTAGAAATAATCAACAACTACAGCAAACTCCCAGGGTACAAAATCGATCTACAAAAATCAGTTGCTTTTCTGTATGCTAATAACGAACTAACAGAAAGAGCTCAAAAAGATAATACCATTTACAATTGCATCAAAAAGAATAAAATTATCTAGGAATAAATCTTACCAAGGAGGTGAAAGACCTATACAATGAAAACTACAAGACATTATTGAAAGAAATCAATGATGACATAAAGAAATGGAAAGACATATCATGCACATGGATTGGAAGAATAAACATAGTTAAAATGTCTGTATTACCTAAAGCAATCTACAGATTCAATGCAATCCCAATCAGAATCCCAATGACATTCTTCACGGAAATAGAAAAAAGAATACTAAAATTCGTATGGGGCAACAAAAGACGCCGAATAGCTAAAGCAATCCTAAGAAAAAAGATCAAAGCTGGAGGCATCACAATCCTTGACTTCAAAACATACTACAAGGCAATAGTAATCAAAACAGCATGGTACTGGTACAAAAACAGACACACAGATCAATGGAACAGAATTGAAAGCCCAGAAATAAAACACCACATATACGGACAGCTAATTTTCGACAAAGGTGCTAGGAACATACAATGGAGAAAGGAAAGTCTCTTCAATAAATGGTGTTGGGAAAACTGGACAGCCACATGCAAAAGAATCAAAGTGGACCATCTGCTATCGTCATTCACAAAAATTAACTCAGAATGGATCAAAGACCTGAAGGTGAGACCTGAAACTATAAAACTCATAGAAGAAAATATAGGCAGCACACTATTTGACATTGGTCATAAAGGAATCTTTTTGGATGACATGCCTACCCAGACTAGGGAAACTAAAGAAAAAATAAACAAGTGGGACTTTATCAGATTAAAGAGCTTCTACAAGACAAATGAAACCAGAATCAAGATGAACAGACAACCCACCAGCTGGGAGAGAATATGTGCAAAACATACATCTGACAAGGGGTTGATCTCCATAGTATATAAAGAACTCACACAACTGAACAACAAAAAAACAAACAACCCGATCAAAAAATGGGCAGAGGAAATGAACAGACACTTCTCCAAAGAAGATATACAGATGGCCAATAGGCACATGAAAAGATGTTCAACATCACTAATCATCAGGGAAATGCAAATCAAAACAACACTAAGATATCACCTCACGCCTGTTAGAATGGCTACAATCACCAAGACAAAAAACAAGTGTTGGAGAGGATGTGGAGAAACAGGAACCCTCATACACAGCTGGTGGGAATGCAAACTGGTGCAGCCTCTATGGAAAACGGTACAGAGATTCCTCAAAGAATTAAAAATAGAGATGCCCTATGATCCAGCTATCCCACTAATGGGAATCAATCCAACGAATCTGAAATCAACAATCCAAAGAGGCTTATGCACCCCTACTTTCATTGCAGCATTATTCACTATAGCCAAGAAGTGGAAGCAACCTAAGTGTCCCTCGACTGACCACTGGATCAAGAAAATCTGGTATATATATATATACAATGGATACTACACAGCCATAAAAAAAGACAAAATCGTCACATTTGCAACAACATGGATGGGCCTGGACAGTATTATGTTAAGTGAAGTAAGCCAGAAAGAGAAAGACTAACACTGTATGATCTCACCATATGTGGAATATAAACCAACACACGGACAGAGAAAACTGTATTGTGGTTACCAGGGGCAATGGGGGTGGAGGGTGGGCACAAGGGGTGAAGGGAGACATATATATATGGTGATGGACAAACAAAAATGTGCAACCCAAAATTTCACAATGTTAAAAACTATTAAAACATCAATAAAAAAAAATCATATGCTGAGGTTGCTAAGATCTATGGTAGCTTTTGTTAGAGTATATTGTTATAATTGTTCTATTTTATTATTAGTTACTGTTGTTAATCTCTTACTGTGCCTAATTTATAAATTAAACTTTATCATAGGTTTGTATGTATAAGAAAAAACATAGAATATATAGAGTTCGGTATTATCTGTGGTTTCAGGCATCCACTGGGGGTCTTGGAACGTATCCTCCACAGGTAAAGGGGGACTACTGTACATGATTTGACACCTGTGTGGATCTCACCAAAATCAATGGCAAAAACAATAGGTATGTACCCTCTTCAGAATTCTCCCAACACCCAGAATCAGACTAATCCTTGTAATTCAAATCCCTTTCTTCTTTATTCTATTTTTATTCTGTTACACAAGCCTCTACACCACACTCCCACCCAGTCCTTCCTCCAAGAAGCTGCTAACACTTAGGCCACTGCATATGGTTTTTCTCATAATGTATGACCGTAAAGTGGCAGTTCCACTGCCAAGATAGGTAGGTGGGGAAACAGAGAACAAGCAGGCTCAACCTTTACTTGAGAACCTTAATTCTATCTGGCCCAACCCAGCCTATAACCTGGATCACCTCACTCATGGGGGCAAAGATTCCATTTTCTCTCCTTATACTGTACCTCCATACAAGGTCTAGTTCTTTAATTTACTATTTTAACCTATTTCATTACTACTAACTTCAACAGCTGTCCCTTCTTCTACACAACTGAGTGTTCTTTTTGAATCAAATAGTACACATATCTTTCTATATCTTTCCTTCCCTATAAGAAGGATCTCTTTTGTGACTCTTCCCTGTTCATCTCTATTTTCTTTAATCCTTTCTATGACTTTGCACGGAAATAGCTGAATAGTTACAACCATTATAATTCCTCATACAACAACCTATAGAAAGAGCAACTGCCCAAATCTCTTCTTCCACTATATCCTGTTCAGGATCAGATGCTGCATCTGAAAGCAATACGTTTGGGCCACTGGAGACAACTCTGACCTCCAGCTTTGTCTGATAGTTCAAAATATAATGAGTTTACACATATGCACGCACAAAATGCATCCCACACACAGGGACACATTCCAAAATATGTCTGACCTCCAAATTTAAAATTTCTGGAGTCTGAAAGGCAAATTTCCTCACTTCTATTTCATTTCAATATACTCTGGAACTGTGCTGCCCAGTGCAGTAGTCATTGGCCACATGTGGCTAAATAAATTAAAATTAAGTTAAAAATTCAGTGCCTCTGTGGCACTAGCTACATTTTAACTGCTCACATACGGCTAGTAGCCACTGTATTGAACAGCACAGACACAGAACATTTCCATTATCACAGAAAGTTCTACGGGACTGCATAGCTCTTGAATATCAAAAATGAAGTTGTGAATTTAAAGACTCAGAGAGGGGCCGGCCCGGTGGCTTAGCGGTTAAGTGCGCGCGCTCCACTACTGGTGGCCCGGGTTTGGATCCCGAGCGTGCACCGACGCACCGCTTCTCTGGCCGTGCTGAGGCCATGTCCCACGTACAGCAACTGGAAGGATGTGCAACTATGACACACAACTATCTACTGGGATTTTGGGGCAAAAAAAAAAGGAGGAGGATTGGCAATAGATGTTAGCTCAGAGCCAGTCTTCCTCAGCAAAAAGAGGAGGATTAGCACAGATGTTAGCTCAGGGCTGATCTTCCTCACAGAAAAAATAAATAAATAAAAATAAATAAATAAATAAAGACTCAGAGAGAGTATCATCTCTTTTTCAGAAGTCCTTTCTGGAAACTCACGGAAAACAGACCACTCCTTCCTTTGTGCCCCACACTTTTTTCACAACATCTGTAATATCTATTTCTTTTTTTTTTAAATTTTATTTATTTTTTACCCCAAAGCCCCAGTAGATAGTTGTATGTCATGGTTGCACATCCTCCTAGTTGCTGTATGTGGGACACGGCCTCAGCATGGCCGGAGAAGCGGTGCATCAGTGCGCGCCCGGGAGCCAAACCCGGGTTGCCAGCAGCAGAGCGCACGCACTTAACCGCTAAGCCACGGGGCCGGCCCACATCTGTAATATCTAAAAGAAATTATAGGGTTACATGCCTGTCTCTCTTAACCAAATGATAAAAAGCAAGGACCTGATTTATTTATTTAATATTAAAAACATGACAGAATGGTACTTTATTCATTAGTTACCTGTTGGGTAGAACTGTACAACAGCTATGATTTTATTCATTCAACTTATCTCTCTCCATTCAGATTATCTTAATTACCATGCATAGGTATGGATTTGGTGAGCAAGGACTTACTTGCCCCTTTGTAACCTAGGAAATCGCTTACCTTTACTGAATTTGGGTCTGCCTCTATTTCTTTACTCATTTTCTGATTTATATTTTGTTGGCCCTAGATAATCTATCATCATACAATATATATTATTTATAGTTAAAAATTTAGAAAAAGTGGCATTGGCTGACAGAGGGAATATCTAAAAGGCAGTACAACATAAGGTACTATACACACAGTTTTCCATTCCTATTCAGTAACAATACCTGAGGCCACTCCTAGGTCTAGATCCAATTTCTACCTTAACATTCAACCCTCTAGGACTGACCTTCGATTTCTGTGGAGGCACCTGGTAAGCCTAATCTCTTGTATCTAAATAAGAATTTTTCTATTTTACTATTTTGACATATCTGGCAATAGAAGGCCCAGAGCAATAAAACCCAGAGATGCTATATACCAAAACAGTAGGCACACCCTTGTCAATAAAATGCTCAATGACCTAATATTTTTTTAAGAACTTATACCTTTAGCGCCTCAAACGTAAGCAGGACATCATTAGTTTGCTTCAGGTCAATATAGAACATCATCAACTCCCGTGATCCAAGTTGCATGAATATGGGAAGTAGCTGAAATGAAGACCAAATACAAGTCTTAACATTTGGCTTTACTTTCACATACCTCCTATTCCATTATGAGGAGAGAAGATTAAAAAAAATGGGGTACCTCCTCCCCGCTCCTCTATGAAGATAAACATAGGAACACACTTTGACCAAACAGGCCTTATCAGAAGTGACCTACATAAGACTTTACCAGTTTGGGGCAAAGACTTTTCTGTATCAAGAGTAGAAACACATCCATGTATAAAATGCTACCATAAAAGACCACAGAAATAAATATAGTAGTCCTAAGTATGAGCAGTACCCTTCCAAATAAGCTTACCTCCTGATATTCTCCTAGGGGAGTCAAATATTGGAGAATTAGTCGCTGCTCAATAGCAGGAGTCATAGGATAAAGGGTATAATTGGTGCCAATCACCCAGGGGGACATTTCTGACCAGCTGCTATTAGACAGCTCAACAAACATGCGATCTGGATCAGATGAAGAGAAACCCAACTTTTGCTTGGCTTTCCTAAAGCTCTCTCTGTCACCCTGTTTGGCTGACTTGTTTTTCCTCAATCCTCCTTCCTCAGGTTTGTTTGCTGAGTTCACTCTGCTACTCGTCTTGTGGCCTGAATCAAGATGAAACGAGATCTCCATGTCTCCAGAGGCTTCCTCTTGTTCACCATCCACTACATCTACAGCCATGTCCCCATAGTCCATATCCACAGCTTCTTCATCCAGAGGCAAAAGAGGTTCAGAGGAGAGCTTTCGTGGGCTGGGACGCTTGCTTTCTTGCCGCAGAGCCACTTCCTGAAGCTGTAGCTCCCTCAGTCTCCGCAGCACTATTGCCACCTATCAACAGATATTGGAATAAAAGGGGTTGTCTCTTCTGCATCTTAATTTAAATAATTCTTAATAAATAATTCTTATTTCCACTCAGGAGAACTAGATACTCAGGCAATTATCCCAATGCCTGGTGAAAGCAAAGATTCTATAAATATATTAAAGTGATTTCTATAGCTTGATGAAATAAGCAGGGGCTAAAAGTATCATTCCCCACAAAATTTACCAGAGAACCCAAACTAGAATATCTGCACGTAAGACAAATCATTCACGGGCCGGCCCCGTGGCTTAGCGGTTAAGTGCGCGCACTCCGCTGCTGGCGGCCCGGGTTCGGATCCCGGGCGAGCACCGACGCACTGCTTCTCTGGCCATGCTGAGGCCGCGTCCCACATACAGCAACTAGAATGGATGTGCAACTACGACATACCACTATCTACCGGGGCTTTGGGGGAAAATAAATAAATAAAATCTTTAAAAAAAAAAAAAGACAAATCATTCACAACTGATCTGTCTGGATAAAGGTGGGCAGGACCATCACACCTAAAGAGATACTAGATATATTCATGATGTTTTAAAAGCATCTTCGAAAATCAAACATGAAGGTTTCTCAAACTTTTATCTGTTGTAAGTTGTATCTGTTAGATACTGTCATCTACATTACACATAATTACATAATCTATTTTCCAAGTTCACCATTTATTTTTTATTTTAAGTACTTATTTTTTGGGCCAACTCTAAAAGGTAGTATTGTGCTTAGTTTTAAAAAGAGAGAGCGGTTATGTCTGCAATTTACTTTGAACTGCAAAAAAAAAAAAAAAAGTGAACAGATAGAAGGAAGGGTGGATGGATGGATCTGTAATAAAATAAGTATAGTAAAATGCTGACAGTCAACTTAAGTGGTGTGTATACAGCTGTTCACTGTAAAATTCTTTCAATTTTGCTCTATGTTTGAAAATTTTCATAATCCAAATGTTGAAGAAGGAAAGAGAACGGTATTATTCTATATCTGGTATAAACTATCATGATCCGTGACAAGATGAAAAACAGCTATTTTCAAGTTAAAAAAAAAAAGTAAAATCAAAACTCTTATGAAAAATAATCCTGACGTTGAAATTATAGCTATACTATAGTACAAGGTAATAAGATCTACCTATTCGAGTTTAGGTAGCAAGAAAGAACTTGTGAATACTCTCCCATCTTATGTAAAAATTCATTTTAACATGGTCCTTACCAGCTGTGAATTTTCATCCCGGTAGTTGGCAGCAATGTCTTGATTTTCCATAGCACCTCCTAATAGTCCAGTAGAATATGTCCTCAATGGCTGATCAGCCTCTCGGGCCCATTTGAAAAGATTCTCAACAATTCCTTCCTATATTAAAGGAAATGAAATAGTACAATTGAGAAGAAACTCATTTTCATAATTAAAGATATAAGCAAATATTTCAATCTTGTGAGAAAAATTTTTACTAAAATATTTCAATGCTGCTCCTAAGATTAAAAAATGCAGGCAAACTAAGTGTCCAATAGTAGGTGGTTTAGTTAATAAAATAACTATGCATCTGTGAAACAGAATCCCATTTAGCCATTAAAACTCAAGCTATAGATCAACAATCACATAATACAGTCCTACTTTAGATGTTGAGACCCAAAAGGTTCCATGACCAAGCGGGGAGCACTAAAAATTCTATGACCCTCTGAGGTTCAGAATGCACAACTAACACTATTAATGTTCTGAGAAGTTCTCCATCAAAGAAGTATTTAACTCCACATACTCCAAATTCACTTTTAGTTTTTATTATGAAATATAATACATATAAACATGTATAGTCCAGTCAAATAAAATGAAAATTACCTGTGATCTACAACTGAGCTTAAAAAATAGAACCCTCCCATGTGTCCCTCCCTGTACCACCTGCCTCCTCCCTCCACAAAGGGTACCTAAATTCCTAAATTTTAACAATTTCCTTGTTAAACTTTTGTTAAATATATACTTTAAACTGTATAAATTGCATGGTACTTGATATATTTTTCTGCAACTTGTTTCTTTTACTCAATATTATGTTTTTTACCTTCATCCATATGTTTTTTATATTCATCTATATTGTTACATGTAATTGACACACTTTTAAAGAACACTCAACATAAGAAAGGCTTTACAAATAATAACTTATTTCATCCTATCAACTCTTTATGATTGGGTAAGTTCTATATTTGCAGAAGAGGAAACTGAGCCACAATGAAGTTAAGTAACTTACCAAAAATCACACAACTACTAAGTGGCAGAGCTAGGGTCTGATCCTAGGCAGTGTACCTCCAGATGCTCTTCACCTCCATATTTTGCTGCTATTTTGTTGGCTTAACTATTTTTGTCCTAGTAGATACCTAGGAACAGAACTGCTAAGTCACAGGGTATGTGCCTGCTCAACTTTACTAGAGGTGGCCAAACTATTTTCCAAAGTGACTGCAACAATTCACATTTCCACCAACAGCGAATAAAGTTCTTTTTTTCTACATCGTTGCCAACACTTGGCCACTATCAGACATTTTGTTTTTTGCAATCTGGTGGGTGTAAAAAAAGCATTTCATTTAATTTGAATTTCCTCATTTACTAATGAGGTTCAGCATTTTTTCATGTCTGTTGACCAGTCAGGCTTCCACTTCTGTGAAATACTCATGCCTTTTACCAGTGTTTTATGATAAACACAAGTTCTTAACTTTTATGTAATCATACTTAATAATATTTTCTTTTTAACTTTGTGTATTTTATATCTTAAGAAACTCTTCCCTAGGGTCATGGAGTCATTCTCTTATATATTTCCAAACATTTTTATCTTTTTTGCAAATTAACACTGAAAAATACACTTTGAGAAATTTTGTTTTAAAATATTTATTGAGATGGAAATATATTTACCATCTACTTTAAGTGTCTTTTATTGTTCCCTCTTTCCAAATGGTATAAAGAAACTTAAAATACTAACTCCAACTATCCCCTTCTATCTACAAGTTACCCAACTTTTGTTCTCCCTTTTGCCCTCCAAAATTGTTTATTTTGGTCAATATTGCTAGGTTTACAGAAGTACTCTGAAGACATTTTCTATTATTATCTGGCTTCTATTGCTGCGGTGGTGAAGTCTGCTCTGTTTGATTATTTGCAGGAATCTTTTTTACTCTGGTTGCTTTCAAAATCTTCTCCCTGGGGGGCAAGCCTGGTGGCGGAGCCGTTAAGTTCACGTGTTCCGTTTCAGCGGCCTGGGGTTCACCAGTTCAGATCCTAGGTGCGGATCTACTCACTGCTCATCAAGCCGTGCTGAGGCAGCGTCCCATACAGAAGAGCTACAACTCTACAACTATGATACACAACTATGTACTGGGGCTTTGGGAGCAAAAAAATAAATAAAAAGAGGAAGACTGGCAACAGATGCTGGCACAGGGCCAATCTTCCTCAAAAAAAAAAAAAATCTTCTCTTTGTCTTTGGTATTCTTCATTAGACTTCCTGAATCTCAGTAGTCATGCATTTCATTTATTTGTAAAATCCTAGCCTCCTCTCTCAAATTGCCTTTGCCTTTCCCTTATCTTTATATTCTCTCCTTCTAAAACTAAAACTAAAATCTAAATCTCCTTTTAGATACAGTTTGAACTTTCTAATTCTAGTCTCCGTATCTCAACTTCTTTCATTTTTTTCATCTCTTATTTCTAGGAACTTCATTATTGGCTGTCTTGTCAGATCTCTCAGTTCATTAATAATTCTATCTTCAGCTGTGTCTAAACTTCACTCTACCTCATCTATTAAGTTTTTAAATTCAATACTGTTAATTTTTATTTCCAATAGTTCTTTGGTTCATTTGCCAAATGGCCATTTTTTTCATCATCTTGGACTTTTCTTAGAGTTCTGATTCCTTTGTTTACATCCAATAATTTTTAACCATTTTTAAGTATACAATTCAGTGAGATTAAGTATATTCACAATGTTGTGTAACCATTACCACTATCTATTACAATGTGTAACCACTACTCATATCTATTTTCAGAACGTCTTCATTACCCCAAACAGAAACTCTACCCCCACTTTCAATAATGGATAGAACAACCAAACAGAAGATCAATAAGGAAACAGAGGAGTTGAAAAACACTATAAACCAATAAGACCCAACAGACATATAAAGAAAACTCATCCCAACAAGACAGAATACACATTCTTCTCAAGTACACATGGAACATCTTCCAGGAGAGACCATATGTTAGGCCACAAAACAAGTGTTAATAAATTAAAAATGATGGAACTCATACCAAGAATCTTTCCCAATCACAATGGAATGAAATGAGAAATCAACAACCCAAAGTAAACTGGAAAATTTGTATGTGCAAACTGAAACAACACACTCTTAAACAAGCAATGGGTCAAAGAAGAAATCAAAAGGGAAATTAGAAAATACCTTGAGATGAATGAAAACAAAAACACAACATACTAAAACTTATAGGATATATATAGCAAAAGCAGTGCTAAGAGAGAAACTTACAGCTGCAAATACATACAATTAAAAAAGAAGAAAGATCTCAAACCAATAACCTAACTGTACACTTTTAAAGAACTAGAAAAAGAGCAAACAAAACCCAAAGGTACCAGAAGTAAGGAAATAATAAACATTAGAGTGGAGATAAATAAAATAGTGAATAGAAAAATACAGAAAATCAATAAACCAAAAGTTGTTTCTTTGAACAAAACTGACAAAACTTTAGCTAGAGTGACCAAGAAAAAAAGAGAAGACTCAAATTACCAGAATCAAAAATGAAAGAGAGGGGGCCGGCCCTGCGGCTTAGCGGTTAAGTGCGCGCGCTCCGCTGCTGGCGGCCCAGGTTTGCATCCCGGGTGCGCACAGACGCACCGCTTCTCCGGCCATGCTGAGGCCGCGTCCCATGTACAGCAACTAGAAGGATGTGCATCTATGACATACAACTATCTACTGGGGCTTTGTGGGAAAAAAATAAATAAATAAAAAATTTAAAAAAAAGAAAATGAAAGAGGGGACATTCCTACCAATTTTACAGAAATAAAAAGGATTATAAGAGAATCCTATGAGCAACTGTATGCCAACAAATTGAATAACTTAGATAAAATGGACAAATTCTTAGAAACACAATCTACCAAAACTGATTCATGAATCGAAAAACTGAATAGACCTATAACTAGTAAAGAGACTGAATCAGTAATCAAAAACCTCTCAAAACAGAAAAACCCAGGACCAAATGGCTTCACACTGAATTCTACCAACCATTTAAAAGAAGAATTAACACTAGTCCTTCTCAAACTCCTCCAAAAAATTGCTGAGAAGGGAACACTTCCTATCTCATTCTATGAGGCCAGCATTACCCTGACACTAAAGCCAGACAAAGGCACTACAAGAAAACTACGGATCAACATCCCTTATGAATACTGACATAAAAATCCTCGAAGAAATACTAACAAACTGACTCCAGCAGCATAGTAAGAGGAATATACAACACGACCAAGTGGATTTACCCAGGCACGCAAGTTTAGTTCAACATACAAAAATCAATCAACGTAATACGTTACATTAGTAGAATTAGTGTGAAATTAATTATCATGAATAGAAAACCACATGACCATCTCGATGCATAAAAACAATTTTACATAAGTCAACACCTTTTCATTAAAAGAAATCTTAATAAACCAGGAATAGAAGGAAACTTTCTCAGCATAATAAAGTCCAGTTATGAAAAACCCACAACTAACATTGTACTCAAAGGTGCAAGATTAACAGGCTTTCTTCTAAGATCAAGAACAAGACAAGGATGTCTGCTTTCACTATTTCTATTCAACAGACTGCTGGAAGTTCTAGCCAGAACAATTAGGCAAGAAAAAGAAAGCATCTAGGTTGGAAAGGAAGAAGTAAAACTGTCTCTATTTGCAGATGATATGATCTTATACATAGAAAACTCTATAAAGATTCCACACACACAAAAATGTTAAAGCTAATAAATGAATTCAGCAAAGCACAGGATACAAAATCAATACACAAAAATCAGTTACATTTCTATACACCAGTAATGAAAAGTCCGAAAACACATCCAATTGTTTAAAAGGGACTTTCTAATATCTTTCAGATAACTGTTCTATTTTGTTCTATTTATTATAATTGTTGACTACATATCAGGGAGGATTATTTCCCAGCGTATTTTGTAATTATTTGTGAACTCCCTTTTAGTGGCAATTGCTTTTTCTGTGAGAATCCCTTGTGGCCTGGATTGTGAGAGCTCCCCCTCCAGAGTAATTTTACATTTGCTTTTCCCAGACACTTAAGGAATATCACTGGTGCAGGACAATTTTTGCTGTTTTCAATTTCTTAACTGTGGGGTTCCAAAGTTTTAATCATATGGTAGAAATTACAAACATACACCTAAATAAGGCCCATGCCCAAACGTTCTCAGAGGAGACTTATCTACCCTTGCCCCTTAGAGTGGAGTCAGAGACTGAGAAACCTGTCATCTCCCTATAGTAGTAGGCAGATATTTTTCTTTTCCATTGTTTCAATTAAGGTCCTTTGTGAGTCCCAGTTTTATGTAGGAGTCAGGGTCCTAGTTCCAACTCCTCAACCAAGATTTTGTCTCCTGTCCTCAATTACAACCTTGGTTTTACAGTTCTCCCCTCATTTATGGCACCTAAAGATTTCTCTTTCCAAGAGTTTATTACAGTTAACCCAGAATTTGTATGTATGTGCAACAGGAGAGTTCACAAGCTATCCTGGTCGGTCATCTTGATAAATCTGGGTCTCCGCCCTTCTTTCCTGAAACCATTTCTTTTCTCTCTGCTTCTGAAAGACCATATATACTCGTGGTTTTCCTCCTACCTCATGGAATGCTATAAGGTTTAAGTGACATAATGCAAATCAAATATTTAGCACAGGGCTGGTACTCAATAAAGGGTAGTCATCCACCTAACTGACCCCACACTTTCTTCATAAAATAGCCATTAATACTTTAGGAGAATCTTAATGTTCTGGAGTGTAAAATCTGGGAAATGCTGACAAAGATTACACCGAGACTTCATTCTCTCTGATTTTATCCCTCCCACCTCTAACAATTGAAGACAATCTCAGAGAGAAAAATGTTAAAGTAGTACTCAAAGAATATGTCCCCAAAGGTCCTGATCTGACTGGATTAAGAGCATACATTGATAAATTTAACAGTATGAAAAATCTAGCACATAAACTATATTAAAGTATTCAGGTGTATAATACACTTAATGATGAAAATACACAGCCAAAGAACTTTCAATAAAAATAAAATGTAAAGACATTTCACTACCTCTGAAAATGTAAGTCGGCAACTTTTTTAAACAGTGGCTAGAATTAACAGAATCAATTTAGGGCCGGCCCCGTGGCTTAGCGGTTAGGTGCTCGCGCTCCGCTGCTGGTGGCCTGGGTTCGGATCCCGGGCGCACACCGACGCACTGCTTCTCCCGCCATGCTGAGGCCACGTCCCACATACAGCAACTAGAAGGATGTGCAACTATGACATACAACTATCTACTGGGGCTTTGGGGGCAAAATAAATAAATAAATAAATAAAATTATTAAAAAAAAAAAACAGAATCAATTTAGTGACTTGCAAGCAGCTCTAAAATAAAAAAGAAATGAAATAGAAAATATCAAAATGCATCACACAAAGGGTAAACAATATTCAAAAAATTTCTTTTTCACACATGTAATGTACAGACCAGGCTGCAATGTAAAAAAAGAAAAACGTAAAAAGTATTACTATGGTTAACAAAATTTGAGAAACACTGCTCTAAAGCAACGAGTCTTAACCATAGCTTTGTGAAACCCTAGTAGCCAATCTGCCCAGAAATAATGTTTTCTAACTCATTAGTTTACAAGTTATAATTAAATGTTTTTTAAAGAAGTAAAATAGATTCACACCAAAAAATTTGCATAGGATACTTCTGAAGGGTAAAGATCATCATGTAATCCAATGGTAAGGTTTTACAGTGTCAAATAGGTTTGTAATCTGTACTCTAGGTCACTGGATTCAAGGCAATGTTATTTCCATTCTAATACACGATTATCCTTGAATAATTCACTTTTCCCAACTTAAGAGAAATTAGTTATTAAGAAACAAAATTGCAGAACAGTTTCTGACATCCAAAAGGTATTCACTTTATTCTAAATATACAACAATGCAACCATAAAGAACCAGAGATGATTTTCCTACAATGACAACCATGAAACTTTTACAAAGCACAGTAAAATCATCTATAATCTTCTATAAATCTTGTATATACAAATACAATGTTATAAATACTTCACCTGTCATTCTGGTTTTCAAAAGAATTCACATTTTTTTTATTGATGTCACAATAGTTTATAACATTGTGAGATTTCAGTCGTACATTATTGTCAGTCACCATATAAATGCGCCCCTTCACCCCTTGCGCCCATCCCCCAACCCCCTTCCCCCTGGTAACCACCAAACTACTCTCTGTCTGTGTGTTTATCTTCCACATATGAGTGAAATCGTATGGTGTTTGTCTGTCTTTGTCTGGCTTATTTCACTTAACACAATACTCTCAAGGTCCACCCATGTTGTTGAAAATGGGTCGATTTTGTCTTTTTTATGGCTGAGTAGTATTCCATTGTATACATACACCACATCCTCTTTATTCCATTGTGTGTATATATACCACATCTTCTTTACCCAATCATCAGTTGAGGGACACCTGGATTGCTTCCACTTCTTGGCTCTAGTGAATAATGCTGCAATTAACATACGGGTGGCATAAGCCTCTTTGGATTGTTGATTTCAGGTTCTTTGGATACATACCCAGTAGTGGCACAGCTGGATCATCAAGTATTTCTATTCGTAATTTTTTGAGGAATCTCCATACTGTTTTCCATAAAGGCTGCACCAGTTTGCATTCCCACCACCACTGAATTAGGGTTCCTGTTTCCCTACAACCTCTCTAACATTTGTTATTTTTTGTCTTGGTGATTATAGCCATTCTAATGGGTGTAAGGTGATATATTAGTGTAGTTTTGATTTGCATTTCCCTGATGTTTAGTGATGCTGAACATCTTTTCATGTGCCTACTGGCCATTTGTATATCTTCCTTAGAAAAATGTCCATATCCTCTGCCCATTTTTTGATCGGGTTGTTTTTTGTTGTTGAGTTATGTGAGTTCTTTATATATCGTGGAGATTAACCCCCTGTCAGATATGTGATTTGCAAATATTTTCTCCCAGCTGGTGGGCTGTCTTTCATTTTGATCCTGGTTTCCTTTGCCTTGCAAAAGCTCTTTAGTCTGATGAAGTCCCACCTGTTTATTTTTTTCTTTTGTTTCCCTTGTCCGAGTAGATGTGGAATTCAAAAAGATCCCTCTAAGACCAACGTCAAAGAGTGTACTGCCTATGTTTTCTCCTAGGAATTTTACACTTTCATGTCTTACCTTCAAGTCTTTGATCCATTGTGAGTTAACTTTTGTGTAAAGCAAAAGAAGATGGTCTACTTTCATTCTTTTGCATGTGGCTGTCCAGTTTTCCCAGCACCATTTATTGAAGAGACTTTCCTTTCTCCATTGTACGTTCTTAGCTCCTCTGTCAAAAATTAGCTGTCCACAGAAGTGAGGTTTTATTTCTGGGCTTTCAGTTCTGTTCCACTGATCTGTGTGTCCACTTTTGTACCAGTACCATGCTGTTTTAATTATTATCGCTTTGTGGTATGTTTTGAAGTCAGGGATTGTGATGCCTCCAGCTTTGTTCTTCTTTTCAGGATTGCTTTAGCTATTTGGGGTCTTCTGTTGCCCCACATGTATTTTAGGATTCTTTGTTCTATTTCCGTGAAGAATGTCATTGGGATTCTGATTGTGATTGCATTAAATCTGTAGATTGTTTTAGGTAGTATGGACATTTTAACTATGTTTATTTAGACCAACTAATTTTTGACATTTCAAGCATACACACAGTCACTATCAAATTACCATATTCTGGTCTTCATAGCACTTATCTTTATTGGAAATTATCAGTTTGTTTATCAGTTTATTTGTATTTGCCCTCCCAAACACAAATATGAATATCAGCTCCCATTTTGCTGACAAAATATTCTCAGCACCTAGCATAAAATATAGCACGAAACAGGTTTTCAAATATTAACTAAATAAATATTAAATACCGGGCCAGCCCCGTGGCTTAGCGGTTAAGTGCGCGCGCTCCACTACTGGCGGCCCGGGTTCGGATCCCGGGCGTGCACCGACGCACCGCTTCTCCAGCTATGCTGAGGTCGCGTCCCACATACAGCAACTAGAAGGATGTGCAACTATGACATACAACTATCTACTGTGGCTTTGGGGGCCAAAAAAAAAGGAGGAGGATTGGCAATAGATGTTAGCTCAGAGCCGGTCTTCCTCAGCAAAAAGAAGAGGATTAGCATGGATGTTAGCTCAGCGCTGATGTTCCTCACAAAAAAAAAAAAAAAAAAATTAAATACCACCAAGAATAGGATGGGCTTCCTCAGAGTAGTAAGTCCTTCATCACTGCGGAACAGCACTCATCATCAATGAGAGTTTGGATAAGATCATAAATCCATTCTAAAAACATATGATCTTGAGATTTCAAAAAAGTACTATAGCACCCAAGCCGCGAGTACTGCTTAAAATAGTTAATTGTAAATTTTTCTTATTGTCTTGATTTCTTAAATATCTATAACATATATTACTACTGTAACAAGAAAAAAACAATTATTTTAACAAAGACAAATCAATCAAACGGATCACCATTCAATTAAAAAATAAAATGATGATTTTTCTATTTAGTAAGTACCTTTTCTTGAAAGACAACAGCAGTTTCCAGCCCTGGCATGATGTCCAGTAGGAGTCGACAAGCCGCAGTGTTTAAAGGGGGCTCTCGGCTTGTCATCACATATGCATTCACCAGCTGTACAGAAAAGAAGGAATACTTGTCATCTGAAATTTAACCCAGTCAAATCAATGAAGTCTAATAAATCCTTAATATACTCCCATCGCTTGCCTAAAGGGTATTATAGAAGACTGTACATAATAATTAATAATTAAACCTTTAATTATTATACTTATGATCCTGCTCAGCCATGATAATACCATATACAATTTCTTCTGCAGATTTAAAGTCAAATCCCCCCAAAACAACAATGCAGCAACCATAAAGAAATTAAAGCTCAAAGGCTATCACAAAAAAATCACCCCCATCCTCACATAACACTTTTTCAGAAGGATAAAGCAGGACAAGATAAGCCCCCCACCCCCAGATTCTTGACAATGGTTAATGAAAACCTTGAATTTTGTATTTTCATATATATAATATATAAATAAATATATTAATAAAACTTCCCTTTTGGCATCAAATATTTACTGAATCTCTACTACTAAATGGCACTGTGTTCTGTGTTGAGTATACAACAGTGAATAAGACACAGTCGCACTATCAAAGGGTTCCTAATCTAACAGAGGTGATGCTGGGAAAACAAACATCATGAGTACAGCATGCTACAGGGCCTATAGGAGGCCACACAACCCCTGCAGAGGAACCAGAGAAGGCTTTAGAGAGGAAGGGATTCCAAGCCAAAAGGTAAAGGACAAGTAGGAGTAGCTAAGGAGGCATGGGGAAAAGAGGTGGGCCAAAGGGCAAGAACTGAAAATTGAGAGAACAAACACCAGAGACAGAATGAGCTTATATACCAAAGTAAAGAATCTAAAATTTATCTTCAGGGCAATGGGAAACCACTAATGGATTTTAAGCAAGAGGGTGCCATGATCACTTTTTGCATTTTAGCAATATTTCTTGGCTATAAAGTGAAGAATGGGTTGGAAGAAGACAAGACAAGAAGAGAAACCAGTGAAGAGGCTATTGCAGTAACCAAGCAAGAGACGGTAGTGGCTAAACTAAGGTCTGGCAACATGGGCAGAAAGAAGTGGAGGGACTTGTGAAGGTTAAGGCGGAGGGAATAATAAGACCTGTAAATTCATTGATTAAGACAGCTTGAAGCAATAAAGGATAACTTCCAGCTGGTTAGACAAACAAGGAAACCATTACTGAGCTAGAGAACAAGAGAAAACAGGTTGTGGAGCAAACAATTAGCTAAATGGAATTGAAGGTGCCTGTGGGTGATATCTGTGTGGGAATGTCTACAAGGCAGTTGGAAGTGATCTGAAGCTGAGAAAAGACACTGGTGACAGACAAATAAATTTGGGAGTTAATACAATACAGATAATAGCAATAGCTAATACTTACTGAGCTCTCATGTGCCAGGTTCTGTGCTAAGCACTTTTCATGCATAATTTCATTCAAGGATTACAAAAACATTTTAAGGTAAGAACTATCATCTCTATTTATAGATTAGGAAAATAAAGCTTGGAGAAAATAAAGCTTGGAGAGGTTTAAGGTGCCTAAAGATCAAACTGTCAGTGAACAGTGAAGCTGCATTCAGATTCCAAAAATGGATCCCAAAGCCCATGCTCTTAAACATCAAGCCATTCTGCCTCCAAAAACAAACCTAACAGCAGCAATTTATTGAGCAATCACTATATTACTATGTTCAGGACCTGGGAGTGCTATAAGTATTTCTCTTCCCCTATTTACTCCTCAACAGCCCTAAGTGCGAGAAAGCACCTTTCTCTCCCTCCACATGCCCAATGCACACACCACAGTTGTCAGTGCAGAATCATGTCACATACACCACTTATTTTTCTATTCAAGAACCCAAGAGGTGAAACGTAAGCGTCATGGCAGAGTGAGCTTTCCCATGAACTCTTCCCCCAATAAGATACAACAAAAGCAACAGTCACAGACCAACAACAGAATCCCAGACAGTGAAAAGCTAGATCAGGAAGATCCACACTGCCGCACATCTGAGAGTGGAACATGCTGGGCCCCCGGAGGAAGTGAAGAGAGGTAAGGAGAACTCCTCTCCCTCCCCATCAGATCAGCGATCCCCGTCAGCGTCACTCCCAGAGGGCGGGGGGGGGGGGGCGGCCCTTGGCGGGGAAACTGTAGCTCTTCTGGCTCTCTCAGCTAGTGGGAAACTCCTGCACAGAGGACTCAGAAGAGCCACAGGGCTACCATCAACATCTGAACACCCCAGACAGCGGATAACGAGGGGCAAACGAGAAGCCCCCCACACCAGGGACCCAGAGGGCAAAAGAGAGAGCCCTCACCCCCCCCCCACTCCGCTCGCAAACCGGACCCTGCAGCTCAGCCAACCAGACCAAGCGATCCGCGGCAGACCAGATCAAGCGATCCGACCCGTGGATCGCAGCAGAAAAACCGCAGCAGAGTGCAGGGGGCTTAGATTACACAGCCCTTCACCACCACACAGTGGCGGCGGGTGGAAATTGCAACCAGAGATTTCCAGGATGAGGAAAAACAAAGCCAACCAAAATGCAAAGATATATGAAATCACCAGACCAGAAGGAAAATGACAAGTACCCAGAAACCAACCCTGAAGACACAGAAATCCATAATATAAACGACAGAGATTTCAAAATAGCTATCATAAAAACACTCAACGGAACACGAGACAACACAAACAATTCAATGAGCTTAGGAGTTTCTTCACAAAAGAGATTGAAATCATGAAAACCAATCAGTGCTGATGGAGATGAAAAACACAATGGAGGAGATAAGGGAGAATCTGGAATCTTTAAAGAACAGAGCTGACAAAATGGACGAAAGAATTAGCATTTTAGAGGATAGGAATACAGATATGCTCCAGATGGAAGAGGAGAGAGAACTAAGACTAAAAGGAAATGAAGAAAGTCTCCGAGAAATATGCGACTCTATTAGGAAATGTAACATAAGAATTATAGGTATTTCTGAGGGAGAAGACAGGGAAAGAGGAACAGAGAGCCTATTCAAGGAAATAATAGCTGAGAATTTCCCAAATCTGGGGAAGGAGCAGGAAATACCACTAAGTGAAGCCAACAGGTCACCTAAATATATTAACAGACAAAGGCCCTCACCACGACACCTAGTGGTAAGGTTAGCCAAAGTCAATGACAAAGAAACAATATTAAGGGCAGCTAGACAAAAACAAAAAATAACGTACAAAGGAACTCCCATCAGGCTCTCAGCGGATTTCTCAACAGAAACTTTACAGGCTAGGAGAGACTGGAATGATATATTCAGAATACTGAAAGACAAAAACTTTCAGCCAAGAATACTCTATCCAGCAAAAATATCCTTCAAATATGATGGAGAAATAGTAACTTTCCCAGACAAACAAAAGCTAAGGGAGTTCAAGGCCACAAGACCCCCCACTACAAGAAATACTCAAGAAGGCCCTCAGGCCTGAAAAAAAGAAGAGAAAGGGAATACAAAGCTTGGAGCAAAGAGAAAACTAGGTAGATAAACTCAGAAAAATAGTAGATCTTTACCAGAATAGGTTAGCAACCACTTAAATACTAAAATCAAAGATCAAAGGAAGGAATTCACCAAAAATACATTTAACCTCATCACTGTAAACAAACACCCACAACACAAGACAGAATAAGGTATAACAAGAACAACTTAGAAGAGGAAGAGGAAAGTGATGGAACTGACAGTATAAGGAAATAGGAGGCCATCAGATAATGGACTATCTCATACACAAGATTTTTTACACAAACCTCAAGGTAACCACTAAACAAATAATCAAAACAAAATCACATATGATAAACAAAGAGAAAACTAGAAGAGTCATAAGACAGACCAACCAAACTGAATTGGCAGTACAAAACAAATGGGACAAGAAACAAAGGAAATGCAAAAGAACCGGAAAATAAGTGACAAAACAGCAACATTAAGCCCTCATATATCAATAATTATCCTAAATGTAAATGGATTGAACTCTCCAATCAAAAGATTCAGAGTGGCAGGATGGATTAAAAAGCAAGACCCAACAATATGCTGCCTCCAGGAAACACATCTCAGCACTAAAGACAAGCACAGGCTCAGAGTGAAAGAATGGAAGACAATACTCCAAGCTAATGGCAAACAAAAGAAAGCAGGTGTTGCCATACTCATATCAGACAAAGAAGACTTCAAGATAAAACAGGTTAAGAGAGACAAAGAAGGGAAATATATAATGATAAACGGGACACTCCACCAAGAAGACGTATCACTTATAAATATATATGCACCCAACATAGACGCACCAATGTACATAAAGCAACTATTAACAAACCTAAAAGGAGGCATTAACAACAACACAATAATAGTAGACCTTAATACTCCACTTACATCAATGGATAGATCATCCATACAAAAAGTCAATAAAGAAATAGTAGACTTAAATGAAAAACTGGATGAGATGGACCTAGTAGACATATACAGAGCACTCCATCCAAAAACAGCTGACTACACATTCTTCTCAAGCGCGCATGGAACATTCTCAAGGATAGACCATATGTTGGGAAACAAAGCAAGCCTCAATAAATTTAAGAAGATTGAAATCATAACAAGCATCTCTTCAGACCATAATGCTATGAAACTGGAAATCAACCACGAAAAAAAAACTGGGAAAGTGACAAAAATGTGGAGATTAAATAACATGCTACTGAACAACCAATGGATCATTGATGAAATTAAAGGAGAAATCAAAAACTATCTGGAAACAAACAAAAATGAAAACATGCCATACCAAACCATATGGGATGCAGCAAAAGTGGTCCTGAGAGGGAAACTCACAGCAATAGAAGCCCACCTTAACAAACAAGAGAAAGTTTACACCTAACAGAACTAGAAAAAGAAGAACAAACAAAGCCCAAAGTCAGCAGAAGGAGAGAAATAATAAAAATCAGAGCAGAAATAAATGAAATTGAGACCAAAAAAACAGTAGAAAGGATTAATGAAACAAACGGTTCTTTGAGAAGATAAACAAAATCAACAAACCCTTAGCCAGGCTTACTAAGAAAAAAAGAGAAAAGGCTCAAGTAAATAAAATTAGAAATGAAAGAGGAGAAATTACAATGGATACCACGGAAATAAAGAGGATTACAAGAAAATACTATGAGAAATTATATGCCAACAAATTGGACAATCTAGAAGAAATGGATAAATTCTTAGGCTCATACAACCTCCCAAAACTGAACCAAGAAGAAATGCAGAATCTGAATAGATCAATCACAAGCAAAGACATTGAAACAGTAATGAAAAACCTCCCAAAAAATAAAAGTCCAGGACCAGATGGCTTCTCCAGTGAATTTTACCAAACATTCAAAGAAGATTTAATACCCATCCTTCTCAAACTATTCCAAAAAATAGAGGAAGACGGAACACTTCCTAAATCATTCTACAAGACCAACATCACCCTGATACCAAAGCCAGACAAAGACAATACAAAGAAAGAAAATTACAGGCCAATATCGCTGATGAACATAGATGCAAAAATCCTCAACAAAATATTGGCAAACCAAATACAACAATACATTAAAAAGATCACAAACCATGATTAATTTATACCAGGGATTTAATCAGACCATAATGCTATGAAACTGGAAATCAACCACGAAAAAAAACCTGGGATTTATACCAGGTATGCAGGGATGGTTCAATGTCCGCAAATCAATCAACGTGATACATCACATCAACAAAACAAAGAATAAAAACCACATGGTCATCTCAATAGACACAGAGAAGGCATTTGACAAGACACAACATCCATTTGTGATAAAAACTCTCAACAAAATGGGAATAGTAGGAAAGTAACTCAATATAATAAAGGCTATTTATGACAAACCCACAGCCAATATCATACTCAACAGGGAAAGACTGAAAGCCATTCCTCTGAGAACAGTAACAAGGCAGGGCTGCCCACCTCACCACTCCTGTTCAACATAGTACTGGAGGTTTTGGCCAGAGCAATTAGGCAAGAAAAAGGAATAAAAGGAATCCAAATAGGTAACGAAGAAGTGAAACTCTCACTATTTGCAGATGACATGATTTTATATATAGAAAACCCTAAAGAAGCTTTGGAAAACTATTAGAAATAACAACTACAGCAAAGTTGCAGGGCACAAAATCAATCTATAAAAATCAGTTGCATTTCTGTATGCTAATAACAAACTAACAGAAAGAGAGCTCAAAAAGATAATACCATTTACAATTGCATCAAAAAGAATAAAATACCTAGGAATAAATCTCACCAAGGAGGTGAAGGACCTATACAATGAGAACTACAAGACACTATTGAAAGAAATCCATGATGACATAAAGAAATGGAAAGATATGCCATGCACGTGGATTGGAAGAATAAACATAGTTAAAATGTCTATATTACCTAAAGCAATCTATAGACTCAATGCAATCCCAATCAGAATCCCAATGACGTTCTTCACGGAAATAGAAAAAAGAATACTAAAATTTATATGGGGCAACAAAAGAACCCGAATAGCTAAAGCAATCCTAAGAAAAAAGATCAAAGCGGGAGGCGGCATCACAATCCCTGACTTCAAAACATACTACAAAGCAATAGTAATCAAAACAGCATGGTACTGGTACAAAAACAGACACACAGATCAATGGAACAGAATTGAAAGCCCAGAAATAAAACCACACATATACAGACAGCTAATTTTTGACAAAGAACATACAACGGAGAAAGGAAAGTCTCTTCAATAAATGGTGTTGGGAAAACTGGACAGCCACATGCAAAAGAATCAAAGTGGATCATCTGCTATCGCCATTCACAAAAATTAACTCAGAATGGATCAAAGACCTGAAGGTGAGACCTGAAACTATAAAACTCATAGAAGAAAATATAGGCAACACACTATTTTACATTGGTCATAAAGGAATCTTTTTGGATGACATGCCTACCCAGACTAGGAAAACTAAAGAAAAAATAAACAAGTGGGACTTTATCAGATTAAAGAGCTTCTACAAGACAAACGAAACCAGAATCAAGATGAACAGACAACCCACCAGCTGGGAGAGAATATGTGCAAAACATACATCTGACAAGGGGTTGATCTCCATAGTATATAAAGAACTCACACAACTGAACAACAAAAAAAACAAACAACCCGATCAAAAAATGGGCAGAGGAAATGAACAGACACTTCTCCAAAGAAGATATACAGATGGCCAATAGGCACATGAAAAGATGTTCAACATCACTAATCATCAGGGAAATGCAAATCAAAACAACACTAAGATATCACCTCATGCCCGTTAGAATGGCTATAATCACCAAGACAAAAAACAACAAGTGTTGGAGAGGATGTGGAGAAACAGGAACCCTCATACATGGCTGGTGGGAATGCAAACTGGTGCAGCCTCCATGGAAAACGGTATGGAGATTCCTCAGAGAATTAAAAATAGAGATGCCCTAAGACCCAGCCATCCCACTACTGGGAATCTATCCAACAAACCTGAAATCAACAATCCAAAGAGGCTTATGCACCCCTATGTTCATTGCAGCATTATTCACCATAGCCAAGAAGTGGAAGCAACCTAAGTGTCCCTCCACTGATGAGTGGATTAAGAAAATGTGGTATATATATACAATGGAATACTACTCAGCCATAAAAAAAAGACAAAATCGACCCATTTGCAACAACATGGATGGGCCTGGAGCGTATTATGTTAAGTAAAATAAGCCAGAAAGAGAAAGACAAACACTGTATGATCTCACTGATATGTGGAATATAAATCAACACATGGACAGAGAAAACTGTACTGTGGTTACCAGGGGCAGTGCGGGGGGGGGGGGGGCACAAGGGGTGAAGGGAGTCATATATATGGTGATGGACAACCAAAAATGTACAACCCAAAATTTCACAATGTTAAAAACCATTAAAACATCAATAAAAAAAAAAAAAAAAAGAACCCAAGAGGACTCCTATATTCCCAAACTCAAAATCATCTTGCCCAAGGATGAGCACAGATGCCTTGGGAGCCCTCGCCAATATTCAGCTGAACAAAGTACACACCAAAAGAGAAAATACTTTGGCCACAACCAGGACTTCAGTAAAAAGAAGTTCATGTTTACTCTTATTTCATTGAACCAATACCAAATAAAACCATCTACCCACTCTATTCCCAACTTTGTCAAGGCCTCAGGAGAAAGTAAACTAGTCATAAAAAATAATAAAGGTACAACATCTGATGATGATAATCTCTGGAGAAAAGTAAGAAGCAAACCTACTGCATTCATGAAATCATCATTCTTGAAGAGTATTCTCAGCAAGTGGCCCAGCATACACTCTGGATCAGCTCGACCTACCAAAAGAAGAGGGGAGGAACAAACAAAGGATTGAGTAAGTCATCCAGTCAAGCAACTTAGACCTCTGGAAAGGCACTTGGATTGTTATAAGTACTATTAAAATGCCAGCAAAAATAAACAGAAACACAGAAAAGATTCTTCTGATGAATTAGACTTCCTGAGACACATTCTTTAAAATTAAAAGTGACAATATAAAAACTTGAGACAATGCTCTCTAACTCTCCCATCTCCCAGCATATTGCCTACACAGCAATGCTGAATTAAACAAAATGAGCACTAGACCCAGACCAACATCACTAAGATTATACAAGGTCTAGAAAAGAATCATAAAGGAGCTCAAGAGAAAGAAAACTACTGATTTCCCAGGCAGAAAAAGGTAGGAAGCACAACTTCTTTTCATGACTGGCCTGGAGAAAATAGGCTCCAAGTCCAATCTCTCAACTATAATGTCAACAGCAGCAGAAATGCATCCTCAAACCTGTAAAGACACCCCAGGTTCGGGGGGAAATCCCACTAAGCAATCACCACACTCTAAAGATACAGTAACATTGGCCATCTTAACTTTTGCGCTCCTGGGGAAAGAAAAGAGGCCAGGGACCTAGGATCTACTCAACATAGAACCTAAAAGTCAAAGAATTAGTTAATGGTTGAAAGAATCATTGGTTTGTTTTTAAAACAGATACCATCTATTTTATTTAATTTTCCTTTCATAGCAGTAGAGCGGCAAATTTAGTCAAAGGATACAATTTCAGATGAAGAAAAGATGTAAGCTGCTGATATGAAATTTTCACCAAGCTGTAATTAGTATCCCAAAGTAATTCCCAAAAAGAAAAATTAGAGAATGGTATCAAAAAAACAAATGAGGACTCAGATTACCTAACTCTCTCCGTTTATAAAAGATGAAAGAGACCCTTATTTTTATTAATAGAAATTATGTCTAATGACAAATTTGCTTTATAATAAGACGTAGGGAGGAAAATACTGTCTTTGAATTTCTACTGAAAAAAGGCATATAATTTGTCTCTCCCTTCCTTCCTCTTCACCATTTCATCCTTTCCAAGGCAATGTCACTAAGCATGATCATCTCTCTTTTAATTCTTTTCATAAATCCCACGCATTAACTTAATTTCTTATTTCACACTTTCGTACTTCTTCATGTTCTGATTGCCTTACTGAAGATGTGGGTTAGACCTAGGTGAAGAGTCCTCTGAAATCACAAGTGGGGATGTCTAGGACAAGAGCAGCACGTAGTATCACATAAACAACTGGACACAATCTGAAAAGCCTATCTTGCTTACATTTGAGGACAAATGTGTAAGAAACAAAAATAAACCCTGGAACATTCAGGTGGATATACAATGTTCTTATTTTTATAACTCCCGCCCATTCTCACTCTCTCTCCACACACAAAATCTCAGACTCTCCTCTTCACAAAGGACTGCTTCTGGCTTGAGAGAGAGAGAGAGAGAGAAAGTTTATATGCAGTGTGGGCCCCTACAAGACTTAAGCTTTGCCCACTGGTAATCTACCTTAGAGAGAACATAAAATGGCAAAGTCTCAAGTTCCATATAGTTCTGTATTATACAGCAAATTCCATACCAAAGCAGGCTGGGTTGTCATGGCTCTAATTAAACTAGCTCAAAATAA
Source organism: Diceros bicornis minor (assembly GCF_020826845.1). Lineage (NCBI taxonomy): Eukaryota > Metazoa > Chordata > Mammalia > Perissodactyla > Rhinocerotidae > Diceros > Diceros bicornis. The sequence goes on from NC_080741.1 coordinate 52,242,159, forward strand.
AACCAAATTAACAGGAGATGGCGTATTTTTGCTGATGAGACACTGAAGCAAACATCAAGAAGTCTGTTTATTCACATGGATAAGGAGAACAGATTAGTAGTTACCAGAGGGAAAGCAGGTTGGGGGAAGGGCGAAAAGGGGACACGTGTATGGTGACGGATAAAAACTATTGTTGGTGAGCATGATGTAGACTATACAGAAACTGACAGATAGTAATGTACACCTGAAATTACACAGTTTTAAGCCAATATGACCTCAAGAAAATAAAAAAATAATAAAAATTTTTTTTAAAAGTCTGTTTATTATTCAAGGTTCCAAGTATCAACCACATAACTAAAAGCAAAGCACTGAATGCTCAACTACATTTCCCCATCAGTAAAAGGATAATTATTGTTGTTAAAAAGATAAAAGCACAGAGCATAACTGTTTTTGGTTTAAAAGTCAGAAAGGGAGAACATTTTTCTCTTTTTAAGTCTTGGTAATCATACCAACTGAGTCAATAAGGTATACAATTTAGTTCCTTTAAATTAATCACATTCTATTTGATCAGTAAATATTATAAATATTTCAACTTTTTCCAGGAACTTATTTTCCTCAGGGCCCCCACCTTGAGCAGTATTTTAACAAACAAAAGGTCTTAAAACTTAGCATAAAAGATGCTATTTCAACTGAAAAATATTCCTATTAAGCAATTTTCTTTTGTAAGAAAATTAGAGCCAGGCTTAAGAGAACACAGGTCTCACCAGGATGTCGATCATCAAATGGGTCTGGATCCCCCTTACGATACTCTTCAGTTTCTTTTTCAATCAATTCAGACATCCTAGCACAAAGGGGAAGACAAGGTCAACTATAAACAAGCATACAAAAAAATGTACCACCACCTACAATAGTCAATTCAACAAGCAAAGTATAAAATAAAAGCAAAAAGTTAGAAAAGGGTATTTTCCTGATGAACACAGAGATCTAAACAACCGTCTCATAAAACAATTTCTACTCCAAAACTCATTCTTCTCTCTACTTTCCTGTCTCAAAAATAGTACTACCGTCCCCTCGGAAGCCAAATACCCAAGAGTCATCATTAAAATGCTCCTTTTCAGGGCCAATCCAGTGGCATAGTGGTTAGGTTCGGCCCACTCTGCTTTGGAGGCCCAGATTCACAGGTTCAGATCCCAGGCGCGGACCTACACCACTCATCAAGCAATGCTGTGGCAGCAACCCACGTACAAAATAGAAGAAGACTGTCACAGATGACAGCTCAGGGCTAGCCTTCCTGAAGCAAAAACAAGAAGACTGGCAACAGGTGTTAGCTCAGGGCCAATCTTCCTCACCAAAAAAAAAAAAAAAAAGTTCCTTTTCTCCTCATTCCCCACAATAACAATTCCTGTTAGCTCTGTGAACATGAGATGGCATACTTTAGCTGACAAGACACTAAAGCAGACGTCAAGAAGTCTGTTTATTCACGTGGGTAATGAGAACAGATTAGTGTTCTAAACAAAATATCTCAACTGCAAACATTTCTCTAGATCTTAACCATTCCTACCCTTGTTCAGACCACCATGATCAACTGCCTGGACTACTTGCAATAGCCTTTTCCCTGATCTCCTTTGCTTCCTGCATCCATGCCTGACCTGACACAATCCATTCTCCAACTTCCAATGACTTACCACAATAACTTGAATTAAACCCAAGTACTACCACGGCTTACAATAATCTGGCTTCTGTCTGCATCTCTGACCAGTTCTTCTACTTCTCTACCCCTCCTTCATTAAGCTTCAATCACATGGCCCTCTCTGCTCTTCAGAGTCCAGGTTCATAACTGCCTCAGGGCCTTTCTATGTGCTGTTACCTCAGCCTGTAACATTCTTCCCCTACCCAAGCTCCCACCCTTGCCCCCAAGCAGCCACTCATCTGCTTTCTCTCACTACAGATTAATTTTGCCTATTCTAGAATTTCATATAAATGGAATCATATATACTCTTTCTATGTCTGGCTACTTTGGCTCAGCATGTTTTGAGTCATCCATGTCACTGTATGTATCAATAGTTCCTTTTTATTTATGCATTCTTTTTGAAACAAGAAAAACCACTTTTTGAGTATCCTAAGCAACACTAACATTTTAACCTATTATAATGATAATCAAATACAAGGCTATCACACTGTCCAGTATCTATCATGCCCTGTCCTAACACAAACTCTTCTATATGCTTTATTTCCACAAAACCTTCCTAGCCTTAAGGGTTAAGCTCCTTGCAAAGATTCTTGCCCAATCTGATTCATTTTTTCCATCAAGCTTCAAGAGTATTTCTACTTTTTCTACCTTTCCCTCTAAACTCTGAAAATTCTCCTTGCCATAAAGGGCAACCACACAAAATATACCTAGAATTACATAAGATCTACTAATACCTTCAGTTGAAATTAATCATCTAGCACAGCAGAAGTTAAAAACATGGATTCTGGAGGTAGGTGGCCAGAGTTCAAATCATACCTCTTCCACTAACTAGGTGTGACTTGGGTCAAGTTACTTAACCTCTCTGTGCCTCAGCTGTAAAATGAGGATAACAGTCTCTACCTTATACAGTTTCCTTGAGGTGTAAGTTAATATATGTACTCTGCTTAGAACAAAGCCTAACATGTGAGAGTTATTTAGGTGTTGTTACCATGAAAACTGGGAATCAAAAACAACCGAATAAAACAATTTACGGTCGATATTGACTGGGATGGGGCAGGAAGGAGCCTTCTCCAGGTAGTACTGAAGTTCCATAACTTGATCTGAATGATGGTTTTATAACTAAAAAATCCATCAGGCAGAGTACTTTACAGTACACAAATTATATCTCAGTAATATAAAAAAAAAAACCCAGAACCTAGGTTAAGTTCACATGGCTTGGCCCAATGCCAGTTCCTTTTCACACAATCAAACCAAAGCCTCAATAATAATAAATAATATAAATAAAAAGTTAAAGTTATAAAGTCATACATTTTTCTTAGGAAAATTCCCAAAAGATCACAAAAATAAAGGTCAATAAAAGTGTGGGTGGGCCTGAAATTCATTTGCTTCTCATAAACATTTGCTTCTCAAAACATCCAAAACTGCAGCCAGTTGGGGGGGGGGGGGCGACGGACTGTGAAGGTACTTCAGGAAATATTCAGTGAACTAACAGACCCAACAATTTGAAGGATGGCGGAAGTTGCTGCTATCCAAAATAAACTACACTTTGAATTCACCCTGCTGTCTCTTAAACTCCCTGTCTAACCTTGGAGATCTTTTTACGATCTTGCTCCATGCAACTTTATTTTCCATTCCTATCTTATATTCACCCTCCACTCTAGTGGGGCCCATTTCCTCACTGCCATAAAAACATGCCCTAGTTCCTTCTCCCCTCGATTCCTTTTACAGTCACATTTTTCATTTTTCCTAGAAAACCTTGTCTCTGATTTTCATCAAGCTATCATTCTACTATCTTTCAAGTCCCTGTTCCAAGCAACCTTTACCACATCCTATACTGGAAAGCCCACAGAATGGAAAGCCATCCTATACTGGAAAGCCCACCCTATACTGGAAAGCCCATTGAAGTTAAAACCCAACTTTAGCTTTCCACTGCCTGGCTATGCAGTCTTTTACAAGTAGCTCTGAGGATAGTCATCTTTAACAATGTAGCTCTCAGTGATACTTTTAGTGACAAATGAGGAAGTTGAGGTTCAGAGAAGTGTCCCGTACAGTTCTGATACACAAAAGGTCCTCGAATATCTGTTGAGTGAATAAAAGAAACTGACTCATTCAAATTCTTTCCATTCTCATAATCTCTACAATATTTACAAACCATACTGCCTGATTCAGCACTTCATTATATATTATTTTGTACTACTTTGCACTGTTTCTTATCCATTAGTTGCCTCCCACATGGTTAGCTCCTTGAAGACAGGGCCCCTCTATTTTAGGCTCTGCTGAATATCATAGCATGGTGACAAAGACGAGGATCAAATATGATAATGTGAAAAATAGCCTTGAAAATAAACATTGAGTATTTTTAGTATACATGCTGAATAAATATTTTTTGAGCAATTAAGTAGACTCACCACTAACATTAACACCCCCATTTATGACTCTCTCCTCCTTTCACAGTTATGTCAATAATCTACATGTTAACCGCACAATACTTAGATTCTTTAATTCACTGTGGCTGCATTCCAAGAATCTTATGATTAGTAGTTCTTAATCTCCAATGCCTCTACAAAATCCACTTTCCACCAGTTAACAATAATCCTGTCCCTAAAAAAAACTGTACTTTCATATGTTCCCCATGTATCAAGAGCAATTATGAACAAAGCATTTATTCCTGTTTAAACTTTTATAGGATCGTAGTTTTCTTTATCCCTAAAGAATAGATCATTGCATAAACAAAAAGCTTTTTCCACTGCTATGATACCAAAGATTAGGTGTTCAAGATCCCCATGTTCCAGTGACCTCCTGCTTAGAAAAACCATGAGCACCCCCCTCCCAGCCTTTGTTTTTCACTTTTTCTCAAAACATTCATTCAATAAAATTATGTCCCGCACAGTTACTATGTACCAGGCAGAGGGCAAGTCATTGTCTGAGGAGACACCAATAACAAGGTATAGTACCTGCCTTCAAAAGGCTTACAATTTAGTAAGGAGACATATGTAAAAAGATAATTATAGTACAATGTGGTAACAGTTAAAATGGGGGGAAATTATAATATATTTATGAATGACAGGAATATTTAACCAAAAAAAAAAGAAAGAGTCCCCAAACCTACCTAGGAACATCAAAGTCAGAGAAGGTTTTACAGACATGATTCTTGAAAGGACTAGAGCTTGCCAAGGAAAAGGCATTTCAGGCCAAAGAAACAGCAAATGTAAAGGCGGACAGACATTAGAAAATATGGTACTATTCCTTACTGAAGAAAACCAACACTATGAGGCAGAAAAAGGATGTAGGGGCCAAATCATAACTCATAGGCCACTCTAAAAAGTTTACAATTTATTCCGTAGGAAAAAGGGAGCCAAGGGAGAATTACAAGCAGAGGTATGACAATCAGATTTGTGTGGGAGAAAGATGAATCTTTCAGCAAAGGGAAGGATGTGTTAGAAGAGGATAAACTGGAGACAGAGGGATAATGCACACTGCCTAATGGGCCAGGCAAGGCATGATCAATAACTAATGAAGGAAGTGGTAGTAGGGATGGGGAAGAGGAGGAAGCAGAAATTCTCAGGGCTTGGTGACTAAATTGTGCTGATAGAGGAGTACACTGGGGAGGATGGTTTTCAGTTTTTTCATTTAAAATCATTTACCCACCAAGGCAGGGAGTACAAAAGCACAAGCTGTGAATAAGGAGAGAAGTAGGATGAAGACAACAAGCTCTGTTTTGGACATGGTATGTTTCAGGTGTCTAAGGAATAGCCGGTAAAGATGTGTACACCAAGCAGCTGAGAAATGGATCTGAAATTTTTTAAAAACGGGGGTCTGAAGCAGATATAGAGATTTGAAAAGTTAATTTAAGAATAATGTTTTAAATCATGGACAAGGATGAAACTATCTAGGTAGAATATTTAGGGTGAAGAGAGAAAAGAACCACACACAAAACCCTGGGGTTAAAACACAGGCAGGAAAAAAACATACGAAGGAGAATGACGATAAAGGGCCTGATAGGAAAGGTAAGAAATTTAAAGAGCTTCTAGAAGTAGGGAGATAAAGACTAGTTCTGAAAGGGAAAAAATGGATTTAGAATTCAGAGCATTCACAACATTTCATAGGTGAAAATGTTCCTATACTATTCTCCAATTTTTCCTTTTTTTAAAAACTAATTTTTAAAAAAAACTTAACTTTTCATACCTGGTAAGGATAGGTACCATGTCCTGCCCACTGCCATGCTCCTTTTCCCACTGCTCCAGCAGGGTAGTGAGCTCAGCTTTGGAGTCTACATGTACCACTACTGTAGTCATGGCTTGGCCTAAGGAAGCAAAAAAAGAACAACATTACATGAACACAGGAAAATAAACCTGACATACTTCCTACAAAAGGAAAAGAGAGGAAAGGAAAGAAAAGGGATGAGCAAGCTAGGGAAATAATTAAAAGCAAGGAAAATTTAACTCTTGGACCCTTTAGATAATTTTATTTGTGGTACAGTGGGAAACCTGGGACTGGGAGCCTCATCAAGTCATGATAAACAAGTCCTTTCACCTCTCAATCTCAGTGTATCCAACTGCAAATGAGACAAGGAATGAGACAAACGAGACAGAGAATTGGATCAAAATCATGATTCTTAACCTTTCTAGGATCAGGAACCCCCCTGAGAATCAGACAAAAGCTGTGGTGCCTTTCTCCCCTCAAAAATGCATACCACACATAGAATAATCCCAGGTCTAGATCTCTGAGGTCCAAAACTCTGAGGCTACATTTTTTTTTAAGATACAAAATGTAGCAAAAACTACTCCCCAAAATATTTTGCTCTTGTAAGTCTTTGGGAGACAGTTCCATGAAAGACAAACAGCATATTAATTCTTAACAAAAGACCAAGAACTGAAGTGGATGTCACTATCAACACCAAAGTTGGGAAGCAGTATTATAATCCATTTGTCCTTCAGGCTTCCTAAACTCTCTCACAGCTGATTTCCTGGAAGGAGGATAAGAGGCTGGAGAGAGGCAGAGAGATTTGCTGGATTGACTGGACAGCCCAGGGGTATAGAAGGACAGAGAGCTGAGACAGGCTTTAGTGGAAGCACATAAGGCATACACACGGGGAAGAGAGGTTCATAGGGGCTCCAAAAGGGATAAATGAGACTCTAATATTTAGATGGTTTATAGTTCAACTTCTTTGCCAAAGTACCTTTAGGCTCAAAATGTCAGATCCTACCATGCAAAATGTGTATTTTCACAGAAACAGCACCCGTTCTATAAATACAGTTTCACGCCAGAAAGGGATTACTAGCTGATCTAGGATTATTTTGTACTCTTCTAAAAATATTTAATATAAGACCAAAATAAATATACGTAAAAGATGATACCACCAACTCTAAAATGTAAAATATTTGTTTTTAATAAAGTAGAGGCAATTCTAATAGTAGATAGTGATTCACATCACCTGAGCTACCCATAACTCCAAAGGAGAGTATTTTCAAAAAATAAAAAACAACAAAATTAAAAGGCTTCTTTTCTGCAGAGAAGAATCCACATTTTCAGACTTTCTAACCAAAGCCAGAAAAAGGAAATGCTACAGGGGCAACCGACTAATACGGACTTCCGACCTTATACTTGAGAAAACCCAGGCTGTATTTTTACTGCAATCTACTAACCATACATGCATTTTTTAAAATAAACTTCTTATTTGGAATAATTTTAGATTTATAAAAAAGTTGCTATGATAGTAGAAAGAATTCCCATTTACCCTTCACCCAGTTCAATTTTCTCTAATGTTACCATCTTATTTTATAACGGTACACTGTCAAAATGAAGAAACCCAACATTGGTACATTATTATTAACTAAACTCCAAAATTGTTTCAGATTTCACCAGTTTTCCCATTCATGTCCTTTTCCTGTTCCAAGATCTCATTCAGGATACTACATTGCACTTAGTTGTCATATCCCCCTAGTGTCCTCTGGTCTGTGACAGTTTTTGAGTCTTGCCTTGTTTTTCATGACCTCAACAATCTTGAGAAGTACTAGCCAGGGGGGTAGGGTGGAGCAATAATTTAAGGAATTTTTTTCAACAGTAAAATTTTATGCTAAAGTAAAAGATCTAGAGACTGGGCAAAGTAGTAACACATGGTAACAGCAACATTAATCACTTAAGACATCCTAAAACTGCAAGAGAGTGACAGCTTTACTGGTAAATTCCACCAAACATCTGAAGAATAATTAACATCAATCCTGAAATTCTTCCAAAAAATAGAACAGGAGGGATACTTCCTAATTTATTCCATGAATCCAGCATTACCTTGATACCAAGGCCAGATAAAGACATCACAAGAGGGGCCGGCCCCGTGGCTTAGCGGTTAAGCGCGCGCACTCCGCTACTGGCGGCCCGGGTTCGGATCCCAGGCGTGCACCAATGCACCGCTTCTCCAGCCACGCTGAGGCTGCGTCCCACATACAGCAACTAGAAGGATGTGCAACTATGACATACAACTATCTACTGGGGCTTTGGGGAGAAAAAAGAGGGGGAAAAAAGGAGGAGGATTGGCAATAGATGTTAGCTCAGAGCCGGTCTTCCTCAGCAAAAGGAGGAGGATTACCATGGATGTTAGCTCAGGGCTGATCTTCCTCACCAAAAAAAAAAAAAAAAAAAAAAGACATCACAAGAAAACTACAGACCAACATCCTTTATGAATACAGACACAAAAATCCTCAACAAACTACTAGCAAGCTGAATAAATCAGCATATAAAAAAGATTATATATATATGACAGTATATATGATACACGTGATATTATATATATTATACATTATGCATATATATATCTATATCCATGATACACATAACATGACCAAGTGGGATTTATCCCAGGAATGCAAGGGTGGTTCAACACACAAAAATAAATTAATGTAATACATCACATTACAGTCATGTATCATTTAACGATGAGGATACATCCTGAGAAATGCATCGTTAGGCAATTTCATTGTTGTGTGAACATCATAGAGTGTACTTACACAAACCTAGATGGTATAGCCTACTACACATTTAGGCTATATGGTAGGAATCTTATAAGACCACCGTCATATTTGTGGTCCGTCATTGACTGAAACATTACGTGGCGCGTGAGTGTAACAGAATAAGGAAGAAAAAACACATGATCATCGGATTGATACAGAAAAAGCATCTGACAAAATCCAACACCCTTTTGTGATGAAAACATTCATTAAATTGGGAACAAGAGAGAACGTCCTCAACATGGTAAAGGGCATTAAAAAAAAACTCACAAGGGGCCGGCCCGGTGGCGCAACCGGTTAAGTGCGCGCGCTCCGCTGCGGCAGCCCGGGGTTCGCTGGTTCGGATCCCGGGCGCGCACCGACACACTGCTTGGCAAGCCATGCTGTGGCGGCGTCCCATATAAAGTGGAGGAAGATGGGCACAGATGTTAGCCCAGGGCCGTCTTCCTCAGCAAAAAAAAAAAAAAAAAAAAAAAAAAAAAAAAGAGGAGGATTGGCGGATGTTAGCACAGGGCTGATCTCCTCACCAAAAAAAAAAAAAAAAAAAAAAAAAAAAAAAACTCACAGCTAACATTATACTCAATGGTAAAAGACTGAAAGCTTTCCACCTAAAATCAGAAACAAGACAAGGATGCCTGCAGTCACCATTTATATTCAAGATTATACTGGAGTTTTAGCCAGAGCAATTAGGCAAAAAAAGAAATAAAAGGCATCCAAGATAGAAAGAAAGAAGTAAAATTATCTTTATTCACAGATGACATGATCCTATATATAGAAAATCTTAAAGAATCCACAAAAAGACTATTAGAGTTAAAAAATTAGCAAGAAATTACCAAAATTACAGGGTACAAGATCAACACACAACCATCAGTTGTATTGCTATACACTAGTAATGAACAACCCAAATATGAAGTTAAGAAAACAATTTCATTTACAAAAGCACCAAAAAGAATAAAACATTAAGGAATAAATTTAACCCAAAAAGGCACAAGACTTACACACTGAAAACTACAAAACACTGCTGAAATAAATTAGAGAAGACTTAAATAAACAGAAAGACATCCTATGTTCATGGATTAGAAGATTTAATATTAAGATGGCAATACTCAGGGCTGGCCCAGTGGCGTGGTGGTTAAGTTCGCACACTCCGCTTTGGCAGCCCAGAGTTCGCAGGTTCAGATTGTGGGCGCAGATCTACACACCACTTATCAAGCAAAGCTGTGGCAGGCATCCCACATATAAAAACATAGAGGAAGATGGGCACAGATGTTAGCCCAGGGCCAATCTTCCTCAGCAAAAAGAGGAGGATTAGCAACAGTTGTTAGCTCAGGGATAATCTTCCTTACAAAAAAATTTTAAAAAGTAAAATAAAATAAATTAACCTTAAAAAAAAAAAAAAAAAGACGGCAATACTTTCCAAAGCAGTCAACAGTCAATGCAATCCCTATCAAAATCCTAATGACCTTTTCGGCAAAACTGGAAACGTCGAGGGGCCAGCCCAGTGGCGTAGTGGTTAGGTTCGCGCACACTGCTTAGGTGGCCTGGGGTTCGCAGGTTCGGATCACAGGCGCAGACCTACACACCGCTTATCAAGCCATGCTGTGGCAGGCGTCCCACATAAAGTGGAGGACGATGGGCACAGATGTTAGCTCAGGGCCAATCTTCCTCAGCAAAAAGATGGGACTGGCAGCAGATGTTAGCTCAAAGCTTAATCTTCCTCACAAAAAAAAAAAAGGAAACTTCGAACCTAAAATTCATACGTAACTGTAAGGGACCCTGAATAGCCAAAACAATCTTGAAAAAGTATGTCGGAGAATTCACACTTCTGATTTCAAAACTCGCTACAAAGCTACTATAATCAAAACAGTGTGGTACTGGAAAGACATGTATACCAATGCAATAGAATTGAGAGTCCAGAATTAAATTCTCACATTTACAGTCAACTGATTTTCAACAAGTGTGCCAAGACCATTAATAGGGAAAGAATTTGTTGAAAGACCATCAGACAAACATATTGTGCTGAGACAACTGGATATCCACATACAAAACAATGAAGTTGGATCCTTGCCTCACACCATATACAAAAGTTAACTCAAAAAGAATCAAAGACCTAAATGTAAGAGCTGAAACTATAAAACTCTTAGAGGCAGGAGCCAGCCAGGTGGCAGAGTGGTTGTGTTCGCGTACTCCGCTTCAGCGGCCCGGCATTCTCAGGTTCGGATCCCAGGCACGGACCTGCACACCACTCACTGGGCCACGCTGCGGCAGCGTCCCACATGCAGAATGCTGGAGAACTGGCACAGATGTTTGGCTCAAGGACAATCATCCTCAAGCAAAAAAAGAGGATGATCAGCCATAGCTGTTAGCTCAGGGCCAATTTTCCTGACACAAAAAAATATCTCTTAGAAGTAAACAGAGGGGAAAATTTTCATGACCTTGAAAGTGGCAAGGGATTTTTATTTATGACACTAAAAGCATAAGCAACAAAAGAACAAATAGATAAACTGGACTTCAAAATTTAAAACTCTTATGCATTAAAGGACAGTATTAATAAAGTGAAAAGACAACCCACGTAATGGGACAGCATATTTGCAAATCATATATCAGATAAAGATTTAGTTTCCAGAATACGTAAAGAACTTCTACAACTTAATAACAAAAAACCTGACTCAAAAATGGGCAAAGGACTTGAAAAGACATTTCTCCAAAGAAGATATTACATACGGCCAACAAGCAGATGAAAAGATGCTCAACAACACGAGCCATTAGGGAAATGAAAATCAAAACCAGGATGAGAAACCACTCACACCTACTAGGATGACTAGAACCAAAAAAACAGAAAATAACAAGCACTGGCAAGGATGTGGAGAAACTGGAATGTACACTGATGGTGAGAATGTAAAATGGTACAGCAATTGAGGAAAACAGTTGGTGGCTCTTCAAAAAGTTTTTTTAAAAAAGTTAAACATAGGGGGCCGGCCTGGTGCCCTAGTGGTTAAGTTCCCACGCTCCGCCTAGGCGGCCCCATCCCAGGGTTCACAGGTTCGGATCCCGGGCTCGAACCTTTGTACCGCTTATCAAGTCAGGCTGTGGCAGGCGTCTCACATATAAAAGTAGAGGAAGATGGGCACGCTAGCCCAGGGCCAGTCTTCCTCAGCAAAAAGAGGACTGGCAACAGATGTTAGCTCAGGGCTAATCTTCCTCACAAAAAAAAAAAAAATTAAATATAGAATTATCATATGACCCAGCAATTCCACTCCAAGGTATATACCCAAAAGAACTGAAAACAGATACTCAAACAAATACTTGTACACAAATGTTCAAAGAAGCATATTCACAATAGCCAAAAGGTGGAAACAACCCCAGATGTCCATCAACAGATGAATAGATAAACAAAATATGGTTATATTCACACAATGCAATATTATTCAGCAATAGGAAGGAATGATGTACTGATACATGTTACAGCTGTGGATGAATCTTTTTTTGTGTGTGTGTGAGGAAGATCAGCCCTGAGCTAACATCCGTGCTAATCCTCCTCTTTTTGCTGAGGAAGACCGGCTCTGAGCTAACATCTACTGCCAATCCTCCTCCTTTTTGTCCCCCAAAGCCCCAGTAGATAGTTGTATGTCGTAGTTGCACATCCTTCTAGTTGCTGTATGTGGGACGCGGCCTCAGCGTGGCCGGAGAAGCGGTGTGTCAGTGCGTGCCGCCCGTAGCGGAGCGCACGCACTTAACTGCTAAGCCACAGGGCCGGCCCTGTGGATGAATCTTGAAAACAATACGCTAAGTGAAAAAAGCCAGACACAAAAGGTCACATATTTTATGGCCTATTTATATGAAATATCCAGAATAGGTAAATCCATATACAGAAAGCTGCCTAGTAGTGGCCAGGAGCTTGGTGGAGGAGGAAATAGGGAATGACTGCTTAATGGGTATGGGGTTTCCTTTGGGGAGGATGAAAATGTCTTGGAACTAAAGAGGTGATGGTTGCACAACATTGTTAATCTACTAAATGACATTGAATTGTGTACTTCAAAATGATTAATGGATAATTTATGGTATGTGGATTTTACCACAATGTTTTTTTAATGGGGAAAAAAAAAAGGTCCAGGAGGGAATGCCTTTTGGATAACTTAAGCAATCAGCCTAGTGGAACACATAAAGGGAAAGTTTAAAGAAAATACTACCTCTAATAAAGGTCAGCACAAGCACAGTAAAATACTAAAATTTTCAAGTTCAATTTAGACACATACATACTTCTGGTATCATTTTCAAAACTTCTGATTAATTATGCCTGAGAATAATTATAATTTTGAGAATAATCACTTGCCCAGGGAAAATATAAACTTACAATAGACTAAAACAATAATATCAATGATAATTCATTTTAGTATCAATGAAAAACTATTAATAAAAAATGTAAAAGGTGCAGTCATCTTGTTATACACAAAACAATGAAGGTGCATTAATCAATTTACTATGTTTGAAAGTGAGTGCTTTAAGTGGTATGCAGAATTTACAGCCTGCCCTATAGTGACACAACAGTTACCACTTAGTGAATAATAGTACGGGACAGACATTTGGCTAAGTAATTCACTACGTTATTCTGAATTTTCACAACCAACCTTCCCCTTTTTTACAAATGAGGAAATGGGCTCAGAGAGGGCCCCAAAACCAACCAAGTGTTACTCGGTAGAAAAGGGTTTCAAGCATCAAATCCCAACTCTGTGGACAAACCTGTGAGATCTCGGTCAAGTTATTTAACTTCTCCAAATCTCAATTTCCTTTTCCGTAAAATGGAAATGGTTCTTGTGAGGGTAAAATGATAATACTGTTCATACAGTGGAATAATATAAAGCCCTACAAAAAAATACATAGAATGTCTTTCTTCTAAAGCATGGCTGCCAAGGTATTTAGGGGTATGATGTTTCTGCATCTTATTTCCCAACGGTTCCACAAAATAAAGAAATATACACCACATTTATAAATAGAAAAAAATATGACAAAATAGTAACAACTGTTGAATCTGGATGGATAAACAAGTGTCATTTTACTATTCTTTCAACTTTTTAGTATGTTTGAAAATTTTCATAACAAAAAGAGAAAAAAATTAAGAAACATTTCCTTTCCTAATTTGAACCAACTCTCAAATATATTGTCAAATGAGAAAAGCAAAGTGTGTGTGTGAGAGAGAGTGTGTGTGTCCCTAGAATAAAATATCCCTGGAAGAATACACAAGGAAAGGATAATATCTATCATGTGTTAAGTAATTGACTTTCTGAGGGTTAAAGATAAGAGAAAGATTTTTCTCTGTATGTTATTACCCCAGCTCTACAATTTTTCCACTATTTTGTAACCTTTCGTAACTTTTTAAACCATAAAATCTGTCCTCTTCTAATACACAATACTGAATGGCATTCAACAGAAACTATCCCAAAGCCTAAAATAAAGTCCACATTAAGGACAGATTCCTGCAAGGTTACAATCCTGAAACAAACATCTGAAAGCGTTCTTCCTTATTTTAAAAAAACAAAAAAATGGGGGAAAAAAATCCAAGTTTGGAACTTCAAATAAAATTTATCCAATAATTAGCATGACATATAAGATCATGTGTAACAATTGTCTATTCCTGTCCATGACCATCTCCTTTACAAAAACAATGTAAGAAAACTGGTAATAAATCAACTTCAGTCACTTCAAACTAACAAGTGGTTCATTCTACCAGACTCCTCCTCTATTAAATTTAACAACTGTACAACAGAAAGAACAGCAGAACACTGCTCAGCAACCACTCAAGAGATTTTGAGCATAAAATGATCTCCTTTATATTCCCCAAATTCTGTATCTATTATCTCAATATCCACAAATATATTACCGCTGGAAAGCGCATAAGGTAAAACTGCTATATAGAAAACCCAAATCTCGACAGCAACAAGCAGAAAAATACCAAACGAATTCCTAAAGAGTCTAAATATACAAGCTTATATAAACCTTAAAGGTAAACTCCAGTAAACTGGAGAAAGAAAATTACAGAATGACACTGTCAATGAACCTCACTCTGTATATTAACAAAGCGTTTAGAACAGGAACATGCTGCTAATATAAATTAATAATTAAAGCACGTAGACTAATTAAAAGACATCATTGAAAAGACAGAGTAAGGAAAAACTGAGGCCAACATGACGTGAACAAGGACGAGTCATTTGGGACTCAAAAAGAACTACTACAAACACTCCAAAACCACTTCAACAAATGTGAAACCCGAGCGCTAACACTGCAATAAGAGGAAGTGACACGGACAGCATCTAGGAAGAGAAGAGCCAGTTAAGCAAATGCCTCTGACACCACAGTTAAAAACAACTATAAAACCCCCAGAAATAGGCTCCCGGGAAGCTTGGTGGGCACTTGGAAGGTTTGGCTCCACGCTGCAAGCCCCGCACACCTCTCTCCACCCCTCCGCTCCACCCTCGGTGTGACAGAACTGGGCGGAAAGCTCCGCCCCCCTAACCCGGGTCCGAGAGCCGGGCCACGCAAGGGGAGGTGGCACGAGGCCGAGGGAGGGGAGAGCCCGCCCAGGTGACTGGAGCTGGAGGCGGAGACAGTCTGGGAAGGGGCCCGCCGTACGGCAAGGAAGATGGAGCCCCCCAGCTCGTACGGAACCGAGACTGGGAGGATTGGGAAGAAAAAGGTGACGAGGGGAATAAGAGGCGCCCTTCCTCCTGGTAGGGGTGGCACAGTCCTGCCCCCCACTCCGAGCAGAAGAGTTACTCTCGGAAAGCTGCTTTCGCGGACTGGAGGAAGAACGTGGAGGCCCCGCCCCCAAGCCAAGAATCTGGAGGAGGAAAAGTCCTGTCAGGCCCCGGGCCCAGCCTCCCCAGCGGGCCGGCCCGCCCCCTCCCCGCCGGCGGCCCAGGCAGGTGCCGCCCCTCCCCCAGCCCGGCGCCCACTCTCCCGCCCGCACCGCCACGCGCCTTATCTCCTCGCGCCCCTCCCAGAGAGCCGTCTCCTTCCTTTCCCCACTCACCTTCCCGGGCGGCTCCGCCGCTCCCCCCTGACCCCGCCAGTGGCCACAGTTCACACACACCGCCTCAGGTCCCGCACTCACTCTCCCTCACTCACACACAGCGCGACCACGGCTCCGGAACGGCCCACATATTATGCGTCACTCGCGTGCTACGTGCCCCGCCCCCCCCCGCGCGCGCGCGCGCGCGCCCCGAGTTGGCGCGGGGCTTGCTGGCAGGAGGCAGGAGGAGAACGCCAGCGCCAACGGAGGAATATCGACGAGCCCCGGGGCCGCCGGGAAATGAAGTTCCGCTTCTAGGGGCAGGGCCCACTAATCTTGATTTGCGCGTAAGCACTTCGCCCTCGCGCATTGACTTCTGGAATTTGTAGTTTTTAGCATAAACACCAACTGCTGTGTACTCATTGGCTGCTTCGGTAGGCGGCAGCGAAAAGTGAGGCACTCAATGCTCCCAAGCCAGGGCTGTTAGGGCTTGATACCTTGTCAGTACCTTTTCTGCCCTGTGTGACAGGGGGGAGTCCTTGTTGTATTCTCTCGTTTGCCCCATTATACCTAGAACATACCAGGATGTAAGAAAATATTTCTGGCAAGCATATCAGAAATCATAGCACTCATTAAATACAAGGCACTGGTTTTCTTTGTCTTTCTGTTCAAGACCTAGCCTGTAGGATCAACAAATATTTATCCTAGGTAAGGAAAAAAAATCAAAAGGACATAGAGTAAGGCAGGGCTGACCTCAGAGGTCATCTAATTCGTTTATTTTGCAGCTGGGAAAAATGAGGCCCAGAGAGACTGAGTGACTTGCCTAGCATCACACAACCAATTAGCTTGGGAGCAGAACCAGAACTATCCCTGACTCTGACTCAGGGATCCCTTTTTAGGGACATGAAAGATAAATGTGACTCCACAGCTTAACAGAATCTCTCCCTCACAACATGCTACCCAGCTTTTGTCTCCCTGGGAGTCCTGAGCAAGTTTCTGTGCATTTCTATGGAGTCCTCACAGCCAACACTTTCATGGGGGAACACAGGACACAGCAAGCCTGCTGCCATGCTCAGGTTCTGTAACTAGTAAGAAGTTAGCCAGAGCCTAGAAGCTTGATTCCATTCCCCACTGGACTCCATTCCCCTTCTTTCCAGAAAACAGACCTCTCTCCTTCACTTAAGTGTGTAACTTGGAGCAGGTGTTCAGGCACAAAATTCTAGAATGTGGAGTGGCAGCACTGCAGACATGTCACCTCTCTGCAACCCTTTCACCCACCACAACACACAGCTCTCTTCTCTGTGCTTCTGGAACTTTGCCTATATCAATAATTGTCACTACCATTTTCTTTAACCTTACAGCAGGCTCAGCTCTGAGCCAAGTTTTTTACCCACACTTTTTCATATAACCCTCACTACCACTCCACAGGGTAGATTTGGTTAGCCACATGTACAGATGAGAAATTTAAGCCCAGAGAGGTGACCCAAGGAATGGGGACTAGTTTTGTGGGTTCAGAGGCTGGACTCATTAACTTTCCTATGCCTGTCCTCCAGCACTCCTTCAGCTGACTTTCCTTAAGTCACTTTCCTAACGGCCATGCCTCCCTGGGCCATGAACCCAAAATACATGAGGATAGAGTGTTCAAGCCTTAGATACCCTCCTTCTGTCCTTGGTCTAGCCAGCGCCTTGGTGACTTTCCCCGCTGGTCCTGAAAGGCAGAGCCCTTGTGGGAACCCAGGGTCCAGCTCGCCTGCTCCTGGCACTGCCTCAGCCTGCCACCAGATGGCACTACTCTCCTTCAGAAACCCAGCCTGGAGCCCTGGGTCAGTAATGGGAGTGAGGGGCATCGCAGAGGGGGTTTGGAGAAGCCAGGGCCCAGGAGGCTGGGAAGCAGACCAGGAGCTATAGAAAGCCTGTCTAGCAGCTTTTCCGTCCAGATTCTGTGCTCTGTAACTCCTGTAGCCCCCTTACCCCTGCCAGCACCCACACCCACAGCCCTACACTTGCAGGCACTCCCAGACTCCCACTCTGGGACTCCCACTGTGAATCATTGGAAAGATATTCCTTGGCCTCCTTGAAGAATATCTCTGGAATCTGTCCCCCCTGCTCTGCCTGTGCCCACCCACTCTATGATGTGCCTCAGAAAGCAGCAGCCACCATCCAAAAGGGCAAGGAGTAATGCTTGCAGGACTGCCCAGTGTCAGAGAAAGGGCAAAAGGGGCAAAAGCAGCCCAGTCCTGGCCCCAAGGGCTACACACTTAGCTATGCTCCACCCGGCCTCACCCTCAAGCATGCCCATGCACTGGGGTAGGAAAATCGATAGCATCAAGTCCTCTGGGCTTCAGGACACTACTCATCTTTCTCCCTCTCTTCACCCTATCACCCTTCTCTCCCATCACCTACTTCCCAGTCTCACCAGAGCCAGGTGCTCCCACCAGCCCATCCCTACCCTGGTGCCACCACAACTCCTGTGCCTCCTCCTGCAATTCCCCAGGGCCAGGAGGTGAGGCCAACTGTCCCACATCCACTCCCGCTCTGCTATTGGCTGAACAAGACTGCTACTGCAAGTGTCCAGGAGTCACAGGAGCTGCCAAGGAGAGGCTCGGGCCTGCTAGACTCTGGGAACCCCAGTCTGGACAAAGAGAGAATTCCATTCATTTACTCAGTGACTTCCCCCTGCCTGGGAGCCCCAACAGCCTCCTAGAAAAGTGGAACACTACCCTCATTACACATGAGGTATGCAAAGGAACCGCTCCTGTGTGACTACATCCATGCCCACCACTCTCGTTTTACAGAGGGAGAAATTCAGAGTTCCCATAGTTTAAGCCACCACCTTGTCCAGTGATCACAGCAGCTGCAGTTTCCAGAAACCAGTCCCCACCTCCTGCTCCCACAAGCACAACTTCATAGAGGGGCTTGAGGCTCAAGTGGGAAATGAAGCAGTGACCCTCAGAGCCACCCCAGCTTCCACATACCAGGGCTCCAGCCAGAGCAAGGAGCCCACAGAGGAGGCCCATGCAATATTTAGGACATACTTATATTTTCAAAATTATTGTTTATCTGAAATTAAAAGTGCACCAGTCATCTTATGTTTTATCTGGCAATCCCACTCAAAACCACTGCTCTGCCACAGACCACAAGGACTCCCTTCTGTGGCCCCCAGGGCCTCCCTTAAATCGTTGCAAAATAGTTAGAAACAAATCAGAACAGCTGCCTCCCAATGGGTCTCATTAAAAATTAGATAAGCCAAGCAGTCAAGTCTCCCTTATCTAAAAGCTGATGATCTGGGTGATATAAGGCTCAAATCTCCCTTTCTACCCTTTTCTCTTTAACCCTATTGCTGATGGTCAGAGATGAGAAAATAGTTTTTCCTCTTTATTGGGAAGAGTTTGCAAAAGGAGACAGGTCAGCAGCTGAGTCCAGCTTTGGAGGCAGACAGGCCTGCATCCTAATACTGGTGTTCCCATTTACCAGCTGTGGGACCTTGGCCTAATTGCTTCACCTCTCAAGCTTCAGTTTCCCTGCCTGGAAAATAGAAATAATGATACCTCCTTTCTAGCATTGTTATGAGGATTAAATGCGATAATGCATATAAAGTGCTTAGCTTGGGGCCTGGCACACAGTAAGTGCTAACTACATGATAGCTATTCCTATTTGGATTATTCTCAGTCTGCAGCAGTCCCAGCGCAGTTCTTCAGGACCACCTCATCCGGGTCTGGTTCCTCTTTCCTCCAGTACTGCCTGCTGGAAGAGCTCAGGCTTTCCTCATTTAAATGAGAAATGAGCTCCTTATCAGAAAAATCCTAGGGCACATTTACGGAAGCACTGGGAAATAGTAGAGTAGCCACTCTTGGAGATCACCTGTTCACTCTCAGCAGAGAACTGAAAACTGAGGGTGTCGGAGGGTGCATTTAAGAGGATCTGCTCCTAGGCCTCCTCATGCCCGCAAAGGCTACCACTGATCAAGGGTGAAGCCAAGGAGCCCCTTGGATGTGATGCCAGACATATCACCTTCCCCAAACCAGCCCATGGTCCCTGCCTCCCTGCTGGGATGAAGCTTGCATCTGGAAACCCTACCCAGAGCACACCCACTTCCTTCCATGTGGTTCTCAGGCAGGATGGTGATGTCACAATCAAAGTAGAGGCCAGAGGGGGTGGCCAGAGATGGTATACTCTGGGCCTCCCTCACAATGGACCTGCCCAGCACAAACAGGGGCTGTAGCATGAAGAGGGCCAAACTCTGCCGTCCAGGTACTCCCAGGACCTGTCAGATCTCCCAGCCTGGCTGCCACTTATCATCTGACTCCCAGAGGCTATGCTCTAGGTCAGAGTTAGAGGTTGGGAGACAGGGCAGGGAAGGTAAGGAGAAAGCACTCCAGCCTCTTTTGTCTCAGGTTCCTGGCATTGTAAATCCTTCTGGGAAGAAACAACAGTGGAGTCAGCATTGGAGAGAGAAGCCCTTGGATTTTTGGCATTGCCTGTTTGTAGCCACAAGACCTTTCTACAGGATTCAGGGATCTCTGGCCTGACCCATTTGAAAGAACTCTGGGGACTACTGGGGCAGACCCTGATGAAGACTCAGGTCAGATAAAGCTTCCCAATCTGTCAGTTCTTTCACTTTGAAAAGCCTAGAGAAGAATGGCTTTGTCTAATGGGAGGAGGCTGGTTTGATCCCCAATTCAGATGTCAGAGACCCACCACCACCACCACCTGGAGTAACTACCTCCTTTTCTCCCCAAATCTGGCTGTGATGGGCCTGGACCTCCGAGAGATATTGCCTGATATAGCCAGGGGTACCCAGTTAGGCCTGGGAGCCGAAGTCATCAAGGAAAGGTATTTCTAAGTGTAGAGTGTGTCCTGGGCTCTTACCATGAGGCAGTTCTTCTTCATTCCCTCAGAGGTGGGGGTGTCTCTCCATGAAAAGTCACATGATGTTCCTGAGGGGAGACCCTCTGCCCGGCTCCTGTTTCACCAGGCCCAAATTTGTCACAAGATAGCCTTTTGTGAAGTCACAAAGCTGGCTGCCTCTCCACAGGAAAAGGGACCAGGACAACCAGGGACTAGTGGGCATGACTTAGGTGGACAGAGGGCTTCAGAAGTGGTCTTTGGACTCTGGAGAGGGGTGTGGGGTTTAGTGAGGCTCAGGTTGCAGGGGGTGGGGTGTCTGTTGGAGACCTGGGGATGAGGATAGTTTCTCAGGTCTGGGTCATTTCCAGGAGGTGAGAACAGCTGGGGCCTGCGTCTGTCTGTGGTCTTTGGCCACGGGCCTATCCTTTGAGACCTGGGGGGGCAGAGGGGGTGCAGGGGCCCTGCCCCAGCTGACTATATATAAAGGTCCTGATCACTGATGTTCTGGGTGTTCCATTGCAAATAGAGGTTAAGACCTGTGAGTAGGGGACCATATCTTCCCCTCCGTGCAACCCATCCATGATTATCTACTTGAATATTCCACCTGCTTGCTGGGTAAGCACATGGTGCCAAATTCTGCTACGTTGATAAGCAGCCCTGTCAGACTGCTCAGAGGAAGAAGAATGTCAGGAGAAGAAATAGTAGTGCCCAGTGCTCCAGAGTGTAGAGACTCTCACTGCCAGAGGAGCCCACTTGGGAGAAAACAGGAGTGAGGAGAAAGCTTCACTACAAAAAGTGTGGAAAGTCAGCCACCATTTTGCAAGGTCAAAGTTTGTATGTGGGGGATGGGGAGAGCCACTTGATGGAAGGTTTGTTTCTTTTTTTTTTAATAATTTTATTTATTTATTTTTCCCCCCAAAGCCCCAGTAGATAGTTGTATGTCGTAGCTGCACATCCTTCTAGTTGCTGTATGTGGGACGCGGCCTCAGCATGGCCGGAGAAGTGGTGCGTCGGTGCGCACCCAGGATCCGAAACCGGGCCGCCAGCAGTGGAGCACGCGCACTTAACCGCTAAGCCACAGGGCCGGCCCGATGGAAGCTTTGTTTTAAAAACAAATGAACAAAATTGTTCTCAGTGAAGTTAAGGATTCCTGAGCTCTGGCTCTGTGCCTAGCCCCGTACCCTGTGTCCCCCAGGCTGTTGAGGATGCAGCACAGTAGAGCTGACAGGTCCAGCCCTCAAGGGCCTACAGTCTAGGGACTGAGTGACAGTGCCCAGCTGCCTCCCTTAAAGAGAAGGCTAATGTCCTGGGAAACAGTAGAGTAGCCTGGAACCCATGAGCCCCACTTCCCAGGCCAGGGCCCTACATTTCCCTTAAGGTAAGAACAGACTAGAATCTTGAGAGATTTTGACAGTTGAGCCAAGGCAGCTTCACAGTGCCTCTCAGAGTCTACTGGTCCAGGTCTTGGGGTTGTTCATTTTGTTGAGAGTGGCTTTCCCACACGTGGCTCCTGTCTTGGTCACTTTTGTTGCTGCATTCAATCCATGCCTCCACAGAGGGCCCCCCTGCTGTCTGCTCTATTGAGCCAGTGAGTGTGCTGTGGGGACAGGCCAGGCCTGAGGGGTAAGAGAGTAGAAGGTGACCCTGGGCAAGTTTCCCCATCCATCCTTCATAAGTTTACTAGATCTATGGTTTTTAAATTTTGTTAGTATTATTTCACCATAGAATTCTTTTTTTCCCAATGAAATCTTGTACACTTGTTCATTAAGTAGATGAAAAGAGCCATGTTGGGAGTTGCAGGACATGGTGTGTCAGAGTCCCTACCAGTTCTGAGAACCCCCTTGGGTTCCAAGAAACTCAGTTTGAAAACCATGTGTCACGTGGCTTCCAGACCCTTCCAGGTTTGGCCTGCCATGAATCTGTGACTCCAGGATCTGTGCAGGATGAGATGAGGCCAAGGAATGCCATGTTTAGTGGCCACCTTAGAGTCCTGCCCTGAATATCTTCCCCTACTACCACTTCCAGTTCTTGGTTCCAGTTCAGCTTATTTACAACTGTCAGTGTATCCCCAGCCCGCCTCTCACCTAGCCCTCTGCTCCCAACTTTGCTTCTCTCCTGCTGGCTCTGAAATCAGCATCCAGGGCTCTGTGGCCTGAAGCCCACATGGAGTCCTAAATCAGGAGCACGTCAGGCACCTTTCTGTACTTGAGTTCAGTAGGCAGGAGACAGGAGACTGTCTTTCTCCAGGTAACATTCACTTTTGCCTGACTCTCTTCTGAGACCCGTGTAGCCTCAGGAATTGTCCTTGTCTTTTTTTGAATGCAGGACGTATTTGATTTCCTGGGGCAGCTAGCCTCACCTAGGAGCCGGAAGATGTCCAGGGCAGCCTGAGTGGAGAACAAACCCTGTCCTCTCCATTTCTTTTCCCCTTAGATGCAGGTCAGAGAGGACTTGGGCAAGGTGGGCTCCCCACCCTACAAGCCAGGCAGAGCTGGATTCCAGGGCCTTTTATTCCAAAGAATCCATGGGAAGCATCATGGCCTTGGCTACTCTAAGAAGGACAACAAATTCAGGAGAGCAGAGTAATGGTGCTGTAGACCTTGCTATAGGGAAAGGTAGCTACACTGTAGCTGAGATCAAAGGCTGCTCTGCTCTTATGGCTGAGGAGGTAGGGCAAATAAGAGCAAACCTTCGCACCGGCCAGGCGTGGTGAACAAATGAACAAGGCCCTCCAGTAAGCTGACTGGCTAGTACAAGGTTCTCAACCCTGGCTGCACATTCGAATCACCTATGGAGCTTTTATGACCTCCCAGTGCCAGGACCCTATTCCAGATCAACTAAATCAGTATCTCTACCGGGGAGGCACAGGCATCATTGTTTTCCAAAGCTCCCCAAGTGACTGATTCACAGCCAAGGCAGAGAACCACTGGTCTAGGGGGAGAGATTGGCATTAAACAGGATGTGGGCATGATGGTCTTCACCCTGAGGTGGGGCCTAGAGGCCTGAAATCCTGGGGGCTGAGTAAGCTGGGCCCTGCTGCTACTGGAAGTCGTGGGACCCCTGCCCCTTCCTAACCTACCTACACACTCACCCACACACTCCAAAGCACTTACTGCAGGGAAAGCAGGACAGAAGGCTCAGGGATCCAGCCCCAGGGAAGGAGAGCATGCACTCTGGTTTAGAATCTTGACCCTGCCCCTCTCTAGTTGTGTGGCCCTGGCAACCGTCTGAGTCTCAATTCCTCATCAGTAAAATGGGGCAATATTGCCTACTTTGAGGGTGAGTTGCAAGGAAGCACCTAGCTCACAGGAAGAACTCCTGAGACGGGATTGCTAGCAGCAGAAGCAGCCCAGGCTCCCTCTGTCATCACAGGCAGAGCCCTAGTGATCACCTGTCCAACCCCCTGGTTATACACACAAGGGCCTCAAAGTCCAGAGGGGAGAAGTTTTCCCAGGCCAAGCAGCCAGTGGGAACCCAAATCTCACTCCACACAGGCAGCTTCACGTCACAGTGGCCTTCCTACGTTGGGCTCCTACGTTCTCCTCATCCAGCAAAACTCCAAAAATAATTACTGGGACCTCTAAAGAAGCAAGCAGGAATTTTTAAAATACTTTTAGAATGTCTTATTTGTGATGCCTGGTTCACCCTTGGGGCAGAGGGTGTGTTCAGCCAGTCTGGCCAATTGGCCCCATGGGCTCTCTGTCCTCAGTCCCTTTTGATTTTCCTGATCCAGAGAAGAAGGTTCATTACCTCAGTGCCAAGGGTGTGGCCCCGTGAGCCTGATGACTACAGAAGAAGGATGCCACTCTGCTCCTGGGGCCTGGGCCTGGGGTTGGGAAGGGAGGGGAGGGCAGGGAAGAAACATGGTTGGTTTTCCATATAAGCCTTTTTTGTACTCTGACTTTGTAGCCACTGAGAATGTACTACTTTGATAAAAATAAAATTATATTGAAAAGTAAAACTATACATGTCATTATATGTTCATCAGAACCTACAGAATGTATAACACCAGGAGTGAACCCTAATGTAAGCTATAGACTTTGGGTGATAATGATGTGTCAGTGTAGGTTCATTGATTGTGACAAATGTACCACTCTCCTGGAGGATGTTGATGGGGGAGTGGGGGCGGGCAGAGGGTTTTGAGGAACTCTGTACTTTCTGCTCAATTTTGCTGTGAACCTAAAACTGTTCTAAAAATAGTCTATTAATAAAGAAATAAAAAAAAATAAAATGGACATATGCGGAGAATCGTACCCTCCCTATGGTGTTTGTGAGGATTATATAAGCTAATGGACAGGTGATTGCTCAATATAAGTTGGCTTTTGTCTTTTTTTCTAAAGCCATCTCTGTTCCATGGCTCCTTCTCAGCTGCCACTCATGGAAAGGAGATGGTGGGAAAAGGCACTTCCCGCCCTTTATCTCAGGATGCTGAGGCACCGGAGGCTTTGTCACTAGCTCAGTCACATGGTTTAACTGGTGATGCTACAGCCAGCCTTCTGGTGACAGTTACTGACCTCTGTTGAGGCTAGAGTTCTGCACTCAATCCGGACTCCTAACAGGCACTGAGCACCTACTTTGTGTGAGGTCCTATGCTCAGCCCTTCAAAGTGTTCTCTCAACAGTTCTATGAGGTAGGCATCATGCTCCATTTTAACAGATGAGTAACCTGTGGTTCATAGAAGCCTGTCCAAGGCTTCTGGATCCCAGTGGTTCTTAGCTCCTTTTTTTCCATTTTTTAAATTGTGATAAAGTACACATAACATAAAATTTACCATCTTAACCATTTTAAGTGTGCAGTCCAGTGGTACACATTCATAACGTTGTGCAACCATCACCACCATCCATCTCCATAACTCTTTTCGTCTTGTAAAACTGAAACTCTATACCCATTAAACAATAACTCCTCATTCTTCACTCACCCTAGCCCCTGGCAACCACCATTCTACTTTCTATGAATTTGACTACTTTAGATACCTCACATAAGTGGAATCATACAGTATTTGTCTTTCTATGACTGGGTTATTTCACTTAGCATAATGTCCTCAAGGTTCATCCATGTTGTAGAATATGTCAGAATTTCCTTCCTTTTTTTTTTTCTTTTTCTTTCTTTCTTTTTTTGGTGAGGATGATCAGCCCTGAGCTAACATCCATGCCAATTCTCCTCTTTTTGCTGAGGAAGACTGGTCCTAGGCTAACATCCATGCCCATCTTCCTCCACTTTATATGAGATGCCACCACAGCATGGCTTGAAATGTGGTGCATCCGTGCGCACCTGGGATCTGAACCCGGGCTGCCAGCAGCGGAGCGCATGCACTTAACTGCCACGCCACAGGGCGGGCCCTTCTTCCTTTTTAAAGGCCGAATAATATTCCATTGTATGTATATACCATATTTTGTTTATCCATTCATCTGTCAATGGACACTTGGGTTGCTTCCACATTTTAGCTATTGTGATCAATGCTGCTACGAACATGAGTGTATAAATATCTCCTCGAGACTCTGCTTTCAATTCTTTTGGCTACATACTCAGAAGTGGAATTGCTGAGTCATGTGGTAATTCCATTTTTAATTTTTGAGCAAACACCATATTGTTTTGCACAGCAGCTGTACCGTTTTACGTTCCCACCAACAGTGCAGAAGGGTTCCAATTTCTCCACATTCTCACCAATATTGTTATTTTGTTTCTTTCATTGCTAATGTATAGAAATGCAACTGATTTTTATGTGTTGAGTTTGTATCCTGCTACTTTGCTGAATTCGTTTATTCGTTCTAATAGTATGTGTGTGTGTGTGTGTGGAATTTTTAGGCTTTTCTACATATAAGATCCTATTATCTGAAAACAGAGATTATTTAACTTCTTCCTTTCCAGTTTGGATGCCTTTAATTTCTTTTTCTCGCCTAATTTCTCTGGCTAGAAATTTCAGTACTATGTTGAGTAGAAGTGGCAAAAGCAGGCACCATTGCCTTTTTCCTGATGTTAGAGGAAAAGCTTTCAGACTTTCACTGTTGCATATGATTTTTGCTGTGGGTTTTTCATATATGACTTTTATTACATTGAAGTAGTTTCCTTCTTTCCTAGTTTGTTGTGTTTTTATCATGAAAATGTATTCAATTTTGTCAAATGTCTTTTCTGCCTCAATTGAGATGATCATGTGTTTTTTTCTCCTTCATTCTGTTAATATGGTGCATTATATTGATCAATGTTAGTATGATGAACCATCCTTGCACTCCAGGAATAAATCACACTTGGTTGTGGTGTATAATCCTCTTAATATGCTGCTGAATTCAGTTTGCTAGTATTTTTTTGAGGATTTTTGTATCAATATTCATTCATAAGGGTTTAAAGATATATAGTTTTCTTTTCTTGTAGCATTTTTATCTAACTTTGGTATCAGGGTAATGCTGACCTTATAAAATGAGTTTAGCAAGTGTTCCCTCCTCTTTGATTTTTGGAAAAGTTTGAGAAGGGTATTAGTTCTTCTTTAAATGCTTGGTAGAATTCATGAATGAAGCCATCAGGTCCAGGGCTTTTCTTTGTTGGGATATTTTTGATTATTGATTCAGTCTCCTTACTAGTTAGAGGTCTATTCAACTTTTCTATTTCTTCATGATTTAGCCTTGGTAGGTTTTGTGTTTCTAAAAAGAGTTTGTCCATTTCATCCACGTTATCCAATTTGTTGGCATATAATTCTTCATAGTAATCTCTTGTAATCCTTTTTATTTCTGTAGAATTTTTAGTAACATCCCCACTTCCATTTCTGATTTTAGTAATTTGAATCTTCTTTTTTTTTTCTTGATCACTCTAGCTGAAGGTTTGTCAATTTTATTGATCTTTTCAAAGAACCAACTTTTAGTTTCATTAATTTTCTGTTTTTCTTTTCTCTATTTCATTTATCCTTTGGTCCTTAACTTGCTATGGATACTCTCCCCAGAAAACTGCCCATACACATCAAAATCTGCATACATATTCAGGGTCTTCACAGACCCCTGAAACCCAAAGATCTCTGCTTACAAATTTTGGTGCTGAAGGGCTTAAAATTCCCAGTGGTCCCTGAAAGGTTAAACTGGGTAGAGAGCAAGGCACAGGAAAAGGAAAGGGGCCAGCACTGATAACTCATTAGGCACTGAATCAGTGAGAACCTCTTGAATTTTATTGTGGTAGGTTGGGTTGGGCCCAGAGCATCCGCATTTCTAACAAGCTCCCAATGAGGCCAGAGCCATTGGTTCTGATGCATACTTTGAGCAATAAGGCTCTAAACAACCACATCTTCTCTAGCTCTGCTTCTCTGCTTATCAGGTGAGTTTCCCTCTCCACAAAAGACATCTTCAGGCAGGCAGGAGTCACCCTGACTCCTCCCTTCTCTTAACCACACTTTCAGTTACCAAGAGATGACAATACCGTTTCCTAAACAGTTTTGACTCCATTTGTCCATTTGTGGCCCCCCTCCTTTCAGTTTAGTTCACCAACATCTCCTGCTTGGACCATTGTAGAGTTCTCCCTACCCCAAGGCATGATCCCCTAGCCTCCGCTCTTGGAGCAATTTAAAATGCAAGTTGTCTTAGACTTTTAATGTGGCTTGCAAGGGCCTGTGTGACCCTGGCCCTAGTAATATCCCCAGCCTCGTTTCTTTGCATCTTACTCATGCAGTTCTCGCCTCTTGGCCTTTACCTCTGCTCTTCCTTTACTCAGAATCCTCCTCTCCATCTTTCACCTGACTCCCATTCTTCCTCCTGACCTGGCCTGCCTGCCCCTTTCCCTCCTTTCTAGGTTGGGAGCCTGCCTGGCCACACTTGCCTCCATTAGGGCCGTTGGGATAATATCCAAACCACCTGAAGCTCCTTTAAGCAAAATGATGAGCTCACTGTAAGGAGAAAAGGGAGTATTTTTTGGACTCCACAGGAAGGAACTCTGGTCCTTCCCTCTCTCCCTCCTCTGGGACTCTCAGCCCAGTGCCTTCTGACTGGTTGCTTCATTGCTCTCTGCGTCTTTGAAACTTGGCTCCAAATTCTTGGGATATAGAATCTAATTGACCCGTCTATAATTAGGTATTCTCCTTGGGCCCATCAGCTACTGATAGGGTACTGAGACACACAGTACAAACATACTCTCCAGGTCTCACTACTGAATGGGTGGGCAGTTTTGGAAAGGGGAGTATGGGCTAAGTAGACCCCAAAGGTGTCTCCTGCAACTCTTAGGGTATTTACCTTGTGCTTCCCTCTTGTAGGGGGTAACTACCTGCTACTGGTCTGCCTCCCCCTGTGGACATGAGCTGTTAGGATAGAGGCCAAGTTGTATAACTCTGTCTCCAGGGCAGAAACAGAATGTGCCCAATCAATGTCTGTGGGATGAAGTGCGAAGAAAGCCCAGAAAAGGACTGGCCTTCAGGCAAATGGAGGCATCACAGAAGAGATGACCTTTGGGCCAGGCATTAAAACAGACTGAGTTTCCTAACTGGGAAGAAAGGTTCAGCTAGAGGGAATGGTGGCTCTGTGGCCTGAATTAGTCCAACCACACATTATGAACACTTAGTGATTAACAACAAATTTGGTGATGGCTATGAGGATAGGGTAATGCTTGGAAATGGGTGAGGAGGAGCTGAAGGGAAGATTAGACTTCTGGAGTATCTGAACCAGATGTTTCCTCCTTTGAACCCCTGCTGATAGTTTGTTGTCACAGGAGTTAAGGCTATATTATAATTATGTTTGTGTTCCTGTGTCCCCCAGGAGCCTCAGGGGCTGCGTGCTTTTCATCTTTGTATAACAAATCCCCAGGGTCTTTTGAATGAAAATGAATCCCCTCATGGCAAATGGAGGCTGTGGACAACCCTAATATTCTATTCAATACATGCTCATGGAACCCAATCCTGTCCTAGACTTTGAGGCTACTGATGTGGGCCAACCTGGTCCCATCTGGAGGAGTCAGACGCAATTCCAATAAGAACGAGATAGGTGCTATAACCAAGATAATTGCAAAAGTGCAGCTGAGTCTGGGAAATCCCAGCCAATCTCTTGTAGAGTGAGTAAGAGCCTGTAATCCTCTCTGGAAGGAGATGGTGGAATTAACTTAAAAACAGCAAAGAATTAGCCAAATTTGCTTTGAACTAAATAAGCCTGTACATGTGTTTACCACTTTCAAAGAGTTTTTGTAGCCATTTTCTGTCTTACCATTGCAAGCATGTTATTCTCATTTTACAGATGAAGAACCCGTCTTAGGGAGGGTAAGTGATTTGCCCAACATCACACAGCATGTGAGAGGATCTGGTCCCCTCCTACCATCCCTGTTCTTCCTCAGGGATGAGGAAGTTCTTCTTGGAAGGAGTTACAGCCTCTCCCAGACACTTCAAGTTTTCTCTAGACCTTGGAGTCTGTAAGTGGGTACTATTCTTTCTCCCCTAATCAGAAAAACAGGTGTTGATCACCTACTATGTGGAAGGCATCATCCCTCCTTCCTATTGAAACCTGCTCTCAGAAAAGCACTAGCATAATAGTTATTTACCGCTGAAGCAAGTAAATACTCCTATTTTCCTCGCTGTGCAACATATGTATATATATTCACATATATATATGTGAATTCTTAGATCTGGATTCAAATTCTGGCTCCAACAGTTACTGACTGTGAGATCTCATGTAACTCAACCTCTCTGAGCTTCAGGTTTTTCTTTTTTTTTAATTGAGGTAGAAGTCACATAACAGAAAATTAACCATTTCAAGTGAAAAATCCAGTGGCATGTAGTACATTCACAATGTTATGCAAGCACCACTTCTGTCTAGTTTCAAAACATTTTCATCACCCCCAAATAAGACCGCATACCCATTAAGCAGTTACTCTCCATTGTCCACCCCCCCACCTCCTTTAACCCCTGGCAACCATCAGTCTGCTTTCTGTCTCAGGTAAACAGGATTTACCTGTTCTGGATATTCCATGTAAATGGAATCACACGATATGTGACCTTTTGTATCTGGCTTCTTTCACTTAGCATATTGTTTTCAATATGCTACATTTTGTAGTATGTATCAGTACTTCATTCCTTTTTATGGCTAAATAACATTCTGTTGTATGGATATACCACATTTTGTTTACCCATTCATCTGTTGATGAACACTCAGGTTGTTTCCACCTTTTGGCTATTGTGAATAGTGGTACAAGGAACACTGGCATACAAGTATCTGTTTGAGTCATTGGTTTCAATTCTTTTGGGTAAATACCTAGGAGTGAAATTGCTGGGTCATACCATAATTCTATGTTTAACTTTATGAGGAACCATACTGTACTATCAATCCCATACTGTTTTGATTACTGTAGCTTTGTAGTAGGTTTTGAAATCAGGAAGCATGAGTCCTCCAGATTTGCTCTTCTTCTTCAAGATTGTTTTGGCTATTTGGGGGTCCCTTGAGATTCCACATGAATTTTAGGATGGATTTTTCTATTTCTGCAAAAAACTATTTCTATTTCTATTTGATAGGGTTTGCATCAAATCTATATGCTGTTTTGGGTAGTATTGACATCTTAACAATTCATGAACACAGGATGTCTTTCCATTTATTTGTATATTATTTAATTGCTTTTAGGAACATTTTATAGCTTTCAGTGTACAAGTCTTTTGTCTCTTTGGTTAAGTTTATTCCTATGTATTTTATTCTTTTTGATGCTAGTGTAAATGAAATTGTTTTCTTAATTTCCTTTCGAGATTGTTCACTGTTAGTGTATGGAAACGCAACTGACTTTTGTGTGTTGGTTTTGTATCCTGCAACTTTGCTGAAATCATTTATTAGTTCTAATCTTTTTTCTTTTTTGGCATGGAATCTTTAGAATTTTCTACATATGAGATCATGTAATCTGTGAACAGAGATAATTTTACTTCTTTTCCAATTGGGATGTCTTTTATTTCTTTTTCTTGCCTAATTGCTCTGGCTAGGACTTTCATTATTATGTTGAACAGAAGTGGTGAAAGTGGGCATCCTTGTCTTATTCTGATCTTGGAGGAAAAAGTTTCCTTAGTTTTTCACCATTGAATACAATGTTAGCTATGGCCTTTCATATATAGCCTTTATTGTGTTGAGGTAGTCTCCTCCTTCTCCTAGTATGTTGATTGTTTTTTCTTTTTTTAAATTGTTTTGCTGATGAAAATTCACCCTGAGCTAACATCTTCTGCCAGTCTTCCTCCTTTTGCATGTGAGCTGCTGCCACAGCATGGCCACCGACAGACGAATAGCGTAGGTCTGTGCCCAGGAACCAAACCTTGGCTTCTGAAGCAAAGCCTGACAAACTTAACCACTAAGCCACCAGGACTGGCCCTTTTTCTTGTTTTTTGTTTTTTTTAATCAGCAAAGGGCCAATTTGGATGCCTTTCATCTTTTTCTTGCCTAATTGCTCTGACTAGAACTTCCAGTGCAATCTTAAATAGCAGTGGTGAAAGCAGGCATCTTTGTTTTGTTCCTGGTCTTAAGAAGATAGTTTTCAAAACTTTCAGTATTTCACCATTGAGAACAACATTAGCTGTGGATTTTTTATAAATACTTTTATCATGTTAAGGAATTTCCCTTGTTTCCTAGTTTTTATCATGAAAGCCAACCTTGCTCCTGGGAATATCCATATGTGGTGAGGGTGGGCAGATCCTCATGGCCCTGGAGCCCAGGACTCCTCACATTTCCCACCTAGCCCTAAAACAGGGTTGGTTGAATGAAACCTGAACCACCAAAACTTTGGTTCTAAAGTGATGTGGGAGTGGCCACTGACTGAGCTGTCAGGAGTTACATGGAGAGGCCAGAAACGACCCATCCCAGCCTGCCCAGCTAAACCCTGAAGTCCAGCTAGAACTACTTCTTCCTTGTTTTTCCTATATCCATGCCTTTTCCCATGCTGTTCTGTTATCCAAGGCCTCTTTATTCTTTTTTTTTTAATTTTTTTTTCCCCAAGGCCCCAGTAGATAGTTGTATGTCATAGCTGCACATCCTTCTAGTTGCTGTACCTGGGACACGGCCTCAGCATGGCCGGCGAAGCCGTGCGTCGGTGCGTGCCCGGGGTTCCAGGCCGGGGCTGCCAGCAGCGGAGTGCTCGCACTTAACCGCTAAGCCACGGGGCCGGCCCCGGCCTCCTTATTCTTAAAAGTCCTTCTCTATCAAGTCTTCTTCCATTGTACTATACACCTACCTTGTACAAGGGAGCTCTTGCCTCCATTTTCCCATGGCCCCTCTTTTATACCATCCTTGGAGAAATCACCTCATTCTGTAGGGTATCACAATTCAGGTAAGCTTTACCAGGCATGCCAAAAGCTCCAAGGGACCCCTACCCCTTCCCTTTCATTCCCAGTGCCTCACAGCCCTGCTTCAAGGATCGGCCCAACACATTCATATTTGTTAAGCATATTTATTGAGCTCTTCTGTACCTAGTCTAGATCTTGGGGATCTTGGTAAGATTGACAAGATCTTCATTCCATGGACCTCACAATCTTATGAGGGGATAAAGATGATAAACAGAGAAAGAAAAATATCAGATAGTGTTAAGTTCTCTGCAAATATAGAAAATAGGGTGGTGTAAGGGTGACCGGGCAGCTACTTAGATTGGGTGAGTGGTCATGGAGGACTTCTCTGAGGAAGCTGGTGGAGCTGATGGAACTAATGGAATTATTCTCTGTAGGACTTTTTTTTTTAATTGACTTCATGATAGTTTATAACATTGTGAAATTTTAGTTGTACATTATTGTTTGTCCGTCACCATATAAATGAGTCCCTTCACCTCTTGTGCCCACCCCCCCACCCCCTTCCCCTTGGTAACCATCAAACTGTTCTGTCTGTGTGTTAGTTTATCTTCCACATATGAGTGAAATCGTATGGTGTCTGTCTTTCTCTGTCTGGCTTATTTCGTTTAACATAATATCCTCCAGGTATATCCATGTTGTTGCAAATGGGACGATTTTGTCTTTTTTTATGGCTGAGTAGCATTCCATTGTGTATATATACCACATCTTTTTTATCCAATCATCAGTGGAGGGACAATTGGGTTACTTCCACTTCTTGGCTATAGTGAATAATGCTGCAATTAATATAGCGGGGGCATAAGCCTCTTTGGATTGTTGGTTTCAGGTTCTTTGGATAAATACCCAGTAGTGGGATAGCTGGATCGTAAAGCATTTCTATTTGTAATTTTTTGAGGAATCTCCATACTATTTTCCATAGAGGCTGCACCAGTTTGCATTCCCACCAGCACTGAATTAGGGTTCCCGTTTCTCCACAATCTCTCTAACATTTGTTATTTTTTGTCTTGGTGATTATAGCCATTCTAAAGGGTGTAAGGTGATATCTTAGTGTAGTTTGGTTTGCATTTCCCTGATGATTAGTGATGCTGAACATCATTTCATGTGTCTATTGGTCATTTGTATATCTTCCTTGGAAAAATGTTTGTTCATTTCCTCTGCCCATTTTTTGATCTGGTTGTTTGTTTTTCTGTTGTTGAGTTGTGTGAGTTCTTTATATATTAAGGAGATTAACTCCTTGTCAGATATATGATTTGCAAATATTTTCTCCCAGCTGGTGGGTTGCCTATTCATTTTGATCCTGGTTTCCTTTGCCTTGCAGAAGCTCTTTAGTCTGATGAAGTCCCACTTGCTTATTTTTTCTTTTGTTTCCCTTGTCCGAGTAGACATGGAATTCGAAAAGATCCCTCGATGACCGATGTCTGCCTATATTTTCTTCCAGGAGTTTTATAGTTTCATGTCTTCAAGGCTTTGATCCATTTTGAGTTAATTTTTGTGTATGGAGAAAGAAAATAGTCTACTTTCATTCTCTTGCATGTAGCTGTCCAGTTTTCCCAGCACCATTTATTAAAAAGACTTTCCTTTCTCCATTGTATGTTCTTAGCTCCTTGGTCCAAGATTAGCTGTCCATAGATGTGTGGTTTTATTTCTGGGCTTTCAGTTCTGTTCCATTGATATGTATGTCTGTAGGACTTTTTTAAAGCAACTGTTGGGGGCTGGCCTGGTGGCCTAGTGGTTAAGTGGGCATGCTCTGCTGCAGCACCCCGGGGTTCCGATCCTGGGTATGCACGATGCACCGCTTATCAAGCCATGCTGTGGCCGCATCCCATATAAAGTGGAGGAAGGTGGGCATGGATGTTAGCCCAGGGCCAGTCTTCCTCATTAAAAAGAGAAGGATGGCAACAGATGTTAGCTCAGGCAGGGCTAATCTTCCTTGCCAAAAAAATAAATAAATAAATAAAGCAACTGTCTATGACATTTATCTATTGACTTGGCAAATGTGCATGGTTATCTATCAGGTACAGTAATCTGTGCTGTTTCCCTAGGAGTTGATCAACAGCATCTCTCACACCTTTCCCACTGCCAGCCCTGAACATGATCCCCTCAAGACCATGAAACCTGGGAGCAGAGCTACAGGCCACTTCTCCACTCTCCAGGGCAGGTGGCCAGCAGTTCTCACTACACCCCCTACTGCCCCTGAGCTCTGGTCCTTCTGCCTAGAATTCTCCTTCCGTGAGCCTTCACATGCTTCTCTTTGGCATTCTTGGCATTCAGGTGTCAGCTGACAGGTCACCTCATCAGGGTGGTCTTACCCAATTCCTCCCCTCTCCTGGCAGCCTCTCTCCCATACAGGTCTCTGTTTTATGTTCTTTTCAGCACTCATTAGAATTTGAAATTATTTTGTGCTATTTGTCTCCCCTGTTTAGAGGTAAGCTACTTTAGGGTGGAGACCTGTTTTCTCTTGTTCAGTGCTGTGTTCCCCAGGGCCTAGATTAGCATCTGAAGTACAGTTCGGGGACAATAAGTGTCTGCTGAATGAACATCCACATTGGACAGGTTTTTATTAGTTACACTTTACAAACCAGAATCCTTCAAGTTCAACTTTGAGCATAGTTCTTCATTCACTTCAGTGTGTGGTTATGAGTAGGCTCGACCTATGTATCCTGTGCTCAAACCCAATCTCCCAGCTTCAGTTTTTCTGTCTTTGAAGTGGGATGGTAATTGTATGTACCTCACAATATCAATGTGAGGATTAAATGTGTTAATAGCTGTAAAATGCTTACAGTTAACGCTTGGCATGTCTTTTACTATTCCCCAGCATACCGCACAGTACCTGGTACAAGGTAAGTATCCAGTAAATAATTGCTGAATGGGGAATCTTATGGTGCAACAATTTTGCCAGGCCTTCATTAGACGTTAGGATGGATTTTTTTTAAAAGGCTCCCAGAGATTATAATCCAGTATGAGGGAAGTGGTATACAAGCAGAAAGTTAAAAAATATCCCAAGAATAGGATGGCTATTGAAGAAAGAAATACAACTATCTATCACCTTGGAACCTGGTTCAAAGTGATCACGGCTTTGGCATCCAGAAGTGGGGGTGGGCTGGAAGTGTGGCTAATGGAG
Source organism: Diceros bicornis minor (assembly GCF_020826845.1). Classification (NCBI taxonomy): domain Eukaryota; kingdom Metazoa; phylum Chordata; class Mammalia; order Perissodactyla; family Rhinocerotidae; genus Diceros; species Diceros bicornis. The sequence goes on from NC_080741.1 coordinate 52,278,063, forward strand.
AAAGGACTGAGCTGGTTTTCATGGAATGAGGAGGAGGTGAAGCAGGTGAAAGGAAGAGGGTGTTTTTCCAAGCGTGAGCTCACGGTGATGGAGAAGGCTTAGTTCTAGTTTCTAATTTATTAACCAGTCACTGGGTAGTCTTGTCTAACCCCAGCAGGAAGACCCCAGATTTTTTAACCTCACTTAAAGGTAGAGCTATCAATAGGAAGGTATGCGTGTAAATTAATCTAGGAATTCTCCCCTAATAGAATCCATTTTCCTACAGGTGAATTTGGGGGTACCATGATCTCCAAAGGTGGTTGTGGGGGCATAACATCATCCAAGTTGTCGGGGAAGCTCCTGGAGGGTAAGGAAGTAGCGATGTCACAGAAGGGCAATGGCATCTTGGGAGGAGGGAATGGAAGGGGCTTTCATCACCAGAGGAGCCAGCCCTAGCCCTGGTTGCTCCAACTCAGTGACAGAGGAGGAAGGTAAGTGTGGATGTCTTTGGTGATTGTGTATTGGGCCTTTTGGGGGCAGGGAGATAAACAATAAGACTGCTTTCTCAAGTCTCTGCCCAGCTTCAATGGTCTCTCTGTCCTCCCTCTGGTCATCTTTAGGGCTTTCACCTTAACCTGCTTCAACCATTGAGACCAAATCTGCTTTACGTGTCACACAGGGAGTCCAAGCTAAGAGGTCAATTGGGGAAAATGCAAGGCCTGGAGGAAGGAGGGGTCAGAGCGCTGATCTGACCTTGGGATGGTGAGAGAAGAGAACCAGCTTTTGAGGCATCCTTTGTCCTTTAAGTGTGTAGGATAAAGTCCCCTTACTTGGAGGAGCAGAGAGTCTCCACAGGTTTTGAGCATGCTGCTTTCTAACCCCTGAGCCTGCCATTTCCAAATGGTTAACAAAACACCTTTAGACAGAGCCATTTCCTTACTTCCAGAGAACAATATAAATGGAAATCCATGCGTGTTTGTGTGTGACAGTGACAAAATTTCATTCAGGTGCAAGTGACTGACTGATATCAGAGCTTTTATGGAAAGTCTCTTCAGACAACGGAGAAAGTATATCAAGGTAAAATTTCCTGAGTCTCAGAAGCCAAGGGGCTAAGTGAGAATGGAAAATTTGAGAACAAGCAAAAGCTATGATTCTTTTTGGAGTACCTTCTGCAGATCTAAATTCCCATGGATAGTTTGGGAACACACACTTGTATTTTTATAACCTAACTTGCTCTGAAAATAACTATGTCTGATATCTAGAGGTGTGAAGGCCCAGAAGAAGAGGGAGGTGGGGAGGAGAAAGGATTTTTGTGTGTGTATGTGTGAGGTAGACTAGCCCTGCTGCTGCCAATCCTCTTTTTGCTGAGGAAGATTGGCCCTGGGCTAACATCCGTGCCCATCTTGCTCTGCTTTATATGGGACTCTGCCACAGCATGGCTTGATAAGCGGTCCATAGGTCCACCACCAGGATGGGGACCTGTGAACTCCAGGGCCAGCTCAGCAGACCGCGTGCACTTAACCACTACGCCACCAGGCCGGCCCAGAAAGGATTTTTTATCCTCTTGATTTTATGAGGAAAACAAAACAAAACCTCAAAATTAAAAAAAAAAAAAAAGTCTGCTTTCAGAATTTTTTCATCATCTCACCAATGTTGGAGGAGGAGGAGGTGGTATTGGAAGAGGGGGAGGAGGAAAGAACCTGGGGTTGTAATGGAGAGAGCTGACACAAAAACACTTTTCTCGTTAGCTGGAGCCCACATGGCAGTAATTCCCAACTTGACGGAGGAGAATCTGCATCCTTAACCTCCCCCTGAGTGTCAGTGATCAAGAAAGCCTTTTCTTGTCCCTGCTTCTTTCCCAGGCAATTCAGAAGACAGCTTTGGTCAACAGGAACCGGGACAGGAGGTAGGGGTTAGGGGGGACACCGCGAGTTACATGTGCGCATCAATTTCGGGGGTCATTGAGGGCTGCACACAACCTCTGTCGGAGGCGATAGTAGCAGTAGCAGTCATCACCGGCAGCATCGGCAATGACCGTGCCCCAAAGTTGAGCCCCACATCCCTGCACCAGGCACTTGCATCATCCCATTCAATCCTAACCAGCCTCCGAGGTTATCGCCAAGTGAGGAACGAGGAGGAACCGAGACTCAACTGAAGCACCAAGTGACCGGCGTGTCTCTTTGGTGGCTGGCGGGGCGTAAACCCATTCCGTCGGACCCACCCTGGAGCCGGGTGGATTCCGGCCTGGGATTTCCGTGTCGCATTCACTTCTGAAACGGTCATCTGTAGCACAGAGGTCTCTATCCAGGGAGGAATCGCGGTCCATCTGGCGCGGGGAAAGAACAGCCTCCGGTCGGCTCTCAGCGGAACTCTCCTGTCGGCAGCGCGTGTTCCCGTCCGGTCGGCCGGGCGCGCGGGCCGGGAGGGGGACTCTTTCTGGCGCGGACCGCGAGCGGAGGCTGCGAGCGCCGCCGCCGGAGAAGACCGACGCTCGGCCAGGGCCAGCCGGGGGCGCCCGGGCCTGGCCGGCTGCTTCCCGCCTCACCCGCCACCCCCGCCGCCGCAGACACCGCCGAGGCGGGCGCAGCAGAACCCGCGGCCACTCGGCCCTGCCCGGCCTGGCGCGGCCTGGAGCCGCGGCGCGGGAGGTGAGTGCCGGTGCCCGCCCCCGGCCCCCCGCTCGGGCCGCCGGGACCCGCAACAATGGGGGCCCAGTGGGAAGGCGGCCCGGGCCCCTGGCGCTCAGCGGCCTGGGGCAGCAAGCCGCTCCCGGCAGCCCAGGCCTGGGGGCGCTGGATCAGACCTGGGAAACTCCAGTGGCCAGAGGCTTGGTGGGGTCTTGTCCTCGACTCAGGGCCTCGGTGGCTTGATATTTAGGATTTTTGTAGCCCGGAAGGGAGTTCTAGGGCCACGGAGACTTAACTCTAGTGACGTGCGCTCTCAACGCTTGATGCAGACGCCCTGGAGGCTGACCATAGCGGGGTGGATGGGGCGGGGTGGGGGGGAGCTCGCGTTTGGAATTCTAGGGGCCTCAGTGTGCCTGGTCCCTAAGGAGCATCGGGATGCATTACCCGCTGCTCCCAGCTCTGTGAACTTGGCAGACTGGGGTCTGGCTGGGGAGAAGAGGCATGGAGAGTTTAGCTTCTCTGAGGTAACCGGTGATTAGTTCCTGGAGAGTCAGGAGCTCAGCTGGGCTTAGGGGGAATTGAGCAAAGAGCTGGATTCTCGGGGGCCCAGATGCGTCCTGGCGTTGAGTGGTTCTCAGGAGGGGAATTTGTCACGAGTGTCACGGTGAGTCGTTTTGGCTACCTTGGTGTTAGGGTGAGGCCAGAGTTGTGATTTGGGGAGTGTAAAGGAGGGTTGGTAGGCTGCTGAGGTTGGAGAATTAGCTTTATTTGGGCCATGGTGGTGGCAGCCTGGGAGGTGAACAACGGAACTTTGCAGAGTGGGCTTCATGATAGAGAATGACCTCTTACTGCGGGGGCGTGGGTGACTCAGATCTGCTAGAATTCCTGTCCCTTGCTAGTGGATGTGGCTGACTATATTGTTGGCTGGGCACTGAGGTAGTTGGGGCTGGAAGGGGCGTTTGGGGACGAATGAGCTTGTTCCTAAGTAGAAGACAACATGGACCCTTCCTTCTTACTCCAAGTCAGAATGGTAGCTGTCATTGACAATATTTTAAGTAAAGAATTTCTTTGTGGTATTTGGATCCAAAGCTTTCCTCTGTTCATTTTTTTTCCTCCTTTGTTTTTGAATTGTGACTCATATTTTCTTTTCAGCCTTGTAGCTATTGTTTGTAATGATAGACAAACCTAGACACCATAATGTATGTAAATTATCGGGGTTTTTGGCCCAATTCTTATAAATCTCAATTAAGAGCCTGTTTTCACTAATTTGTTTGTCATTATTTAATGAGGCAACTTTAGAGAGGGATGTGAAAACCCTAACAGTTTATGTTGTTAAAAGTTCTTTATAGGGGCCTGCCCAGTGGCGTAGTGGTTAAGTTCCTGCACTTGGCTTAGGCGGCCAGGGGTTCTCCGGTTCGCATCCCCGGCGGTGACCTGCGCGCTGCTCATCAAGCCATGCTGTGGCAGGCATCCCACATATGAAGTAGAGGAAGATGGGCACACATGTTAGCCTGGGGCCAGTCTTCCTCAGCGAAAAGAGGAGGATTGACAATGGATGTTAGCTCAGGCCTAATCTTTCTCACCGAAAGAAAAAAAGTTCTTTGCATCCCTAAATCCACGAAACTTCATTTTTCCTGCTGCCATGAAGTCGTTACATTGAATCTGTTAAATCTTAGTGACTGTCATTTCAGCCCTCCCAGGACATTGTCTTCACCAGAAGTGTTATCCATTCTCAATGAATTTGGTCTATGCACTGTGTGTCATCTGTACATTGAAAGACAGTGTGCAAACTCCAACTCTGAGGCCTGCAGCTGTGCACCAGAGCTCTGTGTGTACTATTCAGGCAAAAGTTGGTGTGTTTTCTGTAGATGAGATATCAAACACTGTATGAAAAAAACGTTGCACTTTCTGAGTTTATTTAGAGTGTTAGGAGGTACTGCCTGGTTAGTATACTAGACTATAAATTTTCAGGTGAGATGTGAGGTAATTCTAACTATTTGTAGTTATACTGATAGTTCTGGGGATTGTTTTTTCCCTTAATCTTTAAAAAATCATTATTTCCCTTGGATTGTATTCTTTGTTTCTTTTTCTCTCTTTTAAATTTTGTATCTGAAGTAATTCATTCTTTCATAAACCAGTGCTATTGAGTTATGCTAGGCACTGTGTTGGCCACCTCCACAATGGTGATATTTTTGACATTTTAATAGCAGTTTAGTCCTTAGTGCAGAATTGGCTATAGATCTATGAAAGAAGAAGTGATTCACATATATCAAGCTTTTAATCAGTAAAGCCATTAAATAAAATTTTTATAAAGTATTAATTTTGACTAGTGAAATTGATTATCTTCATACATTTCCATGTAGAAGATTTATCTAAAATGTGTCACATTGGTATGGGCTTGTTTTTGCATTATTTTGTTTAAATACACCCATTAATTTTAAGTACTCCTGTAGACAAACCACAAGGCAAACATTTCGTTTCTTTATGTGTCTGGATGAACAGTGATTTACAAAACCGTATATGTGCTCAGGTTCCCAGGAAGCCATCACACTTTCCTTCCCACTGTGGTTTTGGGAGCATGAAGGCGTTGCTTACTCCATTTGTCTGGTTCACTGTATGTAGGCTGGGAGTGTCTGCTGATCGCTTGGAGTGTTATCCCCTAGAACAGGAGGAATAAGATTGAGGTAAGGCTCAGTCTATTTGAAATTGCTTGCCTCTTGATTTACTGCATAAAATATAATATAAATTACATTTGAATTTTCTTTGCTTTAATTGTTAATTTCCATTTTGATCTAGTATAATGCAATTCTGTCTTTTCTCTCTTTGCTATCTCTCTGTGTATATATTTTGGCCAAAAATAAAAGAAGAAATTTAAATTCAAGAAATCTAAATTCACTTAGATAATAAATAAGTTCTTTGAAATGTCTCATTTTCCATCTGCTATATTCACTTGATCAAAGAAAATAAAAACTAGTTTATTTGTTGCTTTGAAGGCAAAGTGATTGCTGAAAGAAATGTTTTTGACTAGTCAAATGGATCAACTTCAGAAACTTGAAAAGAAGGCTTAGAGTTTTTTTTTTATTTCTTTAGAAAAATTCTGAGGTGCCTAGTGCAATGGGAAGAGCATGGTCTTGGGAGTCATGCCACCTCTACCTCTTGCTTGCTTTTTGACCCTGGGTAAGCTGTTAACCTCTCTGAACCTTGTTTTTTATTTTATTTTTTTCATTTGTAAAATGGGGCTAATATAACCTCTGCAGGTTGTAATGAGGTCTAGAAGTAAGGGCCCTAGTGCTTCGTGGGGTCAGTACTTGTTGTTAGTAGTAGTTAGCGTGTATTATTATGTAGGGGGCACTATTCTCAGTAGTATTAGTAGTAGGAGTGTAGCTGGGTGCTATGCGTAGATGAGGGCCTCAGTTTCCTTTTATGGTGATGAAGGCAGCCTGCTGTCTGCACCTGTTGGCATCCTGGACAGGTGAGAGAATTGTTGAGGTAGTCTTTATCCAGTATTGGTGGGCAGGAGTCCACGCTATAAAGTCCAAGGTCATTCCTGGCACTGGTAGGTTTTTTGCTGTCAGTTACTATGGTGAAGCCAGGAGGTGAATGTTTGGTATGTCTTTGTTTTGGGAACAGTGGGCATTCCCATTGACAGAGTGCTAGAGTATGCCAGGCAGCATCATGTTCTGTGTGGCCCTTTATCCTAGTGTTCTCTAGCTTTCTTCTGTTGGCATCAGAGACCTGACTTGGGTCTTTTTGCCTGAAGGGCTCCAGATGCTGGAGAGATGTGTTGTCTTTCTCTAATTTGGGCTACTTTGGGAGAATCTAGCACTCTGTTCAGAAATATTTTTGATGAACAGAAGGTTCACAGGCTTTGTTATAGAATTGTTTAGTTTTATTTTTTCCCTGTGAGAGGAAAAAAAAAAGAAAAGTCCAGAGAATAATAAGTATGAGCCAGATAGAAGTGATTCAGAATAACTGGCCCTAAATCTCTTCTAGTCTTCCTTGATCAAATGGCCTATCTATTCCAGTGGTCTTTAACTCCAACTAAAAGTAAATAATATTTCTCTGGCCTCAAAATACTGTGAACATCTAGATTATGGTATGTCTCTACTTCAACATCTCACAAGGACCTCTATGACCCATCCTTTTTGTTATCTTTCTCTCTAGTCCCTCCTCTGCCGTAATTCCTCGGGCACTTGAGGTTCCAGTTATAGTGAACTCTTTGAAGGTCCCAGCATGCTCAGGCTATTCCTCCTGATAATTTTCCTCCCCATTCTAGTGCTTTTCTCACTCTTGGGCTTGAATTTACCAGGAATTCAGGTACCACCATCTCTTAAAAGCCTTCCTTGATTCTTTCCAGATTAAGCTGAATGCCTTTCTTTTGTATGGCCGTTGCAGTCTGTGCAAGCTTCTTTCATAATCACACTGTACTCTTAACTTTTGATATTTTTGTGTGTTTTCCATGCCTAGGTTGTGACCTACTTGAGGGCAGGACTTTGTCTTGTTTATCTTTATATCCCAGTACCTACCCATTTCTGACACAGAGTAGCTACTCAGTAAATGTTTGCAGGGTGAACAAATGAATGACCTCTGCATGTGAAATGGCAGGAAACCATTCCTTGTGGAGCTGGTGGTGTGATAAGTGTTCTGACCTCATGGCTGCATCTGATCCTGGCTGAAGCAGTGCTTCTGCTTTTGTAGTTCCAAATTGCTAAAAGCAATACTTTATTTTGCTGTGAAATGTGTTGCTTATTCCATATGTTATGGTTTTGAGGCTGGGGGGCTATTTCTTGCTCTCTTTGGGTCTTGCCAAAGTTTCCCTTGGAAGAGATTATAACAGTTCTTCATTAGTATTATCTAGATCTTCCGTTGGACATTTACTGCTCTGAGCACTTTGTCCTCAAGTGTAAAGAAAAGTGACTAGTCAGTTTGGGCCACAAGGTCTCCAGGCAGCTACTGGCCAGCCTGGGAGTGGGTAATGGATTTAACACTAGGATGTGTGACTTTTGTAGGCTGATGGACCTTTTGGAGCCAGCTGAGCTCAGTGTCACCATACTCAGGATATAAGATTATTTGCCCAAACTTTATTTAGGAATTTGAACTCAGTAACTATGAAATTATCTGTACTAGTTCTTTGCTCAGCCTAATACTGTACTAACACTGAAACTGATATATTAATTCTTTGTTAGGAGGCTCTGTGTTCTGAGTTATTAACCTAGAAGTTATGGAATTGTGATTCTTTTAGTCACCCTCTTGGTTCTTCTTAGTGGTAAAATAACTTGGGAGTATACTATCTAAATTACTTTGATTTAATTTTCGTAGTTGATCAGATCACATAGGAATTCTACTGAAGGCCAGGTGTGAGGAACTTTATTGAAGCTTACATAATGCAGGTGTTCTTTCATGCAGGTAACAAACATAACAGATTGCAGAAAAGGAAAGCATGAAAAGTAACTGTAGTTAGATTAAAGATAAAAATTGATATGAGATAAAAAGGAAAACTGAGACAAAGCATAAGGTGCTTTAAATGTGGCAAGGAACTGTTAAATTTAAGACATTTTGTGAGCAGTATTGAGATGTTGAGAAGGAAATTGTTATATAGGTTAGAAGCAATAAAAACGTGGACAATTTCAGCTAGCGCAGGTACCTTGGAGGTACTACCACCCACTTAGGCTTTTACAGCAGCATTGATGGAAGTTATATGTAGGCAGAAATGAAAAATGTTTGCTTTACTAAGATAAGTATACCTTGTGTATGTATGATATTATAGTTTATAAAGCACTTTCATATACATTTACTTTACTCTCCCAACAACCCTGTGAGGCAGATATCCCCATTTTACAGATGAGGAAGCAAACACGAAGAGGTGAAGTGGCTTGCTTTCAAGTGCACAAAGCCAATAAGAAGAAAATCGGGGACTTGATGCCAGGTTTTCTGATTCTAAGTTTAGGGCCTTTTTTATGTCCTCATAGGATATTGTTAGGGCTTCAGTTTGGGGTGACAGTCACCCCTTCTTCCAGGCTTCTGGCCAGTGGAGGAGACACACAAAGAAGGTAGTGCCACATAGGGAGTAGAGCTTCTGCTCCGTTAACAGCAGCCCATTAACTCTGGAAGAGCTGGATTGGGTAGGAACCTAGAGGGAGCTCCACTTTCCTCACAGATCACTTAGTGGTCAAGAGAAAAATGCAGAACCAGGGTGGAGATGTTTTTGCACTTGAGGCCCAGTGACACAAGTAGGGGTCTTCCTCCTAATGTGATGGTGTGTAGAAATTGGAAGAAAAATGGAAATTTGGGAAAGAATCCTTTAGGTGTGATTCTGGCTTGAGCTCAGTCCGTTTGCTTTTATTGTGCTTTCCAGTCCCACTGTCTCCCCACCCCATCTCTTCACCTTTTTCTTCCCCACTGTTTCCCCCTGCCACATTAGCTTGGACGCTGGTTTGCCATGGTCCACAGTTTCCGTGCTGCCTTCCCCAGGTCTGAGAACCCTTTGCCTGCCTGACTTTGTGCTCTATCTGCTCTGCCAGTTGCCTTCCCTAAATTCTCTCCCTTGGCTTCATTTGCTGACCCTAGGCTGCCCAGTGTTTCTGGAGAGTCAGGAAAATGGGCTGTATTGCTTGTCTTGGCAGCGGTTCCCATTGCCTCTCTTGAGTTGAGCTCTCTCTGTCCCTCACGGTGCTTCTGTGCTGCCTTCTCAGGGTCCCATTTCCCAGAACAGCTGCTTGCATGTTTCCCAAGGCGCTTTTTTTCCTCAGGCCCTAGACCTGCCCTTCATCTCCCTCATCTTGACCTGTGACTTCACGTTAGGGCTTGTGCTTCCTGATTTTTTCCCCTTTCCTTTCTCTCATGATACTTTCATCACTCAGAGTCTCTTGCTTTCAGAAAGTTTTTGACTTTTTCCCCTGATTATACAAGTAATATATGAGCACAGTAAAATTCAGGCATTTTTAAATAAAGAAAGGAACCCATAATCCCATGCCTCAGTGTTAACCACCGTTAAGGTCTATATATATATATTTTTGTGTGAGGAAGATCAGCCCGGAGCTAACATCCGTGCCCATCTTCCTCCACTTTATATGGGACGCCGCCACAGCATGGCTTGACAAGCAGTGCATCGGTGCGCGCCCGGGATCCAAACCTGTGAACCCCGGGCCACTGCAGCGGAGCGCGTGCACTTAACTGCTTGCGCCACTGGGCCGTCCCCCATTAAGGTCTATATTTATCTACATTTTTTTCCACTGTGCATGCTAATGTGTGTGTATGTGTGTGAGATAAAGCAATTCCTTTTTACAGAAATGGGATCATAACAAATCTACTCTTCTGTAACTTGCTTTTTTAATGCTTCTATCTTGGGCATTTTCCCATGTTTAGGACACTCATCGATCATGTCTTAGTTACATAGCATTGTGTTGTATATTTGTATCAATTTTTCTAGTCTCCTGGTAATAGACGTTTGTTTCTACTTCTTTGCAGTTACAAGCATCTTTGTATATCTTTTTATACCTCTTTGTATACATGATATACATCTTTCTAAACATTGTATACTTACTTCTTAGGATAAATTACTACAAGTGGAATTTCTGTGTTAAAGGCTATGCATGTTTAAAATTTTGCTACATATTACCAAATAACTTTCAAAAGATTGTATCAATTTATATTTCTCCTCTAGCACTGAACATTATCCATATTTTTAATCTTTGCCAATTTGAAGCCTACATAACTAATTTTTATTTATATTTCCTAATTGAGGAGGATGAGCATCTTTTCATGTGTTTATTTCATATATATTGATTGATCAATCAATTGATTAATCAGTTGTCTCCTTTCTAGCATCTTCCTATCTTCCCTCTTATCCCTTTTTTGTTTTTACCTACATACAAGGTAGAACCATAGTAATTTTGTTTAGCTCTGGGCTTCTCATGCTACCCTAGCCTTCTCCTTCCTATCCCTGTCTCTTTTATCTAAAATCCAATTTTACTGCCATTTCCTTACCGCCTGCTTTATCTATGTCTCTTAATCCTTTGTGAGTTGGCTTCTGGTCCTATATTTATCCTGAACACTATCTCTGAGGTGAAGTCCTTGTTGCCTGGACAAAGATTTTTTCCTTGATGCATGTTCTCCCTTGTTTTGACTAACTCCCCACTCCCCACCATCTTTCCAGGGAGGGAAGCTACACATGAGTGGGCTTTTTATTATGGAAAATTTCAAACATATACAACAGTAGGGAGTATAGTATAACGAACCCCATGTACTCAAATTCAACAATTATCAGCATTTCCCCCATTTTTTCTTTCAATTGTCCTCCCCATTTTGTTGTTGTTGTTGGCATGTTTTAAAGCTAAATCTCAGACATTGTCACTGAGTGTGTGCCTCCAATAAGAACATTTTATTTTTTTAACATCATTACGTTGCCATTTTCTACCCTAGTGAAAAATAATATTTCCCTAATAGTGAGGACTTGATTTTTAATCCTGGCTCTGATACCTGCTGTTTAACTTGGGCAGTTTATATGCTTGTTTTCTCTTGAAATGTAGTGAAGATAGTGATGATAATGCTACCTCATAGGGTTGTTGTGAGGTTATCTCATTTACTTTGACATAAAGTGCTTAACAAAGTGCTTTACCTACGCAGAGGCTCAGACATTTCTTGTCTTTACTTTGTATTCGTCCATCCATCCATCCATTCAGCAGATATTTATTGAACATGTATGTGTCAGCCGAAGAGGAGACGCTGACTTTGCCTTCTAGGATTCCGCCCCATTTTGATTCTCTCCCTGCCTCTCAGATGTGCCTTTTTAAAATCCCTCCCTTTTGCCCCCCTGGATGTGGATGTAACCCAGGTTTGTTGTTTTCCTCTTCTATTCCCTCTGTAGTCTGGCCCTCAGAGATCTAGCTCTTGTACTTCCACCACTTCACGTTATCTAAGTGACTCGATTCTGTAACCCTGGTTTCTTTACCAAGCAACAAACCCACATTTCAGCTTGGTTTTTGGACGTTTCTGTCTGGTGAGAAGGATAAATGTAAAGTACACTGAGCTGATTCTGCAGACAAGGGCTGCAACTCAGTCTCAGCCACTAACTTCATGGCTTGAGGAATTCAGTCACCTCTCTTGGTCTTGGTTTCCTTAGTCAGAAGGATGGAAGGGCTGGATTAGATTCTGAAGTCCTATCCAGCTTTAAAAGTCGGTCAGCTGTGAGAAGGTGGTTTCAGTAATAACCTACTCAGCATATGTGGAACATTCACCATTCTGCTCCCCGAACAAGTTTCTGACTTCCCCTGCCTGGCCTCTCCCAGAAATCCAGGTTTCACTCTATGGCTCTTACCTCTCGTTTGTTCTCAACACTAGGCCAATTACTGCATGGCTAATTCTTCAGTTAATCCTGACTCCTGGCTCTTCCCGGAACACACTTTTGGCCCTTTTCAGATTTGCATCTGTATTCACATTGTTTCCCCTGAACCTGTTCTGGCCAATTGAAATTATGACTTTCTTTCTAGGCTTAGTTCAGATGACAGCTTCATCTGCATTGGAAGTGAGTCCTCCCTCTTCTGACGCCCATGACTGGCAGTGCGTCAGTGACATTTCACAGTATACCTGGTATTTCAGATATTTGTGTGCATAAGTTTTTCTTGCCTTCTAGTTTGTAAGCTCCTTGAGTACCACATTTACGTTGTATGTAATTTTGCATCGTACATTGTCTAGCACAATTCTTTGTACTAATAGTTTTTAAGTAGGTACTGATTGAATAAGTGACTGAACTAAAGTAGACTGCTTCAAGTTAAGAACATTTATGGAAACGTTTTTATTTATTTATTTATTTATTTTATTTTTTCCCCCCCCAAAGCCCCAGTAGATAGTTGTATGTCATAGCTGCACATCCTTCTAGTTACTGTATGTGGGACAAGGCCTCAGCATGGCCGGCGAAGCGGTGCGTCGGTGCGCGCCCGGATCCGAACCCTGGCTGCCAGCAGCGGAGCGCGCGCACTTAACTGCTGGGCCACGGGGCCGGCCCCATATGGAAACGTTTTTAAACCCAGGTGTTCTAAGGATGTGATGATTACGTAGTCAAGAATGAAGAAGGCCTAGCTTGTGAAATGGTATCAGTGGTACTAATTCAGATGCTAATTCCTTGATCTCAAAATTCAAAGAATCTTCTGCTTTCCTGTCTCAGAGTTGGGAAGATTTTCTGACTCTTTTGGATAATATGATTTAGCTTCGCCAAAGCATCTGTTGTCATCATGAAGTAGTTAAAGGTAATTGCCAACATTATTGAAAGCCAACTTACCATGGGCTAGACACTGTGCTAATTGCTTTATTTTTTCACTTTACTTAAAAAATAATCTTATATGAGATATGTACTATTATTATTCTCATTTTATAAATGAAGAAACCTAGGTTTAGAGAAATTAACTTCTTTAGTGCCCCATAGATAGAAAGTGGCAATGCTGGGATTCTGACACAGGCCATCTCATTGAGTCTATATTCTTAACTGGTGTACTGCTTTCCTGTCCAAAACATGTTTACTGTCAGTGGCTCTTTTATATGTTTATTTTCTAGCACTTATCCCTCATCAAAAATCTTGCATGGATTTCTTTATCTCCCCCCCCGCCAGCCCCCAACCAGCTATCCCTCTGTTGTTCTTTCTGCTTTTGGTGAAGGGTATGCCATTGTTTTTGCAGTCACCCAGACTTCAAGCCTCAGAGTCGTGTTTAATTCCTCCCTTTCCTTCCTGTACAGAAGATTCTGCTGAGTTTTCCTTAGTAATGTCTTACACCTGCTCCATTCTTTCTGGTTTCTTTGCCTTCCCCTTAATCCAGGCTCTCCAGATCTAGTCCTGGATTATGACAGCTGATTTTCCTTCCTCCATTCTCTTCATCTTTGCAGTCCTTTGCAAAGGATTGCCTTTCACTCATCTCTCTTCAGTTAAAAATCCTTCTGTGGTTCCTGTACTGGAGTTCCTGAAAGCCAATTTTCTTTTTTTTTTTTTCCTTTTTTTTCTGTGAGGAACATTGGCTTTGAGCTAACATCCGTTGCCAATCCTCCTCTTTTTGCTGAGGAAGATTGGCTCTGAGCTAACATCTGTGCCCATCTTCCTCTATGTTGTATATGGGACACCGCCACACGTGGCTTGATGAGCGGTATATCGGTCCATGCCTGGGATCCGAACCTGTGAACCCCAGGCTGCTGAAGTGGAGTGTGCGAACTTAACCACTATACCACCGGGCTGGCCCCTAAAAGCCAGTTTTCAAATAGTGTCGTAATCACCTGGGGAGCTTCTTTAAAGCATATAAGTCCTCATAATAACACTGTGAGGTTGATGCTGTTATTTCCAGTTTAGAGATGAGAAAACAGAGGCTTAAAGAGACTGAGTCACCTGCACAAGATCACTATTAGTGGGAACTGGAGAACTCTGTATTTTTAACAAGCTCTCCAGATTCTGATGCTCTGACAGGTTTAGAAAACACTAGGTAGCCTTCAACCCCTTTTAGAATCCCCTTTCCCCCATGCTGTCTTTTTCTGCAGTTCCGGTGATCCCTCCATCCAATGGGTCTGAAATTTCTGTAGCATTTGACTCTGTTGATCATGCCCACCTTCCTAATGTCTTTCCTGGTAGCATACTTCCCTGGCTGGTTCTTTCCCTTCCTCTCTGACTCTCTATGCAGGCTCCTTTTCTCCATTCCCTCATGGTTTTGCCCATCCTTGGCTACCTTTCCCTCACTACACACATTCTCTGAGCATCTTCTGTATTTGAGGCTTCAGCTACCTGAATGTAGCAAGAACACTCAAATCTATATCTCTGACCTCAATCCGTTTTCCAGCTGTTTCTGGCATTTCACCATTAACAACACTATTAGCTACCCTGTTGTTCAAGTTGGAAGCCTGGGCCATGGATAAGAGCTTAGAGTCTGGAATTAGAAGTCTGAGTTGGAATTGAATTCTACCCCTCTGGGTATATTTGGGGCAGGTCACTTAACCTCTCTAAACCCTAGATTCCTTATCTGTGTGATGGGATAACATTACTTTCCTCATGGTATTGTGAAGATTCAATGGGAGAATGTAGATAAAACACTTAACAATTTGGTTAATATTTATGGAGCCCTTCTTATGTACCAAGTACTGTGATGGATGCTGGGGAGACAGTGGTGAGCAAGGCTGCCCTCATGGGGCTCCAGTTGGCTACTGAAGTCTTACTGGTTTTGCCTCCATAGTCTCCTATGTTTCCTCTTTTCTTCCTTCTCATTGCTACTACTGTAGTTCAGAGTCTCATCACCTTTTTTGCCCAGACTGTTACAATGCTTCCTATTGAATTTCCTTGCCTCCACACAGCCACCAGAGTGTTCTTTTTAAATTGGGAATTCAGATGTGCCACTTACCTGCTTGAGATCCCTCAGTGGCTCCCACTGGAGGCTCATGGACTATGGGGAGGATTGCATGGAAATAAATATTGAGTCTACTTCTGAGCTCAGCAGAGAAGGGCTCAATGGCATAATAGTTATATCTGCCAGAGGTGCAGACAGGGAAGTGGTGCCAGGTGCTGTATATTTGCCAATCCTTGTATAGGACAAAGTTCAGACACCTTAGCAAGGTTCTCAGGACACTGCTTGATCATGATCTGGCCTGTCTACTTCTTATCTCTTGCAATCTCCTTATTTACTCCCTCTAGCCACTAGTGCCACGGAACTGTACTTCTGCATGTGTCATTCCCTCTCCCTCAATGACTTCATCCTTCTCAAAGAAAGGTCTGTTTTCCTTTAACATTCAGGTTTGTTGCCTCCTCTGGGAAGCCTTCAACAGCCTTTCCAGGCAAAATTTTTTCTTTTCTGTCCTGTAGAACCTTAGTTTGACTTTTCTTTCTTCTGAAACATAATTCATGTACCATAAATTTCACCATTTTTAAGTGTTCAATTCAGTGGTTTTTAGCATATTCACAAGGTTATGAAACCATTACCACTATCTAATTCCAGAACATTTCATTACTACGAAAGAAACCTATACTCATTAAGCAGTCACTCCCTATTCTCCCTTCCCCCTATCCCCTGGTAATCACTAATCTACTTTCTGTTTCTATGGATTTGCCGATTCTGGGCATTTCAGATAAATGGAACCATCCAAAATGTGGCAGTTGACTGGATGATCCCTGGAGGGCTCCAGTCATCACTCTATGACCAGAGTTCTCTTGTCTGTGTATCTTCAGTGCCTACCAGTACTAGTTAATAGTAGATACTTAATCAGTATTTATTGATGAATCATTTTATCTCCCTTTCCAGACCTGACACTTCTGCCCTTTCAGCGCTCCTCAGATCCAAGCTGTGATTCCTGAGTGGAAGGTCCTCTCCTGCCCTCCTCACTTGTCTAATTCTGCCCTGCTTCATGGGTTGTCTCAAGGTCTGCCTCCTTCAGGAAGCCTTCCAACAGCATCCAAACCTCAGACTATATTGCTTTCTTCTCTGAACTCGGGTGCATTTAGGGTCGCTTTCATTCATTTGGCACTTAATAAATGTAGTTTTAACTGTGTCCTTGACTGGATTGCTAGTAAGCCCATGAACACTAAGGCTCCCTTTTTGCACTCCCAATACAAATATATAGTGGAATTACATCTAACATTTTACCTTACTTAAATTCAACTATACACTTTTCAAAAAGAAAAAAGAGAGAGAGAGAGCAAAGAATGATGATTTAAATAGTGAGGAAATTTCTACTCACCATTCTACTCACTCAGTGAGCGAGTACCCACAGGCCGTGGATGCAGTCAACATTGTTACAGTTAATCTGATTGACAAGACCTATAGATTTGAAGAATTCTTAACATTGGCAGAAGAGAAATTGTTTAGTTGGCGTGGTGATGGATTGGTAAGTATTCTACCAAAAAAAAAAAAAAAAAAAAAAAAAGAAGAAGAATTGAGGGCCATAGAGAATTATTGACTCACAAAGATTTGTTGGAAATGATAGGGAGGAAGATGAATAGGGAAAGCCTAGACACTGAAATCTTCATACAGTTGCTGTTTTGGTCCAAGCAGCAAAACACATGAGCAGTTTAATTTCTGAATATTGTACCTTTTTGGAATTGTTTTTGGTGTATATACCTACAGGAATACATACATAAAACTATACTGTATTTATATGGGCAATTGAAAAGGCTTTTTCAAGGGTGACTTTAACTATTGATGATCTTTCTTCACATGCTGACTTGAGGCCTTCATCTGAGCCCTAGCTAAGACAGGGCCCCTGTAGTAGACACCCAGTGAACTTTTATTGGCACTATGAGAGCTTGCCTGGTTGGTCACTGGATGTGGATATGGATTGGGGAAGTCACAGCTTGAAAAATAGGATGCTGCTAAGGATGGGGATGAAGTCAGGCAGGATTTGTTCACTGACGGCTTGCCCTGACAGAGAGAGAATACATGTATAAAGATAAAATGCTGATTTTACAATTATAAAGTCATATTTATTCATTGTAAAACAAAAGAATAAAGAAGAAAATAATAACTTTTTTTGGTAAAACTACCAGCCAGTGATAAGAAACGGTTAACCTTTTGGTGCATTTCCTTTTTGTTTTTTTCCCCTCTATGCATATATAAATACTTGCACATGTGTAATTTTATTTTTTAAATTGGGATCTAAATATTACATTTTTTGTGCTCTTTATATAACATTATATTGTAAAAATAGTCTTGAAAATCTTCCCCTGAAATTTGCTCTACTATATCTATTTTATGTTCCTCAGAAAGGCTCTTGTGCTAATAGATCAGAAGCCTCTTTGACAGGGCCATGTGTTTCATATATTGGTAGATTTGTTCATGAACTTGACCACATCTGCTTTGCAAGCTCTGATTAGGGCAAATTAGAATTCATCCATTGACTCTCAGCCCAAATTCCTCCCTCAGAGACTTGTGACCTGGTCACATCTGTCAGATGGCCCCTGTTAGACTTGCTCTCCATCTACCAACTCTGAAGTGGATATTTCAGATTAAATGTTGTTTAAAACATTTTAGATGTTTAGAAGAAAGCTTGATTTTTTTTTTTTTTTAAATCAAAACTATGTGCTATAGCAGCATCTTAAAGAACAATTCCATGTCAAGGACATTTTGGCAAGTTTTTCTCTCTTGAAGATTCACTTCTCTTATTATTCTGTAAGTACAAGTAGAAAAGAATGCTTTTTGAAGTATACAGTCAATATATTCCTTATGAGAAATCGAATCTATGAAACAGCAATATCAATAAAATAGTCTACTGAAATGGAAAGTATTACCCTTTCAGATGTAGTGTGTTTAAATTTTGTCTCCACTGATATTCTTCCTTCCCCAGGTTATATTTCTCCAGCTGCCTGACCTCTTGTAAGGAGTCTTGAATCGTAATGTGGGTAGAGCATTTGGTTCTTATTGCTTCCATAAGTGTTATCTCTGGCTTAATGTTTTTCATTTAGTAACTTTGGGTCTTACCCTTGGTAACTTTTGCCTCACCTGACCTTCTTCAGATCTGAACTGAACATTCCAGAGCCCTACTTGGTTCCTTTCTTGACTGTGGGTGGGCCTTTCAGTGTGGGTTATTTTGGCTGTCTCTGTGTTCTCTTCCCTTCCTTACTGTTTTATCCACTCATTGTTTGTAGACTTGGTTTAACCAGTTTTGTCTGGTAGGAATGTCTGTTTTCTCAGCTTGGGGCCAAGTTTTTACTTAACTTTTGGGTAAAACTATATAGTATCCCCACTGCTGTTTCCAGAGATGAGCTTTCCGAAACCAGTTTTATTTGTTTAGAAACCAGATAGCACATATTATGGTGGAAGATGTTACACACATATTGGAAATAAAAACAGGTTCTCTCTAAAGGGAACATTGGTTGCCTATAAGAGAACCAACATACTGATATGTACTGGGCAGTCTCAGCCACTAGGGCTTCCAAATGGGCTGTAGTTTTTCAAAAGAGACACTGTAAGTTTCACATTTATGGAGGATTTATTTGTGTTGTGCTACGTTATGGAGTGTTTATTATGTTGCTGGATCATATGCTGTGTGAACCCTTATAGCACCTGAAGTATAGGTGTCATTACTCCAGATGAGGAGAACGTAAATAATTTGCCCCAGTTAATTGGTGCCATTAACCTGGGTCTCTTGGACACCAAAGAGCTCCCACTCCATGATACACCCACTGTTTCGGCAGTGCTGATAGTAAAAACTGGGATATGCATGGCATCTAGTCTCCAGCCTGGCCTGGTGTCTGTGGAGGAGGAGGTGACAGCAGCACCCTAGGTCCTGGTTAGGGAAACCTGGAAGGGAAACCTCATGCATCTTTTACTCTTTCATTGAGGCTTGAAGCACAATACTCCACCAGCTCTGTTTATTTTACCTCCTAAATAATTCTTAAATCTGGCCTTTCCTCTGGCTTGTTAACTGGCACTATTTCCTTTCTCCTATTCCATCTTCCACATTTCTTCCAGCAGATTTTTCTTCCAGACCATGTTTTGAATGCTAATAATGTGCTAAATACTGAGCTGTGTATCTTCGTAGTACAATTTACATTTATATTCATTCACCATCTGATCCTCTTAATAATCCTTGAAGGTAGGACGTACCTCCATTTTACAGGTGAGGAAACTGGCCCAGAGAGATTAAGTGACTTGCACCAGGTGACACTGAAAAATGAGCTGGGATTTGTTTTCCCTTTGAAACTGCATACACCTATGCTTTTATCCAACATTCTGTGGTACTGAGTAATCTTCATAAAAGACAGATCTGATCATGTCATTCTAGTCTTCCTTGCAGAATAAAATCCAGTCTCCTTAGCATGTATTCAGGGTGCTCCATGATCTTGGCCCTCTTACTTCTCCAGGCTCATTGTCTACTCTTCCCTCATACTTCCTGCTTTATGCTCCAGTATAAAACATTGATTCAGAGACAAAAAAGAGCAGAACTCATTTAAGGAAATCCAAGACGTTTGGATAGACCTGACCTGTCTTTGTTCTTTATTTTCATGTACCCAGTAGATGTTAGTTGTTTAATAAGTTTTTGTTGAACTGAACAGAATTTTTGGAGATGTGACTCTCTAGAAAGAGACATTCCAGAGACCACCAAAGCTTCCACAGTGGTGAGCTGTTTTGTCAATTTTAATAACTTGAAGTGGGCCGCCCAGTGGTGCAACGGTTAAGTGCGCGGGCTCCGCTTCAGCGGCCCGAGGGTTCACTGGTTCGGATCCCTGGCAGGCAGCGACGCACCGCTTGTCGAGCCATGCTGTGGCGGTGTCCTATATAAAGTGAGGAGATGGGCACTGATGTTAGCCCAGGGCCAATCTTACTCAGCAAAAAAAAAGAAGAGGATTGGCAATGGATGTTAGCTCTGGGCTGATCTTCCTCACAAAAATAAATAAATAAATAAATAAATAAATAAATAAATAAATAAATAAATAAATAAATAAATAAATAACTTGGAGTAGGTAAGGGTCAATTTCTGACATGAGGGAGGTAACCTATTATTAAAAACAGAGCCTAAGGTTTTTCTGATTTTGGCACTTGGATGTGTTAGAACTATCTTTGTAGAACCATCTTTTTCCTCCTTTTTTTAGTTGGACCTCCACTGCTGTTCAGAATTTTTTGTTGACTGGTACCCTAGGAGGCTGTATTCTTAAGTAATGGCTTTGGTTTCCTATGGTGTATGAGCTTTCCAAGTATTGGTTCTCAGTTATCACTTCTGTTCTTTCTCTGAAGCTTCGTAGAACAGCCTGATCAAGATCTCAGAGCCTCTTTATGTCAGGGTACAGAGAATTTGCGTTTTAGTAAAAGAAGCTCTTGGTTTGTAAGTCATGGTCTCCACACCTTCCTGCCAGTGTGTTTTTCAAAAACCACCAGGGTCAGCAGTTAGAATGTAGTAATACCATAGCATTTGCTTTATCATTTTGCTGAGAAAGGTTCCTTTCTTTTTAACCCTTTTGTGTGTAAGCATTTGGTAGTACATTTAGTGAATTTTAACTGATTGTTAAATCTGCAGATAATGAAAGTATTGAATTTCCCTGACACTGGAAAAGGCCTAGGTGTGGGAAGATTAGTTAACTAGATGGTAGAGTATCCAGAGTATCAGCTTGTCTTCCACAGATCATGATCCCTCTCCTTTCACTGAAGTTCCTCTCAAATATTTCCCTAAACATGCTGTGGTTATTTTCAAATCTTCCTTAAAAATCTGTTACTTCATGTCAAGTTTAGAGACAGCCTAGAGGGAGACAACTTTTGGAAAGCAAAATTAAATAATTGATTCAGCTACCGATGGGCTTTTCAGAGTTTCTCAGGGTTTTGAGTCAGCTGGCTATAGCCTCTTTATCCTGATGTTAATGTGTTGTATAGACATAAGCCTTCTGAAGTGTTTGAAGCTGCTGCCAGGGCCTGGTAAGGGACTCAGGAAATCCACAGACCAGGAGTATCTTCCCCAAAGCAATGAAGCAATTTGTCTCTCTCTTACACAGGAAAACAACAGACGCTCGCTGTGGGCCACAGTTAGCAGAATGCAATGGATTTGGGGTCCTCCGTTATATGTAACTGAAGATGTGAGATTTGTTATCTAGGATGCCTAACCTAATGTAAACATAGAGTAAGGAATTAGAAATAGAGGGACTAGATAAGAGGTATAAGAGGGGCTTCTGTGGTCTCCCCTTTCCTTTAATCCTCTAAAGAAGAGGCTAATTAATATTAGGATTCAGTAAAGCATAGATATTGGTTTCTTGGCTAAACCAGATGTAGCCTGTTAAAGAAACTAGCCCAGATGGGATGTTATAATAGGGGGAAAAAGTGCTGAAAGAGGGCAGTTCAGCTTTGAGGGAGCATGTAGTGCATGTTATTTATATGGTTATAATAAGATATTGTTAAGAAACAGCGTTTCATTTGAGGATCATGTGTTTGATTCTTTTCTACAAATCCAAATGAGAGAAGCTTTATTACTTCCCGTTTTGTTGATGACGGTGGAGGGTATGGGACCCCTGAAGGCAGTGTCTAGAGATGAGAACAAAGAGGTCTTTTCACTACTCAGTCCAATTACCAGTCTCAAATGCTTTGGGAAGCCTATGTAAGTTGCCAGGATTGAGCTTCAGGAACATGTATAAATATTGAACCTCCTCAGTCTCTCAGATTCTTTTCTGATTGAGATTAGGACATTTTGTCTATTGAGTTGCTTAACACCAGTGCCCATGAGCTCCATTTTTCTTGTTTTTAAGGAAAGGAGGCTTTGAGGCAGCGGCACTGTCAGTTTCCTGGGCAGGTGACTGGCCTTCCCCAGGAAGAATGTCCTCCCACCCCTACCCATCCCCCATCTAGCACAGGCTGCTACAACACAAGCAGAGGAGAGCCTGCTGTCCTTCTGTGTCATCCCTGCAAAGGTGTTCTTCCTTCACAGTGTGTTTATGTCCATCAAATGTTGATTCTTGTTACTTTTTAAAAAAAAATCATTACATATTAATCCAGTTAGAACTAGCGTGAGAATTTTAAGAAGTGACACAATTTGTGAAACATAGCATTCCTGTGGAACTCTGCTCAGCAGATCAAAAATGCCACAAGCATGTGTCCTAAGTAGTTGACAAGGGTGATTTAGGTTTGAGTCACCAGCTGGAATGATGTGATAAACCGCCCTATATCCAAGTTTCCATCATAGAGCTGGAACTGATTGATTTTTTTTTTTTGCTAATTTTTAGTGCCCCAAAATGGCATTTTGGGGTGGCTACCTTTTAGAACTTTTATTTACTATTTTGGGTGGAGGTTGTTTATTATTTATTTTATTTATTTCAAACATATAGAACAGTATTCAGAATAATATAACAAATACATGTTTATGGCCCTTCAGCTTTGTCATATCTCAGCTTTGTACCATAATTTTGTTTCAGATATTTATACTTAAAAAAAAACAGAATGAAGTTATTTAACTTCCCAGTCCATTTCCCTCCCTCCCCCCAGAGGTAACACTATTCTGAATTATATGTCATTCCCATGCATGTTTGCATGTTTTTCTTCTTTTACTATGTGTATGTTTCCTTACAACATTGAGTGTTTTGTATATTTTAAAACTATAAATAGTTATCTTGTATTTATCTTTTTGCATCTTTCTTTTTCACTTAATATTATGTCATTGAAGTTTATCCATGTTGATTTATATTATACTCTAGTTGATTTATTTCTTTTCTTTCTTTTTTTTTTTTTGGTGAGGAAGATCAGCCCTGAGCTAACATCCATGCCAATCCTCCTCTCTTTTTTTTTTTTTTTTTTGTGTGTGTGAGGAAGATCAGCCCTGAGCTAACATCCATGCTAATCCTCCTCTTTTTGCTGAGGAAGACTGGCTCTGAGCTAACCTCTATTGCCAATCCTCCTCCTTTTTTTTTCCCCCAAAGCCTCAGTAGATAGTTGTATGTCATAGTTGCACATCCTTCTAGTTGCTGTATGTGGGATGCGGCCTCAGCATGGCCGGAGAAGCAGTGCGTCGGTGTGCGCCCGGGATCCGAACCCGGGCCGCCAGTAGCAGAGCAGGCACACTTAACCGCTAAGCCATGGGGCGGCCCAGATGCCAATCCTCCTCTTTTTTTGCTGAGAAAGACTGGCCCTGAGCTAACATCCGTGCCCATCTTCCTCCACTTTATGTGGGATGCCGCCACAGCATGGCTTGACAAGCGGTGCATCGTGCATGCCCGGGATCTGAACCCCGGGCCGCCAGCAGTGGAGTGTGCGCACTTAACCACTATGCCACGGGCCAGCCCCTGGTTGATTTATTTCAAGTTGTGTGTATTCCATTGGATGAGTGGGGTATAATGTATTTATGTACTTTCTTATTAATGAATATTTAGATTGCCTTTTGTTCACTGATCCTTACAATGACACAATGTAAATTAAAAATTTCCTTGTATACTTGTCCTAGAATTTCCCTGGGAGTAAAATTTCTGAATCGTAGGTCACAGGCATCTTTAAACTTGCTAGATGTTCCCAATTATTCAAAGTATCAATCTGTACTCCCACCCGTTGTGTATACGAATCCCCCTTGCTTAGCAGCTTCCCCAGCACTTTGTACTGTCAGACTTTGGCATAAACTTTATCTAATGTGTGTGAAATATTTTTTGGTCGTTTGAGTTTTCTCTTCTAGAATTACCTAGTCATATCCTTTGAGTAGTTTTCTATTAGGTATATCTTTTTCCTACTGGTTTTTAAGAGTTTCTTATATGTTCTGGATACTAATCCTTCGACTAGTTCTATGCTTGCAGATATCCCCCAGGGTGTGCCTGGCCTTTGCTTTGTTTACAGTATTCTCTTGTGCGGACATTTTCATTTTTGGTGTAGTGAAGTTTATTGATCTTTTCCTTTATAGTTTGCACATTTTGTGCCTTGGGATTTTGATTAGAAGTGCATTGAGTTTGTAGGGAAAATTGACATTTTGTAATAGTCTCTTCCCGTCCATGAACATGTCTGATTATCTTTCTGATTATTTAGGTCTCTTAATATCTTTAAGTGAAGTGTTATACTTTTTCCACAAAGTTCTTACATATCTTAATGTAGATTTATTACTAGATACCATATGGTTATTGTTGCTATTATAAATAATATTGTTTTTAAAATTACACTTTCTAAATGGGTGTTGACGGTATTTAGAAATAAAACTGATTTTTCTGTATTCATCTCCCATCCAACCACCTGACTGAGCTCTCTGTATTTCTAATAGTTTGCCTGTAGATTTTCTGTGTTGAAATAATATAATCCTTGACTGTTGACCATTTTCCTTCTTTTTTCCAATCCCTATGCTTTTTGTGGGTATATGTGTCTTATTTGTTGGTTAGAATCTCTAACTTGATGTTGATAGAAATATTGATAGCATGCGACCATGTCTTGTTCCTGAATTTAAAGGCTATGCTCCCAGTGCCTCATACTAAACATGGTGGTTGCTTTTGGTAGACTCCCTTTATCCAGTGAAAGAAGTGCTCTTCTAGTTTGCTGAGTTTGTTGGCTTTTGTAATCATGAATGGGTTTTGAATTTTATTTTTTATTTATTTATTTTTTATTTTGGTTATGATTTTTTTTTCTGGCTCTATTTTTTTTTATTGTGAAGTTTTTGTTGTACATTATTGTTTATCAGTTACCATATAAGTGCATCCCTTCACCCCTTGTGCCCACCCCCCACCCACCTAGCCCCTGGTAACCACCAAACAGTTCTATCTGTGAGTGTGTTGGTTTGTCTTCCACATATGAGTGAAATCATGCACTGTTTGTCTTTCTCTTTCTGGCTTATTTCACTTAACATAATACCCTCCAGGTCCATCCATGTTGTTGCAAATGGGACGATTTTGTCTTTTTTTATGGCTGAGTAGTATCCATTGTATATATATACCACATTTTCTTGATCCAGTGGTCAGTCGAGGGACACTTAGGTTGCTTCCACTTCTTGGGTATAGTGAATAATGCTGCAATGAACGTAGGGGTGCATAAGCCTCTTTGGATTGTTGATTTCAGGTTTGCTGGGTAGATACCCAGTAGTGGGATAGCTGGATCATAAGGTATTTGTATTTTTAATTTTTTGAGGAATCTCCATACTGTTTTCCATAGAGGCTGCACCAGTTTGCATTCCCACCAGCAGTGGATTCCCATTTCTCCACAGCCTCTCCAGCAATTGTTGCTTTTTTTCTTGGTGATTATAACCATTCTAATGGGTATAAGGTGATATCTTAGTGTGGTTTTGATTTGCATTTCCCTGATGACTAGTGATGTGAGCATCTTTTCATGTGCCTATTGGCCATCTGTATATCTTCTTTGGAAAAGCATCTGTTTATTTCCTCTGCCCATTTTTTGATTGGGTTGTTTGTTTTTTTGTTATTCAGTTGTGTGAGTTCTGTATATATTATGGAGATCAATCCCTTGTCAGATATACAGTTTGCCAATATTTTTTCCCAGCTCGTGGGTTCCCTATTCATTTTGATCCTGGTTTCATTTGCCTTGTAGAAGCTCTTTAATCTGATGAAGTCCCACTTGTTTATTTTTTCTTTTGTTTCGCTTGTCTGAGTAGACATGGAATTCAAGAAGATCCTTTTATGGCTGATGGTGAGTAGTGTACTACCTGTATTTTCCTCCAGGAGTTTTATAGTTTCAGGTCTCACCTTCAGGTTTTGATCTATTTTGAGTTAATTTTTGTGTATGGTGAAAGAAGGTGGTCTACTTTCATTCTTTTGCAAGTGGCTGTCCAGTTTTCCCAGCACTATTTATTGATGAGATTTTCCTTTCTCCACTGTATGTCCTTAGCTCCTTTGTCAAAGATTAGCTGCCCACAGATATGGGTTTTATTTCTGGACTTTCAGTTCTGTTCCATTGATCTGTGTGTCTGTTTTTGTACCAGTACCATGCTGTTTTAATTACTATCGCTTTGTAGTATGTTTTGAAGTCAGGGATTGTGATGCCTCCAACCTTGTTCTTCTTTTTCAGGATTGCTTTAGCTAAATGGGGTCTTTTGTTGCCCCATATGAATGTTAGTATTCTTTGTTCTATTTCTGTGAAGAATGTCGTTGGGATTCTAATTGGGATTGCATTGAATCTGTAGATTGCTTTAGGTAGTATGGACATTTTAACTATGTTTATTCTTCACATCCAAGTGCATGGAATATTTTTCCATTTCTTTGTGTCATCGATTTCACTCAATAATGTCTTACAGTTTTCCTTGTATAGGTCTTTCACTTCCTTGGTTAAATTTACTCCTAGATATTTTATTCTTTTTGTTGCAATTGTAAATGGGATTGTCTTCTTGAGTTCTCTTTATGTTAGTATGTTGTTGGTATATAGAAATGCAACTGATTTCTGTAAGTTGATTTTGTACCCTGCCGCTTGGCCGTAGTTGTTGATTATTTCTAATAGTTTTCCAATGGATTCTTTAGGGTTTTCTATATATAAGATCATATCATCTGCAAACAGTGAGAGTTTCACTTCTTCGTTGCCTATTTGTATTCCTTTTATTCCTTTTTCTTGCCTAATTGCTCTGGCCAGAACCTCCAGTACTGTGTTGAATAAGAGTGGGCACCCTTGTCTTGTCCCTGTTTCCAGAGGGATGGCTTTCAGTTTTTCCACACTGAGTATGGTGTTGGCTGTGGGTTTGTCATAAATGGCCTTTATTATGTTAAGGTACTTTCCTTCTATACCCATTTTATTGCGAGTTTTTATCATAAATGGATGTTGGTCTCTGCATCTATTGAGATGATCATATGGTTTTATTCCTCGTTTGTATCACATTGATTGATTTGTGGATGTTGAACCATCCCTGTGTCCCTGGTATAAATTCCACTCGATCATGGTGTGTGATCTTTTTAATGTATTGCTGTATTCGGTTTGCCAATATTTTGTTGAGGATTTTTGCATCTGTGTTCATCAGGGATGTTGGTCTGTAGTTTTCCTTCTTAGTATTGTCTTTGCCTGGCTTTGGTATCAGGGTGATGTTGGCCTTGTAGAATGTGTTGGGAAGTGTTCCATCTTCCTCTATTTTTTGGAATAGTTTGAGAAGGATAGGTATTAAGTCTTCTTTGAATGTTTGGTGAAATTCTCCAGAGAAGCTGTCTGGTCCTGGACTTTTGGATTTTGAATTTATGAAAGCTTTTTCTGCATCTTTTGAGATAGTGTGTAGTTTATCTCCTTTAATCTGGTAGTTACATTATCAGAAGTTTTTAGGAGTCTGACCCTGTTGTCTCTTGCTTTTGTTTGATTAGTCTCTGAAGTATTTGTATTTTGGACTGTGAATTCATCTTCAGTAAGGCTTTATCTGTGGGAATCTTATGTAGCCCAGGTTGAGGTATGTCCCAGAGATGTTTTGCGTTTGCTTCTAGGCAACTAGGGTGTATCACTTGCCTGGGACCACTTTAGTTTTGGTTAATTTCTTGGACCATGTAGGTAAATATTAGGTAGGTCAGTATACATTTCAAACTTAAATTGGTTCAAGGGCAGACTCATGGTTACAGACTTCCATTGGATACCTTTTTTCACTCTTCCAACCTAGGTTGACACAGCTTTTATATTGTCCTCTGTGTTGTTGGTCAGATTTTTCTAGACCACTCTTTCATGAGAGTATAACTCTTCAAGGCCATAGCTTTATGTAGAAGTCACAGTCCTTTCTTTTGAACTTCTTTGAGCCCAAGGCATTGTCTCTTTTCTCCCCTCCTCTCTCCAAGACTGGCACCCTCCTCTTTCCCTAGGACTGCTGTAATGTCAGCTCTCAAGAGTATTCATCTGTGTTTTTAGTTTGCCTTTCATTTTTGGTCCTTGGAAATTTCTGTTACTTTTTTTGTGAAAAGAGCTGTGTGTTTAAAATGGATGCTTATTCTAATTCTATCCATATTTCTAGGTGTTTTGCAGTAGGAGAATTTGCAGGGTCTCCCGTCTGCCAAGGTGCCAGGCAGGAAGTCCTTGTCCAGCTTGTTAGATGTACCTTGTTCAT
This sequence comes from Diceros bicornis minor, assembly GCF_020826845.1. NCBI lineage: Eukaryota > Metazoa > Chordata > Mammalia > Perissodactyla > Rhinocerotidae > Diceros > Diceros bicornis. Next base: position 52,306,070 of record NC_080741.1, read on the forward strand.
TTTGGTGCTATCTTGTTGGTTTCCACTGGATAGTTTCTAGAACTGTTGACCTGGAATCTTCCTCTGGTGCTGTCCTGCCTTTATGACTCTGGTATACCCGATATTCAAGTACTGTTTCTCAGTTAATAATTTCTTTTGCGGATAATAATTTTATAGGCTTTCGCTGCAAAAGTGGAATCAGTGGGGGAGCTATGAAATGGTACACTTAATCTTGGTTTGTGTTAATTCTGAAATTTGAAATGGAGTGTATTTCATAGTTCTTGATCAAGATAACAGCAGCACTAAAGGCATTTGTAAAACTGCATGGGTCTTTTCCATCCTTTTACGTGAGTGACATTTTTTACAATCCCGTCCAAGCTTAAAATATGTAATTATTCTTATAACTTCAATATTTTGTTTGTTGTAAAGAGTAAAATACAGTTTGAATAATACTAATATCAAGTCAAAAATCTAAGTGGAGGCCAGCCTCATATGTCATATCCAAGGTAGTGCAAAAATAACTTAATGATATGAACTTCATTAAGAGCAGGACTATCTTAAAATGGGGACATTTGAATGTGAAGAGGCCTGCCTGTCAGAATTGTTTATTATAGAAGTCAGGGTTTTTTGTCTTTAGTTAATGGAAGAAATGATGAGGAGATTGTGGATATAGCTGTGATGTGTAGTGTTCGGTAGTTTATTGATCAGCATGACTGAGTGGCAGCCTCTAGCCGTGGGTTTATAATGCCCTATAGATGCAACCATTGACTTAGCTGTGCCTTTTGTTTAGCTTCACTGTTATGTAACAGTGAGTTGCACTCCTCATTCTTGTGTGCTGTGGTGAGCAGGTGGGAGGATTAGCTCTTCATCCTGTCATTTTTCTGTCACTCACTCCCGTTCTATTTTTTTGGGCATTTTTATTTTGGCTGAGGTGCTGGGGCAATGTCCACCTGAGAATAGGTCACAAGAATGTTTAATAACTACTCGTTGACTGAATGACCGGAAGATTGGAACTTCATTAACTTGCTTTCCCAAATGCAGGCCTGGAGTCTGTCCTTGAGATTTGGCGGTTGTCTCTAGGTGTTCCACTTTTATTCTTCACTCTCAGTCAACTAGATTGTCTTGGATTGTGGTTGCCAACTGCTGTAAGTTGGCATAGTGAGTGCTGATGAAGCAGAGGTTTGGGGTTTAATTCTAGGGTACAGCTTCACCATGGTTAGAGAGAAACCATGCAGCCCCAGACTGTACCCTTAACTGCACTAGGGTGAATGAGTATCCTTGGGCACCAGGGGACCAAGTAAGAGAGTGTGGATGTGTTTAGGGCAGATGTTTAGTGTAATTAGGGGAGAAAATGCATTGTAAATTTCCTTATGTTGTTTTTCATTTTTGTATTAGGGATATCATTTTAAATTATGATTAGATTTGATTTGGAATTTGGTATTTATTCAAATGTTACAGACTTCTTTGGTGTCCCAAAATGACATTTTTGTTGATTCTTTCTGTTTTGGAGTCAGATAGTCCTATGGCTTCTTGCTCTACCTCTGGGTTCTCTTCTTTGAGGCATATATTTGTGTCCACCCCCACAGTGCCTGGCACAGTGTCTTTATCATAGAAAGTACCTAGGCTTTGGACTGAATAAATTACTAGCCTTTCTGCCTTTCCCTTTGACTATTCTTTCTCCAAAATAATTATCTGCCACTTTTTTCTTTAAAATATTTCCTTAAGCTTTTAGTTCATCTCAGCCTTTGCCCTTCGTCCCCTCTACCATAACAATATCTCCTGGCTATAAGGTCCCTGTGTGAATTATTTTGGTCTCTGTACCTCCCATTTGGTATAATGAAGTTTGGCCTTGTCTCCATGGTATAGCATCTTTATCTGAAGAGTGGCGGGAGGTACATACAGCTGGGTGTGTGCATGTACACAGGCCTTGTTCCAGTCTTTGACAGATGGCCCTTCTTCCCAAGGGTTAACATCCATTATTTTCTGTTTACAGAAGTGAGGCTTTCCTGCAGGTCCTCTTCTTACTTGCAAAATCTATAGCCTGAGTTTTGTCCAGACTCCATATGCTTTTCCCCAGAGAAGTTATAGGAGTATTAGTTTGAAAGAAGAAAGCTTTTTTCTACTTCACTATATTGGCTTAGGTCAGGTGCACTATTCAGATGTCACTGTTTTCTTCAGTATTTATGTCCAGTGTTAGTAAAGAGAGACTTATAGGGCAAGTTTATTTAAGTAACTCTGATTGGTTCAGTGGTATGAATCTTAAGCTATTTACTTCTACAATGCTGAAGTGTGTGTGTGTGTGTGTGTGTGTGTGTGTGTGTAAGACCCTAAGAACTGGGCACAGGTTGAATAGCCTTGGCCATAAAGTAACAGTGAAACATGTAATCTAGATAGATTATGTTAGTCTTCTTAGAAGACTGTTCAGAACTGGGCCACATCTACACAAAAAAGGGAGGGCAAGCTGGTGAGTCCAATAGCACTACCTGCCTGTGGTGTGCTATTTGTTTATGACATTGATCAGACCTAGAGCTTTCCAGAGGGAACCCAAGTGATACTTGCCTCAGAAATGGTTCCAGTTCCTGCTGGGCTCAGGGGAAGAGGGAGACAGTCCCACTCACTAGAAAGAGAAGTCCTGTCTGTTTATAGGGATGCTGGGAGGCTTAATTAGCCTTTTTAACCCTAAGTTATTGTGTCTTAAAGGAAAGAAAGTTTGTAACTAATTTGTTACTAATTAACTATAGAGAATTGTCAGCTAGGTAATGTTTCAAATCTGTACTTTGAAGTAAGATATTTTTGTTTTCAAGTGTTTAAATTTTTGAAGAACTAGGAACAGATGATTTTATTCTTTCTTGTTACCTGTCTTTTAGAAGGTTATTTATTTTTACCACTAAATACTTCACTGTGTATTTCTTAAGGACATTTTCTTACATAACCACTGAACAATTCTCAAAATCAGGAAATATAATATTGATACAATACTTTTATCTAATCCATAGTCCATATTCAGTTGCATTAACTGTTGTCCTCATTATTGGCTTTTATAGCTGTTTGCTTCCTCAGGTCCACGATCTAATCCAGGATCCCACATTGCATTTAGTCTTCTCTAATCTGAAACAGTTCTTAGAGAATTATTTTACATATATCATGGGGTGTACACAGTCCCAGAATTCTTATCTTCTAATTCTCGTTCTGATCCTGACTTCCTCATGGCATTCTAGAGAGAGGTGCTACCACCTTGAGAGGAAAGGGATTGTGTTTGAATGGAACTCATTTGTGTAATTCAGTTCTTCCACATTTTAGCAGCTACTAATAGATTTGGTAGTCTAAGGGGATTTGTTAGTCAAGGGAGGGGAGGCGTCTAACAGTCAGGTGATGGTTAGACTCTATACGTATTTGAACTGCTTAGATCACTAATGATCCTCGCTGTTTCTGCTAGTTTTCTCATAATTCTCATAATCAGTTTTTATTATCCATATTTTACTGGAAATACAGAAAATAGTGCATCTGAAACAGAATTGGTTGATCTGTGGTTCTTTTCTTCCTTTGTGGTTTGAGGGGTTGAACCACTATGGATTTCCATTTACAAATCCCTGTACCATTTAATTACTAATTTAAGTCAACTGGAAATGTAACATTTAGTAGTTTAAAGGTTCAGGTTACCTGTTGCATTGAAGTAAATGCCACAATTTGTTTTTGCACATGGAAAGTCAAGAAATAGTGGATCTTTAAACTTTCTGTTGCACTTTGCAGATGTAAACTTTTTGCCGTGATTTGTCACTTACATCTTTGTGGCACTGGGGTGTTTTCCAGCACCAAAAACCAATTCTCTGATTCTCTAGATACCAACTGGGTGTTCAACAATTCAGTTCTGACACTGCCTAGAGTTAGCACAAACCCTATAGGTTAAGGATTCAGTCCCACAAGACTGCCTCTACTTCAGACGCCAGTTGCAAGTCCTTGACTACGCATGCTTCTGCCTGACTGACCATAAATCAGGAGTTCCCATGACCCCCTCCTTAGATTCAATAATTTGCAAGAAAGATTCGTAGAACTCAGGAACGCATTTTATTTATGTTTACTAGTTTATTTTTATTTTATTTTTATTATTTATTTGTTTATTTGCTGAGGAAGAGTCGCCCTGAGCTAACATCTGTTGCCAATCTTCCTCTTTTTTTTTTGTGAGGAAGATCAGCCCTAAGCTAACATCCATGCCAATCCTCCTCTTTTTGCTGAGGAAGACTGGCCCTGGGCTAACATCTGTGCCCATCTTCCTCCACTTTATATGGGATGCCACCACAGCATGGCCTGACAAGCGGTGCCTTGGTGCATGCCCACAATCAGAACTCTGGGCCGCCAGCAGCGGAGCGCGCACACTTAACCGCTATGCCAGGAGGCTGGCCCCCAATCTTCCTCTTTTTTTGTTTGAGGAAGATTAGCCTTGAGCTAACATCTGTGCCAGTCTTCCTCTATTTTGTAAGTGGGTTGCCGCCACAGCATGGCTGATGAGTGGTATAGGTCCACACCCAGGATCTGAACCCTAGAATCCAGGCTGCCCAAGTGGAGCATGCCGAACTTAACCACTATACCACAGGGCCGGCTCCCTACCAGTTTGTTTTAAAGGATTCAACTCAGAAACAGCCAAATGGAAGAGATGCACAGTGCAGGGAATGGGGGTGGGGATGGTGTGGAGCTTCAATGCCCTTTTCAAGTGTGTCACTCTCCCAGAACCTTGATGTGTTCTCTGACACAAAAACTCTCTGAACCTCAATGTTTAAGAGTTTTTATAGAACTTAATCTCCAGCTCCCTGCTCCCATCTTAGAGGTTGGTGGATAGGGCTGAAAGTTCCAACCTTCTAGTCACTTGGTCTTTCTGGTAACCAGTCACATCCTAGGCTATCTAGGGGCCCCACCCTAAGTCACTTCATTAGCATAAATTCAGGTGTGGTCAAAAGAGTCTTGATATGAATAACAAAAGACACTCCTATTACTCAGAAAATTCCAAGAGTTTTGGGAGCTTTGTGCCAGGAACCAGGGGCAAAGACCAAATATATTTTTGTATTGTACCACAGGCATCATAAGGAGTCTGCACCTGACTAGCATTACCATTCATTTTAGAACTGTGAGAAGTGGATCCAGGAGAGTTTATCTCTGTCTTTAAAGAGCTAGGTGCACAGCGTGCCCAAGTCACAGGCAAAGCCAACGTGAAAACCTTGAATAACCATGTAAATACAATTATATTTTCCCTCTAGAATATTTTGAAAATATGAGTGTATATCACAAAATAGTAGTCATCCATTAAAACTTTTGTTTATAGTAGATATTATAGGAATTTAGGGAATTTAGGAAAAACCACAGTATACAACCGTATACCATGTAAATATAGCTGTTTTAAAAGAAATGATAATTGAAAATCTAAAGTTGTCAGCATCAACTCGGAAAATTAGTGGTTATTATTTGTATTATAGAAGGATTCATGTTCAGTCCCCGCTATAGCCTTATTTTTAAAAGCTTTGATTTGTTGAAATCCTACTTGTACAGAGCTTTTCAGGATTGTGTCCAGTGGGTAGGTTGACTAGATACAGAGAAGTCTTTACCAAAGTTCATGCTGAATGTTTGTAGGATGATGAAGGCAAACCATCCCTTCTGTGCACAGCTTGTATTTTTCTGTTTGAAGGCACCCAGACTGAGCTGCATGACTTTGTGATAGAACTCTTAGGAGAGAGAAGAGCCTCAGAAGCCTGGGGCTTTGGGAAGAGAATGGTGAGGGGGAGTGGAGGTGGTGGTGGGGGGGGAGTCTGAGGGATAGGACACCATGATTTGGCTTCTCTCCAAGCTTCTTCAGTCTCATCATCTAGATAAATCTGACCTACTTTTAGGCTGATCTGGACTCAGGGCTGGCTTAGGCTCCAGGAAGCCTAGGGAAAGTGGGCCATCCATGCCCCTGCCATGTGGGCCCTTGTCCCTGTAATTCCCATTTTAAGAAGTTAGAACTGTGTGGAAAGAGATAGAGGGCTCACAAGTTGAATGGTAACATATTTAGCCAGAATTGCTTTTACTCTTGCCTCATGCCCTGTATTCAGAGATCTGGGGACCTTACTTTCTTTTTTTATCACCCTCAGATTACACTGTTCTGGTGTTTTAACATACATGGTATGGGGGTGTGTGTGTGTGTGTGTGTGTGTGTGTGTGTGTGTGAGTGTGTGTGTGAGAGAGAGAGAGAGAGAGAGAATTTTTCAGAGCCCAAGTTTCTCTGGGGAGCAGTGGCTGTATTACACAGGCTTCTCATAGCCAAAGCTGTCATCCCTGTTTTAGCTCATATCTTCCCAACTCAATTGTTCCTTCTCTCTCTCTCTCCCTCTCCCCACACCTCTTTCTTTCTTCCTCTCTGCCTCTCCCTTTCCCTCCCAACATCCCCCCCCCCTTTTTTTTTTTTCCAGCTGACTCCATGGAGAATGAAATGAGTCTTTGATTTGCTCCCCTCAGCAGTGGCCTTCTAGAGCTTTACTCCTACTTATTCAAAATGCCTGGGACTGACCCTGCAGGGATGTACTGCTCAGTGACCTCTTGGATGAAGGGCCTAAGGCTGGGGAACTTGAGAGGGGAACACAAGGAGCCTCAGCCCTTGGCCATTTCAAAGGGGATGTGAATAGCAGAGATTCAGTGGTAAAAGTAAAACTTTGACTTTGCAAATATAGTATTAACTTCAGTCATTGAGAAAGTTTGCCCTTGATGGTTAATTACATTTATAAAGTAACCTGTGTATATCATGTATATATCAGATTAATCTTGTAATTTTGTATTCGAATGCAGTATAGAACTGTTCAAATATTTTATGATGTTCCTGTAATGTGGTCCTCTGTTTGTTACATTTTAAAAATGCCAATTTTTCTTTCTTTGTGATAGTTGAAAATTTGGGGGAAGAGACCTTAGATCTGAGAGTCTTGTTGTCTTAGAATGGTAGTTCTCAAACTTTTTGGTCTTAGAATCCTTTTATACTCCTAAAAATTATTGAAGGCCCCAAAGGGCTTTTGTTTATATGGGTTATATTGGTCAATATTTGCTGTTTTAGAAATTAAAACAGAGAAATAAAAATATTCATTTAAAAATAATTTAACTCATATGTTAACATAATTTTTTAATGAAAAATAACTATATTTTCCAAAACAAAAAAACTAGAAGAGTAGAATTGTTTTACACATTTGAAAATTTGAAAATGTCTGGCTGAGTAGAGACAGCTAGATTCTCAGATCTGCTTCTGCATTTAGTCTGTTGTGACATTGTTTTGTTGTTGACTTATTATATTGTTGAAGCGCATGAAGAATGTAGTTGGAAATGGGAGGACTGTTTTTTTTGAACAGTTTTATTTATTTATTTTTTATTTTTTTGTGAGGAAGATCAGCCCTGAGCTAACATCCATGCTAATCCTCCTCTTTTTGCTGAGGAAGACCGGCTCTGAGCTAACATCTATTGCCAATCCTCCACCTTTTTTTTTTTCCCCCAAAGCCCCAGTGGATAGTTGTATGTCATAGTTGCACATCCTTCTAGTTACTGTATGTGGGACGCGGCCGCAGCATGGCCGGAGAAGCGGTGCTCCGTGCGCCCAGGATCTGAACCCCGGGCTGCCAGTAGCCAGTGGCGGAGCGCGCGCGCTTAACCATGCGGGCACTTAACCGCTAAGCCACGGGGCCAGCCCAGGAGAACTGTTTTAATAGCCTTTTCAGATAATTGTGGGTATTGTTTGAACTATGCCAAAACTCTGACAAGTGGTAGTTTTTTCAAGATTAATTGTAATACTGAATTTGAAACCATATCAAGGAACTTTTTGTATTCTGTTACATTAAAATCCATCAGCTTTCTTGCACTTTGAATGGCTCTTTAACCCATGCATGTTTTTGACTTTGTGGCCCCCTTGAAAGGATCTTGAGGACCCCTAGGGGTCCCTGGGCCACCCTTTGAGAACTGCTGTCTGCTGTCAGAGACTCTGGAAGGGATCTTGAAGATGACCTCAGGGCCATCTCGCTCCTGGGCTGGAATAAGACGGATAAGGGAAGCTAAGGGAGAACTGATTTGCCTAAGGTCATGCAGCTGTTTTCCCATAGAGCTGTGGCTAGAGTTGAGGTTTCTTGACTGATTCTGTAAACAAGCCTCCAGTGCCTCTCCTGCGCTTGGTGCTGAGTCCCTGGGCTTGGCCCCACTGCATTGCCTTTTGGAGAGAGTTGTCTCCTGTGGCCCTGCTCCTTGCAGTCCTTAATGTGTTTGTTAACCTTTCCTTCCTTATTTTGTCCTAAGTTCCAAATTGTCGAAAGTCTCATTAGATTTCCAAATAAAATATTTTGAGCTGTCAGTTTAGCTCTATAGTGCTTTGTATGTTTTATATGTGATTCTAAGTAACTAACAGGTAATCAAAAGGCATTTGGGCTACAAGGAAGTTTGAAGTCAACATTGGGTCTTTGTCTTGCACAGGAGAGGTGTTTTGAAATAACTTTAGAGATCCACAGTGGATCTCTCAGCAAACTGGAAGAATCTTGTGGGTACCCAATGAGTACTATATGTGGACTGAACTCTTTTTTTTTTTTGGTGAGGAAGGTCAGCCCTGAGCTAACATCTGTGCTAATCCTCCTCTTGTTGCTGAGGAAGACCCGCTCTGAGCTAACATCTATTGCCAATCCTCCTCCTTTTTTTTCCCCAAAGCCCCAGTAGATAGTTGTATGTCGTAGTTGCACATCCTTCTAGTTGCTGTATGTGGGACGCGGCCTCAGCATGGCCGGAGAAGCGGTGCGTCAGTGCGCGCCCGGGATCTGAACCCGGGCCGCCACCAGCGGAGTGCGCACACTCAACCGCCAAGCCACAGGGCCGGCCCAGGACTGAACTCTTTTTAATCTTTGAATTGTATAAATTCTTTGACTAATGGATTTCTTCGAAGGAGTGTTGCCTAAAGTTTGAGTTGAATGTTTTCATGCTCTTAAAAGACTTTTTTTCCCCTTGTAAATTAGTGTAAATGCATGGTTTTGTTTATATTCTTAATGCACAAAAAAATGTGAGTAGCACTTGCTGTGGAATTGCTTTGAGATTATTTGAGGACATATACTACTACTCAAGGTCACCAAAATTAATGAGGACACAGCAGTTTGGAATGGATTGTTTTATATTAAGGTTAGGATCAGAGTGCTGCTGAGGACCGCAAAGACATCTCTGAATTTGCTTGGGCTGCCCCGCAGTAGTGAGGCAGTGTGGATGTCCACAGTTTTATGATTTCAGTGCAAACTCTCCAAGCATGGTCTGCTTTGTAAACAAAGGCTTTGATAGTGTGTATGTATGTCTTTGTGTGTTTTTTCCTCCTGTGTATTCTTCGTCCCAATGGTGTGTCTAAGGCCTGTGCCCACATGATTAATTCTGCTGATTCTTGGCCAGGCACAACTCTATAAACTGGTGGTGTTGTCTTTGAACCTAGCAGGGCAGAGGAACCTTTTCCTTCACTCTCAAGATTGCTGTGAGGAGCTAGACTGGGATTGGCTGTGAGTTTCTTCATAATTACAGCCTCCTTTTAGCAAACCCAATATATTAAACTGTAGACATTAACACATTACTTAGGGATTGAATATTTGCTTTTCAGAGTGGTCCTCTTTAGAGTTCCTTTAAATAGCTAGTTCTCCAGTTTCATTAATACAGAATTTGACTCCCAGAATTTGCTTCATTAAGGCACAGCACACCCATAATCACTCTTCTAGTTTCTCTGTGTATTAGAGGCAGAGCTCCTCTTCACTGAAGATTGAAGCAGTGTTTCACATGGGATGAGGAGCACTTTGGGGGGATACATTTTTTCCTTATCAACTTTTTTCCCCATGTCTGTCTAACAGTTCTACTAAGAGCTAATTTCTTGAATCAGGGTTGCCTTCCTGTGTTCTGGAAGGCAGCGCCCACATGGAAGTGTCTGTGTGTATGGGTGGAGCCCCTTAGAGACAGAATGTAATTGACTGTGTTGCTGCCCCTAAGATCAACTTTTCCCCTTTTTGGTTTTTTGAAGGAGATCAGTAACAGCAAAACCTGCCCCTTATTTAGTTGGTATGATTCTAAAGAGCTGAGAACAGAATTCATTGTGTCATCTCTGTAAAGAAATTTAGTGGCTTGTGGAAGGGAGGGAAAGAGAAAACCCAAATTTGGTGGGACTTAAGAAATCTATCACTTTCCAGTTTCTTCTCTGTTATGGGCGTCTGATGGCCTGGATACTGTTTTAAAGTGTCCTCTGTTTTTAAAACCTTCTGAGTAGGCAGCTGGATCAATGTCTCATATTCTAATAGTATGTATGGTTGTTGGATGTTTAATTGATGTTTGCTTCTATCTGTCAGGAGCTTGGGGCTGATGTTTTGAAGATGTTTGTTAACTGAGTGTTTATAGGAGGCTTTTCCTTGTTACTGCTTACCTCTAAGTAATTGTCATTCTTCCACCACCACACAATTTCTTCTCTAAAATGGTAGGCATTCAGATTACCTAAAGGTACTTGCTAATTAAAAATTGTTCTCTAAAAGCCACTCTATAATCAACCAAGCACACTCTAAGCAAAAACTTATCTCAAGCAGTCTAGGATGAAATAGGGGTTATGCTGATTACGAACATTGACTTCCAAACACAGAGGAGTTGCTGATGAATTATCATCATACTAGTGTTCAGAAATAGATTTCACCGCGAATGTTCAGAAATAAATTTCACTTCCAAAGCTGCTGATATCTAATTGATTTACTACTTCCTTTCTAAAACCTAATGAACTAAAGACAGGATAGTCATTACCTCAGAGATTTGGAATCTGCTTTGTCACTCAGTGAATGGGAGCTCAGCATCAGTTATATTAATTTGTATTTGTAGATCACCTTTCTTCCCTGTGCCTTAGTGCCCTTTGTAGATGTTTTTGAAAGTGTGTTATTAATGCAAACATTTAAGTTTATTACTAAATCATTTCACAACTGTTCTTTGTTTTAGTTGTCTTGAGAGGCTAAGTATGTGACCCATCGGGACACACACACTCATAATTCCTGTGGTTTTTAACTGAGCAGTCTTTTTTTGTGTGTGAGGAAGATTAGCCCTGAGCTAACATCTGTTGCCAATCCTCTTCTTGCTGAGGAAAATTGGCCCTGGGCTAACATCCATGCTCATCGTCCTCTACTTTATATGGGACCCCACCACAGCATGGCTTGACAAGCGGTGCATTGGTGTGTGCCTGGGATCCGAACCTGCGAACCCCGGGCTGCCGAAATGGAGCGCGTACCCTTAACCGCTAAACCACCAGGCCGGCCCCTAACTGAGCAGTCTTAAACTTAAGTTCTAGTTTTCCAAAACTCCAGAGGATCTAGTTTCCTTCATTTAGTTTCTTTTTCTGTTCAGGAGAACATAGAAGTTCTGTTTCAAATTGTGTCTAGACCTTAATAAGAAATTTCAGTTCTGGAATAGTTTTTGTGTTGAATAATTAGAGACTTGTGTTTCAGTTTTTATTTTGGGAGATGTGAGGAAATTTAAGATGACTGATTGTTAATGTGGTTGTCTACGGCAGTTTGTCTTATAAAAGATTATTTATCTTGTGCCCTCTCCCCAACATTGTATGATGAAAAATTTGAAATATACAGAAAAATTGAATGAATTGGTCAGTGAATCTTCGTGTTAACCTTTTGCTATATTTGCTGTATCATAGAGCAATCCATCTAGCTTTTTTTTATTGAGGTATAATTGATATATAACATTTTATTTTTTTCAGATGAACAACATAACGATTTGATATTTGTATATATTGTGAAATGATCATCCCAGTAAGTCTAGTTAACATTTGTCACCATAGATAGTTACAGAATATTTTTTCTTGTGATGAGAACTTGTAAGATTTACTCTTAGCAACTTCAAATATGCAATATAGTATTATTAACTGTAGTCACCATGCTGTATATTACATCTTTATGACTTATTTATTTTATAACTGGAAGCTGAAGGATTCCCTTCACCCATTTTGCCCACTCTCCCACCCTTCGCGTCTAGCAACCACCAGTTTGTTCTCTGTATCTTTGAGCTTGTTTTTTTTTTTTTAGATTCCACATATAAATGAGATCATACAGTATTTGTCTTTCTCTGTCTTATTTCACTTAGCACAGTGCCCTCAAGGTCCATCCATATTGTTGCAAATGGCAAGATTTCAGTCTTTTTTATGGCTGAATAATATTCCGTTGTGTATCTATATACTATATTTTCTTTATCCATTCATCCGTTGATGGACACTTAGGTTGTTTCCATATCTTGGCTATTGTAAATAATACTGCAGTGAACATGGGGGTGCATATATCTTTTCAAGTTAGTGTTTTTATTTTCTTCAGATACATACCCAGATGTGTAATTGCTGGATCCTATAGTAGTTCTATTTTTAATTTTTTGAGGAGCTTTCATACTGTTTTCCATAATGGATGCACCAATTTACATTCCCACTACAGTGTACAAGAGTTCTCTTTTCTCCACATCCTTGCCAGCACATGTTATTTCTTATCTTTTTGATAATAGCCATTCTAACAGGTGTGAGGTGATATCTCATTGTGATTTTACTTCCCACTTCTTTGATGATTAGTACTGTTGAGCATCTTTACCTGTTGGCCATCTGTGTGTCTTCTTTAGAAAAATGTCTATTCAGGTCCTCTGCCCATTTTTCAATCGGATTGTTTTTTTGCTATTAAGTTGTATGAGTTCTTTATATATTTTGGATATTAACCCCTTATTAGATATATGATTTGCAAATATTTTCTCCCATTCAGTAGGTTGCCTTTTCATTTTGTTGATGGTTTCCTTTAGTGCAGAAGCTTTTTAGTTTGATGTAGTCCCACTAGTTTATCTTTGCTTTTGGTGTCAAATCCAAAACATCATCATCAAGACCTATGTCAAGGAGCCTACTGCCTGGGTTTTCTCCTAGGACTTTTATGGTTTCAAGTCTTACATTTAAGTCTTTAATTCATTTTGAATTAAAAGGATGAAACCAGATCACTATCTTACACCATACACAAAAATTAATTATGTTAATACTGTTTTGATTACTATAGCTGTCTACAGATATCTGTGTGGCTCCCTTCTCCTTCTGGTCTCTGCTCAGTGAGAACTTCTCTGACATCCCCCTACCCCCCATATAAAATAGCAGCTCCTTTTGGGACACACCAGCCTCCTAGGACTCCCCAACATTATTTTTCTGCTTCCTATTTTGTCCCCAAAGCCTAGTCTAGTGCCTGTGATTATATATCCATATATGTGTATATGTATAGATGTATATCTCTGTATCTTTATATAGATATAGAAAGTTGGTGTTCAGGAAATAGTCGATGCATAAAGTCAATGCATACATGAACAAATGCAAATTCTGAAGTGTATAATGTGTTCATTCGTTTGGTCACTTTAAGATATTTTCTGTGCAAGCAGCTAAGAGAAGCTTGAGCTGGGCAGAGAGTCACCAAAACGTATCTCAGGGCCAGTGCACTTGTGGGGAAGGTTGAGGTTTGGGTATGGTTAGCTTGCCTTGCTTAGAAAAGCTTCAAGGAATTCATCCTTGGCAATTTTCTCTTTGAAAGATTCATGCTCCCAAGTGAAGCCCTTGGTGATTCTGATTCCTCTTGTCCTCCTTCTAGGATCCCTGCAGTGGACCATGAGTCGGTAATGCCCACTGAGGACCTCTGGGAGCCATGTCAGACGAATCCGCCTCAGGGAGCGATCCAGACCTGGACCCGGACGTGGAGCTGGAGGATGTGGAAGAGGAGGAGGAGGAGGAGGAGGTGGCAGTGGAGGAGCATGGCAGGGATGACGAGGAAGACCTGCTGGATGGTGAGTGACTCTAGTGAGTGGCAGAGGTTGCCTCATCTTTTCTTCTAATGGAATTCTTCCTGACAGAGCGTGGTGTTCCAGTTGGATTTCTTAGATCATCCATCATGAGAAGGCAGTGATTGGGAACTCAGCAACAATCAATTCATATGCTTCTTCTCAGGAAATGGATTGTCCTCTATATAAGCCTCACCTTAGAGCTGGAAGGACCTTTAGCATTTAGCTCATCTTTGACAGACGTGCAGACTGAGATCCAAGGATTTGAGAGTGGAGCATACTTGCCCAAGTCATGGAGGAATCAGTGACAGAGTCACTGTGGTGAGACTTTGGGGTCTGGGGGTCATGAACCCCTCAGGTGACCACAAGTAGGCATAGGGGTAATTATGAGTGGTCTGTGAGTTTCCTGAAGTTACACTCATAACTCTGCTTGTATGGACATGAGGAAATTATCTGGGGAGAGATTCTCAGGTAGGTTTACCACTCCAGAAAGCTTATTTCATCTCCTGTAGTGCTGTTCTGCCTCCCAGCCACTTCCACTGACTATAAATTGCTCTTACTGGGAGAGCTGCACCTCCGTAGCTGGTAGACCCCCTTTGGACTCCTATTTGGTTTGCTTGGCTCATGCCTTCCTTTGCTCCCAACTTGTTGAAGTGGCATTGGACTTTTTCTTTTCATCTTCAGTCTAATGTTAGATCATCTGGCCAGCCACAGGGCTTGTTGGTTAATTCCACCCTTTCATGGTGTAGGATTTAGTTGTTTGTAAGCTTTCTATTGACTGAGGAATAAAGTTTTTGTCTGTTTATAACAGACCACCCTCGTGGAATTTAACATTGCATTAGATCATCGTTGCTTAGATCTGAAGGAGCATAGGAAATTGTGCTCCTGCCATTCTCCAGATTCTGGGAGAATGAACATTGATCCTCTTTCTTCGCTGATGTTACTATCTTCAGTTCTCATTCATCCTAATAGCTGCCATATGGTTCAGGGATCAATTTTCTCTCATACTGTCTAGAAGTCTCTGCCCCATTTCCATTTCACCTCTGGCAGGGAAATTACCGTTTCACTTCTTTTTTTTTCCTAACAGCATCATTTCCTGTCTACTGCTAGCTTATTCGTTGGAGTCTTCCCCCTGGCTGGTTATGTAGTTCCTTTCTATAAAGTAGAATGAGTAGAAATAATGAAAGAGAGTGATGTGAGGGTGCACCCTCAGACTATTTTGCTTGGCTCTCATGGTTCCTCAGATGACATTAGAGTCCCCAGGTATCTGCATCATTTTTTGCTTTTTATCATTTGGGTTCTCAGAATTATATTTTCAGACACCCCTAGCACTCTTGTGAGGTTTAGATTGCATTTTAGATGCTGCTGGTGAGTATAATGGATATATATACATGGTCTTCCCTCTGGTCATCCCACTGTACCAATGGGCGGAGCAGCCAGCTTTCTAAAATTAGGAATTTGTTGTTGTTAGTGCCCTTGAGTCAATTCTGCCTCCTAGCAACCCTGTGTACAGCAGAGTGGAACCCTGCCTGGTCTTTTTGTGCCATCCTCTCACCTTCCGGTGCTATATCAGGCAGTGCTCCACTGTTATTCATAGGGTTTTCATGGTCAATTTTTTTGGAAGTTGGTGGCCAGGTCCTTCTTCCTAGTCTTAGTCTGGAAGCTCTGCTGACACCTGTCCACCATGGGTGACCCTGCTGATATTTGAAATACCCGTAGCATAGCTTTCAGAGCAACACACAGCTGCCACAATACGACAACTGACAGATGGTGGTGTGGTTCTCTGACCAGGAAAAGAACCCAGGCCACTAGCAGTGAGAACACCAAATCTTAACCACTAGACCACCAGCACTGGCTAAAATAATAGCTATGAATAATCTAGTCTTAGATGGTATAGTGTGATGTAGTCCTTTGGTTTTCTTAGAACAGTGATTCTCAACCTGGGGTGATTTTGCCTCTTGGGGGACAGTTTACATCTGAAGACATTTTTGGTTGTCAGGACTCCTGGGGGGTGAGGTAGGAATGCTACTGGCATCTTGTGGGTAGAGACCAGGGTTGCTGCTAAACATGCTGCATTGCATAGGACAACTCCTTCCTACACACAGTTATCTGGCCCCAAATGTCAATAGTGCTGAGGTTGAGAAACACTTTCAAAAGGGAAACTGTTACTTCAGCCCTTTTATGTGAAGTTTTATCTCTATTGAATAACAGTAGCTCACTTTTGTAGTGCTTCCTTGTAGTTTACACAAACATCTGAACAATCATAGTAACCTTTTCAAAGAACCGTCTTTTGACTCTGGTAATTCCCCTCTATTGTGTTGGTTTTCTTTGTAATTTCTACTTTATAATATTCTTCCTTCTACTTTTGGGTTTATTTTGCATTACTTTCCAACTTCTTAAGAGCATACTTAGCTCATTTCAGCCTTTTTTCCCCCTAATAAAAGCATTTAAAACTATAAATTTCCTTCTATTTACTGCTTTAGCTCCATCCCCTCACAAGCATTTTGACACACTTTATCTTAGTTGATTATCTTGATAATCCTATGTTTTAGGTAGGGCAGATACATTTTACAGATGAGGAAACTGAGGCCCAGAAAGGCAAATGGCTTATTCAGTGTAACTTGGCAAGAAAGTAGCACAGCTGGGTCTTTGGTTTTTAAGGTGGTGCTCCTTTTAGAAACCTATGCTGCTTCTGAGACCATAGATTCATGTAATTCCCTTGCCTGTGATGTGTTTGCTTTCTTTCTTAGTTTGCGCTTTGAGGGAAGAAGTTGGTTGGTGATATTGTTGACCAGAGGTGAGAGGACAATTAGAAGAAATAGCACAAATAAAGGCAAAGTAGAAGGGAAAGTATGTCATGTGCTAGAGAATGATGAGCTATCCTATTTGGTATAGAACTGGGCACAATAGGGGGATGACCACAGTGAGACTAGAGTGATGGCCTGTGGTCAGATCATGGAGGAGTTTAGAATTTGTTTTATAGTCAGCATGGAATTGATGGAAATTTTTACTGAGGAGCATTCATTAGGCTTTTGCTTTTAGAAATGTTATTCTAGCAGTGTACAGAAGAGATGGCTTGTAGATAGGGAAGATCAGTTAGTTCTGTGGTAGAACTTTATGGGAAGGGTTAATGAGGATTTGAACTGTTTGGGTTAGTTGACCTGTACAGAAGGAGTAAATGGTCAGATTTGTTGCAGTGGAGTTTATAGGACTTGGTGACTTACTGGATGTGTGCGGCAGGTCGAAGATGGAATAGGTAAAGCCTGGGAGGATGATGAAACTTTTACAGAGGTGGGAAGAACAAGGTAGGGAGTGGATGGGGGAGTTAAAGATATTTTTAGTTTTGCTACATTAAGTTGGGGTGTTGTCTCCCCCTTGATATTGACCTTTGAATGTTGAATTGTGGAATATTAGTCTGAGAACTGGCTGTCGTAGAACATGGAGGCTTTGGGTTTTGGGGAACAGCACCATGACTTTGTCTTCAAAAAAGTGGGGAGAAGGTAGTGCTTTCTGTTTATAATATGTTAGGAGACCTATGGCATGTTGTGAGACATTTTGGATTGGTTTTTCATTCCCCTGTTTTTCTTTTCTCTTGATGTCTGTACTGGGCTTACTCGATTCTTTTGGAATGGTGGGGAAAGCTGGGTGTCAGCACCTTTGGGGTCTGTTGTTATTAGAGGCTGAGGTTCAAAACCTGGTGCCTTTGGAATTGGCTTTCCTTGTGCAGTGGTTTTTCCAGCTTAGTATTTTCTTCTAGCTCAGCTTCAGGTCCAGTCTCTTGCCCCAGATAAGGTACTTGGAAATATTTAGATGAAGGAAACTCCTAGAATAATCTAGCTTTTACAAGAAAAGTTTGTTTTCAGTTGCTGCTTAATGTGTGTTCCAGTGGATATGAGAGTGTGAGTGTGGCATGGCTGATGCATGTCACAGAGTCTTATGTTTTCAGGGCTTAGTAAAGAGATTTTCCTTTGCCTTGTTGGTTCATTGGCACTTGTTTTTCTCAGTGCTATTCTATTCTTTAAGCCTACAGTAGATTCTTCCTTTCATGGTCTTGGCAACTGTAGTTGATAAAGAATCTAGACCAAGAAGTGTTTCCAAGGGTTTGTCTGTCTGTACAAATGGCAAACATCCTAAGATTATTTCCCCATGGTAGTCTTGTCCCCCTGTAGCAGGGAGACATGGGAGAAAAATAGCAAGAAACCTGGGCCTAAATATGCACTAAAGGTTGGGGAGTGGGGGTGATGCTTAGAATTTAATATGTTTAACAAGAACTTCATGTGTTTCCTATTAACATTCATCTGGATTAATGAATCCAATTCCTGGTTTCACTCCACAATTTCAGTTGTTCTCCAGGTGTGTAATAAATCTTAGTTAATAATGCGATTCCCCCTCCCCCTCCCCCTTGCACTTCTTTTAGGCTACCCTTATTCTTGTGGAGTATTTGCAAGGAACAGCCAGATGCCCCACTTTTTTTCCTCTGATATTTTTACCTCATTACCTGTCCCGGTTTCTCTGGCCTTTGCCTAGTTCTCCAGCAGAGGTCTTGGGGCTACCACCACCCTTTTCTTCTGAGAGCACTCTGCTCATCTAAGCTGTTTGGCTCATGTGAACTGCCTCATTCAGCTAAGACAAGAGTAGGGTTTTTCTAAAGGAATTTTACTGGAAAACAAACCAAGGACCCAGCCAGAAACTACAGACTTAAAGAACTTACTGGTTATTCTAAGAATGATTGCTTGCCAAAGGCTTTTATTTCCAAACTTGATTCCTCAGATTGTGGTAGGGAGGGTACTGGGAGTTTATGGAGCTTCAGGGTGAACGTGACAAACCTTGTTGGAGTGTC
Organism: Diceros bicornis minor; assembly: GCF_020826845.1. Classification (NCBI taxonomy): domain Eukaryota; kingdom Metazoa; phylum Chordata; class Mammalia; order Perissodactyla; family Rhinocerotidae; genus Diceros; species Diceros bicornis. Next base: position 52,324,713 of record NC_080741.1, read on the forward strand.
AATTTTATCAGAAGATTGGTGGAGTGGTGTCAGGGTTTGGGAGTTGAGTACTTTAACTGGTAAGGAATTTTTTAAAAAATTTGTGATGAAAATTCAGGCATAGAGATCAGAATTCACATACATCTTTAAAATAAAGTAAGATTTTCTTCAAATAAATTTTAGAGTAGCGTTTGAGTGCTTTGGATGGTGCCCTGAGAGCCCCAAAGGGATAAGAACATTTTCTGTAGTCACGTAGGACCCTTCAGTGGAAAAGTTTGAGAAGCCCTGATTTAAGTTAATCAAGATCTGGCCACACTTAGTGGTTAAGTGCGCGCACTCCGCTGCTGGCGACCGGGGTTCGGATCCCGGGCACGCACCGACGCACCGCTTCTCCAGCCATGCTGAGGCCGCGGCCCACATACAGCAACTAGAGGGATGTGCAGCTATGACATACAGCTATCTACTGGGGCTTTGGGGGGAAAAATAAATAAATAAATAAAACTTAAAAAAAAAAAAAAGATCTGGCCACAGACTGACTTGTTGGGAACATCTTTTTAGAACATATAGGCCTTTTTTTTTTTTCTGTTTTATTCTTGTCTGTTTCACATGGCATATCAGGATACTAGGGTCTTGGAATTGCAGTTAGATATGTGGCATGGTTAGTCCTTTCTG